>NW_026125575.1:2165000-2842500 GCF_943737965.1 Phodopus roborovskii
AGTGTCCTGGAGGCCTGGGTGGCTGGCTGGAGATATGTCTAGCAAGTCCTCAGGGTCATGGAGGGGGATCTCAGCATCATCGGGCATCAATGTCACAGGGTTGAGCCTGTAGAGCAGGGAAAGTGAGAGGGCGCTGATCAAGCGACAGACGGAAATTGAGTGATGCCGTTTGCCCCTGTTAGAAGGGCTTGCACAGCACAGGGAGACTTAAAGTCAGGTCCTGGCCCAGGGTGAGCTTGTCAGCTTCCCTTACTGGTATAGCATTGCAGCTCCAGCCAGAGGCTTGGACAGATAAACAGCAGACCTCAGCCAGCATCCCTGGGTGAGGCCAAAGCTGGAGCTCTGTTTAGGAGAGAGTCTGCTATAGTTCCTGGGAAGCTTGCTACTCTGTTTCAACACACTTCAAAGGCAGCTCTCCCACAGAGGCAGACTAAAGGGGCAGGGATATTTCAACAAATCCAGGAATCCAGGGCCTGCAAGCATTATCTTCCCACCCCCAGGGACCTCTGCTCTTTTTCTTTTTAATTTTTTTATCTTTTTTTTTTTTTTTTTTGGTTTGAGACAGGGTTTCTCTGTGTAGCGCTGACTGTCCTGGAACTTGCTGTGTAGTCCAGGCTGGACTCAAAAACAGATGTTTGCCTGCTTCTGCCTCCAAAGTGCTGGGATTAAAGACAGCACCACCACCCTGCTGCTTGACTTGGGGATCAGAGATCTTCCAGGCTTCTTTTCCAAGCAGCTCTGAGAGTTTCCAACCTCGTGTGGGCTTTTATTTGGTTTTATTTGGCAGAGATGAACCTTTTTTTTTTTTTTTGGCCTGGAGCAGCTGGAACAATTATTTATTTATTTATTTTTGTCTTTTTAGCAGGTGTCAACGTCAGCTGTTGCCAACAGACCATCTACACACTGGAACAGAGTTGGATTAGGGTGTGACACCCCAAAGTCTTTTTTTGTAATGCCTCCCCAAAGAGTCTAGGGTATTTTTGATTTTTTTTGGGTAGCCGTGTCCACCTTAGCTGGCTTGTCTCAGTCTCGCTGGACACTGGATCAGTTCATTTGAAGGAAAATGTGGGCTTGCTATCAGCACCAGGAGAATGGAGAAGAAAGCATCCTTAATATCCAGGACCAAAGTGTACAGACTCAGAACATGAAAAGGTGTGTTTCAGGCTGATTGGCATGGGGTGGGGATGTTAGCTTCTCACTGATGGGGGATGCCCTTCTGTGTGTATGTTTTTCTTATTGATTGATGAATAAAATACTGCTTGGCCAGTAGGTGAGGATATGCCATGCTCCAGAAGGAGTAACATGCTGGATAAGCCACAGCCTCGTGGTGATATGTAGACGAATAGGAATGGGTTAATAATTAAGAGAGAGCTAGCCAATGAGCAGCCTGAGCCATTGGCTAACCAGTTCATAAATTAATATAGTGTCTGTGTGCTTATTTGGTGCTGAAGGGTGGTAGGACCTGGCAGAACAGAAACTTTCATCTTCATCTCATAGCTTTTTAACTCGAGGAGCAATTTTTAGTCTAGCCTTTTGGTTCATGGGATAGCAAGACCCTTCCTCATCAGTGTGGCTTATCACAGAGACTTACCACAGCTGGTGGGCAAGCTACCAAGAGGGGATGATTTGTCTTAGTCCATACCTTAGGAGACTGTTGTAAATCCTGGAGTAGGGTTCCTGGATCTGGATTTGTTTCTGTTGTGGACTCTGGGAGAGAGAGATGTTCTTTGGACAGAGGGGCAGCAAAGCTAACTTGGTAGGCAAGTATGGTAGGAGATGTCATTTTGTAAATATGTTTCTCATACTGGTTAATGAATAAAGCACTATTGGGCAATAGGAAAGCAAGATGGGCGGGACTAGGAGACAAGGAGGAGAGAGGAAGTAGGAGGGAGGAGTCAACATGGAGATATTGGAGAGAGCAGAACAGCCGGACCCCTCTCTCTGATGAGACCAGTGGAAACACTTAGATTAATAGAAATGGGTTAATACTTAAGACACAGCTAGCCGATAAGAAACTAGTAACTGGCCAACAGAATGATATCTAATACAGTGTCTCTGTGTGTTAATTGGGGCTGGCGCTGCAGTGGGACCAGGCGGCGGCGCGGGGGGGGGGGGGGGGGCTACTCGTAACACAGGTATAAAGGAAATTTTAGTTTCTTGAGTAGTAAAGGTGATGGTGATGCCTAATTTTCTTTCTTCCTTTTTTTTTTTTTTTTTGCCTAATTTTCTAAAAAGATTTCTGCCCAAGATGGGGAGGGAAATCTGGGGCCATGGCAAAGGTGTGAGTTTGTGACCCAGGCTGCTGTTCTTTTAGGTTGAGGTACAGCCTTAAGGGTGCCTATGGCTGCCTGAACTGGCATCTTTTTTTATGGTAACTGGCTCCATTTCTTTGTTTGTTTCCCTTTGATCTCTCCCTTGGACACGGACAATAAGAGCTATGGGGAGTTCAGATAGACTGGAACTCAGTCAGCATAACCCTGCCTGCCTGCCTGCCTGCCTGCCTGCCTGCCTGCCTGCCTGCCTGCCTGCCTGCCTGCCTGCTTGCCAAGGCAGCTTGCCTCTGTCCTTCAGTGTCCTGGTTATTTTATTTTAAACTTTTTGGGCCACCTCCATGAGCTGAGATATTTATCCCTGCAAAGCCCTCTACCTTTTAGAGTTTTGTGAGGGAGTAATGTCTAGAGCTGATAAAGTGACTTCTTGTTGTTGCTGTTGTATTGCAGTATTTTTCGGAGCCAGTGGTTCAAAGAGGGTGTAAATTCCAAAAACTTTTTTTTATTTCAATAGCTCAAAAAATATTCCACGCTCCCTGAGACTCTTCTTAGCCCGGGAGAACCTCAGTAGACTTAGTCAAATTAGTGGGTTTTCAAGCTGCATCCCGCATTCCAGTAATAAGGGTTAGGTGAAAAGTGCCCAGGGCCTGTGAACCTGCCTGTGTTCTGGACTGGGGTCTCGACTAGGGTGTCAGGACTGAAAGTGAGAGGCATTTCGGCATCCTGTTCCCTTTCCTCGGAGGAAAACAGAGTCAGAAGGCGTGGGGCGATGGGTGCGGGTTGGGGTGGGGGCAGAATAGATGCTAGGAGGGCAGTTATGGATTAGGGCTTATCAGAAAAAAAAAAAAAAAAAGGAGGCTCTGGGCCATCCAGTTATGCAGATCTGAAGTAGAAAAAGAGGCATCCACCAGGAAAGGGCAACACCCTTCTGCAAATCGCGGCCCCTTGCTCCGCGGTGTGTCCTGTGACTGCACTCTTGAGTTAGTGTGGGGCGTGGCCTCACTATCTGTAAGGATTCAGGCATTATACTGCTCGGCCCCTGTCACCTTACAGAAAGCACTCAGGCAGTACCCTGGACAGCCCAGGGTCCCATGAGTACGTAGTCTGTAGGACCCCTGCCCACTTAACGCTCTCTTACCCCTCTCTCCCGACCCGTTTTCTGCCCTCTTTCTCACTATTCCCTGGAGAAGACAGGACTTTTCCTGTCTCCCTCTTCTCTTCTCTCTCTCTGTGTCTCTGTGACTCTACCTCTTTTCTCTTTCCTCCCTCCCCTTTCTAATAAACCTTCTCACTTAAGCTCTGTCTGCCTTGGTCAGCCTTGCCTGCCATGGAATCCACCAAGGTCCCCCGCCCCAGCTTTATCACAACACTGTCTGCTTGCCCGTTTCTTCTATACCTGTCTCTAAGCCCTCAATTCCTCACCCTGGAGCTCAGCCCAGCAGCTACTTAAGTGAGGACAGAGTGAACTCCTGCCTTCTAACCCTGCTACAAATCTGCCTGTGTCTGTGCACATCCGGTATGTGTCTGAGTGAACACGACTATGCCTACATCTATGCACGCATGTGTCAGTATTTCTAATACCTACCTGCGTGGGACTATACGCCAGACCTCCTTGTAGACGTGGGTGGTTGCATTGTCCGCTCTGAGGATGTCATGATGAACAGGTCTGACTTGGGAACCCCAGGAGCAGAAGGACTGCATACTTACTTGCCAGCGGGCTCCTTCCTCTGCAGGCTGCAGAAATTCCCTCACAGCACTCTTACTTGAAGGACTCCTCTGAGCCTGACCGTGGGGATTCCTCCACAGGGTCTCCCTTCAGTCTTCCTGGCAGTGTGCCCCTTTCCCCCCTTCTGAAGTATCCAACCGTGAGACTGGAACATAGAATCCCTGTTGTGTCCCCTGAACCCCCCCCCTCCACCCAGAATGCTACCCACCAAGCAGAGTCCTGGCAGGGAGAAAGTCTGTGGGGAGGGAGAGGGGGCTGAAGACTCTCACCTGGAGAAGTGTGCCTTCTGCTGGTGCCCACACCCCTGCATTGTGTCCACACCCTCCCTCTTCCTCCTGCTCCCTGCTCACTCTCAATCCAAGGACAAAGGCCTTCTGCTTTCACAGCCTCCAAGGAGCCTTGAGGAATTGTGTTATTTCATGAATACTGAGCAGGCCCAGGGCAAGCCCCAGTGGTTCTCAGCTGAGGCCATGTGAGATCTGGCCCTTCAAGCTTCCACTCAGTGGTCGCGGTGGAAGGACCAAGTCCTGTCAGGCTGCCAATTAGGGGGTGAGTGTTACACCATGCTGGGCTGGGGGTGGGGGAGGTGACTTGTGTTTGTGTGCAGCAGCAAGCTGGCACAGCCTGGCCTGCCGCCTGCTGGTGGAGGTGGCCCAGGGATGCCACTGAGTTTGAGCAGCCAGGAGGATGAGTCTGTGATGACAGGGAACATCTACGCACAGACAGGTAGGCTTTGATCCTCAGGAAGCCATGCAGAGTCCCTAGACAGTACAGTTAACTAGGAAGTGCAAGGAGAGAGAGAGAGAAAGAGAGAGTAGTCAAACCAAGACCAGAGCCAGAGAGGGCTCGGAGAAGGAGCTGCTGCCACTGCTTACCCTCAGGTTGTGGACTTGAGGGTTGCCATGGGAGGGCAGGCACACCGCGCTCCAAAGTCTACTGTATTGCCTTTGTATTTTGTAGACTCCCAAGTTTACCGTATTGTCTGCTTTTCTTGTTGTTGGGACAAAACACTTGATAAAGCAACTCAAGGAAGGAACGGGTGAGGTCGGCTTGTCGTTTGCCGGTGCAGTCCATCATTGCATGAAGGACACGGAGGCAGGAGTGTGAGACAGCTGGCTGGTCACATGGCCTCCACAGCCAGGAAGCAGACAGAGTGAACACTTGCGCTCAGATCGCCTGGGCGACTGTGGCTTGGATAGGCTGGCCGCAATTTCTCCTATGTTACTGCAACCCAATGTAGGGCCCCCTGCCCAAAGGTTTTCTCCTAGATGGTACTAGCTGATGGTCGAAATAAGCATCACAGATTCCGATGGGTTCATGCAGGCCCTGGGCACAGCACACTCTGCTTCCCTTCCAGGCAGGAAAGCCTGTCCATTGTCCAGCCCGCCTACTTCTGCAATCTGCAGAGTTACCCCATGCACAATGCCATGGCAGTAACTGGCGATAGAATGTAGCATGACAGTTTCTCTTCCTAAATCATGAACTCAGTAGGAGCAGGTCTTAGGGAGAGGATATTCACACACCATTGGCGCATCTCCCACACTACAAGGGGGCACACGGGTCTAGGCATTGGCCTTGACTACAGGGAACAACCCAAAGTCCACAGCCCTCCCCTCCTCTCTCTGGTTTCCTGTTTTGTTTTGAGTTCCTTGGAACCCCAGCCTTGGGGGGTGGGTGGCACATAACTCACTGCTTTCTCTGTGTGTGCTTCCTGATGCCTGAGCACACTTCACAGGGCCCAGTGTCCAGATGCAAGAGAGGCTGTGGCTGCCTATTGGTGGTTTCCCACAGCAGAGTCTGCAGTGTCTTATGCAAAGCATAGGTGGTGCTGTGGATCAAATATGAATATCACCCGTGCTCATATATTTGAATAGTGGGTGTCCAGATGGGTGGGAGCTTTGTTTGTGAAGGCATGCAGGAGTCAGGAGCAGGAAGCTGAGAGCTTACATCTTAGAACACAAATGTGAAGCAGAGAGAACAACCTCCAAGTAGGGAAGGTTTGCTAATCTCAAACCCTGCCTCCGGTGACACACTTCCTTTATTTAGCAAGGCTACACCCATAGGTAAACAAACCACTCAGGTGATGCCCACTGGGATGACACAGCTGGCTGGAAGACCTTGGAATTGGTCAGACTTGTCCACATGGTCCTAGCCTCTGGGAGCGCACTCAGAGGGTCCCTTCAGCCTGCATCTCAAGTGTGGACATGTTCTCAAAGTGCAATAGGGTACCCATTCCCCAGGAACAGGCTGAGAAGGGATGGAAGAGGGATGTGAGGATGTACTAGTGCCTCTTAGAAGTTTCTAGAACTCGGGGCAACACTTGTTACCACCCCTCCTTAAAGCATGTGTGTGTATATTTATGTGTATGTGTGCACACGCATGCATGTTCACATGTATGAAGGTGCACATGTGTATGTTCTTGTGGAGGCTGAAAGATAACCTTAGGTGTCATCCTAAGGAACTCTACCCATCTTCTGTGAGACGGTGCCTCTCGTGGGCCCGGAGTTCACCAATTAGGCTAGACTGCCTGGCCAGGAAGTTACAGGGATCTTCTCTCTGCCTCCCCAGTACTGGGATTAGAAACATGCAATCATGCTCTGCATGGGTTCTGAGTCCAACTGTTCTGATTCAGATCCTTGCCTTTGCAAGTCAGCAGCTCTGTTGACTGAGTCGTCTCTCCTAGGCTTCCCAATGCCATCTTAAGGCAAAAGAGTTGTGGGACCGGCAGGAGAGTAATGTCTGTCTCAGGTAGCTGTGAGCCAGCAAAACATGCTGAGCAGCCAGCCACGGGGACCTGATCACATCATCACAGCTTTCCTGTCCTTCACCCTCTCCCTAGGCTATTGCCTGGCCAGAGTTCAGCTTTCATCCTGGACTGAGGTCCCCTGGGTGAGGAAAGGGAACAGAAATCTGAGAGCTTTTGGAGACAGAGCGGTGGCCTGGTGGGAGGAGCCTCGGAGGTTGCCTCCAAGCTCTCGGAACCTGTCTGGGTGACTCGAGGTCTTATTGGACCTTGAGACTATTGACTGAAGGGTATTGCGGGTGCTAGAACATGCTGGCAGTATTGGTGCTGGGAGAAGGATGTGTCTGTACTGCTCCTGGCCTGCCTTTACACATGCCACACCATGCACACATCACTTGGGGTGACCAACAGCGGTTTTCACTCCCTGACCTCAGGAGCCTGTGAAACCGTGCACTTGTGACAATGAGTGAATTCCTTTCACCTCCCCCCCCCCATTGTTTTGAGCACCTTGCTTTATTCAGAGGAGAAGCTTTGAGTTGGCAGGTTTTCTATGGCACAGCTGTGCAGGAGGGAACCTATACAGTGTCCAGTTCAAAGGCAGTTCTGCGTGTTGCTGGGCAGGTTCCCGTCAATGACCGCTGGATTGTGAGCACATTAAAAAGGAAATTGTACAGTGTGGGCAGGAAAAGCCTGTGGCTGGGACCTGTAGCTTGTGTGTGTGTGTGGGGGGGCAGGGCCCCACAGGGAGTGGTGGAGTTTGGGTGGGGGAAAACACCTAGACAGCTCACACCAGGCCAGCATCCACCACCCAGGTAGGTGACAGGGGACAGTGTGGGACCCGATGACCTTGTGGAGGAGTCCTACTCAGCATCTGTTCCCAGCACATTTTGACTTGAGATTGCAGGTGCCCGCCCACAGGAGGTGAGATGACCCCTGTATTTCAGGAAGTCTGTGGGGTTTGAATCCACCAGACTCGGGAGAAAGCCCTTTTGACAGTGTTCTATCAGGCGTGAATACACTCAGGGCAACAGTTCTCAACAGTTCTTCAACACCCCAGGCTATGACTGCCCACTCCTCCTTCTGCTGTATTCGTGTGCATGCACAGGGGACACAGAGATGCGTGGGTACACACTGCACATAGCTACACACACACACACACACACACACACACACACACACAGAGGACATGGCCACCTGGACACACATTGTGTACAGATACACACAACTCATAGACACACACACACTACAAAGATGCACACAGACACAGAGACACACACACATTGCATAGACAAACATGTACACAGCACACTCGCAGACACACAGCTTTCCTTTTCTTGCAGTCCTCTTTTAACAAAGCCAAGCTCCCAGACATCTCCTCTGGGCATCTAGAGCCCTGATTCAACTGGGGCAACTGTCTGGCTTGCTTCTTAGGATACCAACCTTTTTTTTTTTTTTTTTGCCAAAAGCTGGGTTTGATTTGAGCTCCGGTCTGGTGGCATCATGAATTTACTTCTCTCATGCAAAAGGTCTGGGGAGAGAAGCAGTAGTTTCCCAAACTCTCAGGCCACTACCTTCTTTTCTTGTCTAGTGTTCTCCTGAATCATCTTCTGCATCTCTTTGCTTCCAAGCTTTAAAAAAAAAATTTTAATCATTAATAATGTGTATGTTTGTGTCTCTGGGTGTGTGTATGCGCACTTGAGTGTAGGTGTCTGTGGAGACCAGAAGAGGGTGCCAGATGCCCTGGAGCTGGAGTTAACAGGTGCTTGTGATCAACCTGACATGGGTACGAGAATGTGAATCAAACTTGGACTCGCTGCAAGAACAGTAAGTACTCTTAGCCACCTAGCCGCCTCTCCTTTACTTTCAGTTTCAGAAGGTACTTTTATTTTAGATGGACTCTTATAAGCTGTCTTTTTTTAAGTTTCAGATTGAGACTCTAAGTTACATCCGCATCTGATGCTTTTGCTTGGCTCTTTAGAGGGGCTATGTAGTCCAGGTTAGTTTCAAATTCCTGGGCTGCAGGCATCTTCCCGACCAACTGGGATTATACGTTCTGTTGCATGAGTTGCGGCGTTGGGTGACTGCATTCTTTCCCTGTGTGATTATATTTCTTGTGGTTTCTCATGTCTTCTTTCTTTGTTTATTTTATTCTCACTATTACAGTAAACTGTGGGATCAGCCCATTTGCCGAGTGCTAAGGCCTTGAGACGGGCACGTGCACCCTCATCTTTGCCAATATGTCTGACACAATCTCATTTTGCTTACAAGCTTATCCTAGTCTGTGATCCCAGCACTAGGGAAGCCGAGGCAGAAGGTTTGCCTCCAGTTCAAGTCTATCCAGAGCTACATAGAAAGAGCTTTTCTCAAAGCAAGCACGCAAACAAACAAAAAATAGGCCGAAGAACTAAACAGACACCTTATTATAGGTCTACAGATGGCAGCCAGGTGTGGTGAGGCACACTCACAGTCCCAGTGCTAGCTTATAGCGGGAGAGAAGGGCAGGAGATTCAGGAGTTCAAGGCCAGACTGGCTGCATGGAAGAGCCCTGTTCCACAAAAACAAATGAAGAGCCCGTTTCTAGCTGGTGGGCTGTCCTCTCAGATTACAATCCTTGCTGAAGGACTTTCTTCCTACTTCACTTTCAATTACCTCTGTTTTTGGCTTCATTTGCATTCTTCTATTGCATTTTTAAAAAGCACAAACCTAGCTTCAAAATAGTGCAATCTGCAGCCTGTCACTGTAGGTCACCTGGAACCTCACAGTGCAGGCCACGCCCACCAGCTCCCACTCCTTAGTCACCTGGGACCTCACAGTACAGGCCACGCCCACCAGCTCCCACTCCTTAGTCACCTGGGACCTCACAGTGCAGGCCACGCCCACCAGCTCCTACTCCTTAGTCACCTGTGACCTCACAGTGCAGGCCACGCCCATCAACTCCCATACTGTAGTTGTTTTATTCTTTCTTTCTCTATTGTTGTTGAGTGTGTGTCCCCATGTATGTAATGTGAGTGAACGTGCATGTTTACCTTCGTGGGTGTACACTATATGGACTTGGTCTCATCATTTAAACCTGGATGGACTGGAACTCGGTATGTAACTTTAATGTCACAGGGATCCACCTGCCTCTGCCTCCTGATTAGTGACTAGTTTGAAGGTATGCACCATTACATGGTGATTGGTTGGCTATACTCTCCACGGGTTACTACTCTAAGAGCAAGAAGCGGGCAAGGTGGTAGGTGTGACCACTTCGATTGGTCTCTCCTGAGGACAGCTTCCCCTGTAAACTTGCCAAAGCAGAGCTTTAATGTAGTTACGGTGCAACGCACACCAAGGTCTGCGGGCGGCTTGATTGTTTCCCTTGCTGCTCTGTGCAAAGTGAAGGAAGGGACCCCATGTGTATTATCTTTGAGGATCCTCGTTACCCTTCTTCTAGGCTGGGTCCCAAGACTTCATTTTTCTACCTCTTGTGACATGGACATTGCGAACAGGCTGAGCCAGCTCGTCTTCAGAGTGTCCCGGTGGCTTGCATCTGTTTGACCTGGTTTTACTACTGTGTGACTCTTGTTCTCTGGACCACATCACCAAGACCAGGGGCTCTAAGCTGCCCCTTTGGTTTTAATCTGTTTCTTTTCCCATCTTTTCCCTGTCTGTTTCTGTCTCTTTCTGTCCATGTCTCTGTCTTTGTGTGTCTCTCTTTATCCTACCCCCCCCCTTTGTTGATTTCTCTCTTTGTCTATTTATGTCTCCCTCTCTTTGTCTGCTTTTACTGTCTCCCCCTCTCTTTCTCTCAGTCTCCCTACCCCTCCCCCCTTTCCTGACTTCTGTAAAGAAGCTGCCCACTTTACACACATTTCACACTTGTTGGTAGACAGGCTTTCTGAACCTTCCGCTTTAACCACAGGACGTGAAGTGCAGGTTTTAACTCATAAACTGAAAACTTACAACAGTAGAGCCGCTGCCATCAAAGAACACAGGGTTGTGGGAAGTCTTGTAGGACCTGTCTGATCCAGGTCTAGAGCTGTAGCATCTGGGGGCCATACATAGGCCAAGCAGCCTTCAGGGGTGGCATATTTATGGCAGAATTGCAGGGTGTTTCTGTTTGTCTGGTTCCCTGATACTTGGTGGTCTTTAAAAAATATTTATTTTATATGTTTATGTATGTATGCATGCGTGGAACACACACACACACTATAGCACACATATGGAGGTCAGAGGGCAACTATTTGTAGTTAATCTTCTCTTTCCATGATGTGGGTCCTAAGGAATCAAAACCCAGGTTGTCAGGCTTGATGGCAAGTGCCCCCATGCCCCCTGAGCCATCTTGCCTGCCTGTATTTGTTCCTTTTGAGACAGAGTCTTTCTGTGTAGCCCAGGTTAGCTTTGAACTTTCCCTTTTCCTGTCTCAGCCTGTAGAAGCCTGTGTCATCATGCCTAACTTCATTTATTTCATAATTAACAACACCCATTGACCATCAGCCTTTTAAAAATAACTGTTGATGCTACAGGAGGCCCTGGGTCACAGGGCCATAAGCTGAGGCTTGGTTAAAATGAGCACCTCTAAGCAGGTACACCTCTCTCGTGTGGCTTTGCATCTTGACAGGGTGCAAAGTAGCAAGGAGATGTGCTATCTCCCGGCATTCTTTCATGGATACAATGACTAGCTTAGAAATGCAGTATGAAGTGTAATTAGTGAAAGTCACAATACCCCGCCAAGCCTTGCAATCAAGCACATTGCACCGTGCTCTCTTGGAAAAATCAAGAATGAGCTTTGTCCTCATTTTTTTTTTTCCTTTGAGGTGATTATTCCATTTCTGAATCACTCAGAAGCTGAGGGGAAACACTGCAGGCCTGTGGTAAATGGCAGGGTCTTCTGGAGAAGGCAGACCCAGTTACACATTTGTTTGAGGTGTGTGAGCGGGTGTGTTTGTGTGAGTGAGTGTAGGAGATTTTTTCCCCCAGATAATCTTCTGTTCTTCTGCATTAAAATAATAGCCTAATTAATTTTCATATTTGACTGACTGTGCATCTAAGCCTGTGTCACAGGAGGAAATTACTAATAGGGTACGTGCCAATTTGCAGGGTGCGTTCTGCAGCCTGCAGCAGGAGGGTCGGTGGGAGCTTTGTGTGCCCGACAATGGAGGGAGTCAGCCGCAGAGGCTGATTACTTAGGCAGCCTCCAGACAGATCTCCCCCCAGCCCATTGAAATTCCAATCATTTCCACGTAATATTCCCATCTAGATAATTGTCAACTGGCCCTTATCATTATTTATTATGCAAAATTGAATTTTTTTTGAAGCGTGAAGAGTGAAGTAATTCCATATGCAAACAGCTCAGGCTCTCCTGTGTATTCTGATTACGTACATGTTGATAAATTCACTTATGATGAGTGACAGCGTGAGGTTTTGGGGTCAGATCGGTCAATCTGTGGAAGACGCTGATGAAAATGACTAACTAAATGCCAGCAGAGTCCCTTGCGCACCTCAGGATGAGCATGCAGAATGCCGGTGTCGAGCCTGCGTCTATTAATAACTAAGTATGATTGCATGTAACGAGCAGAGAGCTTCCTGGTGATTGAAGTGTGGTAGTTTTGATCTTCCAGATGTCGCTGCTTAGAAATTCACATTGCTCTTTCACTGATAGATGTGGAATGACCTTCCCAGACCTCTTGCTGTTGAAACCCCTATTGTCCCCAGGCCCCGAGTCAAGTTGGGGCATGTGTCTCCTCTGGTCTTGACTGACGCTTTGTCCTTTGTCTCATTTTACTCACTAAGTCCTTCAGTATGAGGCCATGTGGGTAGATGGTGATGTTGGGGCGATGTACATCCTCGTGGCAAGGGCTGGCTTAGACAGGCTGTGTCCATGCAGACTCAACCACTACAATAGTGTGTAGCTCCGTTCATTCTGAACAGCCAGTTCAGTGTGTGTGTGTGTGTGTGTGTGTGTGTGCGCGCGCGCGCGTGCACGTGCGTATACACACACATAGGAATTGACGACAACATTGGTTTTGAACAGGCAACAATGGAACTTCATTCTTACAAATCATTACAAAGCTACAAGTTCTTGCAAGAGAGCCTTTTATTGATGGATTTGGGATAGTATATTCAGTGTTTATGAGACACAAGCAGACCCAAAGTTGTACATCAGTAGATGAACCGAGCAAACAAGTCAGGGATTGTCAGGACTGTGTGTGTGCAAGACAGCATGATCCTCAAGGGTATGATCAGACCTAGGGAGTCATGCTCCTAGATGCTTCTGCATCCCCTTTGGGGGTGCTAAGTATCCCCTCCCCCCAAAAAAACCCCATGGAATTGGAGAAATGTCCGTGGTCTGTGCTGCAGCTGTGTCGATACCCATGAACCATGATGCCACTGAGATATCTGTTGTCCTGATGCAGACAGGGGACATGCTGATCTCATGGCCTCTGTTACCACCACAGGCCAAGCGGTTTTCCAAGGTTTGTGCTGTAGCCCAAAGCCATGTAGCTGCTGGGGGCCGAGTTGATGTGAGTGACTCGTGGCTGCCTCCTGAAGCCCTGTTGATGTCCTTGGCTTGTGCAACCACTGGAGGCTCAGATGGTGTTACAGCAGAGGGCCATGTGGATGCCTGTGGTCTGTGCTTCCACTGGAGAACATGCTTAGGTCCATGGCATATGCTGATGCTGCAGACCCTGTGAATGCCTGTGGTCTTTGCTGTTGCCAGAAACCATGTGGAGGTCCACAATCCATGCGCCTGCTGAGCGTGAAGGGCAAGGAGGATTCTTTTACCGTAGCTATTGATGTCTGCAGACTCACAGTTGAGAAAGAAAGAGGGTCCCAGAAGGCTTCTGTGACAGCTTGATGGGGCAGGCCCTTCTGTATGCTGCTGTGAATATGCTTCTCTTAATGGCTGATGAGTTAATGCTGGCTGCCCAATAGCCAGGCAAACGTTTAGGCGGGACTACCAGGAGAATTCTGGGAACGGGACTCAGAGAGTGAGTGGAGGGAGAGAAGCCATGTAGCTGCAGGGAAGAGAGGAAGCCTGGACATTCTCAGGTAAGCAAAGACCATGTGGAGTGTGGAGATACACAGACTAATACAAATGGGTTAGTGATTAAGAGAGAGCTAGCTAACAAGAAACCTGAGCCACCAGCCACTCAGTTTATAATTAATATAAGTCTCTGTGTGTTTATTTGGGACTAAACAGGGCTGCAGGATCTGAAGGGACAGAACTTCCTTCCACAACAACCCCTACTCCCCCACATCGCACCCCCAAAAGGTAACAGCCGAAATAGGAAAACATCTAAGAGAACTCATAAAAAGTGTGATAAGGATGCTGAAATATAGCTCTCCACAATGCTGCTGGGTGTTTGGCCATGCTTCAGTGAGAGTATATGGGCAACACAAATTGGACTTGTGATTTTGTTTTGTTTCTTCTTCTTCTTTTCTTCTTCCTCTTCCTCTTCCTCTTCTTCTTGTGTTTTTGTGGGAAGAGGTCACAAGGGTGGAAGAGTGGACTTGGGAGGATTGGGAAGCCAGTGTGATCAGGTCCATGCTGTGAAATTCCCAAATAACCAATAATTATGTTTGGAGAGAAAAGATAATGAAAGACAGAAGGCAGATTCAGAGGGGGACCCAACTGAGGACAGGATGAGGGCAAACAGAGCCCAGCAGGTTGGAACAGGCCTGGCTTAGAGCTCTGGCTTCTTCCTCTCCAGTCCTGCCTGTCATCATAGGTCAGAGGGATCTGCTGGGAAGAGAAGAGACACGAAGCAAGCATGGCTTGTATTTTCTTTCTCTCTCTTTCTCTCTGTCTCTGTCTCTCCCTCCCTCCCTTCCTTTTTTTTTTTCTTGACAGGTTCAATGGAAAACAGTAGAAACTGGAAGAAAGTATTGGCAAATATGGGCTGAGAAAATGCAGATTTTTACATGAGCCAGCAGTTTGGTTTTTTAAAAAAAAAAGCAACCACAGTTCTTGAAAAAATATTTTAAAATTACATTTACATTTGTGTGTGTGTGTATGTGCGCACGCGCGCGCACACGCGTGTTGTTTGTGAATATGCACTCATGCACACGTCATGTAGTACCTGTTATGGAGGTCAGGGGATGGCTCCAATGGCTGAGTTTCCCAACCCCAGGGTGCTGCAGGCTGCATCTCCTTCATCATGCCTGTATGTGCTCACTGAATGCGGTGATGAAGCCCAGGCAGCTGCGCCCTAAGGCCACTCTGAGTCCTCTTATTCCCCAGTTTGTATGTGTGGGTGCACGTGGTCTTCTTTTTTGTCATTAAATGGTCAAAATGAGGCTGAGTTGCTGTACTGCCCCCAGCTGTTAGGGATTTTCTTTAAAAGAAAAAAAAAAAAATCAGAATCTCCGAGGAGGCAAGGACCATTCCAACTCTTCTACTGACCCAAGTCAGTCCCAGAGAGGTAAACTGAGTCGCCCAGGCTTTGTGGTGGTGGGGAGGGGGGGGTCGGTAAAAACCTCCTCAACCATCTCCTATGGGAGTTGGAAGTGGGATGGAACGCCTTCTTTGAAAAGATGTTGCTAGGATTGGCTACAGGCAGGTGACTGGATGACATCATCTTTCTCAGGCAGCTTACCCAGCAGGTGCTCTGGCTTTCATCTGACCGGCTAGAGTCAGGTCTGGGTTTCCCCGAGCAAGGTGAGGCCTTTGGGCATGGGAACTCTGAGTCTTCTGTCCCTGTGCTTAGATCAGAATGAATATTTGTTGATGAAAAGAATGAATTTATAATTTTAAGCCTCTGGCTCCTCTCCTAGCTAATTCAGGGATCCTGGGAAGTGGGTCTGTGAAGTTTTGATCAGAGCTGCCTCAGATCCTTCTAGAACAAGGAGGACTATAAATAATGATACAAAGGTGGAAGGGAGGCTTGTGCTGGTGACATGGTCCCCATGTTTTGCCGCTTACTGTTTGCCCTTGATTTTCAAGAATCGAGGAGCCATCGGCATCCGGAGGCAGGCAGAGGCATGTCCTATGCTAGCATCTTTCATGGCAGAGTGGAGAGTGGAAATGAGCCCTCAGGGTACCACACAGGGTTATCAGAGATGTGCACAGTGATCTTGGCTCTTGTAACATGCTGGCCGGGAGGCTGAGGCTGCCATGCCTGAGTGTGAGCTACGTCAGGTTTCCCTAGGATTAGAGAGAACTCTGCTGTCGTCAGAATAGTCATGGTGGTGTCTGTGGTCCCCAGTGGAGCTGGTGAGGGCCCAGTAAGAAGGTGGCTGGCTGGTTGGCCAAGCTAAGAAGGCCGTCACTTTTTCATCTGTCTTAGTAGAGGAAGTTGCAGGTGGGTTGAAGTGACATCACACCGGTCTCCGGAGGAACTGGCAGCTGTGGGTGAGGATTATGAATGGCAGAGAGTGGGGGTGACTTCAGAAGATCAGGAGGAAAGCTTCCAAGGCAGGGTGTGGATTTATGTTGAAGGAAGGGTTGGGAGGAGGAGAGGGCCCTGGGATGGAGCCTGATGTGGGAGTCCAGGTGGATGATTGTAGCTCGGGCGGAGGCACAGTCTGGCGATGGTTCACTGCATCGGCCGGGCGGGCGGCTGCTGTGAGGAAGAGGGTGTAGGTGGTCTACCGAGGCAGGAAAGAACATCAGGGAAACACTGGAGTGGCGCCAGGATCTCGAGCTACTCATTGGTCCCCCACCACCATGCTTCATTTCTGCTCAACTCCCGTTTTATCGAGTCTCTTCCCACGCTGACGCCTCTTTGCTGGGTCTTGCTGCGTAAGGCGGCGTGCGCTCGCGTGTGCGTGTGTGTGTGTGTGTGTGTGTGTACGCACGCGTGCACACGTGCATGCCCTGCAGTTCACTGCTCCAGTGTAAGGACACTTGGGAGACTTGCCTTGTGGCCTCCTAACATGCTCTGCTTCCAGAGGCCAGGAGTCCAGTCTCCTGTCCTGGAGTTGTTTCTGGGAGGAGAGGGAGATGCTGGGAGAGAGGATTTGGCAGCTTTAATAGAGGCTCTCCCATCCCTACCAGCACACATTGCTACCCTGAGGGATTTGAGACGTTTATTCTGTCTGTGGCTCAGAGGACTTTAGGGAATCGCTACATACCCCTTTGAGCGTCTAAGGAATTAAAATGTAGAGGAACACTCATTCCCCCAAGAGGAAGTGTACTGACTCACTGGTTATTTGAAATTCAGGGTGTATTTCTCGGGGAGGCAATGTCACAAACTGTGTTCTGATGCCTAGATTGCCTTGAGACAGTCTTCAACAACAGAAAACAAAGAAGAGACCAAGGTATCAGCAACCAGATAGAACAGGATGCGGTGGAGTAGGCAAGCTCTTTTAAAGGCGAGGTGTGCAGGCCCTTGTCCTTAATTTTTTTTTCATTCTTTTCAAATTATTAATTGAAAATAAATTTTTAAATATACCATATATTCTGATTATGGTTTCCCCTCTCACAACTAATCCAGGCTCTTCCTACCCACCTAAGTCCATACCCTTTCTTTCTCTTTCTCTTATTAGAAAACAAGCATCCATCTTAAAAAAACAAAAACAAAAATAATAGAAAAACTAAAACAAAAGAACTGCTACTCCTTCCTCAACTACATGGAGTCTCTTCAGCAGGCTCTCTCTACCTACCTTTCCCAGAATCCTCCTTGTCTCCTAGTCCCACCTATCTTCCTGCCTCTATTGGCCAAACAGTGTTTCATTCATCAACCATTAAGAGAGACATATATACAGAAGGACATCTCCCATCATGCATCAGTCCTGTTGTATCTTTTTAAAAAGAAGATTTCATCTGTGTCTATCTTTGTGGGTTTATGTGAGCCATGTGTATTTAGGGCACAGGGCATTGGATACCCAGGAACTGGAGTTGCAGCTGTTTGGGAGCCACCTGATGTGGGTGTCAGAAACGGAGCCTGTGTCCTTCACGAGAGCAAGGGCTCTTAACCACCACGCCATTTCCTGCAGCCCCGGATGAAGCTGGAAGTCAAATAAAAGACTTTGGTCTTAAGGAATAATGAATGGAGTGCCTGAGGTAAGCCTTGTGGAACCCAGATGCCCCCAAAGGCCCTGCCCATGACTAGTTTAGTTGCACCTTGTGATTGAGGGGATGGCTTTGTTTTCTAACTTTCTTAGACTTTCTTTTCCCCCTTCAGCACTGTGCTGAGAAACAGGAGGCTAAGTGGGCTTGTGTAGAGATGCGGAGCCTCCAGAGAAGGAGATTTGTCGGCTTGGCCCCTTCCTGGCTGCAGAGGACCTGCTCCTCTCTCTTTGGGGATCCAGTGGGACCACCTTGGCTCATCTCTGGGCATTATAAAGTGAGTGGAGGTCCTCAAGTCACATCTGGGCTTGTCCTCAAGACCGTCTTTGCTCTCTCCCCAGCTGTAGAGAGAGGCGTGGGTAGGATGCAGGCCACCACAGTCTATAGGTGTGTGTGTGAAGCTGAGGGAAGGCTCCTCACAGAGGCGTAAGTATCAGAGTTCTCCAAGTCACGTAGTTTGTGGTTTTTCACAGCCATGCTGTATCCAAAAACCTAGTCAAAAGCCTGGAGTTCTAGAAGCCCAGGATAAGGAGGGGGTTGGAGGGAGGAGAGCTGCAGGTGTGTTTCCTGGCTCATTCTCCACATTCAGCGCCATCTGTGAGGGACGGACGGAAAAGCTCCAAGGAAAGGAGAGGAACCCGAAGCCTCGCAGGAGGCAGAGTGGAGAGGTCTTCCGCTTGGCTGGCAGTTGGCAGCTGGAGGTTGTTCTTCACAGATTTCCTTCTGAAGTTTCCAGAATTAGAACTTCTGTGATTATTATTGGAAATATTTTTTTTTTGGTGGTGGGGGGAGAGTTCATCTGAGTAACCACATGCTGTCATGTAAATTGGAGTTCTTTCTTGGGGGAGGACGGGTCTTAGTCTTAGAAAGCCTGAGGACAAATTTTATCAGAGTTTAAAATACAAACTCTGGGGCAGGTAAGCTGTGAATTCCAGCAGTTGCCTAGAAGAGAGACGGAGAAGGGTTGATGTTGATGAGCAGCCACATGGTAGAAGAGGCTCAGGGGGGGGGGAGAGAGAGAGAGATGGAGAGAGAGAGAGAGAGAGAGAGAGAGAGAGAGAGAGAGAGAGAGAGAGAGAGAGCGCCAAGAGTGTCAGGGAAAGCATGTCCAGACTTTGTCCAGTGTCTGTGAGGAGAAGAAATGTACAAAAAGAAGGAAAAGAGAAAGTTGGGTCTCTCTAATTCAGAGAGGCCACCAGGTTTAATTCAGTCATGTGGCTACAACTCCTACAATGACTGCACTGGGGTAGGAATTCTGGGAAGGAAAATACATCATTTATTCAGAGGAATGGGTGATGATTCCTCCCACCATTTTATCAGAGGGATGGATAATGATTCCTCCCACCTCTTTAATGTGGTGTTAGGTGAATCCACTCTTTTGAGGGGTAGTCCCTCAGTGTAGAGAGCCGCCGGTGCCATTCCCGAAGATGGCGCCGGTTTCCTGTCCATAAGCCAGCAAGGCGCGGATGCGCGATCCATGTCATGGGGTGACCGTTACGAGTGTTGCGGGCTGCACCTGTCAGTAACGGACACAGCTCCTCTGCAACTGTCAGTAATGGACACAGCTCCTCTATATAAGCAGAGCCCTTTTTCCTCCTCGGGTCTTCCCTCAACTTGCTGTAATGAGCCGCGCAATAAACATAGCTGCAGAAGAATCCTGTTGTTGAGCGTCGTTCTTGCAGGCGAGGCGATAGCGCTCGACAAGTGGTGCCGAGACCCGGGAACCTGACATCAGGGGCACAAGGGGGACCCTTCAGTCAGCTGGAGAGGATTCAGAACTGTGGCAGACAGGTAACAAAATAAGGTAAGTTCTGATAGACATGCTATCAGGAAAGCATGTCAGAAGCAGAACGTGAAAATAAGGTAAGTCCTGATAGACATGCTATCAGGAAAGCATGTCAGAAGCAGAACGTGAAAATAAGGTAAGTCCTGATAGACATGCTATCAGGAAAGCATGTCAGAAGCAGAATGTGACGAAAAGTTGGGTACGTGCAAAAAGAAAAAGGCTAGCAAAGAGAAAGTGAAAGAGTCCCAAGAGACTGATCAAAAAAATAAAAATAAAAAAAATAAAAAAAAATAAAATAGAAAAGAAACAGAATAATAAAAAAGCCACAGATGGAGAGAATCTGGATACTGTACGGTATTATATTGTCTTTGTACTGTTTGACTGCTGAGGAAACAACTGTTAAAGGAAATGTTGCTGGATTAATTCAATTTATATATTTTAAAAATGCTTTGACTCCAAAATTTAAGTTCAAGGACAAGTTACTGGGGAAAAGGATTTCTATTTTTGTTTCAACAGGGCAGTTAACTCAGATGTTTCCTATTTTTGAGGAGGATGGAAATCGTACTCATCAACCTTTGGAACATAAGCAGGTTAAGGAATTGGCTGAATCTGTCCGTACTTATGGCATTAATGCTAACTACACCTCCTCATAGTAGAGAGACTGTCTGCTATGGCTATGACCCCTGCAGACTGGATGTTTGTCACAAAAGCATGCCTCACTATGGGGCAATATTTGGAATGGAAAGCCATATGGCATGATCTTAGCCAATCACAGGCCTCTATTGATTCACGATTAAAAGGAGGATTGATGGTAGTCAGAGAATTGATTTGGTGCAGGAACAAATTGACACACTCTGGCAGCTAGCCCAACTGGGCTGTCAATGGAAATATTCCAGTTTATGTGTCACCAGTGTACAATATGAAAATTATACAAGAGCTGCAAACCTTTCTAAACAACTTTTTCAGTATCTTTTAGGTGAGTGGACAGGAGAATTTGATAGCCTGATGGACCAACTCCGAATGGCCATTGTCCATGTGAATTCCACCCGTGTGGACGCCTCTCTATCAGAAGGATCATTCTCCTGGACCTCCACCGCTTTTTCCCACTTTAAGAAGTGGGCGGGTGTATTGGGGTTTGGCCTGCTGTTATGTGATGGGGTGGTGCTCCTGCTCTGGTTGGTGTGTAAGCTACGTGCTCAACAGACACGTGACAAAGTGGTTATCGCTCAAGCCCTAGCTGCTATGGAGATAGGCTCCTCTTCCACTGTGTGGCTAAGCATGTTAAAAAAATGGATGGACATTAATTGTCCAATAGGACAGCCCTTGCACCCTGAGTCTTCTATGACATTGCACCAGGTTAGGGTGTCCATTTTTTTTTTTTTTTTTTTTTTTTTTTTTTTACCAGAAACAGCCCTAATGCTCTGCGGGGTTTTTTCCCATTGCACGCAGACAGGTGCTTCTTTAGTTTAGCCTACTGTAATAAATTCTTCATGCTCAGGTTGTTTGGCTTAGCACTCCACTCCGGGTTGACTCTAGCCATGAGCAGCTCCGAGAAGGGCAAGTCTGGTTGCATGTGGGTTGGTGTCCAAGGCCCCACCTCCAGGGAAAAGATGCCGGACGGGTATGGCACTGACTTGGCTGACTACCAGGATTCAGGGTCATTACAATGTCCATCTCGTTACTGGAGATCAGATCACTACACTTGCCTGTTGCGTTTATAAAACAAAAAAGGGAGATATGTAGAGAGCCACCGATGCCATTCCCAAAGATGACGCCAGTTTCCTGTCCATAAGCCAGCAAGGCGTGGATGCGCGATCCGCGTCATGGGGTGACCGTTATGAGCGTTGCGGGCTGCACCTGTCATTAACGGACACGACTCCTCTGAGCATATATAAGCAGAGCCCTTTTTCCTCCTCAGGGTCTTCCCTCAACTTGCTGTAATGAGCCTCGCAATAAACATAGCTGCAGAAGAATCCTGTTGTTGAGCGCCGTTCTTGCAGGCAAGGCGATAGCGCTCGACACCTCAGCTAGGCAGTTGTTTGGCCTAACTGGATTAATGCTTATGTTTTTGATACTTTGGAATGTCTGCTCTACACTCAGTCCACGTGGAGTATTTTTGGATGACTTTCCCTTAATGGCCCTCCAATGCCACTCTAACAATTCCTCCCTTTGATGGCAGTAACTATAAAATCATTTAGGACATGAGCTGAAATTTGGGGAATAAATATAACTAATTTTTACCATAACCATCCAGAGGTCCAAGTCTGAAGGTGTCCTCTAGAGGGAATTAGTGTGTGGCTGACAGTGTCAATGCCACCTTCAAGTATAGGCATCAGACATGGGGTTCTCGTTTAGAAGATAAGAGCTCCCTTCTACCCTTTCTGATTAGACAATAAAGACATGTCTTTCGGGGAGGGACAGATCTTCCCTAAGTCTGTCTGACCAGTTTTTAATTCCTGTTTTTAGCAATTGTGGAGAGTTGGAAAGTTATAGATCCACAGAGCCATTGAGAGAGCCTTCAGATGACCCCGCAGAGCCATGGAGATGACCTTCAGATGACATCACAGAGCCATGGAGAGAGCCTTCAGGTGTCTCCACAGAGCCATGGAGAGGCCCTTCAGGTGACCTCACAGAGCCATGGAGAGACCCTTCAGGTGACCTCACAGAGCCATGGAGAGACCCTTCAGGTGACCTCACAGAGCCACAAAGAGGCCCTTCAGGTGGCCTCACAGAGCCATGGAGAGACCCTTCAGGTGACCTCACAGAGCCACAGAGAGGCCCTTCAGGTGACCTCACAGAGCCACAGAGAGGCCCTTCAGGTGACCTCACAGAGCCATGGAGAGACCCTTCAGGTGACCTCACAGAGCCACAGAGAGGCCCTTCAGGTGACCTCACAGAGCCACAAAGAGGCCCTTCAGGTGGCCTCACAGAGCCATGGAGAGACCCTTCAGGTGACCTCACAGAGCCACAGAGAGGCCCTTCAGGTGACCTCACAGAGCCATGGAGAGACCCTTCAGGTGACCTCACAGAGCCACAGAGAGGCCCTTCAGGTGACCTCACAGAGCCATGGAGAGAGCCTTCAGGTGACCTCACAGAGCCACAGAGAGGCCCTTCAGGTGACCTCACAGAGCCACAGAGAGGCCCTTCAGGTGACCTCACAGAGCCATGGAGAGACCCTTCAGGTGACCTCACAGAGCCACAGAGAGGCCCTTCAGGTGACCTCACAGAGCCATGGAGAGACCCTTCAGGTGACCTCACAGAGCCACAGAGAGGCCCTTCAGGTGACCTCACAGAGCCATGGAGAGACCCTTCAGGTGTCTCCACAGAGCCATGGAGAGAGCCTTCAGATGACATCACAAAGCCATGGAGAGACCCTTCAGGTGACCTCACAGAGCCACGGAGAGGCCCTTCAGGTGGCTCCAGCCCACTTTCTTCCAGATACTTCTATCATCTACGCTTCTTAGCAGCCTCAGCATCAGGGGCCATGCCTCTATACGGTAGCCACCAACTTCATCTTAAGTTTGACTCCACAGGCATTGAAAGTCATCAAGATCAACACCCTCACTTAAATGCTTCTAACTTAACCAAGTTGGATCTTCAGCCCAACGTGGGATCTGCCTCGCTGAACACACCCTATGTACTGCTGGCTGTGTCCTGTGACTATTGGCTAGGTCAGATTGGCTGGCTGTGCAGGACAAACTGTGTGTGTGTGTGTGTGTGTGTGTGTGTGTGTGTGTGTGTGTGTGTGTGTGTGTGTGTGTGGCTGACTTAACTTTGGAGAAACTTGCCTGTACTGTTGGATGTCCTCACTAATGTCTGCCGACCTTCTCCATGCCATCAGTATGCTGCAAGTCTCACTTCTCAACCAGACTACCTCGTCTGTCTGTCCTCTCTATCCAGAGAACCTGCTCAGTTTATGGTCCAGCTCAAGTAAGAGGCCCCATGCTGCTGCCATTGCCACCACCAAGGGTTGTATCTGTGTGTCTCAGTCAGCGTTTCTGTTGCTGTGAGGAAACACCATGATAATAAAGCAAGTTGCGGGGGTGTGGGGGGAGGGTTTATTCAGCTTACACTTGAGCATTGCTCTTCATCACTGAGGGAAGTCAGGACAGGACCTCAAGCAGGGTAGGAACCTGGAGGCAGGGGCCGTGGAGGGGTGCTGCTTATTGGCTTGCTCCCATAGTTTGTTCAGCCTGCTTTCTTATAGAACCCAGGACCACCAGCCCAGGGATGGCGCCACCCACCATGGCCTAGGCCCTCCCCCATTGGTCACTAACTGAGAAAATGCCTTACAGCTGGACCTCATGGGGCCATTTCCTCAACTGGGGCTCCTTCCTCTCTGATGACTCTGGCTTGTGTGACGGTGACACACAAACCCATCTAGTACACTGTGCAAGGAAGTGGCAAATAACATTTAAATGAATCTGACTTATGGTGGAGTTAAAAATTACTCGTCTAAATAAGGCTGATGAACAAGGGCTTAATTTTAGCTAATGATCCTAAAACAAGTACTTATGAAAGGCAAGTTTCGATTCCCAAACCAAAAGATGCTCTCCCTCCCTCTCTCAGACAAGAAGGGAAGTGGCCCGTGAGTAATTGTTCTTCCAGACCACTGTCTCCCTGAAGTGGACAGTTACTACATGGCAGCTGGGAGTGGCATATATCTGTCACTACAGGGAGGTAGAGGCATTCAGGAAGACTCTTGGATCTCATTGGCCAGTTGGTGACACCTAACACTGACAGCTGGCACCCCACACATATGTACACACATGAATGTGTATTTACACCTCGCCTAAAAGTCCCTAAGTTGTGGGCTAATAGTGAAGTGTAGAGATTAAAAGTAAAAAGCAAGACAAATCATGCAAAGCTCTTAAAAGAATTTATAATAATAATAATAATTGTTATTATTATTACTACTCCCCTGGAAAACTTGTAAGTCACCTTGCAAGAAGTCGTTCTTCCACAGATTAGGGTTTTGTCAGCACCTGGTCTATTTTCTGCTTGGTATTGCTCTCTCCTCATTGTACAAGTGTTTGTTGACGGCGAACGACACCCGCCCCCACAAACTTCCCCAGAAGGTTGTTGTATTCAGATGCGGTGGGTGAGAGTGGTCAACCTGACCTTTGTCTCGCGCACAATTTTGACAGTTTTATTTTTTATATAAAATCTGAGGTTTCCACAGCTGCTGTCACTGTGGCAGTGACTAGATTTTGTTGTTATTTGTTTTGTTTTGTTTTTCGAGCAGGGTTTCTCTGTGTAACAGCCCTAGCTGTCCTGGAACTCGCCTTGTAGACCAGGCTGACCTTGAACTCACAGACTGCCTCTGCCTCCTGAGTGCTGTGATTAAAGGCATGCACCACTACCGCCGGGCGGCGGTTGGGTTTTTAAAGTATGGTAGCTTTTGCACCCAGGAACCGTGTTGGGCTTGACCTCAGTGGGCCAGCTCAGATTGTCTACCCCGAGGCTGTTATGCACTCAGGTAGGCATTGCTTGCAGATGGATGGTGGCTGATCACCCGTGTGTATGGGGCTGTAGAGGCTGCTGTGTTTGGAAGATATCTTGTATCCTGATGGAATTGTGTGGTAGACTTTTGCTTACCCCTGAGGTATGTGGAATTTATAGACGGGGTCATTGCATCAGCCCGCTTGGACCCTCGGTATTAGATGGCCACTGGGGCATGCGTGACATCACATTTCTCCTCCTGCTCTGTCTCCCAGTCATTTCCTGTCTGCCATCAACTGTGATCCGTAGCTTCCCACCATGAGCCGTGTCTCCCTGAGGTGACCTGTGCATCCCTCCATGTGGTGACTTTTGTCTGTCTCCCTGAGGTGACCTGTGTCTCCCTGAGGTGACCTGTGTCTCCCTGGGATGACCTTTATCCCTTGAGGTGACCTGTGTCTCCCTGAGGTGACCTGTGTCTCCCTGGGATGACCTTTATCCCCTGAGGTGACCTGTGTCTTCCTGAGGTGACCTGTGTCTTCCTGAGGTGACCTGTGTCTTCCTGAGGTGACCTGTGTCTTCCTGAGGTGACCTGTGTCTTTCCTGAAGTGACCTGTGTCTCTCTGAGGTGACCTGTGTCTTTCCTGAGGTGACCTTTGTCTCCCTGGGGTGACTTGTGTCTCCCTGAGATCATCTGCTGCCTACCTGAATGTCCCTAGGGTGGGAAGGACACATGGTCAGGTGACAGGAGTGTGGTAGACGGTGAAATAACTGTTTCCAACCACAATTTAAGGCTTTGTGTGTTGGCTTCCCATCCAGTTCGGAGGCGGTGCCTTTGGTTTTCTATTTTTGCTAAGTCTACATTTGATCGTTTGACCTTTAAGCACCCAGGGTTCTCAAGCTGAAATCAACGTGTATTCATTTGTGCTAAGGATAGAGTAGTCATCCTGGGCCTTTGGTGCTAATACGTTACCCACTTGCTGCCTTCATTTTGTATGAGAGCCCTCTGGACACAGCGATGATGGCCGTCCATCTCATGGCACCTAGGAGCCGAGATGGGAAGATCCAGGTATGGTCTTGGGCATCCCTCAAGGCTCCATTCCCGCCTGAGTTCCAGGCACCTGTTCCTGACCCGAGCTTTCGCAGGATCTGGGGGCTTGGATACCTCGGCTTCCCAGCTCTAGCTGTCAGTGAGTCTGCGGTTAATGCTCCTGCCCGGGAAGACAAGCTGGCTGGTGAATGACATGGCTACCGGCTGGCTATCCCAGTTACTGGAGGGCAGCTGTCTCCAGAATTTGGTTCTGGTTGATACAGGTTTAATTCTAGTGAAGGTGGAAGGTTAAGGAAGAATGGCAAACACTCAGCTGCTCCAAAGCATGTGCTCCGCTCCAGGCAGCTCAACTAGCCAAAGGGTGCCCAGGACAAAACTTAAGCCATGGGCATTTATTTTCTCGCAGTGTGATTTCTGGAAGCGTAAGGGTCAGTTTGCCGGCTGGTGCTTGTTAGGCTCAAGACAAGTGTTTTCTCTTCTTGCCACGCACACGTTCTTTCTCCTGTAATCCGTTTGTTAAGAGTGCAGGAAGAGAATGTTCCCCCAAGTCCTTAGTTACCCACGCTTCCTACAGCAAAGCGTTTCTACTTAAGGACTCTTCTTCAGACCCAGCCTACTCCCTGCCTCACGGGTAGCCAGCTGCACATAGCAGCCATGTTTAGTTGCCCCTTTCATCAATTGGAGGGATACCATAGGGCAACCATAATGGTTCAGAAATCACCAATGCATTCACTCCATCCTGTGACCGGGCGTGGCTTGAGCCCAGGCAGAACTCCTGCCTCCATCCAGCCTTCTCAACTCCCATTTTACAGATTGGAAGTTTGACGTGAGAGCTGAAAAGTGGCCTAGGCCTGGGAGTGGACAGGGCTGAGTCCTAAGCAGGCAGAAAGAACAGCCCTAGAGCCATCACACAATTGGCTCAGAGGGTAGGCAGGGACTGCAGAATGAGATTCTCCTGTTTCCAGGGATGGATGGGTGATTTCTGGCTGTGATTTGGTGGGAGTAGAAAGAAAAAAAGATTTCTAACCATTGGGCATCCAGGTTGATTAAGAAGGCAGTTTGATGCAGATAAGCCTTGGCAGAGACAGCATCTGTATAAGGAAAAGCTACTTCCAGCCTCTTGAGGAACTAGACACTTATTACTAAATAGCAGTTGCAATGATCTCAGGAAATAAGCCAGGGATAGGGACCCATCCAGGAAGAAGATGAGAGTTTGAATTATAAATGGCATGTTGCAAACTCTACGGTTTCTTTCCTGAAGGGTGTCCTTGTCTGGAGCGTGTTCTCATGCAAACAGCATGGGGCCGTGGGAGCTGAGTCCCTGAACAGTCTTGAGGGCGCTCTGATTATCTCAGTGTAGCTGGCTTTGAATGCCTCCTTTTTTTCCTTTTCTTTTCTTTTTCTTTTTTCTTTATTTCTTTTGTTGATAGTGTCTTACTGTAGAGTTCCAGATGCTTTGTTTCCTCCTCGGATCCCAAGACCCAGTGCTGGTTCCCACCCCTTGGGCTCTCCTGAGGCCCAGCCTTTCCTCTGAGGCTCCCACCTCCCTCCATATCCCAATGCCTGTGCTGGCTACATCCTGGGAGCAGCTCTCCAGTAAATCTTTTGAGACTAGCTGTCAGCTGTCAGGTCCCTAATCCAACAGCTGCCACCAGCATTGGCAGCATGAGGAGTGGCTGGTTCTGCACCCAGACTCCATCACACAGCTGAGCCTGGAGAAAGATGCATTAGGTCCCCATCTCAGCGTGTCCCTTCATTCCAGGGAGCGCATCCCTACGTGGACGTGAAAGGTGCACATTCCTGGCCCATCCTTGGCTCTGCTGTGACAGGCTTACATGTTTCCAAGATCATCCCAGGAAGAGAGCAGAGGCCAGAATGTGGGGAAATTGCCACATGTCCAGAGAAACCTCTGTAGCATTTTTATCAGCACATTCAACCGAAAACAAAGGACACAAACCATCTGGTTTGTTTAATAAATGCAGCAACATAAACATCTAAGAACAACCTCTCAGCAGACAGCAAGGTAAGTGAAAGCCAGCCATTGTTCAGGAGCAAAGGTGTAATCAAATTCTAATTTTCTATTCCAATAAACATCTTTGAATTAGTGCCTACTCCACTAATTATGAAGAGTTTTTTTTATTAGCGTTCTACTTGATTAATAAAGCACACAACACAGATTACCTATAATATTCCTCTCGGTTCCCATGGGGAGCATCCGGGTGGCTTCTGCATGTGTTTAAATGCTAAAGCAAGAGAAGCCATGAGAACAAGAGGATGGAGGAGGGGAGGGAAGGGGGACACAAGTCAGGAGAGCAAGGAGGGTGGAAAGAAAGGGAAGAAGGAAATGATGTGATTATAATCTCAAAAACAAAAGAAATAACAAAAAAAAATTAAAAAGCATTAAATTTTGTTAAGACAAAGGCAAAGCCTCCAAGCACAGTGCCTCACTCCCTTCGCGCTATCTGGACAGAACACTTAGTGTCAGCTTATATGCCTTGGGTTTCAGGAGGGAACTCCCTAACCTATATCCTAGCCCTGGCCCTGGACTTGCAGAGGGTGGAGGAAGAGTGCAGAGAACTGTCGGTCTCCAGGAGGATGCTCTGCCCTGCAGCAGGGGCTCCAGTGACTGACGGAATGGGAGACAGAAACCCTCTAGGGAGAGCAGGGCCCTGAAGCAGCAGTTCAGCTCTGAAGTGTTCTCCACGGAGGCCAGAACAGAGTTGAGCGCCCTCCTATGACTCTATAACAAACCTCAGACTAAGAGCCTTCCCTCCTCCCTCTGTTGTCTGCAAAGGCTTTGAGTTTGAGAGAAAAGAATTGTAAGAATTGTTCAGAGTGGTTTGGTGGGCTCCTGGGACCCTAGCACCCTAAGAAAGTTTCTGCCCTTCTCAAAGGCACCCCAGCATTTCTGTATCTTGGGCATCATGCTCCAGGGTCCTGATGTCATGGGGCAAACAAAGGGAGAGACTGTTGTGCCTTCAAGAGGCTGTAACTGCTGCCCAGGCCTGGAAGTGACACTGGCCATCCAGAGGTTTAGAAAGCTTCTTCTTGGTGTGGGTAGAGCAGTGGCAATAAAGTTACGTGTGGCCCTGCAAGGGGCTGAAGGCACCAGACCCTCACCCAGACCCCTGCTCTGGCAGCCATGACAGGCTGCAGAAAAGACCTCTGACTCAGCAACAGGTGCTGAGCTCCCAACCTTGCCCGACCTCCATGTGGTGAGGAGCCAATCAGAAGTTAGCTGGTGGCTCTGGAATGCAGAGCATAGCATCTACCCTGGGTGGGTGGGGGGAGCTGGGGGCTCTAGGCACAGCAACCTACCTGCAGCACACAGTTGACTGATCATCTCAGGACAGGTTGCCCAAGCCTGAAAGGGTACCAGTCCTGAGACTGTTGTGAACCCCAGACACTTCCCTTGCCTACCCCAATATATTCCCTGCCCCCACTCCTGCTTGAGGTCCCACACCTGGTCTCCCCCTGCTTCACCAGCTGCGTTGGATGGACGGGGAACCGAGTTAACTCGTAAAGTTAAAGACCCATTGCTTTTGCATCGGATGGGGTCTCTTGGTGATTTGAGGTTCAGAGTTTGGGCAGGACAGGGCCAGGTTCAGAGTTTACAGAACCATATTCACAAGACTCAGGACGTGCAGGTAGACATCTCTAGGAAGATGTGTGTGCATGCTGACAGGCTCATGTGTGTGGGGGATTTATTTCCAAGGAAATCCGGTCCACCCCACCCCAGTGCCGTTTAGGACAGCTTTCTGTGCTTACTTAGGCAGCTACTGCAAATAGGACTTTAACTTTTGCCAGGAGTGTACCCAACCATTTCCCCAAGAATGTCAAGGTTTAGCCCTTTAGCTTTAAAATGATGACTACTTATCAGCTTCCAAAGTGAGTTCGGTGCCCTGGGAGGAGGAACCAGCCCCAAGCTCCTAGCTGTAGGATCTTGAATTAACTTGCTTTCTAATGTGATAAAACACTGACCCAAAGCAACAACGTGTGGAGGAAGGGATTGTTTGCCTTACATCCCCTACCCTGAAATTCATTGCTGAGGGAAATCAAGACAAGAATGTGAGCAAGAACGGAATTGGAGATAGATGATGGAGGAACAGTGTTTATGACTTATTCCCAGGCTTTCGGTTCACATTCAGCTACACCTCATACATCCCTGGACCACTTTCCAAGGCATGGTATGGCTCTCCCATAGCAATCATTATCAAGAAAAATGCCCCCACAGACTTGACTACAGTCCAATCTGATGCAGGCAGTTTTTCAATTGAGGCTCCCTACTGGCTTATGCTGAGTTTACAAAAGGAACAATAAACAACCAAAGGACCCCTAACCAACACAGGTTCTGAAGGGGGGAAGGCTAATCCAGGTTGCTTGCTAGACTTTTGGGGATTTTTGTAGTCTGGTCGTTAGACACAGCTATTATTAGAAATCAAATTATATCAACTGATAACATTATATTAATACATACAATGCACGCTCAACAGGAACAAGGGTTTGCTACATTGATGCTAGCACCCACAGCACTGAGTTTTTGAAAAACAAAAAGCTTTATTGCAGACAACCAGCAAGACTGGCTTAAGCTCTGCCTCTGTGGTGATTCTCCATGTGTGATGTCACTGGCTGGATGGTTGGCTTCACTCCTGTCCACTGGAAAAACCAGAGCCCCGAAAAATTAGGAATAGGGCAGAGGTGTTCCCCAGAGGGTAACATAGGAGCTTCATTGTTTAAGAAAGTTCATGTCTGGTGTCTCATCCTTAACCCACCACAAAAGTACCATTTGATAATTGCTTTGACTATTGATTCTCATTTTATAGCCTTAATCATCTCACTACTGTGCCCTGTGGTGGAAAAGCCTCCCACCTTTGCTAACAGTGAGCTTCAGAAAGGTCCATAGAGGCATCTTTTACCTTGTATATCCGGTCACTGGGCCAGCAGGCATCATGTGTGGGGTGCATTGATTTTGTGTTGCTGGTTGTCTCTGCTGTGTGTGGTAGAAAAGGTGTGTGTAATCTCTCCCAGTGAACACAAAGAACTCAAGGACCTGTGCCTCTGGGGTTGGAACCCATGCCCCATCACGTAGAGTAGGCCAAGTGCAGGTTATATCTTCCTGCACCCAACTTGCCTCCTCAGTGCATAAACACAGAGCCTGTTTTGAGGGAACCTAGTCTTCCCCAGTTGCAGACAGCTGTCCAAAGACACAGAGCACCACACACAGAGCACAGGTTCTCATGTGGCAAGCATCAGGAGTCCTCCCTGGGTATCTGTTATGGTTTAAAAGAGGCTGGCCCCCAAAGGGTGTGGCACTATTAGGAGCTGTGGCTTTGTTGGAGTAGGTGTGACCTTGTTGGAGGAAGTGCATCACTATGGGGGTGGGCTTTAAGATCTATGCTCAAGCCCTAGCCTTTGAGTCACAGCTTTGTTAGCAGAATTCCCCCTAGGCTAATTAGTAGCCAGAGGCTAGTAGTTTAAAGCTCAGCCACTGTGAGGAAGGTAAAAACAGCAGCGATGGCACAGGACGCGTTCAGTTACAGCCCCAGCAGCACCAGCGTACCTCCTAGGAAGCAGAAGAGCCTACAAGCCAATCGGCCCTCTCTCTTGCGTCTCCCCTACATGCTAATTTTAGTGTCACAGGAAGAAGCTGTACCAACAGTTCACCTCTCCTTTATTTTATCTAATTTTTTTGAAAGTCGCATCCCCCTTTTTTCTTTTAAACTATATAATTTTTAAAAACTTATTTATTTATTTTACAACCCAGATGCAGTTTCCCTTCCCATCGTCTCTCCGATCAGTGTCCCCCCCCCCCCGCCACACTCTGTTCCCATCCCCCTACCCACTCCTCCTCCATTAAAATGTACTTTTAGTATTTTGATGCATGAAACCCATAACCAACATTTATACGAGCGTTGAAGTATATATGAATTAGGAAAAACTGAAAACGTTTCTTTCAAAATCAGAAATTCACCGAGTGCCCCCTCTTTTCTTACTCAACCCAGCTCTTAAAGTCCTAGCAAGAGCAATAAGAAGAAATGAAAGGGACACAAAAAGGAAATGAACGAGTATATCTACATACAGACTGTAATGGTGGCCACACCCCTTGGGCGTGGCCTCAGGCTGCTCGAAGCAGTAAAAGAGAAGTTTGAGGCATGGCTTTCCTTGGCGATTCCTTTCTGGTGGGTCAGCCTATCCAGTAGGAAGGGCTTCTACTTCCATCTGCCTGAGGCCACGCCTAACGGGTGTGTGGCCACCATTACAAGTTCACCTCAAGACCAAACATGCTCCTATTGTTAAAGGATCCTGAATGGTCCGCCAGATAAACTCAGATAGGATAAGCATTCCCAGCAGAGCAACAGATTTCAAAATTAATATACAAATCTTAGTAAATCTCCTGTGAAGTAATAATAAATGTGCCAAGAAATAAATCAGGAAAAATTGAAATTCATGTCGCTTTAAAAAAAAAAACAATCCAAAATATTCCTAGGGATAAACCAGTAACTAAGGACAGGAAATACTTGCATAATGAAAACTTAAAAACATTTGAGAAACAAATTGAAGATGCCGGAAGATGTAACGACCCACACGACCCACCTTTGCTCGTGGATAAACAGAATATATACTGTGATGACGGCTAAATTACTAAAAGCAACCTACAGATGCAAAATAATTCCCACGAAAGCATACCCTCCTTCACAGAACTAGAAAAACCACACCGAAGTTTCACATGAAAGCACCCAATACCCACAATAGCCAAAGCAATGCCAAGAACCACCTGGTTGAAGTTTCTCAAAGTGTGATTGAAATGATGGAGGGCTGGGGAGAAACTGTGCCGCTCTGGGATGCTTGCTGCTCCCCCCAGAGGGTCAGGGCTCAGTTTTCAGCGCACACGTAAGGGAGCTCACACATGCCTCCACACATGTTAAAAAAAGAAAGAAAGAAAGGAAGGAAGGAAGGAAGGAAGGAAGGAAGGAAGGAAGAAAGAAAGAAAGAAAGAAAACATACTGCAGAGCCATAGCAACAAAACCAGCACGGTGCAGGCACAAAGGCAGGGGCAGACAAGTGGAACGGAATGGAGGAGCCAGAGATGAGCTTACAATCCATAAACACCTCATTTTCCACAGAGGAGAAACCCAGTCTCTTCAAAAGATGGAAACCACTGGGAAACAAACCACTAGGAAACTGGATTCCCCAGGGAGACTCAAACTAGATGCATAGCTCTCACCCTGCAGGAAATCAACTCCAAATGGACCAACCCTTTACACTTTGAGGCTTCCAGTTCCAGACATAAGCACAGGCAAAGACAGACTTCAACGACATGGGAAATAACCCCAATGTTTGCAAATCGGGATCGTGGGAAACTGAAAAGCTTTCTGTCCATCAAAGGAAACTGTTGGCAGAATAGAGCGATAGATAGCTCACAGAAAGGAAGATCTTGGACAACAATGTATCTGACAGGGAATTAATATCCAGATTCTAGAATGACCTAAAAAAATATTACATACTCACAAACCCAAGCAGAGAGTTCTCAAAAGAAATGCAAAAATAGTCAAAATCTAGCTGTCAGGGAAATGCCTGCTAAAATGGTGTGACTTCTTTCCCACCCAGTCGGGGAGGGGGTTGCAGAGATGGCTCAGGTGGGCATCATAAGAGCAGTCTCTTACAGAGGACTGGGCTTCCATTCCCAGCACCCACAACGTGCCTTGTGATTGCCTATAAATTCGGTTCCAAGGGATCTGATGCCATCTTGTGGCCTCCGTGGGCTCCTGCATGCATACGGGGCACAGACTCATGAAGGCAAAGGCACAGATTCATTAAATAAATGTATCTTTTAAAATGGAAACCAAATGCTGGCGAAGCTGGAGGGAGAAGAACCCTTATATACTGGTGCTGGGACTATAAACCAGTGTAGCAAACATGGAAGGAATCTCCTAAAAATAGGAGAACTACCTTAATATCCAGCTACCTCACCCCTGGGCACTTACCTGAAGGACCTTAAGTCAGCGTGGCAAATGCTGCATGTTTTTACAACAGCTATGACACTATCCAGCCTAGACAGCCAAGCAATAGAAATGCATTACATGTACTCAATGGCTGTTTTGTAAGGAGTAGGTTTTTCCGCCCGCCGCTGGTCTTGTCCCGCCGGCCGCGCCAGTCTCAAATAACACACAGAGACTGTATTAGATATAATTCTGTTGGCCAGTTACTTGTTTCTTATCAGCTAGCTCTGTCTTAAGTATTATCCCATTTCTGTTAATCTATATTTCCACGTGGTCTCATCTTACCGGAGAGCTGGCTGGCATCCTGCTCTCTCCAGACTCTCCATCTTGACTCCTCCCTACTACTTCCTCTTTCCTCCTTGTCTCCTAGTTCTGCCTCTCTTGATTTGCTATTGGCCAACAGTGCTTTATTCATTAACCAGTATGAGAAACATATTTACAGAATGACATCTCCCATCAGTGTTTTATTCTGCCTTAACACATTTATGCAGTTTTCAGAAACACAAATAGAACAGGAGATCATGCTAAGCAAATAAAACAGAATCAGAGACAATGCATTTTCTCTCATATGCGGGGTGTGGGTGTGCGTTACTTTTAAAAATGACTTATTATTCTTAGTGCAGAAAAGGAAGCTAGGAAGCCCTGTCCCAGCCATGTCTGTCCCCATCACTGGAGCTGGAGCTATGCTGAAGTGCCTTCCTCAGACACAGCTGGCATCGCTGATGTGGACAGGGACAAAAGGACCAGTCTCGGTGAGGCAGAGATTGGACAGGAGCAGGAGCTTTGAGCAGAGCATAGCAGGACCCAACCAGGCGAGGTCTGCAGGCCTCAGTGATTTTCTCAGTAACTTCATTAAAAAAAAAACTTTTATTGATTCTTTGTATATTTCACAGCAAGCACTCCTATCCCACTCATCCTCCTGGCCCCTTGCATCTGCTCTCTGCCTTTGCAATGTCCACCCCAAAACAAAACCACACTTAAAAGAAAAACCGAAAATCAAACCAAACAGACAAATGAGAGAGGAGAGAGAGGGAGGGAGGGAGAGAGAGAGAGAGAGGGAGAGAGGGAGAGAGGGAGAGAGGGAGAGAGGGAGAGAGGGAGAGAGAGGAAAGGGAGAGAGAGGGAGAGAGAGACAGAGAGAGAGAGAGGGAGAGAGGGAGAGAGAGAGAGGGGGAGAGAGGAGAGAGAGACAGACAGAGAGAGAGAGAGAGGGAGAGAGGGAGGAATCTTGTCACGGAAGCTGTAGTGCTCCCAATTAAAGCACACAGTTTGCTCTTTAGTTAGCTCATCTTGCAAGCGTTCTTTGCCACAAGTTGTAGGACACGCTTGAGGCCTCTGTCCTCTGCTGCACCACCAATAACAGGCTTTCACCTGGGCGCCTCTTGGATATCCTGTTGTTGTCCTGTGTCATGGAGATCCTGCTGTTTTGGATCTGTAGGTTTGTCCCCTTCACATGCAGATGAGGTGTTGGAGTGGGCCAACTCATAGCTCTGGTTCTGGGCCTGGGTGGTACCTGGGTTGGTCTGTACAGCAGCTCTCCCTCATCCTCACTACCCAGGTGACCTCTCCAGCACTGCCTCAGTTTACCCAATGCAGCCTGCAGCAAGGGGGCAGGGCCAGTTCTCCTGCTCTTGGGACCTCAGATCTGGGTCACCCACACTCACAACACCATGGCCAACTCTACTGTTTTGCCCAGGGGAGGTGCAGGGCCCTCTCTCCTGATTACTGTAGGGGTCTATGATGGGGGTGGGGTGTTTTTTGCTCTCATGCTCTCATGGCTGGCTTACCTGTGTCCCTGGCAATGGTGTCAGCTCTAGTGTGCTGCCCAGGGGAGGTGCATGCCTGTGGTGAGGGATGGGACCATCTTTCCTGAGCGGGATCAGCTCTCCTTCTGCAGTATGCAGGACCAGCCATCCCAGGGCCAGTGAAGGGCAGGGCTGGCTCAGCATGGTTCCAGAGACACCCCTGTGCTAACACAGACCATGGACATCATCACAGACCCTAGCTGCAGTAGGACCATGGACCCAGGCTTGGACTTTGGCAGAACCCTATGTTATATCTTCATGACCCCAGACGGTAGCACTGCAGTATGACCCCTGCAGCAGCATGGTCCTCAGACACCAACAGGCTCTTAGGTGGCTGACCAGACCCAGGTCATCTGCTCAACCCTTGGTGGTAACAGCAGCTCTGGACATCAACTCAGACCCTGGCTGCTGCAAGGCCACAGATCCAGACACGGCCCTTGGGGGCAGCACTGGCCTAAATGACACCATGGTCCTTGAACATGGACACAGGTTGCAGCCCAACCCCCCCCAGGCATCTGTATGGTCTTTGGTGGCAACATAGACCACAGACATCGATACAGACTCCTGCTGTGATAGGACCATGGACCCAGACATGGTCCTAAGCAGCAATCCAGACCTGGATGTCACCATGGTCCCAGGTGGCAGTCCGGTTCAGTCTGATCCGCATGACCCCTGTGGCATCATGTCCTTCAGACACCAGCATGCCCAAGGTGGTGGCCCGGATCCCTGGCCAAGGACATCAACACAGTTGCTCAGTGACTTTTAAGGAGTGAAACCTGAGTGACACAGAACCCTGGGTATATATCTGGCGTAGAAGATATGTCAGTGGTGTACCTTGGCCTCCCTAGAAGGGGCCACAGTTGGATTTACATCCTCAGGAAGTGAAAGGCGACCATGGGACAAAACTGCCCTCGCTTTCTCAAATGAAGACCATCAAGTGTGAAATCAGAAGGTTTAATATGACACAATCAAATATATCTGTATATCACACTGAAGATTTCCTTTAAACATAAGAAGTTACAATTAGGTATATGCTTCCTATATTCAGATAAATTCATTTCTATTAATGATTATTTAGATTTCAGATTGGGGGCGGGGATGACTTGGAAGAGAAATGTCAGAGATGTTAGGCAGGTATACAATACAACTAGAGACACAACAACACCATGGCATCGCTTACCAGCTAGGCACCCACTTCTACCGCAACTTGAAACGCCCAGGCTCGGGGGCTGGGGTGGGGGTAAGCAATAGGGACACAGGAGATAGGCCTTCTCATACTCAACCCTACAAACTGGGGCTTGTAGCAGGGCCCTCTACCTCTCTGGGTACCAGCGCCTTGCACTTACGCAAGTGGCTTCTTTCCTTGGTGTGGGGAGGTGGTGGTAAGCTGGATACCCAAATGGTTTGGCCATTTGGATCATCTTGTGGGCAAGCATTTCATTAAGTCATCTGGGAGGCTAGAGGAAGCAGAGTCAAAGGAGGGCTTTTCAGCCTTCTTCCCAGGGAAGGAGCATCGAGGACTTTCTCTGATGCTGGTAACATTGGGGTGCTTCCCTGGTGATCAGGGAAGGAGCACTTACTCCTGGGGACCCTTGGAGCTTGCTGAATGACATCCTCGTTCTGGTTCTGTAACTTCAAGAGGAGCACGCCTGTTCTTGTAAATGCAGGAACCACAATCTTAATATTAGAAATGCATTTCAGGGCTAGGCTCTTCTATGACTTTGCAAGGGTGCAAGGATGAGGCTATCACCCACCCGGGTGCCCGCGTTTGGAGCAGGTACAGTGCCTACACTCCAGGAGGGGTAAGGTGTCTTCCCTTGGGAGGCCTTTCTTTTGTGGCCTTGGGACCCACAAGGGGTGGGCATGATAAGTCCATTGCTAGAGGTATGGGTAGAAGGACATCAGGAGTGGGCAGAACGATGTGACGATGCATTTGTCCTACGCCCCAGGAATGCAGGACACTGATCTCTTTCCCAGGTATCTCTCCTGATGACGAGATTGTCTTACAGGCAAATGTCAAATGTGTTTCTACACTTGGTGTTTCCGAACGGGGGTCTCGCTGGCTCTATCCTGGTCCATCCACCCCTTCTCCGGCAAATTACAGACGTAAGCACACTCCCATGGAGGCCGAGGTGGATTTCTAGTTACTGTGTCATTGATGCGACAGTGTTAAAGTGTGCTTTAGGCCACGAGCCGAGTCTCTCCTCCCTTCTTAACTGGGTGTGTCCACACATCGCTATTAGGTTAAACAGAAGTACACATGACTAGCCACCTGCACTAAGTATGGACTCTGAAGGACCCTGTTACTACACAGGAGATGCAGAAGTGACATCTGGTTATGGTCCTAGTAGCACTCATGGTGGGGTCCCGCCAGCTCCAGCTTCGGTGCCTACTGGGGAAGGGCCTTCAGGATGGCATTCACCTCCTCAGCCACAGCTGTTAGTGCAAACTCAAACTGCTCCTGGGGAAGAGACAAGTGGGAAGGGGCAATGAGCGAGAGAAGTTGTCTTCCCACCCCACTGTAAGCTCCGAAGAACCTGTTTAGGGAACAAATTGGTCAGGAGGAGGGCTCTTCTGTTGTAGACTTAGGTTGTGTCCCTTGGATTTGGGGCCTGCAAAATCTTGTTCCCATTGCTGGAAGGCACTTCCATAGCCACAGCGGGGACAAGAGTCAACAGGCAAGGCTCTACATGCCCTGTCTTTGCAATTTGTCACCACATCCAAGGGCCTCAGTAGATGGGGTGGGGGTGGATGCAGATGCCAGCTGGCCATGGCTGCCACAGCATCCACAAGCAAAGTGATGCTGAAGCAGGAAGCCACTACTGCCTCTGGAATGAACAGGCTATGTCCAACCTAACTTCCTCAGGGAACCTTCTGCCATCCATGGACCTCTGAAGACACTGACTCCCACACCCACTCACAAATGGAGAGGGACATGGCCCATCTAGCTAATGAGCATCCATGTGGTGAGGACTATTTTCTCTGCTCAGGACAATGGCTGAGGAGGGGGGGAGGAAGGGAGAGAGAGAGGGGGAGGGAGAGAGAGAGAGAAACAGAGAGAGAGAGAGAGAGAGAGAGAGTTGGGTGGCTGGGCCATCTTCTTTCTTGGCCTCTACAAAGCTCTTGCAGACTCTGAGGTTCAGAGCTCTGGTGGCATTGGGCATTGGCTGACAGCACTGAGGAGTCACGGACATCATAATTTGTGCCTGCTGTTCCCTAGGTAACAGTCATGGATTGTGAGTGTACAGACTCATTTAGGTGGCATCACCCCTGGGCATCTGGCACCAGCCCCTACCTCTCCATGATATTACACATTTAGACCTTTGGTGGCCTGTGGCTATGTCTGGTTCCGGCACCTGCTCTGCTATGGTGTTACCACACACACGGACCCTCAGTGGCCTATGGTAACTTTTTTATTTTGAGACGGGGTTTTGCCTTGAACTTCAGATCTTCTCGACGCTTGTCTGCCAAACACTAGGCTCACTGGCATGTACCCATGACCCATGGGTGTGCTCACAACTGGAGTGGCATCACCTGACCCCAGGGGTTGGGGTCCAGAAAGGAAGTACATTTGCAATAGGAATCTAAATTCAGCAAATGTCCCCCAAACAAACAAACAAAACTGTGGAAGCTGCAGTTAGGGAATAAAAGGCATGATGGATGATGAGTTGCCAGAGCAGGAGAGACCAAGTGTCGCCTGGTGTCGGCTGCGCACACAGCAGCAGCATGGCTATAGAAAGAGTTATTATGAGCAAAGGAGTAGTTCTTAAAGCAGCTAAAAGTCTGGTTTGTAGAAAGCCGATCTTATGGTCCCTTCCAGTTCATCCCCACACCTGGAGAAGCTCCGGTTGGAGCAGGTGTTATTGCATGCCGTTGCTGGGTAGGGGGAAATACCCCTCACCTGTGTGGGCTAGATGAGCTGCTCCCGAAGGAGAGAGCAACCTGGTTGAATGGCCACACCCTTGAATACCGTGTGTCTCTTGGACTGTGGTGGTCTAGAGGCTGCGGGGTAAGGGGATGTGTGCTCATCTGTACCTGTGCTTACATTTGAACCCTTCTGCTTGGGTGGTTGCTGTGACAACTGTCGTCCCTCATTTTAATGAGAGCTTCAGTGAAGTGTGATGCCAGTACCTACAACCCTGAGGTCTTCACACCCTTATGTGTGGGGGGTGCGTCTCCAGGAGATGCAGAAAGGGGACCTAAGACCCAGTGTCTTTCTGTGTCGATGCAGCCCTCTTCACAATGTCACACTAGCCTGTAGCTCCGAGGACAGAGCCAGGAGAAGTGTGAATGGCCATCGTGCGTATGAACTGGTGGGATGGGGACTGAGTCGGACAGACGGAGAAATAGTATCATAGCAAGAAACACAGACATAATGAGGAGAGACAGAGGGACGGAGAAGAGCAGAGATTCTTAGGAAGGGGAGGGATGGAAAGGGGCTATAGTGAGAGAACAAAGGGTAGGCAGACAGACAGACAGACAGACATGGGGGAGGGAGACAGGGAACTGACAAACTTCTGCAGTGGGTTGGGTCACTTCTGGCTATGACGCACATACGCCTGATGGGACAGACAGAACACACTTGAGGCCAGTGCCCTTTTTCTAGAGACCCGGGATCTGCACCTGGCATTTCTGATGAGCAGGCAGACAGGTGTTGGAAGGGTTGAGTTGTGCACCAGAAGCCAAAATGGAATCATGTTAGCATGCAGGGCTGAGATGATAAGGGTGAGCGGACACTGAGCACCATGTCCTCACATGCATGCACAAATATCATACGGTGAGTAAACACTGGGCACCATGAGCTCACATGCATGCACACATGTCATACGGTGAGTAAACACTGGGCACCATGTCCTCACATGCATGCTCACGTATCATATGATGAGTGGACACTGATCACCATGTCCTCACACGCATGCACACGTATCATACGGTGAATGGACACTGGGCACCATGAACTCACATGCATGCACACATATCATACGGTGAGTAAACACTGGGCACCATGTCCTCACATGCATGCACACGTATCATATGATGAGTGGATACTGATCAACATGTCCTCACACGCATGCACACATATTCATACACTCACATTCACATCTATACCTGCATACACTCACGTCCTTAAGGATACATGAACACCATGCTCACATAGATTCACACTTACCCACACTCACACACTCATTCACTCTCCCCACACACATTTCACACACCCAAGTACTCACATCCCCGACTCACACCCCACCACACTTATTCACCCTCATACTCACTCATGCAAGCCCTTAATAACCGACTCACACACATTCCCGCACACACACTCACTCCTGCATCCACACGTATTCATGCACAAGCCTCACTATCACACACATGCACAGTGGGGCGTTCACTGAGTACTCACTCGCACGCTTTCATGAATACCCCCAGGTGTGTGTGCCCATCTTGGTGAACACAGCGTGCCAAGTTCTGGGTTGTAAGATAGGCTAGCCACTTTTTTTTTTCTTTCTAGAACTGATACATGTAAAGGAGGAAATGTGACAGGCTAGGGTCGCGGTGGCACCTGCCTGCAACCCTAGCACCCAGGAGACTGAGGCAGGAGGATCATGAACTCAAGCGGAGCCTAGGCTACGTCTGGAAATCACGAGACCACTTATTAGATGAAATGAGACAGTCTCACAGGAAGAAGTATTACATGCTTTTGTTCATAGCAGGAGGGGAAAAATAAAACCAAAGCAGGATGTAAAAATAAAAAGGAGATGATTAAGGCTGTGGAAGGGAAGAGGAGGAGGGCGGGGTGAACATGACGGAAGCACTTCGGTGTACAGGATCAATCCCAAAGAAATCTTCCTTTCACACAGTTACCCTACACCAAAAACAAAAACAAACAAACAAAGAAACAAAATTCAACCAAACCCACAGGAAGGAAAGGGTTGAAGCCTTTAGTTACTATGGCAACTGGCGGTGACCCTGGGGAGGGGAGGCTGTGTCCATAACAGACACAGCTGAGGTAAGGACTGGGCTGAGCCCCGCCCCGCCCGGGTTCAGTGTGTGCAGTCACCTTCTGGATCGACTCCTTTTGTGCCTAGCAGAACTGGGAACTGGGACTGGCTGCCCTAGGTTCGAATTCACGGTCAAAGGGGGCCCCTCTTGTCTTAATCCTGGCTACACCCCCCAGAGGTGGCCAGGCCTTTGTGTGTCAGGGTGCCTCATCTGTCTGTGGCGCTCGGGGAGGCATCCATTAGCTGTTTTCTGTGTGTGTGAGACTGTCCTACGTTCCAGGGAGAAAAGCTATTACCCTTCAACTCACTTTAACAAAGAGAACGTGTCCTCAGGAGTCCCTGGCCCATCCAGGCTCATGACCAGTGTCAATCAATGGTCCTTACCGTGCCTCAGGTCCAAATGGTGGACCCGATCAAGTACCTTCATGTGAATCGAATACCCGTGACCTGCTTTCAGCCTGTGTGAGGGGTGTTAGACAGTTTGGCGCTGTTTGGCCCTGGTTAAAGTTTTCTGGTTTGTGTGTGTGTGTGTGTGTGTGTGTGTGTGTGTGTATGTGTGTGAAACTAAAATTCAGAGAAAAGCTCAGTGTCATGAAGAGAATCTGGGGAGACCACCATAAATGTGGAGGGACGGTGACGTTTGTGTTGCCACGGACATGGGAGCAGGTTTCCATCTCTGAACATCCAGCCTAAGGGCGGGGACAAATCCTGTGTCACCATCCACCAGAGAGTGGGCCGCATGGGAAGACTTGGTCCCTGAGTCTTGTGTCACCCTGTGAGGTGGCCATGGGGATGGGGCACAGGGATTTAGAGTTATTTGCTGCACATACCGGGTGGACTTGTATAGTAATAATCAGTATAATTATTAATACTATAATAATGGGTATGGTGGTAGCCACTGCCCCACAGCACTGAAGCTTGGGCTGCTGCAGGGGCCCAAATGGCTTTTTTTCTGTGGTGTGTCAGGAATTTCCTCCACTTCTGGCATATGCTTGCCCTTGGATTGGTGCAAATCCCTCATAAAACCAGCTGACGTTGTTTTGGGGACTCTGAGCTGTGTGATGGGGAAGGAATCCGTAAGGTTCGCAGCGACACCGACTTAAGAGCCTGGCTGGTACTTCCAGTGGGCTCCCCAAAGCAGAAAATGAGGCCCGGGAGCAGACAGGATTCAGTCTGTATTTCTGGGTTCAAGTGTCCCTGACTTCCGTACCATTACCAGCCTCCCCTCTGTTCTGAGCTTCCTGCCACCCAGCCCAGCATGACCTCTCACAGCTGGGTGGCCTATGGGTCACTTGTCACTAACAGCCACCTTCCTGGTAGCCTCACATCTGTAGACAGTGACAGACAGACACAAGGCTCCAGGACACTGAGGTCTTTTCCACAGGACCCCGAGCAGTGGGGGGGGGGGAATGTTTGCTCAGCAGTGGGGAGACCTGCACACACACACACACACACACACACACACACACACACACGCATGCACACACACATACACACAGACACACACGCACAGACACACATGCATACGTGCACACAAACACACACACATGCACACGCACACACACACACACAGACACACACGCACACAGACACACGGCACATGCACACAGTAGTGGCAGGCAACCAGGGCTTAGTGTTCTGGGAGGAAACCTATCTCCCCATGGTCCTGCCTGCCATGTCCATCTGTATGGATGACCAAAGGACATCTGAGAAACTTGGCCAACAGATACTTTATGGATTACTAGCTTATCGTAGTCCATTCCTAAAAGAGGTTATGGGTAGGCACAGGTGTGGGTGTGGTCTGCTCAGTCTAGTGGTCTAATGGTAACCCCTGGTTTTAATTATTGTATTGTGGTTACACAAGGTATGGACATTGGTGGGAGCTGTGTGTGTGTCTGTGTGTGTGTGTGTGTAGGTTATCTGTAAACATTCTGTAATTGCTTTAAAAAAGATTCAATCGTGTGTGTGTGTGTAAATATATGTGCACATTTACGTGTGAGTGTTCACAAAAGCCAGAAGAAGGAGCTGGGCTCTCTTGAGCTGGCAGTTACGGCTGCCTAACATGGGTTTTGGGAATCAGCCAAACCCAGGTCCTCCGTAAGAGCAGCGAGAGCTCATAACTACTGAGTTCTCTCCAGCCCCATTGTTTTTTCAAGTCTAAACTAAGTTCAAACTTCCAGGGAAAGACAAAATGTAGTTTACAAAGTTCATTCACAATAATATCCCGTCTGTCTCTCACAAGGGAAAATAGAGACAGACAGCACAGATCCCGCCAGAGTCCACATCCAGGCAGGAAGGACCTGGCAGTTGAGGCTTCCACTGGAGGGCTCAGTGCTCTCCTGCTTACCACACCTCTGTGACCTCATAAGGGTCAGGTTGATCTTGCTTGGGTGCGAGGAGACCCAACCAGACAACGCAGGGAAGGATTTTTAAGAGATAACATCCCAGTCAAAACATAATTGGCCCAGAATTGTCAGACTCTGCATCTTTCTTGCAGAGAATGTGGTGCCCAGTGTCTCAGCATCTGAGTAGAAAGCGGGTTAACTACCAAGTGTTACAGAGGGATCAAGTAGACTTGCATCAGGAGTCAGGGACCCCCAGATTGTAGCACCAGGGAGGACTGGCCAGCCTGAACTCACAGGGGTGCCCATAAGCAGAAAGACTTTTTCCTCTAGTCCTAAGGACAGACCCCCCCTCAAAACAAAAACAAACAAATAAACAAACCTGGCCCTGGAGCCTTGCTCCTGTAGCCCAAGTAAGAGTTTTAATCATCTATTTGTTTTTACTTTATGTACATTGGTGTTTTGCTTGCATGTGAGGCTGCTGGATACCCTGGAATTACAGTTGTGTGCTGCCATGTGGGTGCTGGGAATTGAACCTGGGTCCTCTGGAAGAGCTGCCAGTGCTTTTTAATGTCCGAGCCATCTCTCCAGCTCCCACCTCCTTTAAGTAAGAGGTCTCTCTCTCTCTCTCTCTCTCTCTCTCTCTCTCTCTCTCACACACACACACACACACACACCTTGAGATACTCTTGAGTTGCAGAAGTAAGTAATTTCATAAGTTCAACACTTCACACGTATGTGGGTGACAGTGGCCTCTGGGGTCTGGAACACACCATCAGTGAGGATAGTCTGTGTAGCCTGTGATACATCAATATCTATCTTTGGGACAGTCTGTGAGGGCTTTGCTGTTGGAGGCAGACACTTTCTTTTTGGAATGTCTAGACCATGGGAGGTTGCATCAGCCACACATGACTAGTTCTGTGAGCTTGAAAAGAGGGCTTTTTGTTTTCAGCCATGCTGTGGTAAGGCTGAGTTATTTTTCAGACCTCGATGGTCCGGTGGGTACCCTCCCCATTCCGGTGATCACTACAAGGCACGCCGGTGGTTGAGGGTGCCGGGGATGAAGGTGCTCCTCCAGATAGTTTCTAGGGTTTGTAGTTGATTATATAAAGATGTAGTTCTTGATGGGAGATGCTGCCCAGTAGTAGAATATGCCTGTCTAGCATGTATGAAACCCCAAGTTCTATCCTCAGTCCATACACCTTCTGACATGTACAATGCCCTCACCCCCCAAACCTGGTAGAGAGTAAGAGACTGGGTTTCAACTGGTTGGGTCTAACTGAATCTTAGATGTTGAATGCTTCGAGTGACTCCCGGAATAGCAACAGACTGAACCTCTTGGGAGCAGCCCCTGTGTCTTTGCCTACTGGGGACTAGCTTGGATGATGCCCACCCGGACCAGAGCTATTGTGTGTGGCTTATGTAAGTCCAGCTTCATCCCCTCCTCTGCTCTCAGGAAAATCACGCACAGAGGCACCTTTAATACATTTAAAGTCCTGGAGGATTGATTGACAGTACCTTTGTCTGGACCATGCCTGGTCTCTGGTCCCTCAAGTGCTCCAGGGTCGCTGCGATATCAATCTCTTTAGCACCTGCAACAAATCACAAATTGGGCTGAGCTCAGTGCACAAGATAATCCACACTGCATCTGCCAATCTCCTGCTATCGGGCTCCCTTTGGGCGAAGAGGCCAATTGAAAATTATTACACTCATCCTTCAGAAGCTTGGCAGGCAGCTGCAATTCCAGTGTTCATATAGAAAAATAAGGCTGGGCGGCAGCTTTCATTAGCATTAATTCAAGAATGCTGGGCTGAAAAATTGTTATAAGATGCCTGCATAGATACTCACAGGCAGCCAGAGCTTTATTTTGTGTGTGTGTGTGTGTGTGTGTGTGTGTGTGTGTGAGGAGAGAGAGATAGAGAGAGACCTTAAAGGATACACTAAATCACAGGTAAAAGCACACACACACTTCAATCTTGATTGCCTAAGATTACCTTCTCTTTAAAACATGAAAGGTTAAACTGATCTGTTATGGCTCAGTACGGGCTTTCAAACGTACAATCCCCTGCCTCCTAAAACCAAGAGCCCTAGATCTGAAGAAAAGGAAAGGAAAGAATGCACCCATGCACACTGCATTCATGGTAGGTGGTCCTGTGGAGAACTGCCCCCTCCTTAAGGAAGCACCCATCAAGGTGACTATGGCTGCCCTTAAACAGGCTTTGCGGTGTGACTCTTACCTCACTGGTTTAATTTGCGCTCTCGTGTTTATTTTGTCGTCCTTTATTGCCGAGCTTCTCCTCTTTTTAAAAACAGGCTTCTTTTTATGTACCAGCGCTTTGCTTGCGTGTATGCGTGTGTGCCCTGGGTGTACCTGCCTGGTGTTCACGGATGCTGGAGGAGCACTGGGTCTCTTGGAACCAGGTTATACAGATGAGCAGAGTCTCCATGTGGGTGTTAGGAATAAATACCTCTGACTACCGAGTCTCCCCCACCCCCACCTCCTAGCAGCCAGCTTCTTATATTATGACACTGGTTGGTGTAGCTCCCTGTAGTTTGAGAGAAATTTGGCGACGATGATAAAAGGTTTCAGGATGAGTAACAATCAAAACTGAACCCGAAGTTAAATGCCCAAGGTCTTGTGGGCATTTCTGACTGTGCCTGCCTGTGCTGTATTGCTCCTGTTAAATCTAAACACAGAACGTGTGTATGCTGCACATGCCACCATGTCACTCCACACAACAGAGAACTCCACCTGAAACACCTCGGCTCATGCTGGAGGCAGCTTTGTGTCATGAATCACAGGGTTTTCACTCCACAAGAGAAGCTTTGTGCTCTCACTTAATAGCGGGTTAATTACAGAAAACAAACAAAAAAAATTTAAAAATATTTCCCTGCAGTTGTCATTCCTCAGCATGGAGACCTCAAATACATATGCATTTGGATTGAATTATGCGAGAATGTTTAAATTTTCAAAGACGCTGTTTGAGTTGTTGACTTGACCGTCAAATATAATTGCTAAAGGAATCTGAGTTGGAATTAGGACAGCATTCCCAACAATTACTGATGCAATTATAAATAAACTTCTGTCCTTTTCTACTACAATTTTTTTTTTTATGAGAAGAGGCCATGTTCTTGGCCTTGGCAATCAAAGTATTGACCAATTCTGGAAGCGCCAAAGAAGCTCCATGCCCTGTAGCATCAAATATTCAGCCAAGAGTTATTTAATTATATAAAAATAAACACTGGCATGCAAATTTCCTTTAGTCTTTAACAGAGGATAAATTATACATTTACCAAAGAATTGTTTTGAAATAAATTTCTTTGTGATTTATTTTCCAGCAAATGTTTGATTGGTATACCGTTCTCATATGGCTACATGCCTGGGATTGTAGGAAAATTCCTCGGGCATAAAGGGGTCATGGACAGAAAGCTTTAAGATGCCTGCCGTGGGAGGTAGCGGCTGAGCCAGGCAGCAGCCTCCCTGAGACCCTGTTCCAGGTGTGTGGGGGAAAGGAAGCCAGAGTGCCCTGGGTGTCTGAGCAGGCACATAGTAGGTCAGGAACCACCAGCAGACCCCGAATAGGTCTAGCCCATAGAGGACCACATTGTTAGCAGAATATGGCAAAGTGGACCGGCAGGGGAGACTAGTCAGACCCAGCCGCCTGTCCAAGGTCAGAGTGGTTGGCTCCATGATGGAACCTGGACCCTGCTGAGTACAGGCTGTGGAGGAGTTCACAACTGGGGAAAGCTGTAGCATTTCCTGCCTCAAGTCATCAGCTCACCCACTGCCTCAGCCGCAGAGTTAGAAGCGATACTTTGAAACATTTATGGGAATTCTATTTCACCCTGTGTGTTTGCGCCTGTCCCAGGCACCTGAGCTGCCATTGGCGTTCCCTTGTAGCAGGCGGTGACCCACAGGCAGACCGATCGCCAGCTCTAGTGAACACAATCTCATCAGAATGGTCATGACTACTAAAGATACTTATTTTGAGGAAGGCCGTGGGACCACAGATATTGTTCTGTGTCATGTCATGAAGACAGTGTGTGGGCTCCAATTCAAGGTCACGGACCTTGTCTCCTAATCCTCTAGCTTGTCTGTGATGGGGATAAGCACAGGGCTGTGGGCTAGCCCTCCTGTATAACTCAAGGGCACAACAGATGCTGGCTGTCACCTCACAATGAAACCTGTACAGAGAGCTGAGTCTGACAAACTGTGCTCCCTGGCTCAAGGAGAAGAGTGATGGCTTTAGCTCTCACAGAGGCCCCTCAGCTCTGGCCCAGGAGCCTTGAAGTTGGGAGGCTCAGGCTCCACACAAATCATCTGCTTCTTGGTCTTTTCCTGGTGTGATAAAGGGTTCACCTGGGACATGGGCTTAAAAACGGCCTCCCTGAAACCGTCCTTTTAAAGAAACAGAAGGAAGCACCCCATCCTAGGAGCCCTAGTCCTGAAGGGCTGTCTGTCCTATGATAAACCAGGACAGAGCTCTGCACCTGGTCCTTTTAGAAGTCTGGCTAGGATATAGGGACCTCCCTGAGTCAGGCAAAGTGTGATCTGGGTGAAGAGGTGATATGTCCTTCCTGGGCAGTAATTCATGGGGACTGTCATTGCTGGTGACACATCATCATTGGTGAGATGCTTTGTTTGAAATCTTAGCGTTAGTCTAGGATGTTGTTTTGTACTTCGAGTTCTGAATAAAGGGTATGGGAAGACCCATGAGCCCGCCCCTAGACGAAGCACTTAGAATATCCAAATGTTCAAAGGCATTGGACATTTCGGGAATGCCAATGCATGGCAGTGAAGCCCAAATGGACGGAGGCAGGAGCTGCACAATGGGCAGGGACACAGTGGCGTCTGAAGAGAGGACCTATGAGCCTCAGCTTCTGATGGGGAACATCGGAGCATCGGAGGCCTAGGAAGGCACACACACACTTTTTTTGTACAAAAGCACGTGACTGCGTGACACCAGATATGGACTGAAGTAATTTTCTTGGAACGGACGGGGTTTTATTTACACTGTGGACGTCAGGGATTTATAGCACAAATGGAGGCCTCTGGGTGGGCCTTTGTCCTCAGTCGCATGTGTAGATGGGGTCTCCTTCTTGAATTTCCTTTCTACACTCCCATAGAAAAGTCCATCATTCCTGCTGGTGGCGGACTAGAAAGCATGACTAGCACAGGCCATGCATGATGGGTTGATCCCTTAGTGTCCACTGGGGTGCCACGGAGGCATTATTCCATAAGTAATAACTACTCTCACTTCCTAATTCACAGAGGAGCCATTGGTAGAGAAGTTTACATATGAGCTAAGTACATGGGCCTTTTTTCCCCCTTTAGATAAAAATATCACCCACTAGACAATAAACATTAAAAGCCCATTAGTATTAAAGTATTAAAACTATTTTTTACAATGGAAGAGTCAATTTGAAGCTAAAGCAAACTGAGCAGAAATGCCCCTGGTGTGTCTTTATAAGATTTGCTTTGAGCCTCTTTGTGTTTGGTGGAGGGTACAGCCGTGTGGCTCAGCTAACGTCATTAGCTCGCCTCTTTCCAAGTGACCAGAGTGAGGTGGGTTCCTGCAGTTATTCCTTAGTTGCCCCAGAAGCAAGCTTCACACCGTAAACTCGATGAGCGTGGATGGGTTCCCCTGCAGATGCTTTTACCCACAAGGCTCTGCACGCTGCAAAAGGTGCAGTGCCTTATTCCCCCCTTGAAACTAAAAAGACATCCTGTGTTAAGTATCCAAGACAGAAAGGCCTTCCTTTTGCAGGTATGAAATATTTCCTCTGGGGGCTAGAGAGATGGCTCAGTGGTTCAGAGCTCTAGCTGCTCTTCCCAAGGACCTGGGTTCGAGTCCCAGAACCAATATGACCTCTAACAATTGCCCATAACTCCAGATGCACAGGGAGTTCTGGACCCGGCTGGCGCTGCACACATGTACACAGGAATATATGCAGGCAAAAACACTCACACACATAAAGTAAAAGTAAAACGAGTCTTTAAAAATTTTGATACTATTCTTAGAAGAAACTGAGACAATGGGCTTTACTAAATAAATCCATTAACTTTTTGATATTATAATATAGTTGTAAGGATTCAGGCATTATGCCAGCCTGCCCCTGTCACCTGGCACAATGCACTCAGGCAGTGCCCTGGTCAGCCCAGGTGCAAAGGACCCCTTTAAAAGAAAGACCATGGTCCATTTATGCTCTATCTCTGCTCTCCTCTCTTTCTATCTGTCTTCCCTGGGGCTGAGAGTACTGTTCCTGCTTCTGTCTTCTCTACTGTCCTCTCTCTGTGTCTCTTTACCTCTTTCCTTCCCTTTCTAATAAAACTCACTAAGCTCTGTCTGCCTGGCGTGTTTGTCCCCCACCCCGGTCACCCTGGCCTGCCATGGAATCTGCCAAGGTCTCCCTCAAGCTTTATCATAACCATAGCTGCAACATTTCTCCGTTCCCTTCCTCCCTTCTATCCTTCCCACACACCCCTTCTTGCTGTCATTCAACTTCATGGCTTCTTTATCTTTTAAATCACATGCATTCATATGCATGTAAATGCACATGTATTCCTAAATAGAACCTGCTCAGCCTGTATATTGTTAAATACATTGTAAAGGAATGCAGTGGTCACGATGATGCTAAAAGGGCACAAAGAAGGAAAATATCTATGTTACAGGAGGTGAGCAGAGCTCCTCATGGTGTCTGCCTAGATGTGTTCCTTTGGCTTTAAGCTCTCAGTTCGGGGAGCTGAATCAGCCCTCAGTATCAGAGGAGCTAGTGGGTACAGGGCATAAGCAGGACCCCTTCACCTCCAGCAGCACAGGGCTGGGCGCAAATGATGAGGTCCAGGGATACGGTGTGATGGGGGATGTCTTTCTGAATATATGTTTCTCTATTGGTTGATGAATTAAACACTGATTGGCCAGTAGAGGCAGGAAGATAGGCGTGGCTGGGAGATGACAGAGGAGAGAGAGGCCTCGAAGGGATGCCATGCAGAGACTGGGAAGATAGGACTCGCCAGGCATTCTCTGGTAGGATAATGTAGAAGTACATAGATTAGTAGTTATGGGTTAATAATTAAGACAGAGCTAGCCAGTAACAAACTCTAGCCATCGGCCAAACAGTTTTATAACTAATATAGCACCCGTGTGTTTACTTGGGGCAAAGTGGCTGCGGGACCAGGCTGGAAAGAAACTCCAGCAACGACCGTGGATGTGTTACGAGTGCCTGCTTTCCATGCAACTGGGCTGCCGTGCTGCGTATCGACACCAGTTCCATACTACATGCATGTAAGTGTGCCACTTGCACGGCCACCCATGCCTCCACATTACACATTCACCCCTGCATGCATGTCTGCCCGTGTGCAGTTCCCTCGTGACCCCGCATTGCATACATACCCCCACATGCACACATGCATGCACGCTCGTGAGTATGTCAGCCTCCCACTCTGCATTTCGTATGCACCCCTACATGCATGTCTGCCCGTGTGCATGGCCATTCCACTCCCCACAATGCACTTTCCTCTCTCCTGGCCTCTGTGCTGGGTGCTTTTCACTTTATACATTTCATGACTGATCCTTACTGAAGGCTTACCAAACATAATAATAATAATAATAAAATACAAGCCAAGAGAAATTTTCTTTCTGACCTAGATAACGTATAGTCTCTATTTTTCAAGATTTCCGGGGCTCTAAGGAGACAAATTTGCTCGATCTTCATTTGAAAACCAAAAATATCAGGACACAATAAACAGACATCTGACCTTTCCTTTTGAACAAACTCTATAAATAATCATTGGTCCGGAGGAGCTGAGATGTTTCTAGATCCTTCCAATAAAGTATAATAAAATCTAGAGCTCTGAGAGGAGCCACTGCTGAAGTTGCCACCCGGCACCGTTGCATGTAAAATGCCTCGCAGTGTTCCATCCGCTTCTGGAGCCTCTGACTATACACACTGCACAGACCCCGGCCGCTTTGGACTCTCACACGTGACTCTGTGATGTGGAGGGGAATTCAAGGGAGAATCACAAAATGACAGAGCCACCCTGAATCCCTAGGACCGCCCCTTCTTGACAGTGGCTTTAAATCCTACCCAACACCGCAAGTCAGCTGCCACTGCCCAGTGACTAAGGACACTCTGTCGTGAGCCCCCGAGGGGCTAGGATTCCTCCCTACAAGAAAGTCACACTGGTCGGGAGGAGGACCCTGGCGTAAGGTGCGGGCGCCTGGGAGGACAGAGACTGCTGAGACCACAGGGTGGGGGAAACCACAAACTGAACAACAGAGCAACCTGTGCTTTGAGGGGGGAGGCAGCTGAAAAGGGATGGCCCTGCTTGGAGCAAAATGTTTGGACCTCTGCAGGTGAACGTTAGGCGGTGCGATGTGGGAGGGGCTGTCGTAGTTTGAGCCTGGCTGAGGTGGAGGTGCAGCCAGGGATTCCTGCTGCTCAGTGCCAATGCACCCCCCCCCCCATCCCACAAGGGTGTGTGTGCTTGTGCAGAACCCCGGGTACGGTGTCAACGCGGACCTGGTAGTCTCAGCCCCTTCCCAGGGGATAAGCATTTACTTTGTCTACCGTAAGGCTTGTGAGGGGACAGCGGAGCACCAGAACTCCTTTTTGTTGTCTGGTCTGGAACATGTCTGGCTCCCAGATTCCAAGGCACAGGTTCCAGGCAGTAGTGATGTCGCCCAATGGCTGGTCATCACTAGAAGCTTGGAGGAAATGTTGGGAGAGCACACCGGCAGTAGGGGACCCGCACAGTGCCTGACCCACACAGTACATGGCTGCTGACTGATGCAGAGGAGAGGAGACCCCTGCCACCTTGCCCCCCCCCTCACACTTCTGGCTTTTTTTGGTCTGGAATCTTTTGAGCTGTGAGGGAAGCCATCTCCACTTTGAAGAGAGGCTGTGGCCATCTGTGCCTTTCTCTTCCTGCTGGTACTTCCTGTGTCCCTGTGACCTGCCCCATCTGTCTGTCCAAATCAGATTCATCCACATATGAGCTGGCCATGGGCACAGCCTTCCCTTTGTGCCAACCCTCTGATGCCGTACCAGCCGATGCCAGCTACTCCTGCAGACTCCACGGCAAGTCGGACCTGCCTCTATCCCAGCTCTTCTAGTCCCCTTGTCCCCACAGCCAGCAGCTCCATCTCTGTGAATGCCCACACAGGCTTCAAGAGTGAAACGAGTTTCTTACCATAGTTCCTGGCCCTTCTTTCTCCAGTTGGCTCGTGAGATCCCAGGGCAGTCTCCCATTCACCTTCCCTTCAATCCCTGGGAGGCATCAAAGCCCACACTTCTACATGTCTTCCCTAGTGGGCTCTGGCCTCTTTTCAGGAAGAGAAGGCCTCTGCAGCTGACCTTGGCTACTTGCAGGCCTTTGGGAACGCCACTGGGGTTGTGAAGACCCACTCTGTCAGCTTACCGTGAAATGGCTCCAGTCCTGGGAGAAATGGCTGTGGGTCTTCCCCGAGTTCTGTGACATTCTCCATCGCCCGACAGCTGCAGGCTGCAGCCAGCCACTGACACAGCAAGCGCTGTGTGGGGCTACTGTGTTGGTCATACGTGCTCGGTGTCAGACTGACATGGTGACCCTGAACGCGCTCTTGCAAAGCACCTGGCTTAGATCCCCGGCACCCACATGGTGGCCCACAACCACCTGTAACTTCCAGGGGTCTGATGCCCTCCCTCTTCTGGCTGTTATGCATATCAGGCCCACATGGGGTTCTCTTACATACGTGCACGTAAAGTACTCCTACACACAGAAATATAAAATAAATCTTAAAGGTACAAAGCCCTGTGTTCTGTGGCACAGAAGGGGCCAGGGAGGCCCCAGAGCGGGAGGCAGTGATGATGTCTGGAAGGACCTCCCAGGCCACGCAGACATATAAGGTCTCCTCCTATCCCACACTACACCGACACTGATCTGGAGGGGTGGGATGGGGTGGGCAGGCTAGCGCGGGGGCTGCTACGGAGGCAGAGGCTGGACCTGGTGAGAGGATGTGCTGTTTCTGCTTCCATCCTGTGGGCCCTGGGAATCAGACTCAGTTCCTCAGGCCTAGTGCTGAGAGCCTTCACCCACTGAGCCATCTCTGTTTTTAAGCTCCTGTGGGTATACATGTGGTTATATATTGAACAGTGTAGCTCTGAAGGGGTGCCGCCTTTAAAGACGTTCAAGGGAGCCATATGGTTATTACTTGGGGAATATGTTGTGTCCCTGCCTACAGGAGACAGCGATGTGTTGTTTAAGCTTGTGCTACCCACTAGCCTTTGGGGCTCCCGAGACAGGCCTCCATCTCAGGTCTGGTATTGAAAGTTGACTGTTCTCTTCTAGGAAAATGAGGACTCTCTGTGAGCTTGGATCTGATGCTAAACACACAGCAGCAAAAGAAAAGATTTTGGGAGGGAACACTTTAAAAAGGTAACCAGACAACATCAAACACTTCTGTGCAGCAAAGACTAAGTGGGAGATGGCAAAATGCCAGCCGCGCATCCGACGTGGATTAATATTCACAACACAGAAAGAACCTCTACAAGAAAACAAGAAGCCCCCGCTCACAGACGGACGAAGGACTGAACCACCATGTCCTGCAACATGGCATATGAGTGTCAAGTAAGCCTGTGAGATGATGTGCGTCACCAGTTAGGAGGTTAAAACCAGAATGAGAGGGCTTCACACACACCAGGAGGGCTAACACCCCAAATAGAAAAATAGCAGACAGAATGGTGGTCATTACGAAAATAAGTAGCTACAAATACTGGCAAGCAGCTGGGCACAGGGGGAGCCCACATGCACTTCAAATGAGAGTGCAAACCAGTCAGCCCCTGCGGATGAACGCCAGCATGGAGGTTTCTCCAAAACGTAACACTAGGTCTTCCGCGTGATAAGCTCCAGCAACCCTCGCTGCGGTGCACACGCAGAGTCCTCCAGGTCAACACATCACGGATTCACTCACACATCGGTGTTTCAGGATTCAGACTAGCTCAGCTACAGGACCAACCCAAGTGTCCATCAAGAGAGGAACGAACAGACAAAGACAGTGTGCACCCCTGGCAAAGGCACCTTCTGAGCCTTGATGAGGAATGACCTTTCGCTGTTGGCGGGGGAATGGATGACACTGGAGACGGTCCTAAGTGAATGAACCCAGGCTCAGAGAGATGGCTGTGTGTTCTCTCATCATGGCTGCCTGGTTTATACACATATGAAATCACACATGTAATGGGAGGGGGCAGGGGGCAGGCAAGACTGTGGGAAGTGAGGGAGAATTTGCTCAGCATTTGATATATATATACATATACATATATGTATATATATACATATATATTGTTAAAGTAAACACATTTAAAAATAAAAAAACAGAGAACAGAACCCAGCAAAGTAATAAAGTAATGGTGCATAGCCACATGTGGGCAAAATGGGGCCCTGTGCAGTGCCGTGGGAATGCAGGATAGCACAGCCACCGTGGCACAGTGTAGACCCGAAACCTCACCCAGACATCCCATCCCTAGATGTATACTCAAAACAGTTCCAAACAGGGGTTCCAGCAGCCAGATCCTGCACATCCAGGCAGCAGCTCAACGTTGGAAATGGACCAGGCTCTGTCCACAGATGAGCCAAACTCTGGTCTGCTCTGTAACTGACTATGGTTAGTCCTGGGAAGACACTGTGCTACTAAGGGGAATGGTCTGGGTGGAGAAGAGAGTCCAGGCTTCCCTAGACATCAGAGACCCAGGCCAGTCACAGGCTGCACATCTTACAAGAGAGGGCACCCTGGGGGCAGTGGTGGTAGGTTGCCGAGGACGAGTCTAGGGCTGCACACCCGGTATTCGCGTCCACTCTGACTGTGGGATCTCACAGCACAGCAGCCCCAAGTGCACGGTGTTTGTGCTGTAACAAGTAAAGCTTGCCTGAAGATCAGAGTGCAGAGTTAGACACGCTAGTTAGCCATAGAGGCCAGGCAGTGGTGGCACACACTTTTAATTCCAGCGCTCAGGAGACAGAGGCAGATGGATCTCTATGAGTTCAAGGCCACCCTGGGCTACACGAGATTCAATCTGTCTAAAGAGAAACAGCCCACACAAAGGAGACCTCAGCATTTGGGATCACACGCCTTTAAACCCAGCACTAGGGAGGTGGAGACAGGACTGATGTGGCTGGGGAGAGACAGGGACTATAAGGCGGGAGGAGACAGGAGCTCAGAGCATTCAGTCTGAGGACTTGCAGGCATAGGATCGCCCTTTCGGTCTGAGGTGGAGGTAAGAGCTAGTGACAGGCTGCTCAGCTTCTCAGATCTTCCAGCTTTCAGCCCTGACAGCTGACTCTGGGTTTCTATTATTAAAACCAATTAGAGTTTGCGATACGTGAGTGTGGACTAGCCAGTACGTTATCGGCGGTGCAGGGGATGAAAGACCTGACCTGTTCTACGCTCCTAGTGGGACCACAGCACAGGGAGGCCTCGCTGCCAGCCCCTATTCAAAGCAGTTGTGTGCCTTATCTGGAGGCCAAGAGACCTTCTCCTCTCCCCAGCTCCTGCTAGGAATGTTGTCAAAACCTTGCAGTCAGTCATGTGCCGTTTCTGTGCAGGCGCAGCCTGAGTGACCCTTAATGTCCAAGTGCTATGGATCCTGCTGCCGGGATCACTCAGCTGGGGAAACCCGGGCCACCAGGGAAGCCTGGGCCACTCTGGGAACCTTTCAAACATCATAAGGAAAGAGGAAGAACTGCACATGCGAGGGGGAAGAGTTTACAAGACAGCAGGGCTGGTAATTTACACCTGGGCAGGCGAGAAACAAACCCTTCAGCAGGACAGGTCAAGGCATCTCTTCAGAGCAGAAGACGCATTCACTGTGACAACATACAAATGGCGGTCTCCAGACCCCACCACCTATGTGCAGCTCGGCAGTTCCAGAGCTGGGGTCCGTTGACTTTGATTTCCAAGTGCGTCATTGTCTACTTGCTAACAAGCCAGACAGCGCAGAAAGAACTTAAATTATTCCAGCTCCTTTCTTCCAGCCCTTGTGTGCGGCCCGAAGGCCTTAATCCCTGAAAGGCTTCGTGAATAAGAGCTGCTGCCGGGTGCACAGGGCAGAGGACTCTGAGGACAGCGCGGCTGCACAGACCAGCTTTGCAAAGGCTTTCTTTGCTGTTCCTGCAATTCATTTCTTTTTAAGAAAGGGGACTGGAGAAGAAAGGCTGCGTGTCCAGGTCTTTGGGCTTCTGATCATTTGATGAACACTGGGTCGGCAACGTGGGCCTCCAGCTTCTCAGGACAGACAAAGGCACCCCAGCCGTCCAGGACAAAACCCCAATGGCCTCTTGGGGTGGTGGCCTGGGAAAGGCTCACCTCTGTCTATGAGGGGCCGCCTGCCCTTTGATCTCTCTCGAGACCCCAGCCGGGCCCCAGGTCAGGGGATTTCACACTGTAGCCTCCCCCTGGGGAAAGGGAACAGAGCAGGGCTGGAAAGAGGGTGATAGATCCCAGGGAGCAGGGAGCCTGCTGGCTCTGACCAGTTCCACATGGATGGGCTCGTATTGTGAGCACCAGGCCCACATTTCAAATGGAATCTGACATTACATGGTAGGATGGGGATGGCGAATGGCGGGCCTGGGCCCGTGGACGACAGTTAGCCCACCCCCTGGGCCCAACTGACTGATTGGCCTCACTTGTTTCTGTAGGGGGTGGGTGAATGGAGTCACTAGAGGCCAGTCGCCGACGCCGGCGCCGCATCACGCTAACCCTGGCTGGTACCTTTAGTGTCCCCGTCCCCCCCCCCCCCCCCGCTGCCTTGGGCATCTTTTCGAATGAAATCAATGTTCACCAAGTAGCTCTTTTTTCTTTTTCCTTTGGAATAGCACCCTGTTAGCAAAAGCAGCCAGGAAAGGAAACATCTAGCTAAAGTAATCTATCACTCTGAAGAATTTTAGCGTTAACAAAAGGAAAAGTATTATGTTCATGAGAACAAGTAGATCATGGGCAATCAGGAAAGAAGTATGAGTTCCCTGATTGGTACCAGCACAGACAACAGCGTGTTTGTTAAGAAAAGGGAGTTTAAAATCAGTCAGGGCAGCATCAGTGGGTAAGAAGGCTTACGGAAGCTGCTAAGGTTGTGCTGTGCCCTCGGCCAAGGAATGTCACTCAAAGCGGAGACAGGGCATGCGCCTTCTGCTTGGGCTTCCATCCCTGTATTTCTATGCGCCCCTAAGCAGGGCTTATGGGGCTGGGGCTGGGGCTAGGCTCCAGTCAGCATTCGGCCTCTCAGAGAACAAAGCCATCGCCCCAGAGCCAGTGGAAGAATCCTGGAGCCTCAGGGTGGCTGAGGTTCTTGAAAGTCCCTGGCTACAAGTTCAGGTTACTCGCCCATGCTGCGGGGCGTCTGTGTGAACCCCGGATTCCTGCTTTGTCATTTCACATCCTCCCCTCTCCCTTTTCCTTCTAGCCTCTGCCATTTCCCCTTCTCTTCCTCTTCCCCTTCCCTCCTCCCTCTTTCCCCTTCCCTCCTCCCTCTTCCCTGTTTCCCTCCTCCCTATTTCCCCTTCCCTCCTCCCTATTTCCCCTTCCCTCCTCCCTATTTCCCCTTCCCTCCTCCCTCTTTCCCCTTCCCTCTTCCCTGTTTTCCTTTCCCTCCTCCCTATTTCCTCTTTGCTTCCTCCCTCTTTCCTGTTTCCCTCCTTACTATTTCCCCTTTCCCTCCTCCCTTTTTTCTTCCTCCCTATTTCCCCTTCCTCCCCGTTTCCCCTTTCCCTCCTCCCTCTTTCCCCTTCCTCCCTCTTTCCCCTTTCCCTCCTCCCTCTTTCTCTTCCTCCCTCTTTCCTCTTCCTCCCTGTTTCCCCTTTCCCTCCTCCCTCTTTCCCCTTCCTCCCTGTTTCCCCTTTCCCTCCTCCCTCTTTCCTCTTCCTCCCTATTTCCCCTTTCCCTCCTCCCTCTTTCCCCTTTACTTCCTCTGCCTCCCTCTGCTCTCTCACTTTCCTTCCCTACCTTTCCTTTTTTCCCCCTTGCCATGGGGAAACAGAGTCAGGAATGCCAGCATTCTTGTGAAATGCACAGGAACCCATCTCTACCATCAGGATCTGTTATGGTGGCCAGGCAAAGGATGGAGCATGAAGTGTGGAAGGTGCCTGGCTCCAGGGCAGCATGGTGTGTGCATGTACTCTGACAGAACGCCTTGTTCACAGCTAAGGGAGATTGTAGAGTGCTTCCTGGGACCCATGGGATGTGTCAGTCAAGAGGGGCAAGGCGGGGGCAGACAGGTGGGTGCTGGGCCTTCCCAGCAGCTTTATCTGGGCTTCTGAGGGTGCAGATCCTCGGGGGAGGTGGGGCCCTTTCTAGCTTGGTCATCGTAGATGCAGAAAGTGGTGGGTTTCACTGCTTAAAACCCCACACAGGAATGCCTAGGGTCCTCTTGAGGGACCGGCTCTGTGTCTTGTCCTGGGCCCTGCATCCCAGACCCACGACCCACTTTAAGTCTTAAGCAGGGTGTGAGAGGGCTTGTGTGGGGCCAGGGTGTGGTTCAGAAACAGAGTGCTTGCCTAGCTTGTATGAGGCTGGGTTCAAGCCCAGCACACAGACACAGACAGAAAGACGGACAGGCAGACGACACTCCTCTAAAGCAAGTGTGCATGCTGATGGTGTTAGAACCTGTTTTTAGGTGAAGCAGTCGGGGAACTGAACCACATCTTCCAAAACCAGTGAACAGCAACAGAAGGTTGCACAAGGTACTCCGAGGACGTCTTGGCCTGTAGCAGGATTTGAAGGCCCGAGGCTGCCCGCTGCCCCTCCTTACAACACTATCAAGCTGTGTGGGACAGGCCCTTATTGTAGACCCACTATGTGTGCGAATCCCACCAAAGGTGAAGGGCGAGCCCCATAAACAAGACACTTGCTGCAGACAGCAGCCTCAATGCCACAACAGTAGGCTCATTCCCGCCCCCCCCCCCCAGGCCTCCTATCAACGGCGCGCTTCCCGCATCATTGCTATAGCAACGCTATTCCCGGTCTCTCACCTTTGGCCATCTTATTGAGAACCATGTCAATCAGGACGTAGGTTCCACTTCTGCCGGCGCCGTCACTGTCAACAGAAGGGGACAGAGTGAAAGGCTGCCTACCCTGGGTGAGCAGGCTCAGCAAAGCCACCAGCCAAGCCTTTTCTCATTCTCAAGTTAGAGGGGCCGGGGAGGGCAAAGGAGAGGCACACACTCACACGGGAGGGCGGGGAGGGGGACATTCTCTGGGTGCTCTTTTCTCCTCTCTGAGTGCCATTTATCCCCTCCACCCTTTATCCAGACGTGAGGTCGATTTTTGTCGGGGGGGGGGGGAACAGAAGCTTGCTGGTGTCAGAGTTAGATGGTCTTTGACTTCTACCGTTCCTGGTAGCACCCTGTGACTCCAAGCCAGCAGGGGGCCAGGCGGAGCAGGCTGGGGCAGCTGGGTGACATTATTCAACCCCTGTCAAGTGCTTGCCCTGTCCTTTCCGAGGCATCCTCCCTTCAGGGGAAGGAGTGTACCTCTATTCATTACTTGATCGAATTCTTCAAATGGCACCCGCCCCTTTCATGTCTCTCCCATCCGGCCAGCAACAACTGGGGTGCTTGCCACCAGGACCACAGCTGTAAAGATGCTCTGAATTGTCGTCTCTACAGTAGCGAGTAGAGAAGATAGGAAAACCCCTTTTCTGTAGGAACAGCGGCCTAACACCGCCTCCCAAAAGAATCACGTGAGATCATCTCCTCACAACTGTAGATGCTGCCTGCCACAGTGCTATGTGAGTTCTTGACACGCTTTCTCATCTAGCAGGGTTTGTTCTCACACCCCTGGCATGTCCCGAAGGAAGGGGTGTGGACTTAGGAAACCAGCTGCCACTTTAAGGAGAGTTATAGACACCGTGGCTCCTACCCAGGGGTGCCGGGCAGGACCCCAGGCAACTCTTGCAGGTGGAGAGTCCTTGCTTGCTTTTGCCATTCAGGATTCTCCATGCTGTGACGAGGGGCTGCCGTTGACATCCTTGAGCCCAGTGTGGCTCACTTCTGTACGTGGTACAGTTTCAGGACATTTTAAGAAATGTCACAAAAATCTTCCGATAAACTACAACTTATCTCGGTAGTTTTGCGGGTGAAAGATGCTGTGTTCTGCTTTATGAGACACAAAACCGTAGGCCATGTTCACTCCCTGCTCAAAGGCAGAAGCATTTGCACAGATGCTTGACTTTTACGGTCAGATCTTGCTTTCATTCCGGGCAGAAAGGCGGGTTCTATGAGACGGTCCCAGGAAAATGGAGTGTGACTTCTTCACTACGGACAGTTGATCACGGAGTCCGGTAGAGACAGAAACTCTGGGTGGAACGAACATGGTCCGAAGACTCGCTGACGTTTTGCAGAGGCTCGGCCACTGTGAGCCGAGCGGCGGCGGTGGTGGTGGCTACCCCTGTCTTTACAGACCGTCCCCGATGTATCTCCAGGCATTTTTTTTCACATTGTGATTAGGATAAGTGCATGCTTGAACCTGGGTCCCCAAGGGACACCGTGAGGATTTAAGGAAAATGAAAGACAAGGCAGTTGTGTGTGGGCCATGCGCAGTGGCAAAGGCCCATAGCGTCCTCTGGCTAAACCGAGTGGCAAATTAAGTTTATACTTAGAGAGAGAGCTATGTGCATTCACCGGGCGGTGAGGAGAGCGCAGCCCACACTGCCGTGGCATGTGTTAGGTGTTTGGAGCGGCCAAACTTAACGCATGTTAAAGGTTGTACTTGCCTGCAATGGACAATTATGGGACAAGAGCGGCCTCTGTAGCACTTGTTTACTTTTCTGAAACAGAAAGAGATGGAAGTTATAGTGACATGCTGGCGTTCTCTCTCGCCCAAACCACAGACAAGCCCCAGCATAGCGTTCACACATCTACATCAGTTGTTGCCCATTGGGACAGAGTGAGAAGAATGTACATATCTGACTCAATGATCCCCTCTCCCCCCTTTCAATAGCAACTTGGTAAATGAGCTTTGGAAACACATCTCACGCATGCACAGTGGGTGGTGCTTTTCCTCGCCTTGCGAGAGTGAGCTCCAGGCTTTGGCCACAGGTACGGGAGCCAGGCTGGGCTGTACCTTCTGGCCTCGCCCCCTCAGGTTCTCTTATTTCCCTCCCGATGTGTCCCCGTGTGTCGCTCCCACGGCTGGACTCCTAGTGGGAAACTTTGAGTTTTGTACTGTATGCTCAACAATTCTTACAGTCCGTTCATTGCGCTGAAACACAACGTTATTGTATCTAAAAGCAGCGTCCTAAAGGTCTTATCTGTCAGCTTGAGGTGGGGGTATGTAAATTATGAAGGACACGCCAGGGAGCTCAAGATGGTTTTCTCTAATTTTCTACATTGGAGTGTTGGAGTGTTTTTTTTTTTTTTTTTCTTTAAATAATTCCACTGCACAAGTTTCAACCAGCACTGATGAGCACTTAACAGTGAGATATGTAAGGTATTGTTGACCAAATCATATCTCATCCAGGGAGCTGGTTTCAATTCATAGTACAGGCTCCAGGATTGATTTATTTTTAATTCAGTGGAACAACTGAACAAGTTTTCAAGGCACACAAAAGTTGCCAGTAAAATACTCTTATCAAGGAAAGTAAAGACAGGATCTGAGTTTGCTGGGGGGAGGGGGGTGTGATGAGGGTGAGTTCTAGAATGTGCTGTGTGACCTCCTGCAATGAGACTGAAATTAAGGAAGAAAAAATAAAAAAAATGACAATACAGAAAAAAATAATTGTTTCCCCTTGAACCAGAAATGGGAATATGTCACGTTTCTTTGCCTCCAAAGCACTGTGATCTCGAGTGGAGAGCGGAAATTAATCAGCTATGGCTGCAAGTTCCCAGGCAGAGAGGCCTGGTGGAGTGGGCAATGGCCTGTGTCCCTAGGCCCTACGGCCCATGCACTGAGTAGATAATTTAGTGTCAGGCAGCCAGATAGCAGAAGTATTATTCTTTTTTCTTTTTCTTCCACATTTTTGACCTCCACTGCAGTGTTTCCAGACTTAGGCACTTCTGGTAGAAGTCTGAATGTGGCCTCCCGCACAATGGGACCAGCCAATGGGACTTGAAGGTCAGATGAAGAGCCTGGATACGATGAGCCCCCCCTACAGACAGGTCAAGTTTAAAGCTCTGTTGGGCTGCACTTGATCTGTGACTGCTCTCTAATCTGCAAAGACCTGCAGTATCTCGCAGCCGCAAGACCACCCACAGGGGCTCCACATGCTCAGAACCAGGGGGCAAAACAAGTAAGCTCTCTCCTGTCTCTTTCTGAGGGGGGCGTTCCTGGCCAGGGATGTGAAGTGCACTGTGAGGGCTGGAGAGAGGTCAAAAAAAGCAAACTCCCTGAGCAACAGCACCCACAGACTCCATGCCCAGGAGAGGCTTGGTCCTTGGAGAACAACCACATTAGAAAGCTGAAGTCCCCTGTTCCCCTCCAGGTTCCAGTTCTGACACAAGGGGCTATGAAAGGCAGAGCCTAGAAGCTGCTGGCTCGGTAGGACCTGTGCGCAGGGCTGAGGTGTGGCTGTGATGGAACCCTGGCCTGGCGGCCCCACTGGGTGGCTTTCTTCCCAAAGTTCTTTCTCTTTGTGCAGAGCTCCCCTGCTAACAGGAATAACCCCAGGTCACACTGCACGCTTGGCTACTGTGGGTAGGGTAAGTGTTGGCACTGCCCACAAGATGGCCAGTCATCATGTTATTGTGTTTACTCTGCGCTGCTTTCCTGATGGAGCCGAGAATATAAGATGCACGTTAAGAAACAGGGCAGGGAATCTGTAAGGGGAACACCGTTAGGGGAGCACCGTCAACTGCTCAGCACCCACCTTGGCAAAAGTCGCACCCATAATTTCTCTAGGTAAGAATGTGACCCAGGCTAAGTGGCCAACCCTCAGAACTCCAGTCCTGTGACCCCCATCTTCCTCTACAGGATGCTTAAGGTATGTTTTCTTCAGATTGGTTGCCTCAGGAGGCCCTTTGAAAGATTTCACTGCAGTTTTCATACCCACGCCAGACCCACCCTGAACCATTATTTACATGCAACCCGGGGCCAGGTAGGAGACACGGTGGGAATACTTCTGTCGGTATAGCTTAGAACTTTATTAACAAGGAATCATGGGTCATTACAGCGTGAAATACCACAAATAGAAAAGCAAAAAAAAGAAAAAAAGAAACAAACAAACAAACAAAAAAACCATGTGGCCAATGTGTTCATCCGAGGGTGCTGGTTATTCATGAAGATGAGCAATACACGGTTGTCTCATTTTGATCTTAGACAGGTCGTCAGTAAGCGAGGTCTCCAACACTGAGCAGAAATGGATACTATATGGACTTTGGCAGGAGGATTTCCCAGAGAAGGAACCGTTAGCAATACAAACCAACCCTTGGTCACTGAGTGAGAAGGAGTCGCCATGCAAACGGACAGCAAGCAAAGTCAGGTCGTTAGAGGCTCAGAGAGGGGCCCCGTGTCCCTGCAGCAGTCACAGTTTCCAATGATCACTTTTGTGACTATGCAACTGGGCTCATATTACTAGCTGCAACATCACAAAAATGACACTGGCCACCGCTAAGTAGCTGGCAAAGTAAGGGTTTGTTGGTTTGACAGTGAGCAGCATTAGTGGGTGCATGGAACACAGCGGAGGGAGGAGGGAGAGGGGGTAGTAAGGAGACAGAGAGAGAGAGAGAGAGAGAGAGAGAGAGAGAGGGAGAGGGAGAGGGAGAGAGAGAGCGAGAGAGAAGAAAGGTTTGTAGAGCCAAGCCCTCACATGTGACTCTAATTATCTCTTAGCAGTTTCTCTTTAAAGTGTAAATGTGTGCCCCCTGGGCTCCAGAAACCGTTAATTACACATCGGTGGGTGCCTGACACATACCCCAAGCCTGCTGAGAATGCTAGGCTATTGTTCCAAGACTAGAGCCCCCACTCCCCTGAACAAAGTGGGGTCTGCAAAGGTGACCTGTTACCCCTCGGGCTGCTGGAACTGGCAACTCATTTCTAGGCCAAGGTATCCCAAGAGTGTGATCTTTTGTGCCAGTTCACCTGGGCTACTGGTCCCTAACCAAACTGACATCAGTTAAAGCTCCTACCTCACTGAAGCTGAGAGTCTGCTTTCCTTTACAGTGTAACATACACCTTGCATCACATCTCCTCAGACTCTGGAGTTGGGGAAACCCCGGGGGATCCTGATTTCTCCAGGATGTGTCGTGAACACCGAGGGCTGGGTATGGGTATGTTCCATTCCATATATGAATACAGACATGGGCCCATACACATATATGTGCAAACCCCTTGGATGAGCTTGGAGACGCGTAGTGAGATGGACAGCCGTCTGCATAGCTGCATCCACTTTGCCAGTCATGAGCAAGAGATTCTGTGTGTACTGGGAAGGGTCTATTGTCCAGCAAATTAGGCTGGGGAGAAAGGAGCTGTGGACAGTGGTGGATTGAGGATGCTCTCAGGTTTCTGAATGCACCTACTATGGGGGAGGTGACAGCTGGGCAGGAGCCACTGGCCTTGATTCCTGTTTTTCTCAAACTCCTTCATTCATGGAATTCCTGTCCAAAGGATGATTCAGATAAAGAAGTTTTATTCCCAGCACTTGGGAGGCAGAGGCGGGCAGATCTCTGTGAGTCCAAGGCCAGCCTTGCTTACATAATTCCAGAACAGACAGACGGGGACTATGTAGGGAAACTCTGTCTCCTCCCCCTCACCCCCCCCAATTTCTTTCAAAGTGGTTTCATAATGAGCTTATGCATTTGTAACATATAAATTCAAGCAATGCAGGTCAGTCTTGGTGGCATTTTCAATATTCCTTTTAGCCTCCCTGCAGTGAGAACCGTCCAGTGACAGGGCATTCAGTGAAACAGACACTGTGTTCTACTTCCTTGTCTGAGAATTTGCTGGGTGGGGTGGGTTTCCGGTCAGCTACATGTGGGATACAGAACTGGGCACTTTAGGTGGCACTAAGCTCTCACCAGTGTGACGAGCCAACAGCAGCGTACCTACCTCACACTCTACTTTGTTTTACGTTGTCAGTATTGAAACCAGACAGTTCTTTTTTTTTTTTTTTTTTTTGAATGGCTGGCTGACCAGGGCAACAAACAAACAGACAAAAAATTGCATTGAGAACACTGTCAGCTTCAAAACTTAACTAAACACAAACACATTCATGTGCTAACTATATTTCAGCTTTTCAGCCAGGAGTCTCCATTCTAGAATCTGGCCTTTTCTCGGTGAAATTTCCTTAGCCTGGCTGGCAGGTGAGTAGCCAAATCAGAAACCTGGCGTTACTTCCAACACTTTATGGAATATAAATCTCAAGCGGGTTACAGAATCTTATCGAGTTATGACCACACTTCCAGAGTTCTACCCCTCACATTTAACACCACTGGTGACAGAAAACAGCTCACACTAAATGTTGGCGCTCGCTATACCTTTCCCTCTCCCCCTTCCTCTTCCTGCGCAGTTGTTACGTTGCAGATAGCATTTAAAAAAAAAATCAGAGACCTGGCCCAACCCGTGTGCCCTTGGCCTGTCCATGCACACGCCACTTAGTTTGCCAGCATGCTCTTTGTTTTACCTGCGAAAATCCAGGAGCGACCTTGTGGAGGAAGGGACTCCCTGGTCATACCAACTCAGGAAGTGGAACTGGGTCACCGTGCGGGTCTCGTTGGTCTGCAGGTTCTTCAGGTAAAAGCTCCTCACCAGGAAGTCCTGGCACCAGATGTGCTCAGAGACTAGATTGACCTGGTGGGAAGAGGACAGCAAAGCATGTGAGCCCAAGGTTACGGAACACTGTGGCATGTGTGGACAGATCGGGGAATATGGCCAGGAGACAGGCAGGTGAGGCCCGGCTTGTCCCAAGCTCCCCTCTCCACTCTGTGTTTAACTGGGGCCCGGTATAGCTCAGAGGACATAAGACTGAGTAGACAGTGAGAAGCGGAACACATCGTCTCTCCCCAAGTTAAAGCCTACGGCTTGCTGGCCATACTCTGTCAGGGCTCCCCAAGTGAGCCATTTGCCTCTAATGTTAACGTACAAACAGCCATAGAAGGCGTTCTGGTCGCAGCTTCAACACCGCAGTCATTGCCTCCATTCAAGTATTCATAGGAAACCCAGCGAGAGAAATCTACCCCTTACAAGAATAGAGAGAGACCCCGTGTCTCAGGCAAGACATGGGCAGTGCTCTCTGTGAACATGGTCCTTGCTTCGATGCTTGTTATTTGGACCTGGGCCACCTTTGCATATTTTCTGCCTTTAGAAGTACACAGGTGTGATACGGGATGACTGCTTTCGCTCCAGAGTTTATCCTGAACTATGTAGTCATGTAGAGCATTGGGTCTCTCTATTGGTTGTACAATGCCCGGGGCTCCTCTGAAGTCAAAATGTGCTAACAATCCACCCTGGGGATGTCCTAGCCTCGAAGAGCAATTGGTTGAGCTGATGATGAGGATGAGAAGCATGTGCTTCTTGCCCAGGCCCCTGAGTAGGTGCCAGGTCCCGGTACCTCATAGACATGGTAGAGGTTGGAGCCTTCATTGGGCCAGTAGTGGTGGCACTGCCGGACGCCGTTCTCCGAGAGGGGGGTCAGCATGACAATGACTGCACAGCCGCTCTCCCACACCATCTGCAGATGACACAGATCCTTAGAGACCACCCACAGTTACCCCGCTCACGGGGAACTCATTTCTCCTTGTTCCTGAAGCTGCTTCACACCTCTGAATAAACTAGCCCCAGGTTCTACAGGTTCCATGAGACATGAAAGAAACAAAACAAAACAAAACACTCAGTGAGTTTCTCCCTTAGCCAAAATTCTTACTATGTGGCCCTGGCTGGCCTGGAACTCACTATGTAGACCAGGCTGGCCTTGAACTCACAGGGATCCAACTGCCTCTGCCTCCTGAATGCTAGGATTAAAGGCGTGTGTCACCAATGCCCAAAAGTTTTTTGTCTATAAAGGAAACTTTCTAGAACATAACACAAGACTGGACGTTGTTCTGTGAGCAGACTAAAGGCGGTTGTCCCATGGTTACTAGGAAGCTGCTCCCCTGTCATAAGCGGGTTCTTAGGAAGAACATCGCAGAGCCTGCCCCCAGACACTGTGATGTGGTGATATCTTTCTCCTACAAATAAAGCTCGTGTGAAGATCGGAGGATGGAGTACGCCACTAGCCAACCATAGAGGTCAGGAGGTCTATATAGACAGACAGGAAGTGAGATGGCTGGGTGGAAACAGGAATTGAGAGAGCTGGGCAGAGACAGGAAGTAAGAGATGGCTGGGAGGGGGAAGGATATAAGGGAGGGTAGGAACCGGCTCTTTTCTGCTGGGACGCTGCTGAGGTAAAGGTGGCTTTGGCGCTTTCTCCTCTCTGACCTCTGGGCATTTTCCTCCACATCTGACTCTGTGTTTTTATTATTTGGATCAATTAAGAACTTCAAATACACGGTGGCACCATTCAGATGACAACAACCCACAACCCAGTCAATAATTTATGGGAGCCACACACAACCACTCTAAGCCACCACCCCCCCCCCAGCCACCATGTTTGCCAACACAAGCTGTCACTTTGAGATGCAAACCTTTGTGTTAAATGTTGTGGGTGATTTACAAGGTTGTTATCTAGGTGTGGCTAGGGCAGACTTTTGTCATCACAGTATAGTACAGTATAGAGGAAGGCTCTGATCTCCCTGCCATGCTCCGAACAAACGTCACAGAAATACCTACAAGCAACTGCGTCTAGGTGTGAAATTGGTATCCAAGAGAGCTTTCCCTTCTTTTAAATGCAGACGTAAAAATCCGCTTGAAGTCTTATTATGTAAGGGATGCGCGCATCCCACACAGAAAATGCTTTCTCATCACCATTCGTGTTATTAAATTCCTCCATTAAATTACATCTTAAAAGTCAGACATGTGTGCAATGTTTCCCCCTTCCATATCGATTTACGTTCCCGCGGGACTGAAATGGTCAATACTCTTAAGGCATCTCACCGTGTGTCATTTATATTGGAATTTAATGGAAACCTCCTGAAGTATTTATGGAAAAAAAAAAAACCCTGCAAATAAGTATGAATCACACTTGAGCCCACACACTTCTATCCGCGCCTTGGTGCCAGTCGGGTGAGATGAAAATTTCACACCGCAAGCTTTCCCAACCTGCTCCGTCCAAACCAGGGCTCCCATCACAGAGCGATTTACTGTGCCTTCGAAAAGTGGACGTGCTCATTGAAGCCATTACAAAAATGAGGAGAAACACGGATTTTATGAGTGTAATAAAAATACAATGATCTAGACCATAAACCATCGTCTAGCACTCTGCCTGCACTGCCCTCTCTCTGTGTGTGTGTGTGTGTGTGTGTGTGTGTGTGTGTGTGTGTGTGCGCGCGCACCCATGTTGTGGGTCCTCCAGGTTTTATGGGGTGCTCTGATTGGCCCGCACACACACACACACACACACACACACACACACACACACACACACAGCTTCCTTCCAGGGTGCCTTCCTAGCTCTCTGAAGATTTGGTTAAGACTAAATCCAAATGAAACTTAATTTAAACAAACAATCTCAAAGGCACCCCGGGGGATAATATTTCTTTTTAGGTCAGTGTATATAAAGGCCAAGAGGGAATTTACTAAGCCAGATAGATCGGCGCCTGACTGGGCACCGTCTTCCCAAGCTGCTTGTCTGACATCTGGTAGCATTTCCTTGTGTCCCTTCCCAGGCAGGAAACCAGTATGTACCCTCACAGTCTGCCCCTAGCTTTGGTCTTTATCGTCATTGCCTGCCAGGTATAACCCTAGAATATGGCGGAAGATTTCAATTCAGATTTTTGGGTGGGGATATGGAGTGCTGCAAATTATCAGTCAAGTCAATTTCAACTTCTGCACATTTTTTTTTTTTTTTTTTTTATCTTGGCAGGTTTCTCTGAACCGTAAATCAATATAATTCCTCCTGTTTCTGGCACTTTTGTTTGAACACCAGAGACCGTAATATTTACAGGTTACTTCTCATCCTCCCAACACTCTAATGGGACCTCATACACGTGAGGCACTTGGGTGGACACCTCAGATGAGGCAGGCAACTCCCATCACAGGCAGAGGCAGGGTGGAGTTTCGGTTAAGTCAGGCATCTGCACTCCCACCAATGACTCACAGGGAGTGAGCGAGCAGGTCTTCCACCGGTAGATCGAAGGTAGATAGAAGTGAACCTGCTCTGACGGCTTGTGAGGGAACCTTCGGTACTGGGTCCCAGGTATAGACTTCAGGCTGTGGGCTGTGGTCTAGGGTCCAGGGGAGAGTTCGAGGCAGTGTCTGCTCTTGTAACCTGCCCTAAAGGCACTGGATGATTTGAGTTCTGTTTTCCTACATGTCTGGGCATCAGGGGCTCCAGTCTCCCTTTATGCCTTCTTTCTATGCTGCAGACAAATGTCACCCAGTGGAACTTGGTAGCAGTTAAACCCATTAAATCTGATGCCAGTCTTGAGAGGCCATGGTCCTGATCCACCCAGAGGTGACGTGGGCCAGAAACTCCCAATGACACCCACTCTAGCTACCTTGCAGAGGGATCTTCTTTATGGTTGCTCAGCAACAGACAAATAGAAAAGGTCAAAGGAAGCAATTCAGATTATTTATCTACGCAACGTTAAATGCATGCTTTGGCTGTTACTATGAATAAGTTTACTGACATGAAAACACCTTTGTACTGAAAACCCTATTGCTCTTCACAGTCCATTGAACTGTGTCTTTCTCAAAAATCTCATCAGAGTCTGGATCCCTTGAGCCTGGAACCCTGCTTGGAGACAGGATCCCTGTTGAAACTCTGCTGGAGGAGAGCCCATCCTAAGCCTGCAGGGTAACGCCTTTACAGAAAGGGAACTGGAGATAGTGGCAGATACAGGCAGCCAAGGGAAAGTGAGTGGGGCTGGATGATACAGCTACAAGTCAAAGGATGCCAGGAGCCCCCTGGAGTTATAAGCAGGGCTCTCCCTAAGCCTCAGAGATCACAGCCTTGCCCGAGTTTTGAAACCCGACTTCTGGCCTCTAGAACTGTGGTAGGGCATTTTAGGCATTTTAATCCAACCCGTCTGTGCTGCTTTGTCCTAGGAGAACAAGCAAATGAGTGCCCTTGTGGGTCGCCCCACCGTTAAAACTCCACACAAATGCTGGAAAAATTGTCAGCCAGCCCTGTTCCGATTTCACCTATTCGACTAAAGCAGGTGAAAATAAGTACCGTGTCTCCTAGAAGTCATTTTAAATTATCGCATATTTAACTAGCAAATGAAAGGAAGCCCAACTGAAAATGGGTAGAGGGTCTGAGTAGACATCTTTTCTAAGAAGCTGTGCAAATAGCCATCAGGTAAGGGGAGGTGCTCAATGTCACAGCCTGTCAGGACAATGTGCACAAAAACCACGAGGAGAGATGGTTAGACGGCTCAGCAAAGTGCCTGCTGGGCAACATGAGGACCTGAGATGATTTCTAGCACTCACATAAGAGCTGGGCATGCTGGTGCATGTCTATAAACCCACTGTTAGTAGGGCGCGGGCAGGCAGATCCCTGGAACTCGTTGACTATCTGGTTTAGCTGAACTGGCCAGCTCCAGATTCAAGGAGAAACCCTGTCTCAAAAAGTGAGGTAGGGGTAAACAAACAGAGGAGGGCTCTTGGTGTTGACCTCAAGTTGCTATGTGTGCAGGTGCACGTGCATTCCCTCACACACAGGTGGGCACACTTGCACTTGCACACGTAGGCATGCACACACAACAGGAAGATGCTGCCTAACTCCATTTGATGGCCATCATTGAACAGATGAGATTGTTAGCATTGGCAAGAGACAGAAGATAGGCTTTACAGATGTGTGTGTTGGGGTGGGGGCCACGAAGCGGCATCCCTATTGTGAAAATCATGGCATGAGTTCCTCAAAATATAAAAACGGTATACCCTAAAACGGAGCCCTTCTGGCTCTGGGGACAGATCCTGAGGAGTTGAGACAAGCAGGTTGGGAAATCCGTATTCAGTTCACAATGGCCAAGACGTGGAATGACAGCCATTCATAGGGAGTAGCTAAAGAAAACATGTAGACACAGTACCACGGGACACTATCAGCCCTGAAAACATGGCAGCAGGGGGGGAGGGAGGTGATGTGCTAATCCAAACACAGCTGGCGGAGAAGAACCCCACCGGCACGCGATGCTAAAGGGCCACACTCGTCTGGAGCCAGAAGTGTGCACGTGTGAGAAGGGACGTTGTTGATTACTGAGTGTGAACGTCCAGCTGTAAGGAGTGAGTTCTGTACACGTGTTGCTGAGAGCCTGTAATACCTGACTGTGTTCTGGGTCCTGATGACAGGGGTCCTGAGGCATTCATTCCCCACCCAAAATGGGAAATGAGTTGATGGATGCGGTAATTCATCTCATATCACCAGTCAACCGAAACACTGTGTGTGACTTAAATACGCACAACGGAAGGAATGTAACAAAACAACACTCTGCCAAAGCCCCATGAGACCCAAGTAAAGGAAGAATGAAGCCTTTTCTCTAGACAGCACCCCTGGTCTGTTGGGCAGAAAACAACTCCCTCTACCCAGATGGCTTATGATGGACACTTTCATCCTGCCTTGGAGTTAACATCCTCATACCTTTCTCTAGGTTGTCATATCCTTAACGGATGAGATTACTGACTGTGCCATCTCAACCTCCGTGCATGCTTCATAAGAGCAACGCCGATTCCTTCAAAGGACCATTATTGCGGGGGTGGAGAGCAGGCTCATTGGTTACGAGCACTTGCTGCTCTTGCAGAGGGTGCAGATTTGGTGCCTCACAACCACACAGCCATCTGCAGCTCTGTTTCAGGACATCTGCTGGCCGGGCGCCCTCTGCAGGCACTTGACATGCACACGGTACACACACATGCACATAGGCATTCACGCATGCACACAAAGTAAGAATAAATAAACATTTAAAAAGTCAAATACAGCAGAGATTTGCCTCCACTGAGCACTCTGTTTTTAAAAAACCAAAAAGGACACCGTACTTATGTAAAAGGAGATAGCTTAAAGCCAACAGTATCAAAGGTCTTTGGGAGTCCTCCAGGGTCTACTTGGATGCAAAAGAAACCTTTTGTTTTGTTTTGTTTTTAGATAAACATATTGCAGCCCAGCGTTGGTGGCGCCCGCCTTTAGTCACGCACTCAGGAGACAGAGGCAGGTGGATCTCTGTGAGTAGGAGGCCAGCCTGGTCTAACAGATTGAGTTCCAGGACAGGCTCCAAAGCAATGCAGAGAGACCCTGTCTCGAAAGACCAAAAACAAAAAAATAGGCATAGTTGCACGCATGCTGGAGCTGTCTGAACTTTTTTTTTCCTAAAGAGAAAACAAAGCACTTCCCAGTCCTGACTGTGCAAATCATATCTGCCGTGAATAACTTCTCACAGGCTGAGCCTAGTCAGGAGATGCTGAGTGAATGGCTAAGGGGTCAACTGCAGAAGCCCAAGAACACTAATGACTCCTGGGGCTAAGCATATCAAAGAGGGAAGCAACTCATCTGTGGCACCCTGCTCGTGGAGGCCTCATGCCTTTATGTGTTCTTTCAGCCTCAGGAGGCTGGCCTAAAAGTCGCAATCCTCCCGCCTCAGTCTCCTGGGTGCCGAGATTATAGGTATGTGCCACCACATCCAGCTCTGATATAACCTTAAACTTTTTTGATTACATTTATTTATGCGACCTATGTACATGTGTGCGTGTGTACAAATACATGCAAATGCCACGGCGCATTCATGGGTATCAGAGGACAACTTGCGGAAGTCAGTTGCCACCTTCTGCCATGTGGGCTCCCTGGGACTGAACTCGGGTTGTCAGTCTTGAGGGCATGCACTGGTATCCAGTAACCCATCTTGCTATCCCTCTGACATCTTCTTTTTCAACAAATACGTTAATGTGCTATCTGCTCACTTAGAGCTGACACATGGAGGTGACCCAAATGGGAGAAACAGCAGAGACAATGGTCCAATGTGGCACTCAGAAGAGGTTGCTCTACGGCTATGTGCAGACCCTGTGACCACCAGCCACAGGGCGGCAGTCTGGTGGCTGGAGGAGAGTGAGTCCTCTATCTGTTGCTTACTTCCCCTGCTCATGTTTGGCCCAGGGAAAAGACAGCACAAAAATAAGACATCTCATTCTTTACTAGAAACCACCTAAAAGATCTCTTGGACAGACATGACAGCCTGCTTGCTTCTCAAGCGCATTTTCTGTGGCTGGGGGTCTTGTAACACAATGATTCCCACAAACTCAAGTTCCTTCTACTCGGACATGTGCAACCATTATTGGTGGATTTATTGCCACCGTTAGACCATTCATGAAATTTCCCTGTGTGTATTGGGGGGGGGATGCACTTGGAATCCTGTGTCTCCAGCCTGCAGCCCAGTTCCAAGTGAATGCATGTGGGGTCTCCTTAGAGAGAAGGGCCTCTGATGGGGGCCACCGGCTCTCTTATCTTCACTCTTTTTTCTAAAGTTAGGGCCTGGCATTAAGTACGCCAGATTTGGTTCAAAACTTGAGGAGGAGAGGGACAGACGGAGAGAAAGGGAAAAAGGGCAGGGAGGAAGTGGGGGAGGGGGAGGAGAAGGGGGTAAGGAAGAAGAGGAGGGATTAGGAGGAAAAGGGAGGATGGAAAAGGAACGGACTTTTTCAGCTCTGTGTTGGTTGGTTTTGATTGCCGCCCCGACACACTGTAAAATCAGCTGGGGAGGCTCTCAATGAGGAATTCTCTAGATTAAGTTGGCCTGTGGGCACAACTGTGAGCAACCTTCTTAATTAAGTTACTCAAGGTGGTAAGAGCCACGCTGAATGTGGGAGGGGCCACCTCTAGGGTTGGGAGCTGAGCACCGGCCACACATGTGTGTTCACTGCTCTTCGCTCTCGACTGTGGACTTAATGTGACCAGTTTTCTGAAGCTTCCCTCACTGTGATTTCCTGCTCTGGGACTACAGTCTGGAAGCTAGACAAATAAATCTTTCCTCCCTTAAACTGATGTGTTATTTCTTACTGTAATGGCCACCAACCATGATCATGGACACATCTCCTAGACAAAGTCCAGATTTAGACTAGGAAATCTGTAGCGAGTTTTTGTTGTTGTTTTGCACCCCCCCACACACACTTTTAAAATATTGTGAATGTGTGCCTCCAAAATCCAGGAGATGAAACACTTGAAATTTGGTGTCCTGGAAAGATATGTATTTCCACTGAACTGTCCTTGTTTCTGGTTCTGTTTGTGTCCCTCTGATAGTGTACTTTTCAGTGAGCCATCCTGCCCTGTGTAGTTTCAATGCTCACCTCCTTCAGTCTCAACACGGAGCCAGCGGAATCAGAGGGCCCATCGCATCACCAACAACCAAGAGCAGATAGGGGTGGGAAACTAACCATGACTGCTTTGCCCTGGGTGTCTGGAGCTAAAGGGCCCTGGGGACAGGAGCCCTCTTAGAATCATGTCATGTAAGTAACAGTATCCAAAGCTCAGCTCAAGACTAATGCTGGAAGAGGGCAAAGCTTATACACGCAGGTCTGTCCTGGAGGCATTGTTCCATTGGGATAAATCTGACAGACCATCCCCCTTAGCTGGCAAGGGACCATCACTAAGGTATGCTGGGACAGTGTCTGGAAGACTGAAAGTTTGACTCCTGGTGGAATTGGGGACAACGTGTTAGCCAGACTGGAGAAGCCTGACACATTGAGAAGGTGGAGCTCCAGCCGATGGCCAGGCATCAAATGGCAGCCTGGGCTGTGGGCATCTTACAAGCCATGGTGATGGTGATCAGCACTCTGCCACACCACTGCAATCCCTAGGTTTCCAGTTCACCGTGATGAGACCCTGGACATGTGGGAGGACCTTTTCGTCTGCCATGGTTCTTTGCTTAGGTTTATCTTGTAACTGTAGCCTTCAGAGACAGGCACTCAGGGTTTACCAAAGCCAGTGGTCAGCGATGAGAGCTGGCTGATGCTTGCATGGATGGTCCTTGCTTCATCAACTATTTCTCCAGTGAGCATGTGTGGGTATCTGTGTCCATGTATACTGTCTTATACCTTTGTGGTCATCCAGCAGGTGTGGAGGACACCCTGCCTGGCAGGATTGCTCCCTATTTGTGGATACCCACATCCTCTATACCCTTCAACTTCTCTTAACACGTAAAGAATGTACCTCTCCATGCCTATGCAATGGGACTAATCACAGTCTCTGAAACATGGTAAAAACATATTTGGGAGTCACCTGGATCTGGATTTAGAGCAGGATCTGTCCTGGTCAGCTTGTGGCAGGTCCTTTGTGGCCTCAGAGCCTCTGCCTCTCCTTGATAGAATCAGACTCATAGCGTATGGTCCAGGTTTCAAACTATAGTAAGGTATGCATAATGTACAATTGACTGTTTCTTAGCACTCAGCTCAGAGGGAGGACACACATCTGTACTGTTGGGCAGTCATTTCCTACCGCCCAGCTCCATAACATTCCCATCCTCCCAAGCTGAAGCATCATCCCCATTAAACACCGATTCGGCTTTCCCATGAATGTGGGACCTATGGCTCTGCTTCCTAAATGTGACTATGGCCATTCTTGGTGTCCCAGGCAATGTTTCATGAGGCTTTTGTGCTACATCCCCATAGGGTAGTTAGGCAGTCAAATGAGACCAGGCATCTGTGCAGGGTCTCACACATGAGAGAGAACATTGAATGGTACTTTCCCCTGTCTCTGTTCCCCCTGACGTGTGGACCTGCCTTCCACTCCACGTGGCCCAGTGGCTAAGCAGAAAGCACCTTGCACACTGAAGTGCCTTTTCTAGAGAAAGATCCTGGGACCTGTACGTCCCAGGCACAGAGATTAAAGCACACAGCTGACCCCGCCTTCCCCTCCTTTTCAGACATCTACCCTCTGCAAAGAGCTGTTGGCACATACCATTGGGGGAATCTGTGAGTACCACAGGCAGGGTCATGAGGGCCTCAATAAAACAGTAAAACCCACAAGTCCAAATAACCCCCCCCCCTTTAAAACTCCACTGGTGTGTGAACAGCCCTTCCAACCGCAGGAGCAGAGTCCCGCATTAGACAGCCCGGCAACGCTCCTCCGGGCCAAGCTTTCCAGGCATCAGCAGTGACCTTGTGACATGGCTCTGGCTGCTGAGGACTCCTTTTCTACCCTTCTCCTGGGTGGTCCTTTTCCTTCTGTGGCTTTGGAGCTCTTTGCATGCTGGCTGCTCCCATGAATTCCCTGCTATGCTCTAGAACTGTCTGAACTATGGTCCCGGAAGCAGACACGGAATTCGGGGACATGGTGTGAGCAACATGGAGTGGGGGGGGAGGGGGAGGGAGGTGCTCATGACAAAATGGCCCCACTTCACACCCTGGATATTTTTCCTTTAAAATGTTTCTATTTTTCTTGCTGGGTGGTGGTGCATGCCTTTAGTTCCAGTACTCAGCAAGCAGAGGCAGGCGCATGAATCTGTGAGTTTGAAGCCAGCCTGCTCTACAAAGAGAGTTCTAGGACAGCCAAGGTTACACAAAGAAAGCCTGTCTCAATAAATAAATAAATACAAGCGAAATATATAATTTTCTCATTTTGGTTTTGTAGCCCCAGCCTGGCTTTGATTGCTGGTCCTCCTGCCTCAGCCTCCCAAGCACTGACTATAGAGAGTTGTCGTTACAAGTCTAAAGTCTGTCTTATCTCACATGTAGTTAACCCTATGAGAAAAATCCGTTGCTGAACCCTCACTGTGTCCCCTGACAAGGAAGCTTATGGGAAGGGGTTAACATGAGGCTTCTCAGCTCTCAGGCAGCCGTCAGCAATCCACCCTCTCAGCTCTGGGTTCTTCATTTATGGACCTGGCCGGCTGTAGAGTGGAGTGAAAATATTTGAAAACAAACAAACAAAACAAAAACCCCTTGTGCTTGTCCTGCAGACATGCAGACTAATCTTTTCATCATTTTCCCAAACAGTGTAGTTTAACAAGTATGCCCTGTGCACACAGCAAGGGCACAGAAGTAGGCAGGTGTGTGTGAGGTTGCAGCCCGTGAGCTGTTCCGAAAGTCTCAGAGGGTAGATGGTGCCCTTGCATCCAGCCGGAATCAGCAAATGTGGCGCCCCTTGGAAATAGCATCTGATCTGTATCAGGTATGGTGACACATGCGTGTGGTTCCAGCATTTGGGAGGTGGGGGCAGGAGGATCAGGAATTCAAGTTAAGATGAAGTCAGGGTGATCAGGATGGACTGTGAGGCCACTGCCTGGGGTCTGGATCAGGAGCGGAATCTGAACAGGAAGGGGGAAGACCAGAGCCGGAGACAGAGTAAACAGTGGTGATGCCTAAGCAGGAGAGGCCCAAGCAGAGTCTTCCTCTGTAGGGCTACAAAGATACAGTCCTTGTGGGCCTATGGCCTGTGACTTCTGGCTGTCTGGGCTGACAGTGAATCCTGCTGTGTTTGCCACTGGCTCACTGTGTAGCAGCTGTAGGGCAGGGTTGGAGCCATGCTTCTTTCTTGGTTGTATGAGATTAGCTCATCCTGGGTCCTTTGACATGCCAGTTGACTGTGCCTAAGCAAGGACAGCCTTTAAATCATGCCTTAGGGGCTCTTGGGCCAACAGCCTCCCACACAAAGCCAGGCTTTCTGGAAGACAAGCTTCATTTTGCAACATTTTGTAACAATGTCTCTAGTTCTTTGGCTATAAACTTGTTCAGGTTGAAAGCTAGGCTTGCAAAGGTGAAGAGGGGGGGGGGTGTCACTTTCAGCCTGTGGTCTTATGCCCACAGCCTGTGCTGCACGCGGGGTTTTATCCCTAAAACAAACCAAGTGCTCACATTTCTGCAGGCCAGGAGGCTTTCTGTCCTGATAGAAGTTTAGATGGCGGGCTTCCTCTGTGCCTGCTGCTTGGCCAGCAGCAAAGGTAACTGTCCATTTGTGTTTTTTATGAATACTCATCTGGGACTGGAGGGAGATACTCAGTGAGGAAGAGTTGTGCTGGGTGGATGTGGGCACCTCAGACACAGAGCATGGAGGCTGTCCAGCTGGACCTGCAGGTGATGGCAAGCTAGTATCCCCTCTTTGTGTCTGCTTATTGTACAGCTCCTAGCTATAATCCTCTACTGTAGTGGGTGGTGGCATCCTTGAGGTGGGCACTTGTGAGGACCTATCTGCTTACTGTGCAGGCAGGAGAATCTCCTAGCTTTAACCTGGCTGCATCTCGGAAGTAGCTACATGTGAGAACCAGGCACCCTGATGGAGGGGTGTGGTAAGATTCTTTTATTTGTTTGTTTGTTTTGGTGTATAACTTCTCTGAGGCTTCACCAAGCTCAAGTGTGCAGACATCCTGAGGTTCACAACCTATGGGTCATGGACACTACTGGTTGTAGAATAGCTGTCATCACATGGAAAATGCCTTGTTTCCTGGAACTGTATGATAAATTCTGACTGAAATGTGTCTGGACTGACCCTGAAATTCATCTTACTTTAAGATTTTTTTCTTTAGGTAATTCCAATCAGAGATGCTTTCTCTAAACGTCCTTGGACAGTGCATATTGAGAAGTGAGCGACATCTCCAGCAATTACAACAGTCTGCAACAGGCTTGGGAGAAGGTAAGCTCTGCGACTCGGGAGCCACGAAGTTGGCTAAGTGATGTACTTTCTAGTCTCACATACTGATGGGCAAGGCTTCACCTCCCAGGGAGTGGGAAGTGGGTGTGGCCAGTTGTTGCTGTGCCAAACTCTCAGTGGGCTGAGGCTCTGTTGGTGAGGGGACCCTCACATGTGTGAAGCACTGAACTTGTAGGTGGATTAAGCACAAGCTGCAAAACGGTATCAAGTGGTCCAGAGTGATTTGGTCTCAGGTTAGCACATGGTTGTGGCCCCATTGTTTACACAGTACTGCTGCTCACCCCAGCCAGTGTCCCAGCATCCCTGTGGGCTGACACATGGCCTAAGGGTACAACCTGCTGCTGAGGAAGCCTAGCCCCATATTCCAGTGGGTGATCTGCCATGCCACATCCCCAGACACACAATCTGTGGCCCTCTATGTCCTCCTTAAACCTAGTCCTATTTATCCTGGTTAGGGAGGGACACTCTGTGGTCCCACCTAATTCTGCCCTCATTTATGGACGTTAGAACTAGTTCCTAAGTCTCAGTCTTGTTCTGGGCGATGCAGGATTGTTTTGGATGGAGAGACCAGGATGGGCTTTAAAATACAAAATTAAAAATCTTCAACTATATTTTAGACACATTGTTTTCAACTTCATAAAAAAATAAAACAACAGACAAAAGGCACATTTGGAGGAAATATGCTGTGAATGTGTATTAATTTCCACTTCCTTATCTTTTACACAGTTAACTTATAACATGGCTAAGGGATAAAAATCTTTAAGACATTAAACATCTCAGGTGAGAAAATAAAGGACTGATATAACTTCTGTAGTATCTGAAAAGCACTGCAAACAGGGGTGGATTGGTTTCCCTAAATGCAAATGTGTTAATTTACGGACAACTCATTAAAATCTTATCTTTAGAGAAGGATAATTAGCGAAAAAGATTCACCTGCCAGAAGTCGGCCACAGTGGCGGGGAGTGGGCCCTGGGTAGCAATATACGCGGGGTTTCGAGGGTCATGGTCCATCTGCAGGAACAAGAGATGGGCATAAGGGTCAGTCACACAGGCAGGAAGACATCACCACACAAGACAGCACAGCTCCCACCCAGGGATGCGAACAAACGAGGCCTGGGTGGCAAGACCCAGCACCCTCAGATGATAACAAAGGGGACCCTCCAGCTGGCCAAGTCCTTCAGCCTGGCAGAGGTGCATGTAGTGAGATATTTACCTTGTCCGCACCTGTGGCATAGACCACGCCCATTGGGGTGGAGACAGGGCCAGATGTTACCTGGGGGAACTAATTCTGAGGAGGGGGCTCTGAGAGCTCTCTTGCTTGCAGCATGGGGACAGGAGAGCATCTTTGGGACCAGGGACCTGCTGGTGTTCATCTGTCTATGCTGTAAGTTATTTCTCCCTGAATAAACATCTATTCGGCCTATTTGTTTCTCTTTATCCTTATTAAACCACAATAGGTGCACACAAATGATCACGGGGAACCAAGCAGAACAGAGACAGAGCCTGGCTGTATGGGCCACTCTACTTGCGGTGAGGAAACAACTTCCTCCCACTCCAGGGTATGCTAGAACTGGGGTTTAGCAGAGGGTGGGTAGACCTGAGCAGGGAGCCCACGCCCATGTGCAGCAGGCAAATTTGTAAGTCCTGAAAGAAGGAACACATGAAGAGATGCCTGGCTAAGGAGCTCATTCATGTTGGGTGTTTCATTCATCTTGGGAGGGGCATGTGCAGCCAGCCACCTGGCCTAGGATCACCGCCCTTGTTTCAGTGTATGTATGTCTGCCACATGTCTGCATGTGTGTGTCCAACTGGATGTGTGTGTGTGTGTGTCTATAAATGTGCGTGTGACTGCGTGTATAAATATGTATCTATATGCCTATGGGTATGTGTCTGTCTATATGTTTGTGCCTAATGTGTCTGTCTGTATATGAGTCTTTGTATGTGTGCACATATGACTGTATGTATGTCTCTGTACATATATCTGTATGTGGTCTTCATGTCTGTGTCAGCATCTCTGTGTTTGTCTGTGTGTGTGTGTGTGCATATCTCCATGTGTGTAATTGCAGACATGGGCCAGCCTTCTAGATGTTCATTTCCGTCTCATCTCTCCCCTGACTGTGAGAGACCAAGAACAAAGAATGTGATTAAAGGTGCTTGTTTTGTTGGCATGTGCGTTGCTTGCTCCCGCAGTGGAAGTCCAGCATAACAGACCTTACTCACAGTGGTTAACTTGACTGACTGTGCAGAGTAAAAAAAAGAAACTGAACACAAGGGCAACTATTGTAAGAAGTGCAGGGAAGAAGCCAGATTTGTGGACTTCCTGCAGGGTAGTCCTAGGCCACTCTGCAAACAACAGGGACCCTGGGCATGGCTCTCCTCAAGTTATAGTACAGTTCTACCCTTTCTAAAGGGTCCTCGCAGATCAGCCCTAGAGGAGGAGACTGTGACATTGCATGGGGTAGAAAATGGTTAAGACAGCTACCCAGTCAGACCCACCCTGTCCTTGCCAAGTCCAAAGCTGGGACCCAACACTTTGACTTTTGCGTACGATTGAAGCTGCAGAATGTGGAGTGAGGCTGTTGCTCAGTGGTAGAGCATTTGCCTAGCATGTATAAGGCCCTGAATTTGAATACCATTACACACACACACACACACACACACACACACACACACACACACACACACACCACAAAAGAGAGGGTGACTCTCGGAACAACAATAAAGAGAAAAAGTTCTCACCATATGCTCAGTGTGGAAGCTCGGGGAGGAGTCTCGAGCCCCTGTGAACCCATGCACGGCTTGTGAGCACTCACAGGGATGACGGCTGTCAGCACAGAAAGGTGCTGGATGCACCTTGTAATTATGTGAGCCATACAAGAGGACAAGAGCACAAAGCAGCTGCTGCAAGTCATTCCAGCAGGACAAGGGTGTGATGTTGCCTGTGGTGGGGGCAGGGGGAAGCTTTCTGTGCATCTAATTTCATGATTCATAATTAAAACTGGACCTCGTTTTGAGATTCACAGCATACACAATACAGGTAAAATTATGTTTCTCTCGCTGAAAGCCCCAATTAAGATGTTTCAGCAAAAAAAAAAAAATGCTTAGCAGAAATGAGGAGTTTTGATTTTTCAAAATATGCATTCACTGGGGGTGACAGCTATTTACAGAGACCCCCGTCTCTCCTGCAAACAGCCAGGCAGGGGAAGGGGTACCCTACCCCTTTCTTCGCTGTGATTTCTTTTGCCTATAACAACATAGACTGTACACATTTAAAATGCGTGACGTGCTCAAACTATCAATTAAACTGTTTCCAGAGTGAGAAATGCAAGATTAAAATATATATATATATATATATATTCATATATATATATATATATTCATATATACACACACACACACACACATACATACATACATATTTGGGCAGTGTTTCAGGAGCAAGTATGTCCACTTCTGTGATAGGTCTGAATTGTCATTAAAGAAAAATTCTCTAATCCCATCAAACTCCTTCAGACACCAGAGAGAGGTAAAGAAAGCCAAGGGCGCTGCAGGAAGCATCTAGAAGAGATGGCCAGCGGCAGCGGACAGAGGGCAGAGAGATGATGTACGGTTATACTGCCTCTTTCGGAGCTTTTTGTTTTGTTTTGTTTTTTGTTTTTTCACCACATCTGAGTTTTCAAGGCAGGATAACTATGTTTGGAGGAGGGTGACCAGTTTCTATGAATGAGACTGTCCTTAGTAGGGGGATCTGAGGACAGGCCTGCCTGATGGGCAACTAACACAGCGCCCTCTTACCCTTCATAGCTAAGTTCTGCTCTTTCCTCCACATCGCTTTCCCGCTCTTCTTTATAGCTCCCATACGAACAGTAGTATGCTTCCATACACAAGCTCCCAACTGTACAGTCTCTGGGGCTCGGGTGCGCAGTCCTATTGTGTGTGTGTGTGTGTGTGTGTGTGTGCTATAGAGTCAGGGGTGTGGACGGGAACACCGCACATGTCATAGTAGGTACATGTCATCAACTGGGACTCCATGGGCATGAGGGCACACACATGACCAAGCAGCTACTCTGAGTGTATTGGTAAGCACTTGTAATGCATCGAGGCGGCCGCCGTGCTCTGAGGGCTGACAGCTGTGGGGACACATCTCGGCTGCTGTGAACTCACAGTTTAGCTGCCAGTGGTCAGCTAAGAATCTGGCAGGGCCTCCCCAACACTGTCTCCCTGATGGGGGCTTCCTCAGGGACCCAGCCTGCTCAGAGAGAGGAGCATAACATATAACCCAAGGAGACTCACTCAAGCGACTTCAAGGAAAGTGAGAAGGACCCAAGTACACTGAGTCCAAGAGTTCCCTTTGCATGGTGTAATAAAAAGGAAAGCCGGTCGCCTGTGTCGAATCAAGCCCTTGCTGGGCAGATTCTCGGGGTGTCGTCATAACATGGGGTGAAAGTCCATGTATTTCCAAATGCCTGACTTGAAGGACAAGCCAGTGTCTTTCTCTTAAACATGGATGGCAACTGTTAAATGTCTATTTTCCACACTAAAGCCCTCAGCAACGCTCCAAAAGAAACTGACTTTAATAACAGAGCATCCAGCATTCCAACTCAGAAGCCCTGAAGAGCTTTGGAAGAGGGAGGAGGGAGGAGGAAGGAGGGAGGAGGGAGGAGGGAGGAGGGAGGAGGGAGGAGGAAAGAGAGAGGAGAGAGGAGGGAGGAGGAAAGAGAGAGGAGAGAGGAGGGAGGAGGAAGGAGGGAGGAGAGAGGAGGGAGGAGGGAGGAGAGGAGGGAGGAGAGAGGAGAGAGGAGAGAGGAGGGAGGAGGGAGGAGGGAGGAGGGAGGAGGCAGCAGGGAGGAGGGAGGAGAGAGGAGGGAGGAGGGAGGAGGGAGGAGGCAGCAGGGAGGAGGGAGGAGAGAGAAGGAAAGAGAGAGGAGGGAGGAGGGAGGAGTGAGGAGGAAGGAGGGAGGAGGGAGGAGGGAGGAGAGAGGAGAGAGAAGGAAAGAGAGAGGAGGGAGGAGGGAGGAGGGAGGAGAGAGAAGGAAAGAGAGAGGAGGGAGGAGGGAGGAGGGAGGAGGGAGGAGGGAGGAGGGAGGAGGGAAGAGATCCCCACTGCGGTCTCTAGTGAGGAAGTGTCTACTCTAGACTGGACCTGTCTGCCTCAGGCTCCGGTCCCAAATGGCCAGCTTAGGGGAGGGCACAGTGTCCTGAGTATTGGAGTTATTCAGGGTGGCTGTGTTTACTTACACCCCTGACAATTCTTCTTCTTCTCCTCCTCCTCTCCTTCCTTCTTTTTTTTTTTTTTTGTTTGTTTTTTTTTTGTTTGTTTATTTGTTTTGGTTTTTCAAGGCAGGGTTTCTCTGTGTAGCCCTGGCTGTCTTGGAACCCTGTAGACCAGGAAAGCCTTGAACTCGGTGATCTGCCTGCCTCTACCTTCCAAGCGCTGGGATTAAAGGCCTGTGCCAACATGTATGGCCAGCATGTTTTCTTAAAAGCTAACAGGACTAGACATGGGGTGGTCCTGGGTACTAGAGCTTTGGAACCAAGAGACACTGCTTACAACACTTTCACACCCTGAGTAGAGATTTAAACACTGATGTATACCAAACTCATAGGCACAGATATTTGTCTGCATATTTCCTGAGAGCCCACGAAACTGTCCCCCACACTTGGCTAGTTTCTTAGGACAGCTTCCATCCATTCCTTAGGCTCCACCCTGCCCTGACTTAAATTAGCTAAAAGCATTCAAACTGAAACATTCATTTTTCTCCTATCGCTGACACGGTAGGATGAACAACCGAGCTTGTTTCTTGGTGGCGTTAGGAATCTCAGGCTGGTTCTGGGTCACACACTGAGCACTTACTTGCACGGAGTGGGTGGCCTCACTCAGGCTCCAGGCCTCCAGAGTAGCCAGGCCCCATGCTTAGAGCGAGCCATGGTTTATCTCTCACAAGTGCTACGTGGGGTGGCAGAATTCCCATTTGCTCTCACGACCCTGATTTGAAAGCAAACTGCTCCTTATTTACTACTGGGTGACTTCCCTGAAATTTAATGAGGACCGGGCACGGATGTGATTGTCATAGCTTTATGCGGCACAGTCAGAGCCGTCTGGGTTGTAATTGTAAGCTAGCTGCTCATTCAGTGGCGGCTACGAGGGTCATTATCAGGGTTCTTCCAGTTGTCTCAGAGAGATTGCACAATGAGTTGAGTTTCTTCTGGCTCGTTCTTGCAATCCAAATTTAGAAGGAGGAGGAGGAGAAGGAGAAGGAGGAGGAGAAGAAAGAATTATAATATGAAGCAAAGAGTGAACGGAAGCTACTAGAATATTGCCTTTCCAACTGACCCTTCTGACCTGAAGCTATGGACAGCAAGGCCTGGGAAGTCACTCTCAACATGAGCTTGTGGGATTCGCCTGCCACCACCAAAGAACAGCCTGCGACCCTTGGTCTGTGGGTGGTGTAGCTGTGAGCCACAGGAACCCACCCCGAGGCAGGGCTTCCGCCTGAACCCTAGCTGCGTGTGCCTGGCATGTGCTCTTGATGTTCAGACTTGGAAATAAATGACTGCTACTTCCGTTCTGCCTTTCCCACCCAGTTCTTTTCAGGAAGGAAAGATCAGGATGAGAAGGAAACCGCTTCAGCTGGTTTTGAGTGGCTGTCACCTGTCAGCCCTCCATCATGCAGAACATGAGCCTGGGCACTTGCTCAGAAGTGAGTCAGCTAGCAAGGCTTGGGCTGGAGCTTAAATGAGTCCTACACAGAAAGACTAATTGAGCTACTCTAAATGAGAACCAGGCCTCAAAATCCACTCCTGCCCAGGTAAAGAAGCCACCCCCCCCAGACATGCACACGCATGGAAGTATGCAAATGCATGTGCACACAGGTGATGGTCTGGTCTCAGGCAGTATAGACGAAGCTCCAGCTCTTGATTCAGGTCCTATTTCACAGAGGCTCACACTCACTGTGTGGACGTGAGGCGTCAGGAAATGGGATCGGCTACACATGCTCGAGTCTCAAAATTTCACCTAACAGGGATGGTAACACCTCCTAACAGTCTGTCCGGACTGGACACACTCTCATAGATGATGTCCTGCTGGAGGATTTGAAAGAGCCTAGGACATGGCGATCCAGGTTTGTAGCCTGGATATGACCTTGGTGCTATGAGGAACCTCATTCAGGAAACGCTGTATGCTACAGGCACTGTTTTGAAGAATGCGGATTTCATTGGAGAATGTGAGGTTCCTGATACTTTCCTGAGTCTAACTAAGGGAAACCCCAGATGTGTCAAATGCTACGTGGGTCCCAGATCTACAGGGTGAAACCCTCTGACTTCATTAGGATGTTTCTGACTGTGTCCACACGGCTGGCTCCTTCTCCTCCAATCACAGCACCCCAGCTCCACTGTGGAAGCCAGCCCAGCCTCCTCTGACACCCAGCTGTCCAGCTACCCTCCCTCCAAACACACACCAGATTTCCCTCTTCTTTTAGCCAGCCCTTAGTTGGCCCCAACTTTTCTCCTTCCAGCCACCTCGTCTGAGTCTGGAAACCAGTGCGTCCATCCATCCTATGCCTAAAGACGTGCCGCTAAGGGGGGTGTGACACCTTTAGGGGTGCAGAGAAACAGCCCTGTGTCCTTCCTCCCCGGTGCGTGACCGCGCACTTACAATGGGACTGGCGTTGATGTAGTCCGAATTGCTGTGGCTGTTCTGAGACTTCAGCAGGATCCTGGAGTGGTCATCTGAAAAAGCAAGCCAAGAGCAGAGGGTTACATTTCTGTACAGCCCTCCAACTGTAGGAATGCTAATCACTGCCTAGGTGGCCTAGCGGGTGCCCGTGTGAGCTCCAAGTGCCCCGGGGCTGTCTTCCCAGCCCTTCTCAGCGTCCGTGCCCACCCTGCACACTCTGCGTGTGAATCTTTGGCATAAGGGGCATGCATGTACGGGGTGTGTGGGCAAAGACACCAAGGACCTCATGTTTGGCAGAATTCAGACACCTTGACAGTTTTCCTGCGTAGAGCCCAAATGCCAAGTTTATCTTCTGTACAGCATTAGCCAAGCGCTGGCCTTTTAGTGACAGACAACCCTGTCCACAGACAGTAAATAAACACAAGCGTGAATACCAACAGGAAGGGCCGATATCCAAAATGTAAGTCATTAAATCCTTCGGGTTCCTAGAATTTAGTTTCAAAAGTAAGAGCCAAAGAGAATGCAGATGAAAGAAAAGGGTGCAAAGGAGAAAGATGCCCAAGGTTGAAATAAGAACGTGGCCTGGAAGAGCTGAATCTGACTGCCGAGGAAACGCCCCATCGTGTGATCGATGACGCAACACCTTAGATCCGGAACAAGCTGCCTCCTGCCTTCTGTGACGCTCTGTGCCTTCTCTCCAGAGTGTGGGCTTTAGTAGACAGGACAGGGTATGTGTGGTGTTGGGGCAGATGTGAGGAAAATACTGCCTAAGAGCCTGTGAAAGCTCCTTTTCCTCCTTCCATAGCAAGGCCAAATGCTGCCACCACTTTTGATCATTGCTTCTCCCCAGCAGAGATGTTTCTTTGGGAAACACACAACACCATGTCTTTTCTTCCAGGGAGACAGAGGACTTTGTTTTCCCACTGGTATTTCTGTGACTTCATTTTGAGACAGGCTTTCACTATGCAGCTTCAACTGCTCTGGAGCTTGCTGTGTAGGCCATGCTGGCCTCACACTCATAGAAAGCCACCTACTTCTGCCTCCCAAGTGTTGCAATTGAAGGTGTGCGAAACCATGCCTAGCTTTCTGGATCTTTCCTTCTCTTGAGGATTTTACTTAAAAGAAAACAGTGTGTGTGTGTGTGAGAGAGAGAGAGAGAGAGAGAGAATGTATGTATGTGTGTCTGTGTGTCTGTGTGTGTGTATTTGTGTATGTGTGTATATGTGTGTGCATATGTGTGTCTGTGTGTATGTATGTGTGTGTAATTGTGTATGTGTGTATATGTGTGTGTCTGTGTGTATGTATGTATGTGTGTGTATTTGTGTATGTATGTATATGTGTGTGTCTGTGTGTATATGTATGTGTGTGTCTGTGTGTGTATGTATGTGTGTGTATTTGTGTATGTATGTATATGTGTGTGTCTGTGTGTGTATGTATGTGTGTGTCTGTGTGTGTATGTATGTGTGTCTGTGTCTGTGTATGTGTGTGTGATGGTGTGTGGGTGTACATGTGCCATGATCCATGTGTGGGGTCAGCAGACAACTTTGTAGAATTGGGTTCTCTCCTACCTTTAATTACAGGTGCGTTTTGGGAACTGAACTCATATCAAGCTTGCATAGCAAACATTTTACCTACTCAGTCATGTTTCTGGCCTTTAATTTTTTTTAATGTGTAATTATGTGGGTTTGTGTGTATGTGTGTGTGTGTATGTGTGTGTGTGTGTGTGCGCGCGCCTGCCCATATGAGTACAGGTGCCCACAGAAGCCAGAGGTGTCTTATTCCCCAGGAGCTGGAGTTATAGGTGGTTGTGAACTGCCCCAAGTGAGTGCAAAAACTAAACTTGGATCCTCTGGAAGAGCAGAGTATACTCTAAACCACCAAGCTAACTCCCTGGGCTTCATTTTAATTTTTCTTAGACAAGATCTCCTATGGCACACGCTAACCTCTAATTCACTATGCAGTCAGTGATGACCATAAATATCTAATCCCTCTGCTTCCACATCTCCAGGGCTAGGATTACAGGCACCATCACACGGGATCTATATAGTGCTGAGTATTAAACTCAAGGCAGCGCATGTGCTAGGCACCCATGCTATGAACTGAGCTATTAATTAAAGGTCACAATAACGACACAAGAACATGGGTTGGAGAGGTGGCTCAGTATTGCAGATGACGTCAGCTGGGTTCCTAGCATCTGTAAGGGTGGGCCACAACAGCCTCTAACTCCAGCTCCTGGGGATCCGATGCCCTCTTCTGGCCTCTGCAGGAATCTGCACTTGTACACATACACACACAGGCACACACACACACAAACTCACACACACACAAACTCACACAACTCACACACACACACAAACTCACACACACACACAAACTCACACACATACACAAACTCACACACACACACAAACTCACACACACACACAAACTCACACACACACACAAACTCACACACACACACAAACTCACACACACACAAACTCACACACACACAAACTCACACACACAAACTCACACACACACACAAACTCACACACACGCACAAACTCACACACACACAAACTCACACACACACAAACTCACACACACACACAAACTCACACACACACACAAACTCACACATACACACACTCACACACACACACAAACTCACACACACACAAACTCACACACACACACAAACTCACACACACACAAACTCACACACATGCACAAACTCACACACACACACAAACTCACACACACACAAACTCACACACATGCACAAACTCACACACACACACAAACTCACACACACACACAAACTCACACACACACAAACTCACACACACGCACAAACTCACACACACACAAACTCACACACACACAAACTCACACACACACAAACTCACACACACAAACTCACACACACGCACAAACTCACACACACACACACAAACTCACACACACACACACAAACTCACACACACGCACAAACACACACACACAAACTCACACACACACAAACTCACACACACACACAAACTCACACATACACACACACACATGCATATGGATTTTTGGGACAGGGTCTCTGTGCGGCTAAAGTGTCCTTTAAGTCCCTCTGTAGACAAGACTGACCTTGAACTCACAGAGATCTTGGAGAAAACAGCTTCAAACCTAAGCCCTGCCATTTGCTAGCTAGCCTGAAGTGTTTGTGTAAACTACTCAACATTTCAGAGGGTTGAACTCATCTTTGAAAATATAAGGTTTAATATCTAATTACAGAACTGTTGTGATAAATGGTGTCTATTATTGGAACACAGTGAGGAGTTCAGGAATAGGTTTAAGGCTACAGATGGGCCCACAGATGGAGTGGCAGTCCACTGAGTTAGCAAAATGTGTGTAGAGACCACTGTCATCTCAGTAAATACAAAATGACTCACAAATGCCAACATGAGAAACAAGTTCCAGAATCGCAAAGGCAAGAATCCAGAAGGCTAGCCATCCCAGAACCCTCTGCAGGTCTCTGAAGCTTCATTAAATGGATGTGGGATCTAGAATCTTGGTATGTTTAGAAGATGCATGGAAGCCATCTTGGGTTAGTATGCCATCTTTTAGCATAGACCTCTCAGAAAAGGTGGTCCCTGCGACTCCTGGTATTGCTACTTATGTGATCCAAGCAAGTTGCAACATGTAACCGGTCACCTCCATCTTACCGGTACATGCACTGCTCCAAGTTGCTTGTCTCTTGATGATTACATGCACTGCTCCAAGTTGCTTGTCTCTTGATGATTCTCTTCCCTCCATGGCGCTCGCCCTTACACACGCCTCAAGCCTTCAGCATCCTCAATCTCAGTGTTCCTCGTCCCTTCCGGTGCTTATCCCTTCCTGCTCATCACAGCCCCATGCTCATCTTGTCTCCATGTTCCTCGGGACTCTAGGTCCCTCCTCCTTCCATGTGCTCATTTGCCTGTGTTGCTCACACACCTGTGTCACTCACCCATGTTCCTGTTCCTTACTCCTCCTTGGAGTTCAATCCAGTGAATGGCCTTCATGATCATGGCTTCCTTCCCTAATTTCCAGGTCCATTGATAAAAACAACAGTTGTGCAACCAGATGCTACCTACTGTCCTCCGTAAACCAGATATCAGTGCTGCCAGCCATGTTCCAAGTGAGGGATCACAAATACACAGGGATGACTGTATTCAGACCTACTGTAGTTAGGTGAAAGAATGCCTTGTTACACGTGGATTGCTCCAATACTCTGAGAGGCCAGATGGAAGTCTCAGAAGAGATAAGAACAGAAAGCCATATGGTGGCATGCTTTTCTTGTTGCTGTGACTTAAGTATAAGATGCAACTTAAGGAGCAATTTAACTTATTACTACCGCCCACCTTGGTGGGGAAGACATGGCGGCTAGTTACACTGTATCCACAGTCAGGAGTGAAGGTAGCAGAATGCCCATGCTCTGCTTGCCTTTTCCTTTTATTTGGTTGGGTATACCAGCCCATGGAATGGTACCATCCACATTTAGGTTGAATATTTCTTATTTAGTTAAAGTTAAATTATTTTTAAAATTTATGTTTGTGGGAGGTCAGAAAAGAGCATGGGGATCTTCTGGAACTGGAGTTATAGGCGATTGTAAGCCACCGTGGGAATGTTGGGAACTGAATCTGGATCCTCCAAAAGTGCTCTCAACCACTGAACCATTTCTCCATCCCCCAGTTAAGACTTTGTAAAATACTCTCAGGCACACCGAGAAGTGTGTTTCCATAGTGATTCCAAATGTAGCCATGTTGATAATTAACATTAATACTGGAAGGGGATGGAGAGATAGTTCAGAGGTTAAGAGCACTGGTTACTCTTTCAGAGGGTCTGGGTTTGATTCTCAGAACCCACTGTGCCTATAACTCCAGTTCCAGGAGATCTAATGCCCTCTTCTGGCCTCTGAGGCCACCAGGCACGTATATGGTAAACGGGCATACATGTAGGCAAAGCACCCACACACATACAATAAAAATAAATCTTAAAAAATAAAAGGTCAACTCTTAGAACTCAACTTCTTGACACCCAGATGTGTTGCTTTGAGTCATAGCGTTTTATCCTTACCCTATGAAGTCTCATGTTCATCCTTTGATGCAAAATACGGCTAGCCCATCTCTAAAAATCCCCATAGCTTTCACGGTTTATAACCCCATTCAAAAGTACAAAGCCTGAAGTTTCTCCTGAGACGCCCAGATGGTTTCAGCTAGAGATCAGAGTCGTGTGCTTCCAATACGTAATGGCGCCGAATAAACACCCCTGTTCCAGAACAGAGCCGTGAGATGACAGCAAGCAAAGAACAGAACAAATCAAAACTGAAGCCAACAGAGAAAACGCCGCACGCTGCAGTCCCGCAGTGTTGTGCCTGGTGTCTGCGGCTTGCCTGGCGTCACCTGGACTGCAGCAGCCTTAGTTAGTGCCATGACACCAATCTGCAGCACTCTTGGGGTGGTCCTGCTCTGTGCCTTCAGCCTTCCTTAGCGGATGCCCCAACATCCTGTTCTGGTGTTTTCAGCAATGCAACTTAGACTCTGCCTTCCCAGCTTCGTGAGGTGGCCTTTCAAGGCCTCCTTCTTATGCATGGAGTGCGACGATGACCCTGTCATGCTTAGCCTGAGGAGCTTTCTGGAAGCTTGGTATAACCCCCCCCCATGACCTTTCAGTCCTTGCAGCTTTCTTGCCTGCTCGCTCTTAGTACCACGTGGGTGACTATGCCTGCCTGCAGTGTAGCAGCGTCCCTTGGACTGCACAGTTCCATTACTGAGAAGTAATACAGTGTAGCAGCGTCCCTTGGACTGCACAGTTCCATTACTGAGAAGTAATACAGTGTAGCAGTGTCCCTTGGACTGCACAGTTCCATTACTGAGAAGCACTGCCCTGCCATAGGTAGTTGTTTTCCGGGAGGGAACCCTCCTTCGTTGTTATTCTCAGCTCAGGCCTTTCCATCCCCAGTGAATTTGCATTTCCACTACATTTGTATTTTCACTAAGTAGAGCCTTTGGTTGGCGGGTGGCGGTGCCTTCTCCCCAGGGTAGATTTCTGCCGCCCCAGTACAGGGCACACAGTTTCCCTTTAATAGTGCTAATTTAACAGTTTCGCTTGCTTTCTTGGCTGCCTCGTCGAGGACTTTAAATTCGTTTGTTTCCCTGACAAATGGTACGGTTTTTTTTTCATCCTTGTGCTCTGCTTGCCGCCCCTCCCCCAAGCCCCGTAGACCTGGCTAAGAGCAGTGGGCAGCAGCTATGCCATGGCCTGAGCTCTGCGCTGTCTTGACATTTCCCCTGTCACACAACTTAGGTCATAACTCAACCTCACTCAAATTTTCAGGACGCCGGGCGGCAGAACGTAGACTTCACCGGACCGTGCACGCCTCTGGGGTTGGCTCCCTGAGCTCTGCCCAGGCCAAGTCACGTGGAGGAGTTAAACTTCTACACCCGTGTGTGCAAAACCGGTATGCAGATGAAATCCCTTAGGGGTGGGAACCCAGCTATACTGGCTGCTCTACACTCCACCTACCCCATCATGTGCTGGCCCAAGAGGCCACTCTCTTGCACTTTGCAGTCTACGGGGATGCTTGTGAGACGGACTTAATAAAGGAGGGCAGTAGCATGAATGGCTCGGTTCCTGATACCAGCCCTCACTGGCCTCACTAGGTGCATTGCCCTGATCATTAAGGCCTTCCAAATCCCCATCAGAACAGCCTACCCCGTCACCAAGCTCTCCTAGAACTGAAATGCGTCCTCTGCAAAAGGGTGGGATGAAGTCCTACTCACTCTCCCCCAAATGTCAGCCTTCTTGGGAACATGGTCCCTCCATGTATAATTAACTTACAATGAAGTCATCAGCGTAGGACCTGGTCACTGGTGTCCTATTAAGCAGGTGTATGGGGTGGGGTGACTTTTGACATAGATACCACAGGACCAAAGCCATGTGCACATGAAGATGGCTCTTGGAGGGCAAGGAAAGCTTTGGTGACACCCCGACCTTGGATTTCAGCCACCAGACTGTGAGGCTGAGGGGTCCTGCCGTTTAAGCTGTGGGGTCTCATTGCTCTATTCCCAGGGGCTGATGGTGTACCGTGGACTGGGTGTTTGCCTCTGGTCGCACTGCATTCTCTGTCAAGTCATTCCACCTCTTTCCAGTCTTAGCTTTTATATCTCTTACTGAGGTGGCTACAGGGATCTTCATGCAGGGTTCTGTGAGATCAGCCATTGACTTGGCACAGAGTGTTTGGGGGGCATTCCCACTGGGACCTTGGTGCTAGTGTAAGGTGCTAGGTCTCTCCTAGATGCACAGGGTGGGGAAGCACTCTTGTCTTGGGTTCGCCGGGGTCCCGGAACCTTCACTCGGTTGTACATTCACTGAGTGATCTAACTGAAGCATACAAAGGAAAGCCATGCCATCTGTGAGGTCCTCCCACCAGTCCTCAGCCCACATGTGGGTTGTGACTCAGTTCTGCACAAGGACGCAAGATCCACAGTTAGCAAAACGCACCGGCCTTGTAGGAGCTTGAGCTTGGAGTGGGTCAACGACTCACATCTTTAAATACCTCACTGTTAAGGTCTGCATGCATGTCTCGGCTGGTGAAGCGCTTGCCTGATTGGGGGGGGGGTGTTCTTCTGTATCTATGTTTCTCTTATTGGCCAGGAGAGGCAGTAAGATAGGCAGGGCTAGGAGATGAGGCATGTAGTGGGATATTCACTTTGTCTCCTTCTGTGGCACTGACCACACCCATTGGGGGTGGAGCCAGAGGCAGAAGTGACCTGTGGAACTAGGTCTGAGGAGGAGCCGGGGAAAGCTGTCTTGGTGGCAGGATGTGGAGAGGAGAGCATCCGGTGGAACTTGCTGGTGTTCATCTGCCTAGGTTGTAAGTTATTTCTCCTTGAATAAACATCTATTCGGCCTATTTGTTTATCCTGATCCTTATTTAACCACAATAGAGGCACCATGAGGAGGGGCCATGTAGAGACTGGGAAGCTAGAACAAGCCAGGTGTTCCCTGGTAAGATATGGCCATGTAGAAATACATAGATAGATAAGTAGTTATGGGTTAATAATTAAGATAGGGCTAGCCAGTAAGAAGCCCTAGCCATCAGCCAACAGTTTTATAACTAATAGCATCCCTGTGTTTATTTTGGGCAGAAAGGTAGCTGCTGGACCAGGCTGGAAAGAAACTACAGTTACACTTGAGGGCTGGATTTGATCCCCAGCATCAGTATGAACTGTCAGGCATGGTGGTGCAAATCCTGTAACCCAGAGACTGGAGGATCCCTGCAGTTTTCTAGCCAGCCAGCCTAGCTTAATTGATGAGCTCCGTGCCAATCAGAGATATTGTCTTAAAAAAAGGTGGACAGCATTCCTGAGCACGCACTGTTATGATTTGTGGAGAACAGTAATGCTGCTGGTCTGTGTGTTGTGAGGCTTGTCTGGGAGACAGGAGGTTCCATCTTTGACAGACGTCATGATACTCAATGGGGACCCATAGATGTGTCCTCTGATCTCTGGAATGATGTCTTAGGATCAATAAGATTGTTCCAGGAAAGCACGGGAAGAACAGGCAGCTGGAACTCTCCCATTTTTTTTAACTCAGAGACTTAACCGGCAATAAGCATTTGTGGAAGAACACCCAAGAACCCAGAAAGACCAGCCAGCTCACAGCCAGAACGAGGGCATACATCTTCTGGAGAGGCAGAAGAGGAGTGTCTCAGGAAGGCGGCTGCAGTCTATGCGGCAAGAGCGATGGACACAGTTGTTCAAGAAGCAGTGTCCCCACCAAGCATGGTGGCACATGCCTCTAATCCAATTGTTTGGGAGTGAGAGGCAGAGGCTGGAGGATCTCTGTGAGTTCCAGAAGCAGTGGCCTTGACTGTAGTGGATACGGGGAAGAGTAGGGGACAGAGCTCTGTGAGGATGCAGGGGCCATGGTCCAGAATTTCCCATGGAAGTCCAGCATCTGATGCTATCCGATGCTACCAGACTAAGGATGGATGAGGCTGCTCCCTAGTCTAGGAGGAGACTTCACTAGTCACCTCTCTCCATTTCCCCTGGAAGGCCAGCAGATCCTTCTTCACCAGTAGGTATTTTTATCACCCTTCTGTTGTGGCAGAGATGCCTGCAGTAACAGCCCAGCCCCAACGTGGGTCTGGGTGTACTCAGCTGGTTCGTCATCAGTGTGGTACCAGCAGCCTGCACTGATATGGCAACTCCCACAGCCAGGAGCATTAAGTGAGTGGACACGACAGGACAGCCAGCTCTCACTTGTAGAGCTGCCCATAAGCTGCCTGTAGCTGACTGTCCTCACCGCCCTTCCCCCACATCTGGCTTCCTTGTCTGCCTCGTGAGTGGTATCACCATGGCCTCCCTGACTCAAGTTGGTATGAGTTCTCCCCCTGTGTGGCCCACTTGCCTTTGTCTCATGGAGGCCCAGGGTGTGAACTCTTGGGTGGAAGGCTGTTCTCTTGCCCCCTGACCCCGCAAGGCAGATGACAAGAAGCAACCACCAGGCATTTAGATATCTGGTCGTGGGTACTCAGGTGTATGTGGTGTTCTCGATTGGGACTCCAAATAGAATTAGCCTGGTTTCTGACGAAAGCCCACCTTTCGCTAATTCTTGCAAGCCTCACTCTGCTGACAGTGGAGGAGCTATGGAGTCAATAAGAATAAGTAGAACGGGGATGGAGACAGGAAGGTGAAGAGGAAGCATGCAATGGGGAGAGGAGGCTCCATGCACCGAGCCGTGGAACACGCTGGCCCCAGTAGCTCCGTGGTGGAGGTGGGCTGGCCCAGACACATCTCTCAGGCTGCCAACTGGGAGATCGGCTTCACTAGGGGCACGCAGGGAAGGAAAGTAGGGCTGTTACAGATCTGAAGTAAGAGCCATGAGGGTTTCCTGCTTAAGACAGAGTGAGGGACAAACAGCTGGTGTGCATGATGGGAATATCAAGGACCCTAGAGCATGGAGCCTGGCTCCAGACTGAGTCATGTGTCCTTGACACAGGTCATGGAGTTGGGACCTGTTCCAGATGACAGTATCCTGTAACAGTGGGGGCTGCAGACTTGGACTCTAGGAGCCAAGGAGTGGCCTTGGTGGGAACTTGCCCTGATGGCCCTCTGTTGTGGATGTCTAGGTCCCAGTTCTGGGAAAGACGGAGCTGCTGCTATGCAAGTCACTCATCAGCTGTTATGGAGCCTGAGTGAGCCAACTAGGTCAGATGACATCAGTCCTTAGTGATAAGAATGTCTTTTTTTTTTTTTTTTTTTTTTTTTTTTAGATGTGCGCCAATGTATTTTAACGTCATTATGCCTATAATAAACTCATCATTTGGACCAGAATAAAGTTACACAGCTATGCTGAGTTGGAGTGGCTGAGCCTAGAGCCAGTTTGTGGGTAACTGCCAAGTGATTCCAAGGGGGGAGGGGGAGGCTTTAAAATGGTATCGGGAAGTTTGGGGGTACCATGCCAAGCACTGTAAGGAGAGTCCCTGGGAAACAGCATACAAGCTGTGATGGGCCAGTTCTGCGGGCAGTCAGTTGAGGGTGAAGGCAGAGTATACAACCACATTTTAGTTCTCCCCACTGGCAGTGGGGACAGTGCTGAACCCAGCATTGTCACAGGAAGACCTGGGGGAACTCCTGGCCAGCAGTGGCCACACAATGTTTGCACATATTTAGACAAGCTCAAGCTAGAGCTGTCAGGCTCTGCGATGGGTGTTTCATGTTGCTAGTTCTATAACTAGACCTCTCCCAGAGGATGCCTGATGGATGCACAGAGGAAGGGAGGCGAACACTGCTTGGCACATTGGCTGTCTCCTTTTACCAGTGACTTGAAGATGTGAGAAATGCTGGGAAAGAGAAGGCAGTGATGTCCAAGAGAGGCAGGCAGGGAGCAGAAATCCCTGAGATTTAACCAGGCTCCCTCTGGTAGAGAGGATGATGGGTATGGCTCCTCTGTTATAACTCACTAACCATGGATTGCTGGGCAGGGCTGGCATCCTGGAGCTAACAACCATCTTTAGGGAAATAATCTCAGATCGATCCTGATGGCAACGTGGAAGTGAGCCAGCATGGCCCAAGTGAGTCCCACACAAATGTAGATGTGTACTCCCTCGCTCCATGTGTAAGAAAGTTAGGACTCAGGTGTAGTTGTATAATATTTATAATTTATTAAAGCTTGCCTGAGGATTCAGAAAGCAAAGTCAGCCACAAGCCATAGAAGCCTTTAATCCCAGCAGCCAGAAGATAGGAGGCTGTGGTACACCTAGGAATCAGGATTAAGATATGGATGGCTTTCTTGTGAGTCCAAGGCCACCCAGATATACACAAGAGCGAATGAATCTAAAAGAGAATTATAGCTCACATCTATAATCCCAACATTAGGGAAGGTTATAAGACAGAAGTGAAAGCTCAGTAGAGGCATTCAGTCTCCAGCCATACTGAGGAGAGATTATAGTCTGAGGCTTGATGAGAGAGCTCATGGAGACAGGATCAGCCCATGCAAGCACCTGCCAAAAGCCAGGTGTGAGGATGGAGTACCCTTAAGGGGACCTGGGAGGATTTCCTACCACAGGGAGCAAGCTGGCTGCCTGTCATATCCGCTCAACCCCTAGGACAGCAGAGGTTGTTTCTTGACACTGCCCCAGCACGAGACAAGAGGCCACTCTGCCCCAGACCTTGTCACACACCTGGGTCTCCAGCTCTCTGATCTTTTGTTTTTTTCCCCAAGAAACGTTCCTCCTCATGGCTTCAGAATCATGATATCTTTCTGTCATCATAAATCAGAGTCAAAATTTTCTTTCACTTATCTAAGATAGTATGCCAAGCTAGCATTGTTATATTTCTGCTGCTGATTTTGAAACAGACGAACATACTATTGCATAATCCTTTGTAAGCATGCACAAAACCGTCAAAAGCCTATTTAAGTTCTTCAAAGTTCCAAGAAGATGCATGATGGGGTGTGTCCTTCTGTAAATGTGCTTCTCTTATTGGTTCATGAATAAAATAGTGTTTGGCCAATAGAGGCAGGAAGATAGGTGGGACTAGGCAATAAGGAGGATTCTGGGAAAGATAGGCAGAGAGAGAGACAGTGAAGAGACTCCAGCCATGTAGAGTCCAGGAAGATACGACAGGCCAGGCATTCTCTGGTAAGATAACGCCATTTGGAAATACATAGATTAGTAGTTATGGGTTAATAATTAAGAGAGAGCTAGCCAGTAAGAAGCCCTAGCTATCGGCCGACAGTTTTATAACTAACAGTGCCCCTGCGTTTATTTGGGGCTGAACCAGGCTGGAAAGAAAGCTCCAGCAACAGATGCAGGTAGACATAGTCCCATGCCGGCCAGGTGCCTTGTAAAATGTGGGCTGCCGCTTCTTTGAGGATTTGATGGTGCTGGAGAGTCTGGGCTGGGGGATGCCCGTCACGGGCATTCCTACTTGGGCAGGGGTTTTGACATACCCATACTGGCAAAGGGGCAGGGGGTGGAAAGCTGTAGGTGGGGGTTGGGGTGGAGCAGAAGGCTGCATCCCGAGGGGAGCTGGATGGAGGTTAGGAGCTGGAAGGCATGAATGAAGGAAAAGATATACGGAGGGCCAAGAGTATTACAGCAAGGGGGCACACATTCAGAGCGACAGATGTGGTCTGTTTTGTTCCTAGACACCAAAGGGCACCCCAACAGGAAGTAGAGAGGGCTGGGAGACTGCATCCTCTTCCTGCCACTCACTCTCCTGTGGTGGGCTGCCAGCATGCACTCTCACAAGCGGAGCCATGTGAGGGAAATGCCCCTCTGTGTCCTTCGACGCTGGCAGGGCCACTCCCATTAATAAGAGTAAAGGGGGGGAGCAGGGGTGGAATCCAGACTCTGCAGAATCCCCCCTCCATTCCCTCAGAGTCGGGAACAGGGGTCAGCAAGCCCTAGCCAGAAAGCACTGCTTGGGAGGGTGGGTGGGGAAATCGGAAGAGGATCTCAGAATAAAAGGCCGGCCTCTAACAGAAACGCTCATGGCCAGGGTTCCTGTAGCTGGAGAAACTGATTGCTGGGTGACAGAGTCCCATCGCCTGGCCCGGCACCAGGAGGTGGTACTAGTCATGTTCCAGGCACTCCTGGAAGCATTTGCCTTCCTGCCTCATTCTAGCCTGGGGCAGACAGGGCTGAGCATCTTGTCTGTCACAGAGGCCCAAGGGCCCTGGTCCTCCCCTACCTCCACCACAGCAGGGTGTCACATCCTTATGGGAGGGAGGGCATGTCCTGAGGGACAGGCTTCAAACTTAAGATCAGTCAGATGTCTTCATCCCATCTCCCCCCACACACACACTCTTCACAGCCACCACCACCCCATTTACTATAGCTCCACTATAGGGACAGACAGCAGCCTGGCCCTCACCATCCCAGCGCCTGTCAGGCTTTAACAAAAATAGCTAGTTGATTGGCTGTGCTTTGTTCCGCTTTGCTTCTAAATAAAAAGCCTGTAGGTTACAAAGGTTTCGGATCATGGCTGTCTAAAGAGGAGCATGCTCTGACCCCATGGAAGCACAGGGTGGAATGCCAACTTCTCTCCGGCAAATGTTCACCCAGAGGAGGGTGGTCTGGATTCTAAGGGCTCGACATTCTGCATGACTTTAGCACATGATTCCTGGCCTTAAAGCTCGGGCCAATCTCCCACATTTACTCTAAGGTGTAACCAAGGGGTTCCGGCTGACGCGGGTGCTATAGCGTTCTGCTACTAGGATGAGGGTCCCCAGATGCCCCTGGGCAGGATGCTGCAAAGCCCCGGGGTGGGGGCTAAGTGTCAATGTGTTCTCTGCCATCTCAGCATGGATGCTCACTCTGTGGACTCTTTTGATGCTAACCTGAGGCCAGCACGGCTTTGCTAGACTCTCAAAACCGGGCTAACAAAGTTCATGTTATTATTTCTGGGATACGAACCAGTACCTCTTGTCTTGAGGCAGTGGAGAAGCTGAGTTATTCGCATTCGTGATTCATCATCAACAGGCCAGTGTTTATCAAATGGCCTATTTAAATGGGAGACCTTGGTCCCTGAGGGCTTCCTTGGGTGGGCTCATGTGTAAGTCAAAATCCAAACTTGGCCTAGAAAGGGTCTGTGGGCACCATGGCCAGTCATGTAGAGGAAGGCCAGGTGCTAAGTCCGTACCCCAGAGGCCCTGTGTCTTGCACGGCCACCTAGTGGATCTTAAGGGAAACTAAGTCCTCCACTGGAGTGGCTTCGGGACTGCAGTGACCCCCAACTGGAGTGAAGCCTCCAAGGTTTGTGGCAGTATTGTACCAGTGACACTAGTGACTGCTGTTAATGCTAAGCTGGGGTCTAAGCTCTAAGTTAATCATCATGCCTGTGCCCACAGCCCCATGCATTCACATAGTGCCCCATAGGTTTCCTACACCGGAGCAAACAGTCACAGTCACAGTGCTAGTTCTCATTATGGTTCCTGTGTCCCCAGCTGGCATTCTCGGGGCTCTACCGCTGGATCAAAAGGCTTTTGAGGATGGGACAGCTGCTGGTGGGCGGGGAGGGGGGCAAGGTTTTCAGTGGGGGGTCAGCTCAGCAGACAGAGAGAGAGGGGGTAGAGCTGAGGGGTCTGGCAGACCCTGATGGCGGGCGGAGTAAATCACAGCCAGATGTCCCTACCTCTCCTCCCCCTGCTAGGTCACCCAGGCTAGGTACGTACAGGTCAGTACGGCCAGGGATCGGTTCTTGGTCGCATTCTCCTCTCTCTGGGCCACAAGCGAGGCATTGGGCTCTGCTTGGTAGGTGCACAGCGCCTCCCACTCCTTCTCCAGGCGGTTCTTGTTCTTCAGATGGTCTTCCATGTAAGCCTGAAAGGGACACACACAGTCAGTCTTCCATGTGAGCCCGAAAGGGACACACAGTCAGTCTTCCATGTGAGCCTGAAAAGGACACACAGTCAGTCTTCCATGTGAGCCCAAAAGGGACACACAGTCAGTCTTCCATGTGAGCCTGAAAAGGACACACAGTCAGTCTTCCATGTGAGCCCGAAAGGGACACACAGTCAGTCTTCCATGTGAGCCTGAAAGGGACACACGGTCAGAGTCACAGGCCTGGGATCTAGGACTGGCCCTACCAGGCCTGCGATGCGTACAGTTGGAAACTACTCCAGTTTTTGTGCTTTGGCTCAAGGAGAAGCAGGGTTAGGGGCATGTCCACAGACCTGACAGTGGAAACCTTGGGAAACTTTTGAGTAGCGGCAGCATGTGCTTGAAAACTGCCCTGAGAACAGCACTCCTCAAGTCAAGGAAGGGAAAGGCACGGGTCAAATGAAGCCACAGGAAGAAATAGCAATGCATACTCGAAATCAAACAAACAAACACAACAACAACAACAACAACAACAAAAAACCCAGGACTAAACATAGCTACCAAGGAGCCTGGGGGAGGTATCTCAGCTAGTGACACCCTGCATGGCAAGTCTCCATCTTCTCCTCTTCCTAAGAGAACTGTTGGTTCTCAAACTAGTAACCTTTGAGGTTATCTACCTGGAAAAAAGTGAGCTACAAAGGGACACCCCTTTGTAGCCATTTGCCATGGTCCTGATGGAAAGCCTCCATCCGGGTAGAGGCTGACCCAGAACCACAGGCCCTCTGCTGAGGAGGAAGAACACTGAGCTTCCCACGGGCTTGGGGAGAGAAAGACACTCCTCCTCTGCTGACCCCCCCCCCGGGGTTGGGAGTGCCACTCAATGTACACAGATTCCTATTTACTGAGGAACTCCTGTGTTCTCAGATGGTGCTACCAACCCACTAGGCACAGACACAACACACATTAGCACGGGCCACAAATGTGCTGTTAGCATATACGCAACCATGTGGCAGGAAACACAGAGTCAGGCAGCCATCTAGGGTCAGTCCAGAGCGAGGGAACTCAGATCCACCGCTTGAGGGCCTATCTCTCTCTTACTGTGGGGTCTACATAGAAGTTGTTTTTTTTTTTTTTTTTCCTTAGAGTTGGAACTCCACTGAACCATTTAAACCTGGAGCTAAGGTCTATGATGAAACCTGGACATCTCCCATATGAAGGATGGATCTCCATATGGGAGATGCCACTCTGTAAATAAGTTTCTTGTATTGGTTAATGAATAAAACACTGTTGGCCAATAGGAAAGCAAGATAGGTGGGACTAGGAGACAAGGAGGAGAGAGGAAGAAGTAGGGAGGAGTCAGCATGGAGAGACTGGAGAGAGCAGAGGTCTGGGCCCTCTGTCCGGTAAGATGAGACCACGTGGAAATACTTAGATTAATAGAAATGGGTTAATAGTTAAGACAGAGCTAGCCAATAAGAAATGCTAGTAACTGGCCAACAGAATTATATCAAATACAGCGTCTCTGTGTGTTATTTGGGGCTGGCGCGGCAGTGGGCCCAGCGGCGGGGAAAACTACTCATAACACCCATGTTAACCAAAGGAAGCAGAGTTGGCCCCTGGCTTGTTCCAGGCTTAGTTTTCCCAGTACTTGCCAGTGAGCACACACCACTACTACCTGTGGCTGAGGGCATAAAGGCCTCTGACCATTCCCGGCCACTGAGACCCTGTGGGGCCTCCACAGCTTACTAGTTCACTCACGGGGGGAATAGGAGGCCTTGGGAAGAGATGCTAGGAGGGCCACACCCAGCTGACGCTTGACTTGTGCAGGACGAAGTGGTCCCAGCCTCCAGTGTTGTCTGTAGCTCTGATTAGCACAGCTCAGCTTGCTTTCCTCCTCCCCCTTTCTCTTTCCTCCCCTGTTCTTTTCTTCCTACGCAAGTACTCTGTCACTGGGCTATATCTTCAGCCCTGATTGTGAGCTTTCAGCCTTCTATATGGAGCACTAAGGAGGTAAGGCGTGCTGTGGCTTGCTCCTTCTTCTCTCTGATCTCTCAGCGTCTCCCTCTATATCTGACTCCAGCAGATAAGGGAGCGATTTCCTGTTTCTCCCTGCTTACATCCTGTTTCCACCCAGCTACCTCACTTCCTGTCTGTCTGTACAGTCCTCCAGACCTCTATGGTTAGCTAGTGGCAAGCTTCATTCTCTGACCCCCAGACAGGCTTTATTTGTACAAACAAGATAGCACCATGCACAGTGCTGGCGCTCAGGGCCCTCTAGCGTGGAGTTGGAACCCATGAGACAGAAAGACGTAGAACTGAAAATGCTCCATCTAGAGAATGGAGTCGTGACCACCTTCCTTGGAGATAATAGTGGTGGAATCTGGGGAAATGGCTCATTTGGTAGAGTTAGTCATGCAAGCATGAAGGGTCTGAGTTTGATCCCAACACCCATGTAAAAACCAGCACGGTGGTCTTATTGCTGAGAAGGTGGAGGCAGGCAAGTCCTGGGGACTTTCTGGCCAGACTTAATCTAGTAAAACTGGCAAGTTCCAGGTTCAGCAAAAGATCCTGTCTCAAAATAAATGGTAGAAACTAGTTGAATGTACTCAACATCAACCGCCAGTGTCCACACTCACATAAACACACATGCATGCATACAACATACATAACCCATACATAAACACTTACATGTAAATGTGTGCACATATCCACACTCACATAAACACACATGCATGTATATACAATCAATACATGAATTCTTACACATAAATGTGTACTCATGTACAAACACACACACACACAAATAATCATTGAAGAACGTCAAAGGTATATTTTTGCACCCAAATTTTTTCTTTAAAACATATTATTGTATGTCTTACGTGTGTGGGTGCATTCCCCAGTGTGTATGTGGAGGTTGGAGGACTCGGCACTCCTTCTCCTGTGAGGTCCAGGAACTGAACTCGGGTTTTCATGGCAAGATCTCTGAATTGCCAGTCATCTTGCCCACCCTTCACACTAGTTCTCTGAGACAGGACAACACAATCTTAGCACGGTGTGGCACTCCAGTTTTGTGAGTAACCTGGCAGGGTTATTGGCTCCAGCCCTGGTGTAGGGACCAGTTAGGTGTACAGCCTTTGAGTCTGAAATGTTTCCTTTGCACTAGAAGCAGGCACTGACAGTACTGGGCAGAGAGAGTCCGGCCCTGGCTTTCCTTTTGAACACCCTTTCAGGAAGCCCATTATGAGCAGAGGCCCTTTTCTTGGCAAAAACAATGGGTTCTATGGCAGGCCTGGTGGTAGGTGTCAAGCGTTGAAGCGTAACTGTGAGTCCTATTAATGTGGACCACAGCTCTTTAAATGGCACAGTCGGCTTCATCACGATGTCATGGCAAGTTCACTTGAACTTCTATGTTTAAAGCAACCTGAGCTCTGGGCATCAGCTTGGGTGGTGGGAGGCAGGGAAGAAATTGATACTGTCATTTTCTTCCTGAGAATGAAGCCACTTATGGATAAACTTGATTATAATGAGGCCGGTCTAAGTTTTTGATTCTCTCAGCATGCTTTGCTCACCAGATTGTGTCTGGTCCTGCACATCTCCGTTTGGTCTGCATTTCCCATTGGTCTTTATACATAGCGTTGTTTACGCAACAAAAGGTGTCGATCACACCTCTGAGGCACATCCTAGGCTCTGGCACAGTTTGCCTTCATTGTCCTTTTGGACGGATTTGGCCTCACTTAGGAGGTGTACCTCTGGGTGTGTCTATTTGAGAGGCAGACTCACCGTGTGCATGGATGGCATCATCCATGAACTGGTGTCCCAGACTGAGGAAAAGGAGAAAGTGAACTAAGGGTGGACATTCCTCTCTCTGTGATCCGGGTCCTCTGTAATGTGTGCTAGCAGTCTTATACTCCTGCCACTCCAGCTGCCTTGCCCCCGCCCTCTGCCACCATCTTGACAGGCTACCTCCTCAAACCACCAGGCAAAACAAACTCCTCCTCCCTTAAGTTGCTTTCTGTCCACTATTTTGTTGCCACAATTAATATGAAGTCTCTCTTCGTATTTTGTGGTTTGTGGTTAGGAGTCTGTGGGAGGGAGGCTCTGCCTTTGTGGTGAAATAACACATTTTAATCAGTAAAGACAAAACCCAAAAGTTGGCACCTGAGTTCCGTCCTGTGGCCTGCTCTTACAGGAGGAGCAGTGAGACCAGAATAGACTGGGCAGTGCTCTCTGACCAGCCAGGCCAATGAACTTGCAATTTAACTGTATCACACTTACTCTGTAGAGGGCATTCAACCGTGAGCCTTTTTAAATGGCCATTTAAACATCTTTATTTCATGTAGAAGTGCAGGTGTGAGAACTGAATGGTGGGAGGCCTTCTGGTTTTTGTGAGTGTGAATGCTCACATAAGAGTGTGTATGTCCAGTGTCTTCCTTAATCACTGTCTACCTTATTTATTTTATTTTAGGCAGTCTCTCCTCACTGAATCTGGAGCTAATTCATCTAGAATGGATGACCAGTGGATTCCATGGATCCTCCTTTGCAAACACAGGGATTCCTGGCACATGCCACCATGCCTGGCTTCCATGTGGTGGCTGGGCCACATGCTTGTGTGCCAAGCAATTTACCTACAGAACTATCTTCCTACTCCTAGGGGGGTTGGCTTTTAAATTGTGACTTTCTGGCTATATAAACAGCACATAAAGAACTGGATAGACAATGAAGATGGAATGAAACAAAACATGCAGACAACCAACACCAAGGAAGATGCAAATCTTTAGTGAATTTTGCTCTTCCTGGTACTTGGGAGGGCTGGTTTTGTTTGTTTTGTTTGTCATAGTTTGTTTTGTTATATTTAGTGCTGACTATGGTTGTTTAGGCTTTGAACACTTAGCAATGTTATAGAATTTTCATTTAAAAAAAATGAAAAGATGTCCATACCAGGTTTGATCTTACATATGAGAAACCAAATGCTAGAGAAGTTAAACAGCTGACTGAAGATTCCGTCTAACCCCTCAGGATCCACTGTGACCTTGTCCTAGCAGTGTCCTAGTAGTGGTCACAGCCCCCTCATGGACTTCATGTCACAGTACCCACTCTCTAGTTGCTTCTTCACAAATCTGTGTGAGTATTGACCTGGTGGGGACACTTTCTAACACCTCAGTGAGTGGGTGTCTGAGTCTGGCAGGGCTCTCTATACAGTATGGCACGCCTTATAATAATGCTACAAGTTAGCTTAGCAAATTGAGCCAGTAAGAGTTTAACAGCAGCAACTTAGTAACAAGTTAGTAACAGTAACAACAGCTCAGATCTCAGTAACCCTAACACTTTTTACACTTTTCCCTTGAAGGATACACTTCTTCCTTCCTTCCTTCCTTTTGTTTCTTTCTTTCTTTTTCTTTTTTTTTTTTTTTTTTTTTTTTTTTTTGTTTTGTTTTGTTTTTTTTTTTTCATTCAAGTTGACCGCATCATTCTTGTGCTTTGGCCTATTACTAAGCAGAATAATGCTTACTTGAATTCCACCACGGTACTGTGGCAGTTGATTTGATGTTAAGAAAGTGACTAGCAGGTGGGCAGTGTGTCCGCAGGGGATATACCAGGCAAGAGTGTGATTTGTCTGGCTAGAATGAGAAGGCTTCAGATTCCATCACAGTACTCAGAAGGGTGTGCATTTAAATTTTATCGGTGATTTTATTTTCTATATATTGTTCTCAGACCACAAGTGACTGCAGGTAGCTGACATTTAAGAAACGAGAGAGGGTCTGGGGGTGTTGATGGTATTTAATCCATTTCTAGAATCACCAAGGGTGGGCTAGCATTTTTTTTTGATCACCTTCCCCTTCAATAGCTTGTTGATTTCCATCCCACACGACTGCGGTTCCAACTGTCTCTCCTGTGATCAGCTGCTGTGCTTCTGCTAGAACAAACCCATCCACAAATGGAGGCCCAGCTCAAAAACCAGCTCCGCATTCACCATTCTTACTGGGACCAAGAGTCAAGCCCTGCCCACAACACCCCATATGTGTTAGTGTCTGTACTGGCTGGTTTTATGGCAATTTGACACAAGCTTGAGTCACCAGAGGAGGGAGCCTCAACTGAGAAAATGCCTCAGTAAAGTCAGGCCATAGGCAAGCCTGTATGGCATTTTCTTAATTAGTGATTAATGGGGAAGGACCCAGCCCGTTGTTGTTGCTTTTTTTTTTTTTTTTTTTTTTTTTTTTTTTTTTGGTGGTGCTATCACTGGGCTGGTGGTCCTGGGTTCTATAAGAAAGAAGGCTGAGCAAGCCATGTGGGGTAACCATGGTTTCTGCATCACCTCCTTCCTCCAGGTCCTGCTCTATTTGAGTTCCTGCTCTGACTTCCCTCAGTGATGGACTAGTTATTGCCTGGAAATGTGAGCTGACATAAAAGCACTTTCCTCTCAATTTCCTTCGGTCATGGTTTTTCATCACAGCGACTATCATCATAGAACATTCCCCTATGATCCTGGAAGTTATAATCACCTCTGATAACTGTCTTATCCTGTGATCTGCCGTCTTGATGCCCTGTGTTCTGAGTCCTGGTATCATCTCCCCAGGACTTTCATGTCCTATGACCTGAGTCTTGCTGTTACCCCATGGCCTTCTTGCCCTGTGATCTGGAACCTACCATCACCCCATGACTTTGATGTCCTACACTCTAGCATCTGCCCTGATTCCTGCGACCCCCATCTCATGACTCCATTCTGACTCCAGTCTATGTAAAGAATGCTTGTCCCTGTCAATACACACACACACACACACACACACACACACACACACACACACACACACACACCCTGCTTGGTTCTCCATGCTTTCAGCTCTTGCTCTTCATGAAACCAATCTATTCTCGGGGAGATCGTGGTATTTCAGCCACTGTGGAAAGAGTGGTTGCTAGTCACCTGGGATTCCTGTAGCCCAGTGACAGATTAAAATTCTGTATTGAGGATGGATGCCCTACAAACCTTCTGAAAATTAGGAGCATTTTGAAAACAAACAAACAAAGCAACATAAGTTATTTAGAATGTTTCTCTGTAAATTTCCGTTCTGACTCTTCCATGACGGCGATTCAGGAAACATCTGTGAACCTGAGGCTCTTGTCCCAGTACTCTCCTCCAGTCCCCACTGAAGGTCGGCCCTATCATCTGGAGATACTGCAGTGGCCCCGGAAGCTCTTCCCTAAAGCCCTTCTACCCCTACAGTCTTCTCCTCTGATATATTCTCCTCCTTTTAAATGTCTGCCTCCGCTGCCCTCTTTGTCCGTGCCCCCGCTGTCCCTGTACCCCTTCTGGAGTCTCTCTTCTACTTTCAAGTCTATTTTTAAAACCTAGTTTCCATGCTTTAGAGGAAAGGTGCAGTATTTTGCCTCGCATGATGGTCTCCTGCAAGTGGCAAGATTCCATTCATTCTTTATGGTTGGATGAAACGCTGTTGGTCTTAGCCCACTTTGCGTTCAGATCCCGGGCGGGCATTGTCCCTTCATGGACCTCCTCACCTTAATGCATGTCACGGCTGTCCTCAGTGCACACACCAGGCACCTTCCTCTGTGCATACCAGGATGCCTTCCTCTGTGTTCAGGACAGATGCCCTTCGCTGTGCACCATGGGAGCCATGCTCTGTGCATACCGTGAGGGATCATTTGAGACCCAACAAGCCCCATGCTGAACTAAGGTCCCTGGCTCCTGGGGGCCATCTTCAACCAGCAGTCACCATCGTATCTGTCCCCATCCCGGGTGGTGCCTCTGTAGAGAAGTATCAGGACCCACAGGATAGAGGGAGAGGTAGACAGGCTGAGATGGAATCAGCCCCCTGATGTATGACCCCACCGTGACCTTTAGGAGCTGGTGCTTGCAGTTCAGAGGTTTTGTATGAGATGCTGGCCAGGCTCTTAGGGTATGCCAGGCAGCACATCTTCATCCTTTAGCTATCGGCTGTGTTCTCAACAGAGATTTTGGGATTTGAAGGGCACATGTTTAGAACCCAGCTCGGCATTTTCCTTATTTTGAGCTCCCCTAAGAGACTCCAAGACCACTGATTCAGTCTTCAAGGGAGGGATGTCCATCCTCTGGCATGTCGATACTTTCTAAGGGTGAGATAGATGTGTTTTCACTACAGTTTAGTGACATATGGCCACAGGCAACAAGCCTACCTTGGCGGTAGAACTGGGGCAGGCCTAGGGGTCCCTCCCTGGTGCTACTTCTTACACATGGCAGCCACCTTGGCACCCCCAGAAACCCAGCATAGCAACAGCATGGCATCTAGGGGGCATCAGCATGAGGCTGGCCCATTAAAGACCCAGGCTCTGTGTTCCTTTGGTGACTCTTTCCTCTCACTGTGATAGAAGGCCTCGGGAAAGATTTATTGTTAGCATCAAGTCGAATAATGAAAATAAACTCATTCCTTGCAACACAGAACTCAAGGACAGAGCTTTCAGAAATAAGCCCTCCAGGGTCCACCTGATGCTATTTCACTAGTCAAGATACACAAAGAACATCAATGTCGGCGTTAAAGGAGGCCTCTGGGATCACAGGCAGGGAATACATAGAAGGTCCCCACAAGGCTTCATTCTCACCGTGACTCTGCAAAAAGCAAACTCTACCCACCTTGTGGGGGAACATTTATTTTTTTAAAAGGCTGAGATTTGGAGGACTTGGTCTGGAGCAATTAGCTCTAGGGAAACTAGCCTTCCAGCCCCTCCTGGTTTCCCTCTGGAGTCCATTACAGCACAATGCCCTTTAATTTACGGATGTTACAGCCAGACCTTTTGTGCAAGAATACAATCCATTTATATTTTCCTTGTGACAATATCTGAGGTCTGAGCTTTAGCATTACAAGTCAGCCTGATGCTTTTGAAAACAAGGGATAAGACGCAGCATTGATGCCATTTGGGGGAAACCGATGACCTTTGTTTCTCTAAAAATAAACACTGCCACCTGTCTTCATTAATGCATCGAAGGGAGGCATCCACGTCAAGTGTTTGAATTTCAAAGGCAAGACATTTGAAGTTCTGCATAAAACACAATCTGTGGCAGGACAGAGCGGGTGTAGCTACTCGCCTTTGCCTTGTGGACATGTCAGCGCAGATACAAAGATTTAGGGGGTAGCACACACTTGCTTAGGTAAAGCTTGCTGATAATCCAAAGGCCTGCAGCTGGCACACCCTAAATGCCATCCGTTAATATCATGTGGCAGGCACATTACGTATTAGAAATCAGAGATGCAAAATAGCATGAGAAAACTCAGTGAAGGGCACAGTCAAGTGGTCAGAGGGGAAAGTTTCATTATCTCCTTTTAGCTTAGGAAAACTGTGCTTGGAACAAGAGCTGCAGACTCTAAAAGGAAAGAAGCAGAGAGGCATGGGGGGGGGATTACAGATGATCTCGATGCCCATCTTGTGAGATCTACCAGGGCGATGTCCCGGCCAGCCCCCTGAGAATAAACATAGACACGCTGTCCTGAAATCCAGTTTCTGGATTCTCCATGCAGAGCCTGAGAAGGAGGAGTAGGGCAAATGGAAACACGGAGGAGTCCAAGTCCCTTTGGGGAGCTTTTTCTTCCTAGTGTGGTTTAAAGATTGAGAATGAGGCATCTCGGTCATCAGCCACGGTAAAATACCAGGCCTCCCTTCGCCTAGTGACCTGGGGAGTGGCAATGCAGATGCAGCATGCCAGCAAAGGAGGCCTCCCGTATGGCTAAGAGCTGGCTTTGCCGGTAAGCCTGAACTAGGACAGACCATTCTCAAGTTTGCCTTCTGAATGCTTTGCTTCTCAAGCTGAGCAGTTCTGACCAGGGACCTTGAAACGCTGTTTGCAATGTGACTTCTCAAATGGCTAAGAAATATACTCTCCGTCCTCTTATGGAAACCAATCCAACTGTGAGGATAATAAATAATAATAATAATAAAAACCATAAAACATTGGTACAGTAGAAACACCTAAAAACGGAAAGCCATACAGGAAGTCCCCAACAGACACTCAGTTAAGGCGGAGGAAACACGGCTTCCTGAGTACGCAATGACGATGTAACAGCACAGAGGAGGAACAGCAAGTTTGGTGTGTATGGGTCTGAGGCCACAGACATTGATAAGTTATTTATTTGTTTTTTTTAAATCCTTTTTATGTATTAAGGTGTGGCAAGGCAGGCCTTGTCATCCTAGCACAAGATTAAGGCTAGGCTGGGCTGCAGAGAGAGTTCAAAGCCAGTCTGGTCTACATAGGGAGCTCCTGACTCAGTCATCCCCCAAGTCCTTTCTGTAATGGGAAATGCATGAACTAAAAACTCCCTGGTCTCAAACGATGCTCAAGAAGCTGGTGCATCCCTTCCCACGTATCATGGGAAGTGGCCCCGGGGTGGACCCATTCCTTGCTTCAGATGGGAACTGAAACAGCCACATTTCATTTGCTTTGGAAGGTGAAAGAAGAAAGGCTAACTCTACCAAGTGGTGGGTCAGGCACAAACGGTGATTAAATCTTGATTGCACGGAATTCAGTCTATTGGAAAGTGAATTATTAATGATACATTGTCATTATTCCATAATGTTGACTTTTGGGATTCCCAATCCAGGCTGAAGCTTAGAATTACAAGTTCCACTGATAAAACATTGCTAGATGCCCAGATGGTCTGAAGGGCTGACTTAGACCCTGGGTCATCTTCATTGCTCGTCACCGAGATGCTAGAAATGGAGCCCAGGGCTGTGTGCATCCTAGGCTAGCACCTTGGCTCTGAGCTGTACCCTAGCCCACTACACAGAGATCACCAGAGCTTGGAAAGATGCCCCTGGTGTCCAAAGACAGAGGATCCTGTAGGCTGTCAGCGCTCCACTAGACTTTATGGTGCAGATTTATAAACAAAACCAAACCACAGTTTTGTAGACCTAGGACTAAAGTCAAGATGGAACATATCAATGAACACATTCTTCCCCAGAAGTATTCTGATTAATAAGCCTAAAGAATTAATTAACTTTGTCCTTATTCCCCACTCATAAAAAGTAGGGGAAGCCTTGTTCCTTCATACAGGGGAGTCTGTTTCGTTGTGGAATTTTCCAGCTGGGCATGCTATATGGTGTGGAACAGGACAGGGTCAGGGATCTCTGTGTGAAGACTATAGGGCAAGTCAGTGCTTTTCTGTGGACAACAATCCTTGCACATTTATACTGTCAGGCTGTTGTTCTCGAGGAATTCTAAATGAACAATTTTATGAATCCCATTATCTTACTTAACATCATAAAAATTAAGGTTATGTGAACATTGGCAAAATAACAATGATGAATAGAAATGAGAAATAATTGAAGGCATTGTGCCACCTTTTCCTGGTGTGCAGAATTATTAATATTTGCAGTCAGGGCAAGGTGTTTTGTCTGGTGAGCTGGGTCTGCAGCCTTGGAGCAGTATCTGGTTAAATTCTGTCCCTTCCTGCACTCCTAGTGTCTGAGCAGCCTGTCCAATGGATCTGAGAACTGAAGGCTCTGGAGCCCAACTGTCAGAGCTCAGACCTGAGGGGTAGAGCCCCTGGGCTGGAGAGTCCCCGGAACACAGATAAACATAATTAACAACACGACAAAGGCACAAACTCAAAGGATGTGAGGGCTGGCTGAGCTGGCACAGGCACCACGTTTGTGTGTTTGGAGTAGCTCTGAGTTAAACAGGAAAGATCTGGAAATGAGAAGTTTGGGGCGTTGTGGGGGAAAGAGGGACTGCAAAGCTTCTAGACTAGTCATAGGTGAGAGTGGATTTGGAACCTTCCAGAGAGGAGTTGGCTGGAATGCAGAGGGAGGCAAAGCAAATCTGCCAGCCTGGTCATTCAGAAGCTTGGCTGTGGCAAGGAGCCAGGTGTTTATTTTAAGAGCCAGGGGAAGCCACTGAAGCATCTGCAGTAACAGAGGCATCCGGTGACAGTTTCTCTGAAAGGTCGTTCTGCACAGTGCAGACCGATTGCATAAGTCAGAACTCGTGCTGCCTCTGTATCCCTTTGCAGCAGCTTGAGATCTTTAAGACAACAGAAGAGAGAGAGAGAATGATGGAGAGGTGGGCATGGGTGCTGTGCAGAACAGACTAGATCTCTGTCCTCTTAACTACCCATCCTGTGCTTACTTAATCTTCCTCATCGCCTCCAGTTTCTGCAAGTTCCAGGTTACAAGTTCCTGAGTTGCTTAAACTCTATCCCACCAAGAAACAATTCTTACAATTTGATCTAACGAGGCCCAGCAATGGGATGAGAAAAAAAATGATAAAAATTCCATCAATAACCTTAATGTTTCAGGCTTTTGTTACATAGTCCATCATTTGGACATTTAGTTAATGCCTCCATCTAGCTGTAGGCAACCTCACCAAAGGTAGCACTGAAAAGTCACAGACAGTAACTTAATCCCGGACTTGGGATTTGAAAACAGTCTAGGTAACATGGAGCATTGGATATGCTTTTTCAGAGGAGGTGGTCTTGGAGCACACGGGCTTAGCTCCAATACACATCTCAATGCATGACTTTCCACAACAGTTACAATCCTAGCAAGTGGACCAACCCTGATGTGTGGGGACCCTGCACTGCCTCTCAGACCACTTGGGTTACAGAACCGACAGGAAACACAGAATATATTCTACGAAACATTCACACAAGGGAGGTCGAATGACTCCAGACACTAAGATAGAGAGGAAGATCTGGGGGTAGGGGGAAGGAGGAAATTTTAAGAAATGAAAACATACAGTTGTGCCTACTAAATGTGAGGTGACCTAGAAGTTCATAAAGAACTGAGCAGATGAGGCTTGCAACAACTGTCCTGTAGCAGGTAAGTCTAGCACGTGGGGATTTGCCTGGGAGATTGGCCACACCAGGCCTCCTCCATGCCTCCTTCCCCTCTCACCCACAGGAGCTCCACCCTCAGAGGGGTGTGAGTGTGGTCCTCGGTCAGCGCCACTGACTCAATGGACAAAGAATGGATTTCTAGGCCTCCCTGTAAGCTGAGAGATGCCTACCTGGCAGAGGACCTGGCACTTTCCTGGGCAACTGATAAATGCCTGCTGAACAACAAAGGAACAGGTTCCTCCCCAGTCCCTGGAGCAGGAGAGAGCCCCACAGTTGCGGCTTCTGTGTGGTCAAAGGCTGGTCACGGGGGACAGAAACCCATCGGGAGTCCTACCTCATCCACTGTGGAGACAGGTGGGAGAGGGCAGTCAGTGCAGGGGGCTCAGACAATAGGTCCTAGCTTCCCGGTAGTGTTCACTGTTTGTTATCTACAAGTGAACGAGCCACAAGGAAGGGATGGACACAGATATCTGTGACGTTAAACAATGAAATGTTTATTTTTAAAAAATTATTCTCACGTCTGTTAATGTTTTTTCTCTATCTGGCTTATAGACTCACCCTAGCCAGGGTATGTGGGAATATTGCATAATCCATTCCCAGAATGCACGAGCAGATCTGTGCCCCATAAAATATTCATTCACTCTCAAAAAATATTTGCACCCTGCTGTCAAATGTAGACAAATTCACACAGAGTATCAGAAAATGGCCATTTTAATGGGGAGTGCTTTTCCAGAGTGTCTCTCTCTCTTTCTCTCTCTCCCTCTCTCACTAAAATGTGTTCTCCAAAAATTATTTTCATAAGAAAGATTAACATTTTCAACATTAACGGCTAATCCCTTTTCATTTAAAACTCAGCTGATAAAATTCTTTGCTTGTCATTCAAATGTAAGTAATAATTATAGATCCCAGGCCTCCGTCTCGGGCCTCATTAATGATAAATTGTATGGAAGTGTGAAGCCAATGCCAGCTTTGATACAACTCAGAACTCAATTTCCATGGCTTCCCTTAGCTATGTACAATTAATTACACAGTTAATAAGGGAAATACGTTAATGAAAGGAGAGTTATTTACCCAGACCGCCTGCCTTTACCAAATGTCTTTTGTATGCTTCTCTCCTTGTAATTCTGGTATACAGATAGTTTAAAAGAAAAAAAACAAAAACAAAAACAAAACAAAACCAAAAAAACCCAATACGATTGACAAAGTCCAGGCTTTTAATGCCAGTCTGCAGCTACTCTGATTAAAAACAAGTTTAAAGGAATTTTAATCCAATTTTACATTTCCACTGATTTCTGCTTTTTAAAGTCCTGAAATAGCCCTTTGTCAAATAAATAATTACCACTAAGCTACTGTATTGTTCCAGAGACACAGTTATCTCCACACATTGAAAACTTGGAAAATTTTAGAAGAAATTACATGGAAGACAAAGAGAAAAAAATCTCAGTCATTCTGAACAGACCGACAACTCCTTTCTTATCATTTAAAACCTCTTCTAGAATGATCAATTTCATTCACTGGATAATCAAAGTATGACACCAAGACTAGCTTTCACTGAGAAGGATGTCACCATTTCTGGCTTTGGCAAAGTCTAAAATCAGAGAACTACAAAGGGCAAACCGGATGAAGCTGGATTCGTTTGTTCTTTATAACACACAGTAAAGTATGGGAAGGTTCATTGTAAATCTTTGTTTTGCAACCTATTTGCATTAACACAGATGAGTGAATTTTTTTTTTTTTTACTAAAATAAGAAAGTAGCCATTTAATTCCAATCTTCACTGTATCCCTTTTACATAAACAACATACTTTAAGGTATGGGAGCTTTTTACATCATATTAGTGAAACAGCGCTGCATTCCTAAGGACTAAAGCGGGAAGGCAGGGGGAAGGGAGTTTAAAGTGTATTTCTGAGAACCAAGTCTGTCCTTTTAGCAGGGTAACAAACTCTAGGGGGACAAAATGTGTCCACAGCAAACACTGTGGACTGTGCCCTATGTGGTAGGTCCTCCTGGAGTTCGACCTTGGTGCCTGTCGCCCACATCCACCCTGACATTTGGAGAGCCAGGCAGTGGTATTCCCTGTAGCAGCTTCCTCCAGGACCCCTGCTGTGGAATATTTCTGTGTGCAGAGTTACAGCAGAGTCATTTGTTTAAACCCAGCCCCCACCCACCCACCTCACCTCACCCCCGCTGGATGGGCCTTCCACAAAATTCAAACAGCTGGCTCCAAGTCACAAAGACAGGAGCTGAGGTTCTCAAACACCCAAGGCCTTGCTAATACCCGGCCAAGCACAAGAAGGCCCAGTGGACACATTTCTGCTCTGTGCATGATGACAGTGGTTAGAGCAGGGAAACCTTTGGGAAGAGGGAAGAGGAGGGATGGTTGCTTAGCAACGCACAGCAGCCTCACTTACAAAGCAAGAGGCAGGGCTTTTCTTAGCAGCAGCCTTTTATATTCTGTGCCAGTGATGTAGTCCTTACGATTTTCTGATGAAGTTTTTAGGAAGAATAAAGAACTCCAGCAAGTGTGGCGAGGTTACCTAGGACGGTGACACAGGCAGGGACTTGGTGGCACAAGCAGTTAGCATATGGGACTCTGTAGCACGTTAGATGGCATTTGCAGAGATTTTTTTGAACAAGTCGTCTACCGCAAGCAGGGTACTTTGATTTTTATCTCCCTAAAGCAACGGGCTGTATGTTCATGAGAAAGTAATGCGGGGCCAAAGAAACTGACTCCGTACCAGGAAGACGACATGCACACAAGACCCAAACCTGTGTGCTCAGTTTTTCACCAGCCAGAGGACTGGAGCCCAGGGGTCTGGCTGTCTCTGCCTCTCCATACCATCCTAGGAAGCAAAGGGGCTCACATGTGGGTGTAGTGTAAGCAGAAGTTAGGATGCTAGCCAGAAGGGACTTCCTCATCTCATCCAGTTGTTGCAGACAAGCTAACGGAATGGGAATATCTGACAGCATGGGTTTTCACATTTCAGGGTGAAGCCCGTCATATGTTCTTAATCTCTCCCCATCTCGAAGCCAGTCATACTGTGGGGTGCCCAGGCCACATGCCACACATCTACCAGGCTTGACAGGTAAGGCATGAGTAGACTGCCAATGGCCTCCTGCGAATGCATGCCACCTGGCAGATCCCCAGGCCAGCACTATGTGCAGCTGGGATTTCCCTCTATGCTCACCTGCTGCCTGAGCTGCTGTTCCTCCTCCCCTCTTCTTAGATACAGAATTTCCTACGTAGCCTTGGCCGACCTGGAGTTCCCCTATGTAGACCAGGCTGGCGTCTAACTCACATCATCGATCTTTGTGCCTCTGTGTCCAGAATACTGGGATTAAAGGTTTGTGTCGCCTTGCCTGGCACTGCCTGGCTTCCATGAGGACAGCCACTATAAGGTGACCATCTTCTGAATGCACCGGCCGACTGTGGTTTTTCGGTGCAGTTGTCAGTGTGATGTGAGGTTCCGTGCAGATCAGCACCCTCCTGCTGCATCCTTTGTCTAATCCCTGGGGTGTTTCTAATAGCATGAAAAACAAGAGATTCTCAAGTGTCTTCCTTTATAGGACATCTTAACGCCCTAAAGACACTGGGCAAATGACCACCATCTATTTATAAAACTAAGGGACATGTCCAGGAGTACAAAATGAGGAGGAAATCCGTGCAGCGACAAGGAGCCCGAATCCTAGAGAGAGGGGGACAGGGCAGAACAGTTTCTTCCATCTAAAATTCAGTGCACAGAGAAGAAAAACAAAAACTACCCACAGGAGGCAGGAAGGGGACCTGAGACCCTTGGAGGCCTGCATTGTCAGTGAAGGAGTGCATAGCGTGTCTGTTCCTATGAAGACTGGCGACGCTGAAAAATCTGAACCAGGAGCCTCATCTACCGTTAAAGCTCAAATCAACCACACACAGGCCGTCCCGGACCCTCAAGCAAGCAACCAATTAGAAAATGGCCTGGTTTCATGACAAACACACTCCACAAAGCACAAGGACGTACAGAAATCCTGAGATCCAGGCCCACTCCACCCAGGCACTAAGAGTCTGAACACAGGGAGATAACAGCTGTGCCAGGTACAGGAGCAAAACAGCCAGAGAGGAGAGCCAGACCTCCTGGGGAGCTTAAGAAGAAGAGGCATGCAATGTGTTTGCTTGCCACCTTCAGAGGTAGTAAAGGTAGGGTGAGAAAATGAACTGAGCAACTGAAAGAGGAAATATACTCTTTGAAATTACAGACACTACTGAAGAGAGGACTTGCATACTGGAAGACAGAGCTAGGGAAGTTCCTGTGAGCATAAAACAGAGAAAGAGGGATGATACGGAAAAGACTTAAATGGGAACAGAAGTGCCCGATACACTTGCAGTAAAGGAGAGTATGACAGGGTCAGTTTCAAGTTGTAAAGGGTGGGGTTGTGGATTCAGCTCAGGGGCAGAGTTTCACACGCATAAGATTCTGGGTTCGATTCCCACTACAGAAAAGCATATCGCAGGCTGTTTGTTGTAAATTTCCAGAATCAATGGGAGGCAAGAATTCTCAGATTCAGGGATTGCAGTAGGTCTGGAGAGGGGGAAAGAAAAAGTTAAAAGTTCTAATAAACTGCCCTAAATATTTACCCTTATACCCTTAGATTATATCAGTCAGGCTCTCAACCTTCATCAAAGAGGCTCCTCTTTTCAGTAGATGGCAGCTAACACAGAGACCCACGTGTAGTTAAAAAACAAACAATAAGAGGCGGTGGATGGAGGGGTAGATTGTTTTTAATCATAACTCATGCATGTACAAAAAAAAATATTCAAACAAACTAACAAAAAAGTAGGCTGTATCCTGAGACAGGACGAAAGGAAATCTCCAAATGGGAAGCAGCATTGAGAATCAAAAGGGGTGTAAAGAAACCCACCAGAATAGCTGCAGGCCTGGCGACAGACAAAGTAAGGGGACAGGGTAAGGATGACAGAAATATCCAGAAGAGGACCCTTGCCCAGTGTGAGGACCAAAGGCGTTTTAAATAAAGACTAGGAGACAGTCCTGCAGAGTGATGGATATCTTTTAGGGAAGAAGGAGCTCCTACCCAGAGTGAAGAGAGAAGTAAGTACACAGGAAAAGGAAAGAGAAAGCAACCCAGGCATGTGTGGTCAAGGAGCCCCGCCTACAACAATTAGCAATGAAAGCGGACAGCCTAAAAACCCAAGCAGGGGTGCTAAGCCCCAAGCCACAGTCGTGACTTGCTAGGCTTGAGAAGAGGATGGAGATGTTCATTCCACCCATGTGGTAGATTAGGCGTGGCTGCTCATCACTGGGGTAGCTGCTAAAATACAGCTGTCCCGTACTGGTTAGGGGGCTAGGGGGAAAGGAGGGAGCTTAGCCAATCAATCGCTTCAGAAGGGGGAAGGGGAGGATGCTGGGACCAAACAATAGATGGATGACATGTGGTGGTGTGCAGAGAATAAAATACCACGGGACACCCAGAAACTGGAAATATTTGGTCCCATTAGAATAGCTTACTTATTATAGGGACATGATCATCTTTTTTTTCTTCTGTGACTTGTGTCTTTCAGAGGCTGTGCTCAGGGAGGAAGAGTCACTGCAATGCTGAGTGAGCATGCTGGGAGAGCCCTCATGCACCTCACAGCTGTCCTGTGGGCATCCCATAGGTCCTGATTTATAGATGGGAAACGTGGAGACCACGGTATTTAGTGTCACCCTATGACATAGTGGCCCTGGCTCTGGGCCATCACCTTCTCTGTGCTGTCCTCTCTTGTACCAGGAGAGGACTGCATTGTGGCCAGGGTCTGCTCCATCTCTGGATGCTATGTCTAAATGCTCTTGGCTTCTGGCAAACAGACAGTGTTAACCTTTTGGTTCAACGAACCACAGTAATTCGTGTGAATGGGGTCACAGTCCCTTTATTGCCACACTCGCTTAGTTCTTCTGCAAATTTTCTAATTACAAATAGCCCCGAGCAAGGGTCCTGGTGAGGCTGAGCCATCCCTAGGGTCTCTTCCTGGTCTCACAGGGTTGTTCCTCAGCAACGAAGTCCTTGCATCAACGTCTACCAAAGTCCTTGAAGGACAAGGTCTTCCAGTAAAGCTTGCAGTTCAGCATTTGACTCTCCCTCACGTTCCTCCAGCTATATGAGTATAAGCTTCCCAAGAACAAGATATCTGCCATCTTTATTCAGAGCCATGCTGAGCACACAAAGGCAGGCACACCCTGGGTGGGCAGTTGTTCTCATCCATGACGTTTGTGGAGCTGTGTAGTTAATTCAATGGAACTTCAATACTTGTATTTTATAAATCACATTAGTTTTATTCTATGCATGTCTGTTGTCTTTCAGTTCAGCAGAGTGAGCCTACAAGCCACCGGCATGGGAGGCACTGAGTGGGCCCAGCATACCTCTGGGCTTGGCTCACCCTGACAGGTCTATCTAGGGTGACCCAGTCAGCCGTAGGCATCTCTGTCGTCAGCACTCAGAAAACGCTGGGTGAGTGACACTTTGGAGTCTTGTTTCGGACACTGGCTTCCCAGCTTCCCCTTGTGGATGTCATTCGTGAGGCTGACAGTTCCCGTCTCAGTGTTGATTTTCCTACTTCACTCAGTGAATACTAATCGGGCGTTTAGTTATTCCGTTTTACCCACTTCATCCACCACAAGGTCTACAAAGGACGGAAATAGTCGGAAAGGAAATAATTTTGAAAACAACAACAACAAAGAAGGGCTCAGGGTCAGAGGTACCAGCTCCAAATATCACCCCGGATACCGTCATGACCCACCCCAGGCAGCTGCACTTCCCCAGGTTATTTGTGCGCCCCCCACTGTCAGGGAACAAAAGTCTACCTCAGCAAGCATCGGGCATGGAATGTGCATAAACCACAGCCACCCTCAGGATATGTGTCTCACTGGGGTCTGGTTGAGATGGGGACATCGGACATTTTTCTTTAAGCAGTTCTCATTTGCAGCAGGCTGGCAGACCATGTTGGTTTTGGGTCAACTCCATCTTCTCAAGTCCAGATGTTAGATCCCTTCGCCCCAGTTAGCTGCGACCTCATGGGAAGACAGAGCCCTTCAAGAGGAGATTAATTTTAAAGGACAGCTAAAGTTCACGTGGTTGGAGACTGTGGATGCACCACCCACTTGCGTGGAGGAAAGGCCATGAGAGGACACGTCTAGATGGCCATCCTGAAGCTGGGGAGAGATCTTGGGAGAAAGCAGCCCGCCGTGCCTCGTCACGGCCTTCCGGTCTCCAGGAACACTGGCCTTCCTTTCTATCTTAAGCCTCAATCGTAGCAGACTGAGATCTGAGGCCAAAGACCCACACACCTTCCGGCATGTTCTCTTCGTGGATACCTGCGGAGTAGTTGTCATGTGCGTAAGCGGCCCTGATGGGAGATGTCCTTCTGTAATATGTCTATCTTATTGGTTGATGAATAAAATACTCTTTGTCCAATAGCCAGGCAGGTGGATAGGTAGGGTTACCAGACCAGGGGAAGGCTAGAGCGGAGGGACAGAGAGGGAGAGGCCTCAAAGAGATGTCATGCATGCTGCTCAAGGAGACACATGCTGGGTTCCAGGTTAAGCCACAGCCTCGTGGCAATACATAGATTTATAGAAATGGGTTAATAATTCAGACAGAGCTAGCCAATAAGAAGCCTGAGCCATTGGCCAACAGTTTCATAATTAGTATAGTGTTTGTGTGTTTATTTGGGGCAGAGCGGCTGTGGGACCAGGCTGGAAAGAAAACTCCAGCAACACGACCCCACCCTGAGTCAATGCAACGCCACAGTTCTTGCACATAGGAGAGGTACGTGTGCCCGAGACACACCCGGACACCCATTCCCCTATACATGACCAGACTTGTTCTGTTTTTCTGGGTTTTGTCCTGAAACTTTGCCTTAGTGAACTGACCGCTGCCTCTTCTGGGGGTGGGGATGTGGGGGGGGGTCAGCACTGACTGTCACAGGCAGATGAGTAACTGAACATCGAGAACCAGACAGGAACAAACAAACTGATTATGAGTAAATATCCATTCTGTCCTGGCCCTGAGGCTGGAGCGGTACAGGTGTGGGTTTGAAGGCTCGCTCTTATTTAAAGGCTGCCTGCGTGCCCTCCTTCCAGAGGGAGGGAGGTGGGGCTCATGCCACACTGGCTGCCGGAGGCACACAGTAGGGCTCATGTGTGTTTCAGTGACTAAATGTCCAGCTCCTGGCTCCCAGGACACCTTCAGCACTTGGGGGCCATGAGCAGGAAGGAACAGCCTGCTGTCTGTCAGTGTCGGTGGTTTGAAGCCAGCAGGGCCAGGCTGAAGGAAGACACGGTACTCTGTACCTGGACCTACACCTCATGCCTGGCTCCGTACCCTGAGCTTGGGCCATGTGGCCTAAGCCTGGTTCCACGGTGAGCCTGAGCTAGCATCCCAACCCGGATTCATATCCTGTGTCTACACTCTGTTCCTGGTTCCGAGGTTACTCCTGAGAGGTGGGGAGGGGCCCTATTCTGTGCTAGCCTCTGGTCATCTTCAGCGTGGACACAGCATGCTTTGCACTCCAGGCCTTTGACTTCCCCACCAAGAGCAAAGGGCATGGCCCCTTGGCTCTCAACAGGCCCCTTGGCTCTGGGGACACTCGGGAGCTGCTGTCTGTCTGTCTGCTGTGATGAGAAGCTGCCGGTCCAGTGTTGACTCTACGTCAGCACTCTTGGCTTTACTGTTTTCATCTGTGAAATGGGCCCAGCCCTGGGTTGTGCTTGGTGGGTGTCTAGGGATGGCACTTGTGCAAAGGCTCAGAGGAGCTGGTCACTGTGAAGATGACGGGGACCCAGGCCTCTGTCCCCGAAGGCAGAGTGTTTTTTTAAAGTGTCTGCATTCAGGATGCTTTCCTCCACTAAGCCCTGTGGGTCCAACAGAGACGAACAGACCCACTTTGTTCCGCATACACTCGCTCCCTGGAGGTTCCCAGCCAGCCACACTCAGCAAGTGAGCAAGCAATCCCTTGACATTTTCCTAATGACTGCCCCAACATAGCGCTTGCCCAGGCGTCCACACCACTCCCACTTTCCTGCTAGAACGCCTGGCTGACTCACGAGTAATTAGTGAACCTTGGGATGCAGTAGGGTTCTCAGCTCCTCACGAGGCAGGCCACGTGGAGCATCTCCCTGCGGAAGGCAGGGACGATATGGGGATGGGGATGGGTCTTCCCGAAAGTAAACTCAAACCCGTGTCTCCCCCTTCAGCCACAAAGGCCGGTCCCCACGCTCTTACAGCATGGTGGCTTCATGACGGCCCTCAAAAGTCACTGCACTGACCGTCCTTCCTGTGTGAGGGCTCCTTTAGAGCCCTGCTGGGGCTGACTTGGACATCACATGTCCTGAACATCTCTTTAGAAGAGCTTGAGATGTGCTGACCAGTTTCCCAGTGCTTGTGTACCCTGCCAACCTCTACTCCCTTTTCCAGCATGACATCCCCTCCGCTGCCCCTTGCCCCACGTCTCAGCAGGCTTCCAGAGCAGCTGAGGTGAGGGGGCTGGGGCACTAGGACCATTCCCCCGAGCTCCTCCAAACTAGCTTGGATTCTCCTCTCCTGTTCTCTCCTCTGCTCTCTTCTCCTCCCCCTCCCCTCCTATCCCCTCCTCTCTCCTCTCCTCTCCCCCCTCCCCTCCTCTCTCTTCTCCTCTCATTTCCTCTCTTCTCCCCCCCCCCACTCCCTCTCTTCCTTCCTTCCTTCATGTTGGAACAGCCCAGGCTCATTTCAAACTTACATTCTCCTGCCTCACTCCATGAGTACCAGGAGACACGATGGGCATGTCTGGCAGGCCCTCTTCACACTCACACGGACTGGGGGCAGGATGCCACCACCTACCTTTGTGTGTGTGAGTGTGGCATGTGAGCAAGTGTCGGGAAGTGTTGGGACATCATCTGTTATCTTAAAACAAGAGCTTCTCACTGAGCCTAGAGGTCATTAAGTTCTAGTCATCTTCCTGTCTCCCCTTCAGTGCTAGGGCATAAACACAGCCATGCCTGGCTCTTTAATGTTGGGTTTGGGATCTGAATGCTGAACCTCATGCTTCTGCAGCAAATGCTCTAATCCACTAAGCCACCTCTACAGCCCGCAAACTTGGAACCCTAAAAGGGGGATTGATTGGCGTTTATAATTATGGAGAGTTACAGGGTTCACTGCTATCTTTATCTCTCTATCATCCGTCAGTTTCTAAAAGCTCTTGATCATATTCACACCAATCACCCTCTCTGATTCTCCTTGTCCTCTTCCCAACTAATTCCCCTTCTACAAGTGCACTGATGACGGCTTTTCGAAAGTCCAGTTTCTGCACATGAGAAACATGTGTGACTCGCTTTTCAGGATGATCCCCAGTTCCCACAGATAGCATGGTTCCATTCTTCCTTACAGTTAATTCTTACCCTGCATTTGTATCGCTGTTTTAAGCATTCACCTGGTGACGTGCAGGCAAGTCTACTCCTCACCCTGACTGCTCTGAACAGTGTAGAAACAAACACGAGTGTACAGGCGCCACTCTGCATGCTGACGTAGATTCCTTTGGGCACATTCCCGGGAATGATGTAGCCCTACTCTGTGGTAGTTCTATGCTTGTAGTTAAAATGCTTGTATCACTGTGCAGCCCTGGAACTCTCCACGTAGATCAGGACATCTAAAATGCAGAGCTCCTCCTGCCTCTGCCTCTTGAGTGCTAGCGTTAAAGCTATAAACCACCGTGCACAGGAGAAACTTGTAAACTTTATAACATTTTATTTATTTATTTAGTGTGCATTGTATGTGTGAGTGCATACACGCTTCAGTGCCCCCGTGGAGGCTGGCCTCACCTCCTGCATGGGGATTGAATTTGGGTCGTCACACTTAATGGAAGGTACTTTTACCCACTGAGCCATCTCAACAGCCCCAAGAAACTTTGGATTTTTAAAAGTCACTTCCGCGTGAGAGAGAATGCCCGCACGGTGCCTGTCTTTCTGTGTCTGTCTTCACTCTACACGGTGTCTTCCTGTTCCACACATTCACAATGGCTGGAGGTCCATTGGTATCAATGCCATGCTTCCTCTCTCTGTGCACGGAGGATGGTACCTTCTCCTCTGAGTGTAGATAGCAGTGACCAGAGGTTGGAGGGGGAATGTATGAGGGGAAGATGGATTTGATCGGCATGGGCTGTGTGCATATGTTGAAATATCACGCTAAATCCCATGTGTATGTGCAATTAACGTGTTGACCAAAAATAAAACATTTCTGAGGGCGTGTTTGAAGAAAATAAAGACAGAAGACCAATGGTAGCAAACACAGAGCACCTTTGGGTGGCAACCTTTGTGGCTTTACTGTGACTTCGGGTGGGTGGCGTCTCCAGGGCATGACTGGGTGGCGGAATCATGGCCATGCTCATAGGCCTGTCCCTCTTCACACTCAGGGACTGGGGTGGCGAGGGTGGGGGCTGCTTTCTAGCCCATGGTACAGATCTAAGACAGAGGTCATGACTGTGACATTAGATTCAGCCCCAGCAGACAGCAAGTGAGGCAGGCTTCTGTGGAGTGCCAGAATTCAGGCCCCTTCCCAAGTCAGGTCACTGTGCTCTCTACACCAGGAGAGCCATGGCAACGTGCCCAGTCCATCTCTCTGTGTCCCGAGGGCCCCATACGTAAGCAACCAGCCTTTCTGAGCCCCCCTCTGACCCCTGCTCTACCTTCAGAGCCGGGGATAACAGAGGCCCTCCCTGTGGTTGGTTGTGCTTGGCTCTTCTGCTAGTGACTGTCACTATGGCTGGTCCACTGGAGGCGACACAGCCCAGTAATGTCCCAGCCTGATATCTAGCAGAAACCTTCTCCTCCCATGTGAGCCTTCCTGACACCCAAGTCCTTGACCTTGGAAGAGACAGTGATTCCAAGAGGTCTTGTCTCTATAGTCTAACAGAAAGTTACAGAGCGTGGAGTGTCTGAGGCCATCCTATGTGGGAGACTCATGGGGAACAGGGCTCAGGCCCGAGGCCCTTCCCACAGTGGTCATGCTTGCTGGTTCACCTGTGAGTACCCCAGCATCACAGGGAAATATTTAGTCAGCGATGTCTCCTGGTGGCCAGTTTTGGGTCATCACGGCTTTAAGGGATGCGCCATTGCCAACCTGAAGTTGAAACTTTTTTGCCCTCCCCCTTTTGGTCTTTAAAGATTATTTCTTTATTTTCACAATTATGTGTGGTTTTTCCTGTGCATATGGCTATGTGCCACATGGGTGCAGTTTTCAGGGAGCCCAGAAGAGGGCGTCAGATTACCAGAACTGGAGTTCCTGGATGGTTGTGAGCTGCTGTATGGGTACTGGGAATTAAACTCAGATCTTCTGGAAGCACTGTGTCTCAACCTTTTCCTTGAGTCTTTATGCTCACACATCACATTCTGCCTCCATGCTCCACTGTAGCAACATCACGAGTGAATAATACCCAGTGTCCTGGATTTAACTTCATGGCACACTCATCCTTGCCATGTAGTTTAGCACGTTTGTCTTGCCAGCTGGCCAATTAGCAAGCACTTTCCCACCGAGGGTCGGGGTGACTGATCATTGCAATTACCCTCCCTGTAGCTTTAATGAGCCAAGGTCAGTTGCAAGGGCTGACAAGCATGGCTTCCCCAGCTTGTGCCAAGCGAGGTGTGGCAAGGGGGGTGGTGCTACATGAGCTTGACCCTGGGTTGCTGGAAACATGCAGGCCTCCACCCTGGTTCAGTCACATTCTGCTAAAGCTTGAGAGGAATTTCACAGCCTGTGCACTAAGTGGGCGAGATCTGAAGAAGGAGCCCAGGGTTCTGGCCTCCTTGGGTCCTGTACCCTTGAAATTCTGAGGCAAGATGCTATGCCACAAAACACCACCTGAAAAGGGAATCAGGAACTACAGGGTGCAGAGAAAACAGAGGTCTGAGGCATGGCCCATCCCATCACGGATGCAGTAACTGGGTCATCCTGCCTCCTGGTCTGCATCCTGCGAGAAGGTGTTGAGTCACATCTCTTGCCACTGAAGCAATAATTCCTGGAAATGCCTGGCTCCCCTGGGGCTTACAATCTGGGCAAGCGGAGTATAAGAGTGGGCGAATGGGACCTGCACAGGTCTGCATGTATTTCTAGGGCTTGTGTGGTAGGTGGGTGAAGCCCCCGCCACGTTCAGGGAAGCGCCTGTGTTGGGCCCCTGTGGCACTGCTGAACTCTGCCTGGGCTACTTTGCTTTAGAACAGTGAGGTCTTGGCTGCTTGGAGGTTGAGTCCCTCCTGCTGAACTCAGAATTGTTACTCATGTCCAAACACAGTTTCTCTTGAAAAAAAAAAAAAAAAATGCATAACATATACCACACAGACACAAGGTCTTAACTAAACTGTGACCCAAAGTCATGAAACGAATGACAGATTCCAAGCACATGTACTGTCTTGCCCATGACAGCACCAAATCTCCGTGTCCCAGGACTCCTCAGCTCCTTCTCTAAAAGGGACCAATATCAAAGTCCCTGATAAGTCAGATCTAAGTTCAGTCATGGCTGTCCGTTAGGAGGACATCTATACCGTAAAAGACTACAAGCACCAAATGCTATGCCATGCATATGTGTAATTAACCTATCGATCAAGAATAAAATAGGTGCATGATGCGTCTGCTGAGTGAATGGTAAACTGCCTGCCCCAGGTGTGAGAAGCTTTCTCCTTATGGCCGCTATCCCAGAACAGCAAGGACACAGAAGCAAGCAGGTCAAGGACAAGTCACAGACAGCACAGAGAGGGGATGCCCTCCTGTGGCCATGTGTCATCTGGGAAGTGGACTGCTGTACCCCTTGGCCTCCCTATATGTCCACTCCTGTCTAGGCCAGCAGGATTCCTGCAGCACTGACTTGGATAGTCACAGAACCTTCTTGGTCAACATGGCTGCCAGGAGACTTCTCAGTATTAAACTGTTTTCCAGCTTCCCATGGCCACCAAATCACCCTGTGACTGGATAAATCAGTCAAGGAAGGTCCCCAGGGTGAGTGTATAAGGACAATGTACAGAGCTGTCTCAAGACAGGGTGACTAACTGTGCAGAGTTATTATTTCCCTCATCTGTGATCACAGCGGCTGCTTCCAAAGCAAGGGACTGGACTGTGCCCCAGGCTGGCAGAGCCCCCATCCCCAGGTGAAAAATAACATGGCCACGTGCTGTGTGTCTTTATTTCCCATTCCCACAACAGGAAGGTGCCTACTGCTAAGATGGCCAAAGGGTAGCCTGACGAAACTGAGTTAGAAACATCTCTGTTAATGAAACTGGGCATTAATAATATACCGTGAGCCAACACAGCCACTCCATCCCTGGTCACTCCATAAAAATATACCAGGCAAAGTCATGACCCTGCAGAGAAGCCATATGTGTCAGCAAATGGTCCTCAGAAAGCTCTGGTGACAGACTGCAGGTGGCCCATACCTCCTTCTGCCTCCTCTGCCTCCTCAGCTTCAGTTTTGCAAAGTACATGGATGACCTTTGTTGATTTTGTGGGGGGCCGGAAACAGGGTGAAGGTGGCTAACAGCCACTTGTTATTCGTCAAAGGCCAACAGAGTGGCACACACATCTAGCACTAAAAGGCATGCATTCCCAGCAATCCATCTCAAGTCCAAGGGAGAATGCCTGCATGCGCCCATGTGTGCTCTAAACAGAACAGAGAGAGCTCAGTGAAGAACGCACCTTTTGTTTCTATCCACGACTCACAGAGGGGACACTAGAAAGCAATTGACAGGTAGAACACACTCACGCTGCAGCCGCCTTCACAGAATTCAGAGCAGAGGATGCGAGCCTTACCAGGATCATGTGGCCGGTAGAGATGTCCATGTTAGACTGGACGGGCTCCTCAGACCAGGATGAAGTGCTACTCCGTGCTGAAGGACTAGGCATTGGCCCATCACTGAACTGGGAAGAGACGCTGTTGATGCGTGATGTGTGTGGTCCCTCGGGGCGATCCTGTGGCCGGACAGACATACGCTGGCGGCAAAGCTCCTGTAAGACAACCAGCGGCGGAGTCCGGGTTAGCAGGCTTCAGGGACTTCTACTTAGTTTTCCCACAGAACTGCAAGCCTACCTGCTTTTCACCTGCACACTCGGCCATCGTCAAGGTTCATGCTAGTGACAATTTATGCTCTTGACCACTAGACAGTCCCTAAGGATTCCGCATGCCCACTAGTGTGTTGTGGGGGCATCTTCCTTATGCTCCCTGAGATCTACAAGCGATGAAGCAAGTCGGCTCTAAGAACAAGTATGTGAGTGCACGCCTATACACACACGTACACATGTGTACCATGAGCAGACACAACCCCCATCACCACAATCTCTAAAGCCGTGGTTTTGTTTGTTTGTTTTTGTCTTATTTTCATCAAGAACAATGAAAAAGTTAGATCGAGTTAGGATCTTTCCTTTCTCATTAGAACACAGGTCACAGGGAGAGACCAGGCGTCTCCTACAAGGTGGGGACATCCTCAGTCTGCCAATTTATTTCCCCCCCCCAAGCAACACAAAAGTGAGGATCCTAGGATCTTGGCAGCATGACCCCTTGGCATTGATCTTTGATCTTTGGCTTTACCCTATACCTCCTCCCTTTTGACCGACAGGAACCCATTCTGGAAATCTCTCAGAGTTAAGACACAAATGAGCACCTCTGCATCCTTAGAAGATGAAACTGTGACGCAGGTGACCAAAACGAAATGTCACCAAAAGGAGATGTGGAAGTGTAGCTGAGCCCCACAGAACAGCAGGGAAAAAGAATCATGCACTTTCCAGCAGTAGTAACCAACAGCCTGTTTAGCTACCCAAGGCAGTGGCAGAATGTTGGAGACCATGGCCATGTTTGCATCTCCTTCACAATGGGTTGCTGTTATCTTGGCTTCAGACAGAGGCCACCAGGAATGCATAGAATTCCCCCTGTCTCTACAGAAGACAGACAGCCATGCCCTGGCTTCTCTCCAACAGGGGTCCATAGGCAGTTCAGCCCCCAAGCTACCGTAGGGGACTTCACATGGGGATGCTGGCCCACATAAACCTTGAGACTTGAAAGCAACTGAGATGGTGAAGGTCAACATGGGTACCCTGGACATGGTGGGAGGATGAGGCAAACCCCAGAAAATGAGACCTGAAGAGAGTAGGAGGGCCTCTGGCATGAGGGGCCACAGGACCAGCCTAGCTTTGATACTCCTTTTCCTCTATTTATCTTTCTATATGCTGTTGGCTTAGAGAGTTTTTAAACAATGGGTTTCTCTTTTGTTTAAAAAAAAAAAAAAGAAAGAAAAATCAGCTAGTTTTCTGACAGTCTCAAAAGCATGGCAGAACGGTTAACAAAGCCCCACGTTCCCCACAAGGGCTCTTCTCAAGCGGATGGTGCAGGCCACCAATCTAAGAGCTTGCAGGCCTTGCTCACTGGATGCTCACAGAAGTATGTCACTGGGTTCTGTAAAAGGACTCCAGGAGGAGGCTCTGCAGTTCCTCCTGTGACTTACAGAACACAGAGCTGTGGCTGAGGTTCATGAGCCCCCAGCATCAGCCCAAGGGCATAGCACAGGAAGTCATGCTGACCATGTGCCCGTGCCATGAATCAACGAGAGACATCTGAAGGGAAAAAGTGTCCCCAAAGGATGCCAGTCTTGGATGGAATCTTGGCTGGGACACATGTGCTGCATGTGAACTTGCATAAGCCATTTTAAAACCGGCAATCCTTGCTTCTCCCCTTCAAAACAGGAAATGGCAGTTGCCATAAAAGATTAAAAGTTCATGCATATAAAATGCCTAGAACAGTGTGTACCACAGAGAAAGCCCTCTGACATCAACCGGCAGAGATGAATGTTAAAATAGCCCTCTAAGGCTGGACATGCAGCTCAGTGGGTCGACTGCTTGCCCAGCATTCATGAAACATGTGTGTACTATCTTTAGTGCCACATGAACCTGGCATGGCATCTTACCCTGGGAGCTCAGTAATGGGAAGGTAGAAGCAGGAGGATCGGACATGAAAACACTGAACTTCCAGGGAGGGAGGAAGTCTGTTTCCAAGAGAGGGTGTAGCTGGTGAGTGGATAGTGGGCTGAGGTGACGGTGTGTGAAGCCTGGAGGGGCATCAGGAGAGACATGCGGCCATGTCTCGGAGATCCAAGCAGCTGCTGGCCACCATTTGCGTGCGGTGTGTATGAAGACAACTGTGGAGGCCTTCCCATGCTCATATTGTTTTCATGAGCCTGTGGGTGAGCCAGAGAGGGTTAGCATTCCCATAGAGCTGCCCCGAAGATACAGGGACAACCAGGATATCCCAGATACAGCATGATGAAGGGACAAGGATCCAGAAGAGAGCAGAGTGCTTCAGTAATGGGGATGTCCTTCTGTACATATGTTTCTCTTATTGGTTAATGAATGAAGCACTGTTTGGCTACTGGCCAGGCAGGAAGGTTAGGTGTGGCTACCAGACGAGGAGAATTCTGAAAGTGTAGGCAGAGAGGAGTTGACATGCCAGTCCAGGAAGAGAGGATGGGAGTCAGGAGTTCTCCGGTAAGATAAGGCCATGTAGAAATGCATAGGTTAGTAGTTGTGGGTTAATAATTAAGGCACAGCTAGCCAGTAAGAAGCCCAAGCCACTGGCCAACAGTATTATAATTAATATAAGTCTCCGAGTGTTTGTTTGGGGCAAGGCAGCCGTGGAACCGGGCAGGAAATCCTGTACACTGCCTTCTAGAATGCACATCCATTAGTCCATTAGTTTACAGTGCCTGGAGCAAGAATGTCGGACTTTGGAACCACGGCTTCAGTCCTGTCTGTGTGAATGTGGGCACACGTCTCACCACTCTGGGCCTCCATTTCCTTATTTGCGAAATGTGGCAACACTACCAGACTCAAAGGTGTGGAGGGTGAAATAGCTGGGGTGTGGTAGCACACTTCTAACCTCAATGCTAAAGCTATCAGGGCCCTACAGAGCCAGCCATTCATTGTAAAGACTTTGTCTCAAGACAAACAAAAAAATATAGAATCCTGAGGACTCGTCTGGCACAGCTCGGTGCCAACTGTCATTGTTTGCTTGCTCGTCACGTGGAAGAGAACCCCATATCTGACCTCCCTGCGCTCACAGTACATTCAGAGCTGGGCAAATATGTAAAGAAATTCTGCTAAGAACACACTCTGGGCCTTACCAGGCAGCATGGTGCTGGGGGGGGGCAGTAGGAAGGGCCCACCCCTGCCTAACAGCTCTTGTGGAGGAGACACTAAGTGTAGGTCTCAGCCTGCGTCCTGGGAGAGGGTTTCCATACTGAGCTGGCTCAGCATGACAGCAGCAGAGGTGAAGGACAGAGGCTCTCCTCTCTTCCCTGGCCTTGCAACAGACACATTTGAATCTTCACTTAGGCTACTCTGATGCACCTGCTCACACACGCTTAGGAATAAGCCACCTAACTCTTCTACCTCTGTGGAAATCCTAGTGTCCACCACATGGCCTCTCTTGCTTGTCAGGGTAGAAATGCCTCCAGGGGTGACTTTGACCTTGTGAAAATACTTCTGTCCAGCTAGGGGAGGTCATTGTTCCTAAAACCTTCCCAAGCAGGGACTTCATGGTCCCAAATGGCGCCTTAAACATTTTTTTGCAGCATGTGTCATTCCCTTGGTTGCACACTGCCCAAACCAGGCACTATAGCCTGGCCCAGGACCAGGTGGCCTGGATCCGTGGCAGCTGGCCATAGTGGATTTCCGTCCTGTGTCATCTTCCCAGACTTTCCAATCTGAAACCTGGGAATCTGCAGCAGCCAGCCTGTGAAACAGCAACGCTGTAAGGATTTGGCAGGTGGAGGTGGAAGTCTAGATTGGTGATGTAACAAACACATTCAGGATGAGGCCTGGGCTATGGACACCCTGTGCAGGCCCTGGGACTATGAAGCAGGAAGCTGCAACTTCTAATGCTTCTCTGCATGGTACAGAAGGAGATATTTCTCCATAGCTTTATTTGAGAGTCTTTCCTTCCCCCAACTGGCTCCCCCCAAACTCTCTGATGTACTTATGGTGTGTGTGTGTGTCTCAATGAATCTACCAATCTGCTGCTAGAAGAGTTCTGGGCATCTCAGTGACTAAGTGTTTATTAGCAGCCAGTACAGAACTGCATCGATACAGCCCCTCCTGCAGACCGCTGTGAATAGCCATGCCTTGACATCTTGATTCCAGCAGGGGGAAGCCAGGGATTGGCCCTAATGCTTTGTCTTTTCGATTGGTCATGGGTTCTAAGTTATCAGCACAAAGGCTATATTTTTGCCTTTTCTCTGTACTATACTTCAAAACTAGTTTTTAGAAGAAAAAAAATTGGTGCTTTTCATCACGATGGAAATGACATGCCTGCTATTCAGCCTTGTGTATGTGACTTATGTATGGTACATGTGTACTTGTGTGTGTGTGTGTGTGTGTACATATGCCAGAGGTAAATGTCAGTCTCCTCTCTCTCTCTCTCTCTCTCTCTCTCTCTCTCTCTCTCTCTCTCTCTCTCTCTCTCTCTTACATAGCTTCTTGCTAGGTGTCCCTGGCAGGTCTGGAACTTGCAGAGGTTCCCCTGTCTACTGCTCAGATTAAAAACCATCAGGACTGAGTCCACCTTATTTTTTGAGATAGGGTCTCTCAAAAATCAGAGCTTGTTGGTTTGGCAGAACTAGCTAGCCAGCTATTGAGCCCCAAGGGCCCTCTTGTCCCTGTCAATCCAACCATGAATGTATACACCCGGCTTGTATAGTTGCTAGAGACCCACACTCACGTTCTTATTTGGCAAGAACTTTGCCAACGGACTCATTTCAGCCCTCTTTGTGGCTTTTAAAGTCCTATTCCCGGTCTATGGGGTCTGTGAACATGGCAGATCCAAGCTCTTGGTCTAGTTGGGGTGTAGATATTTCCATGTTCCCTCCTGGAACCGGAGAGTTGGCACACACAGCCTGTGTGTTCTGCTTCATCCCTCCTCCTAAGATCACTGTGCACAGAGGAGAGGGTGAGCACACACACAGAGTGAGTAATGGTGATGGCAGGGCTTCCTCGCCTGCAGGTGGGCAGGAAAGGCTGAGTGAACACAAACATTTGCACTGTGGGGATTGGAAGCCACAGCCTTCGTCGCCATCCTGTGGGCACTGAATGTGACCGGTGTGCTCGCTCCCTTGGTTCATATCACCTCCATTTCTCATGTGGTGGCGGTAGTGGCAGGGCTGTGCCTATGAGCAAATGACAAGCATGCCGTGGGTAGCACACACAGCCTGCTGGTTATGCTCTGAGAAGTGTGTCCAGGCGGAGCTGGGAGGGAGACAGTTTTCCTGAGCAAAAGGTAATTGGTGATGCTAACTAAGCTGCATGGACATGCTTGAAGGAAGCCTGGAGTCTGGCTGACTGTGTTTGGAAATTCTCCTCATCAATAATTTTGGCAGCAAGTCGTCCCCTGAGTAGAGAGTCCGAGGTTAATCCTATAAATGCCCTAAAGGAGAATGAAGGTACACAGGCATGTCCAAAGCATTAGCTAGGGAAGACACGGGCCCAGGAAAACCATAGCATCTACCTCCTTGACAACTTCACCTGGGGACACAGGCCCTGCTGTGCATGCGGGAGCTTGGCAAATGGGTCTTCTCTTGGATGGATGGCAGGCTGGTGTCTACCCACCCTAATTTGAAAGGAAAAGATTCCTTAATATATTGCAAACTTTGGACAAAGTCTAGTAATTACCAAAGATGTCATGTGTGAGCAGGGACATCACTTTAGGGAAAATAGCCCAGGGCTGGCAGAACAGCCTGGAGTTCACCAAGAAGACAGTAGCATCCCGGCGGCTCATGACTCAGCAGCTCACAGGTGGCTGATGGCTCAGAAGTGAGAGAGAGAGAGAAGCCCACTTAACAGGGCACTCTGGGCATCAGATGCTGCTGTAGGGTCAGAAGCAGCCCACAGAATTCCTTTCAGTGTTCCCTTATACACCGAGAATAGGGTTAGGGTTGCCTGCCCAGACAGCTGGAGCTCCACAAGGGACAGTATGCCTGTGTCTGTCTGTCATCTTTTTTATTTTTTTTTTTTATCCAGTTTATTCTTCCACAACAAGGAAAAGCCTCGGTACATAAAGTAAAGCATGTTCCCAGGTAGCAAAGGGAAACACCGTGCCACATGGCATTTTCAGAAAAGGGCTCTGTGTTTTTCTGGGATGAGTTCAGGTCTGTGTCCAGCAGATCCTGCAGGAGTCATATCTGGAACAGGCTGCTTTCTCTCTGTCTTTCTGGAAAGGTCAGTTGGCTCAGGGCACCCGGGCTCCAGGTTTTTGGCCTCTCCTGTGTTGAGAAAATTGTCAAGGAAGTCGGGTGTAAGATGTGTCCAGCTCCTCATGGGGAGGGCACAAGGAGGACAGCCGTGGCGGGAGGGTGTGACTTTGTGTGCGGTTCTCGAGGTGACAAGTGTCAGTGGCTGTGATTTGCTTCTGCTCTTGGGAAGCAAGCATCTCAGAGACTACAGTGAGGGAGCAGAATCTGTTCCTGGGAAGAGACTGGTCCCAGGTAGAGCCAAGATTGACACCCGCAGTGCACTGCGGGAGCAGTGGCTTAGGATGAGGCTCTAGAGCCAGACTGCTCAGGTGTGAGTCCTGGCTCTGTTGCTTATATCCTGGACGACGACGACGCACAGGTTCTCTGCATCTCTGTGAAGTGGGGGCAATAACAGGACTCCTTCTGGCAGGGATCTAAGCTAATGCCCGTGAGGTACAGAGCACAGCTTGGTGCCTGCTCAACACTCAGTCAAGGGCAGCTCTTCTCAGACACACTGGGGAGGTAGCAATGCCAGCAGAGGGAATTGACTATCTGGAGACCCTCACTCCAGGACACAGCCATCCCACGAAGACATAGACCCACGATTGCTGTCCCTACTGGACCACGGCGGCACAGCTGTTTCGACCTCTAACCTCTCTATTTACCAAGGATATCACTCCCCTCCCCACATTCCCAGGTAGAGCCATAACAACTAGGGTTGTCCATAGCAATTGTGCACAATTGTTCCATAATTCTTGAGCCTGCATAGAAAGACAGAGAAAGTTCCAGGTACTTTAAGAGGGTTCCAACCCGAGTAACGTCTGCTGTGAAGGCTGCTGACAGAGTAGTTGGTACTTTTCCACAGAGCCGGTTTGCTAAAACAGTAACCAACTGTCCCTAAGGCCCAGGTCTGTATGACCTTTGAGTGTGGTTTTACTCCTTTCCCAGATAATTTTCTAGGAATCGGAAAACAACAACAACAACAAACTTTTTAAAGTAAATGGAAACAAAACAAAACAAACTTAACTACTTCAGGGCATCTTACCCAATGCAAAAGAACCACCCCGTGATCCTGTGATCTCTTTCAGATTCCTTAAGACCCTTGGAGATGTAGCTCCAGAGGCCACAAGAGGCCACGCTGCCATGCTGCCAGAAGTTCCTTGCTGTCTTCCTGAGTGCCTTTCTCTTCACCCTCGTGTGAAAATTTTACGTTTTCAAAGCAAGGGGCTGGAGAGATAGGCTTAGTGGTTAAAAGCATCTGCTACACTTGCCCAAGTCCTGGGATTGGTTCCCAGCATCCTCATGGGGGCTCACCTCCCACCTGTAAGTCCTGCTCGAAAGGAGCCAGCTCCCTATTCTGGCCTCTGAGGACACCAGGCTTGCAGGTGGAACTGTGGCTCCAACCTTGCCCCTGCCGACGCACCTCCTAGCTTCTAATACTGTTATCCCTAAACCATAGCGGTGTGAGCTGAGCTGTTTTAAGACAGCCACGTGGCACATGGCTTTCTAAGAAAGCAAAGATGCAGAAGGTCTGCAACCTGCAGCCAGTCTCTCCTTGAGCAAATGTGAAACACTCATCATTGGAGTACAGTACTATTTTCATCCTATCCAGAGCCCACTGGAGAGGCCAGTGTGCAAGCCCAGGGCCCTGGGCCCCAAACACTGCCACCTGTACCCAGTGTGGCCTAGGCACAAGCTCAGAGAACAGCATGTGCAGAGTCCCCACAGTCTGCACCAGCTTTGGACTGGAAAGCTTATGCCACCCAGAACAGTTCCCCGGGGGCATAAGGACACAGACTCAGCTTACAGAGATACACACATGCCTTGCGAAACCATCATTGTCTCTTGCTGTGCAGCCATTTGCTTCTGCTCCGTGCTGAGCTCAGGCTCTGGGAGGCTTCTGCAGGGTCCTCCAAGTATTTTATACTTCTTTATAGCGCAATTTGCAAAATAAGTTGAATAGGATTCCGGGGGCAGAAATTCATCCATACACACAATAAGCAAATGCCTCATTTCTCAGCTTTGCGTCTGACGGGGAAAATTACAGAGCGGGAATCACTCCCAGAGAAAAGACCTGTCACTCTCAAATTCCAGCAAAAGACCAGGACTACAAAGGCTGGGGAACGCTCCGCACCTTTCGAGGAACAATCGGCACAAAGCTGTGCCTGACGGAGTGTGCACACAAAGGCCGCCTGGGATTTTTAGGGTTATTGGCGGAGCATAATTAGTAGTAACGGGACAAAAGTAAGGAAGAAACACACAAAGGCACAGAGGGAAAATGGTTCATTAGGATGTGCTGGGCGGGAGAAAGGCCAATTACTCTGCAGGCTGGAGGCAACTCTAGGAGGCCGCCCTGAACCCAGTGGCCCTGGGGGTGGGGGGCAGCTGGTCTCCTGAGCAAGGGCTGGGGCAGTGGGCACAATGTGTCCCCTGGTGGAGAAGAGCCCCATGCTTCCACAACCCCGTGGGATGAGGGCATGTGACCGACGGCAGGTTGTTCTGCCTAAGGAAGGAGAAGCCAGGCTGGATCCAGGCAGGGAGACACTGTCCTTTGGCAAGTTTTAGGTGTCTTTTACGTTGTTCCCATTCACGCTTTCCAATTTAAAAACGAAATACTTTTGCGAGACGAATAGCCAGTAGAAGGCGTGCTTAAAATTAACAATGTTCTATACTCAGCATGATGTTCCCAAAGCATGCAAAGACGCTCTCTTTTAGGATGAGAAAGAACGCCCAATGAAGGCTTCTTGTTTGCTCACATCTCCTCGTTCACAGCATAATTTCGTTTCGGTGGCTGTTATGGTACACTGAACTAAATGTTACAGAAGAGAACTTTCAGTCCTAAGTGAGGTTGGGTGCCTCATGCGAACACTCCCAAAGAATGTCTCTTATGGACACTGGGCAGAGCGAGCCACCATCACCTCCCTCCCTTACTCAAGGTCAAAGCAACAGCAGGGCTCCCTACTTGTGGCAGGACCGTCCTGGCTCTGAATGGTGCCGCCACCTAGCCATCACCTCCCAGGAGGCATGGCTCCAGTGCCTCCAGCGATCTCCTCTGAAGTTCTCAGCTTCAAGGTGCCCAGTTCACACATGAGATCTCACATTTCTACACGGGGGCCCATGCTGACACACCCACACATCAGGAGGACAGCCTTCCTCAGAGCAGAGCCACTCCCGAACTGGGCTCTGAGGTCGGTAGGATGGCTGCAGCTCAGGGGGTCCCGCCCTGCAGACTCTGGGCTACTGTCTGCCACCCAGCCAGCCTCCCTGGATTCCCTGTGCTGTCAGACCTGAGCTCTGGGGCAGGATGCACACAGCCGTGTGATGTGAGGTGCTGTGCTTCAACAGCTCTGTGACTAAGCAAGACGGTGCTGGGAGAGCAGTGTTTACCGAGCGGTACTGAGTAACGTTCCCCATCTTACACGATGTTTCCTCAAAATAAAACTTAGAAACAGCCACGTTTCATAAGAGAAAGGTGGCTTTCACTGTTTCTCTCAGGCTGGAACTGTCTCGGCAGCTTGGGACGCTAACAACAGAAAGATAAGATCCCTGCTGCCAGGACCCCATTCTCTCCTGAGCATACATCGCAGCCAGCCATAGTAGAATCATGCCTAGGCTCTTTCCGTCCATCCTGCCTCCCAAACCAAGGAGAGGGGGTCATTTCTGCCTGTCTTCTGTCCCCAGGGCGGAGGGACCACAATCGGGGCACCCAGGTAGCATGCTAGCATATTTTGGGGGTCCTGGACATCGTACCCCAAGGAGCACTGTGAGGCCTTGAAAGAGCCACCTCTTGGAATGGGAGCTGAGTCCTTCCTGTCTGATAGGCTGGCGAGAGAGGGCTTGGCTCTCCATGGTCCTGGAAAAGAGTCAGGAGTGTGATCTCCTGCTATTCAAAGTACCAAGGATGTGAATGTCTCTTCTGATCTGCAGGCAGCCCAGTGTCAGGAGGTGAAGACTTGAAACTAACTAATTCTGCATGCTCAGCAGCTTCCAGAAGTTACTGCCTGGCATGCCCCAGAGCTCAACCACAGCCAGCCCTTCCTTCTCCTTCAAGATTTCATCTGCATTTCTCCTGAGGGACAGCCGTTGAAAAGGAGTTGTAAAACTAAAAACATAACGGCCACATCAACCTAGCAAGCACATTCACTCTTACATAACCCACGGCTGAGATGGGCTTCTGTACGAAGTTGCCTCACCTGTAAGCGAGATATTCAGATGGAGGGCAGGGCACATGGAATGTATCGAATGTGTCATGCATGCTGAGACTCTTCTAGGTGTGATGGGTTGGGGAGCTAGGGGGGCACTTCCAACATCTGAGGACTCCCCACACAAGGAAGTTTCACGTCTCCTGGGAGGGGGGAGCAAGAGAAAGTAGTGGATTCCAAGTTCTCGGAGCCCTCAGGATCTCAGCAAGTGAAGCCAGCCTTGGCAGCCACCATGGGCATTCAGGGCTCAGTTTCATATTCAGACAATCTGAATTAGCCGAGTCAGTAAGAAATCAATCATCTGTCTTTTGGGGGGTGGACTGGGGGTGACACAGCGTGAGGCTGGAGACACACGCTTTCCACGAGATCTTCTCCCCATCTTCCTGGCATCCTCTTTACTAAAAAGCAATGGGCAATCATTCATCACCACCGTCACCTTCACTGACTTCCCACACAGTCAGTCTCCAGGAGCCACACGCAGCGGTTTTTCCGGAGTTGGAAATGGCCTCCCTGCACAGCGGCTCTTCATGTGTCAATATCTGGGTTCACCTTATCGACTGCTTTTCATTGATCACCTACAGGCCCCCTGCCGTGTGCTGCAGACTGTGCAGATGCCACCCTCTGGGAAACCGAGGCTGGCTTCAGCCCTGTGCTAGAGGGAGGGCAGGTCAGATAGGAAGAGTGGCCACTATACAAGTGCATGGCTACAAATCGAAAGGGTGTGTGGGGGGGGCAAGCCACAGGACTCAGCCTGGTGTTCAGATGGGGTTAGTCCCCTGGGCCAGGACAGAGAGCTGACAGATGGGCATGGTGGGCGCCGGAGGAAAAGCACTGCCTCCCCAGGGCGGGGTCAGAACAAAGACTCAGAGGAGAAGGGCACAGGAGGGTTTGAGACTGGGAGAGGAGGGGCCCGGACACAAAAGGTATTCAGGCTTCCATTCTGCTGGGGCTTAATTAAGCCAAAGGGCAGGGCCCAGGAGGGGAGGGTTGCTGAAGCAGCTGCTCTGAGACCGGGGACCCTCGTGTCATCCCGGGGCCCATCACCCTCCCTTCCCCTTCCCCCCTGCACCATTGCAGACACCAGAGTGCTGGGGCTTAAGTGCCCTAGGGTTCAGGTGGCTGTGTACAAGTCCCTGCCCAGGATTTCACATCTATGACTTTGCTGCCGAGGGTCATTCTGCACCCCAGGGATGGAGTCTGCTCCTCTGTGGGAGGGGAACTTGGGGGGGGGCGCAGGGGTCCAACTTGTCCAGAGTGAGGGAGTGAATTCACAATGAAACTAGCCTAGGACAGCTGCTGGCAAAAGCCCCTTCCCAGCAGAGCACAGCTCTGCCTCACCTGCTTCCCCCCCCCCCCCCCCCCCCCCGAGCCCGGAGTCATCAACTTCAGGCATGGAACTGGGACCAGGAAGGCAAGGGCGATGGAGACAGGGGGCGCCAAAGCGGCAGCGCCAGGGGCAGGGAACAGTCTCTCCTCTTCTCAACTCATGGTTGGGAGGGAGTCATTTAACTCTTAGTGTTTCTACTCTCCATTGACTCTGGCAGAGGAGAAGAGTAACATGGAGATCTTCAGAGCCAGAATAATCCCCACCTCAATGGACTGTCTTGGTTTGCTTACAAATCTCTATTTTATTTGGTCCTACTTAAAACCTTTCTGTTTTGGCGGAGGGCATTGAGTACTTTCCCACTGGACTGTATCACTTGGTTTCAAGAGGCAAGGTATATTTCAAGAGCCTAAACAGTGGTGTACTGCGGGCGCTCCTTCACGTAAATTCATTCTGCTTCACTGTATTTGGGGGGAAATGGTAAAAATGACAGCGATCTTTAGCTACATTAAAAAAGAAAAGGGAAGAAAAATCAGATCTCTGGCTGTCCTCAACAGATTCACGCTCCCTTATAGTTGGTGTGACCGGTGACGGGCACCTTACACACACACATTATAAACTTCCCTAGTTGATCTGGTAAGAGATTTCACAGAATCACTGTGCATACTTCAAACACCACGGGTCCTGGATTTCAAGGCAGTCACCTTTACTTGCTATTGTAATAAATTATAAGGATGAAATTACTGAATGCATAAATACCTACAGCCTTACATCCAGACACTTAATTTTGCTGGTTGCAATATTTCATGTGCTAAAACAGATCTTGTGAGCTGGGGATGTAGTTCAGTTGGCAGAGTACTCACTGGTATAGTGGTCTGGTTAATTTTTTTTTCCCTCAACTTGAACAAACTAGCATCTTCTGGGAAGATAAGCCTCAATTGAGAAAACTCCTCTATCGGATTGGCCTGTGGAAAAACCTGTAGGTCATTTTCTTGATTTATGATTGATGTGGGAGGGCCCAGCTCACTGTGGGTGGTGCCACCCCTGGGCTGGTGGCCCTGGGCTGAATGAGAAAGCCCTCCATGGCTTCTGCTTCAGTCTCAGCTTCCAGGTTCATGCTTGAGTTTCTGCCCTGGCTTCCCTTCATGTTAGACTGTGGTGCTGAAGTTTAAACTAAATGAACCCTTCTCTCCCCAACTAACTTTTGGTTATGGTGTTTTATTTTGGCAGTAAAGAGTAAACCAAGCCACTGAACAAATGCAGAACCCAGGTTTCAATCTAGTACGGAGACCATTTATTGTGATGCACACCTGAAATTCAGCACATTTGAGAGGCAGGGATGGGGGGGAACTGAGTTCAAGGTCATTCTCAGCTATACAGCTGAGCTCAAGGTGAGTCTCCGTTATGTGATGTCTCAAAAAAAAAAAAAAATCTTGAAAGATTGCTAGTTTACACCTCCCTTTGCAGTGGCTTCTTTTGTGTTTGTATAAACAACAAGGCATACTTCCCTCCTTGATTGCCAGTAATTTCCCCAGCCAGAAATGGAACTCTTAGCGCATCAAAGTAAAGGTAGGGTTATTGGGAAGGGAGGGAAGGAGGAGGGAGGAGGGAGGAGGGAGGAAAGGACAGAGGGAAGGAGGAAGGGAAGGAGGAAGGGGAGGGAAGAAGGATCATCTCAGACCTTACATGGAGAAGAGACAGCCCCGAGTTTCTCTTGGTAAGGGTCTCTGTGCATCTGCCCTTCTCTGCCTCTCTCAAACCTCTTCTGCTTTGAGCCCAAAGGAGACTTCTTTATTGTGGCCTCCTCATTTCTCCTGGGACAATCCCAGGTTCTTATTCGCTACAAGTCCTCACACACCTTGCCTGGCTACCCTTAGCTTATCTCTACCAGGCACACAACACTGTTGTCCTTCACAAATGATCTGATGCCACTTCCATGAGAAACCCAGGGCAGCAAGTCCCCGCTGGTTTGGGATCTTCTGCTATGAGAAGAAATAAGCTTTCTGGTGTCATTCTAAACTCTGCAAATCGGAGGTCTTGAGGTCATCTGGGGCTCCTGGGGTGTCCCCATGTGCACAGGGGCTCAGAACAGAAACAGGCACCTAATGAAGCTACCACCCAAGGCTGGAGAGAAGAGAGCCCAGAACGGAGAAGGAAATGGCTTCTGTCTCAAGGGGGTTCCCAGAGGTCAGTGTGCCATACAGGAGACTCCCAGATGCCCAAGGGCCACTGCAGCATACGGGAGGTACTACACTATCAGACTATGGGCCAAGGAGCCTCTTGCCCAGGCGAGGAGGCTCTCCTGTCCTGGAGGGAGTCCAGCTGTGCTGTGTGGGCCTGTCTGGCCCAGGTAGGATGTATGCCCACACCTTCTTGATCTGCTCCCATCTCCAATGCTCCAATGCTCTCCACATTCCACACTATTCCTTTTTAAACCCCAGCTAAACCCACCTCTTGACTTCTGTCACTCCTTCCGAGTTTCTCAGTTTCTACCCCAGACAGCTGACAGCTGCTACCCAGGTCTCACCTTGGTGTGACCTTCCCACACACTGAAGGGTGTGTCTCCGCAGATCCTTAAGGCTGACCAGCACCCAACACTATCCGAAGGCCCTAGACTCAGGGCAATCCTGTCTCAGCCTCTGAAGCTTCCTTCCCAAAAACGCCTCCCTTCTCTGTGGAGGGTCTGGGTGTCAGGCTGTCCCTGACGTTCCTAGTCTGTACTTTCTTTGTACTTCTGAGTCTTGATTTGGCAAGTGCACCTCACTCTCTCCATGAGGATCCAAGGCCAAAGGAATCCCGTCTACGGGAGACCACGTGACAAAATGGACACCCACCAGCACACATTCTGTAAAGCCCCGAATAACTTTTGGCTATGAGTCCCAGTAGTGGGAAAGAAAGAAATGTACAAAGCAAACAATGTAGAATCTGGTAAACAGGTAGAAGAAGGAACCTGTCAGTTAAGGAGACAGAGAATATGGTTATTCTTCTCTGGCCACTGAAAATGAGAGCCCCATGGATAATACTGCTCTTTCTACAGCTTGCAAGCAGTAGACAGATGGAGGAGTCCTTTCCACTGCACCAGCCTGAAGTGGACCCACCATTCCTGCCTTCCTGCCTAACCCGCCTGACCCCAGGCATCTCAGTGACACCATACATGCCTTGCCCACATCCTGTGGGACTGTCCTCTGTCCTTCCATGACCCCCCTACATCTGTAAGCTGCTGTCCAAGCATCCCCATCCCTGCCCACTGGGGATGCAGAGCAAGCCTTTGGTCTTCTGTTGCCTGCCGACTTTGCCATCCTGTCAAACTGGGTGGTCAGGACCTCAGCTCCTCAGCGGAAGTGATCCTGTGGCCATCAATTGCAGAGCTGGCTGAGAGAAGGACATTCCTGGATGAGCAGTAGCAGCTCCTAATTTTGCAAGAGGCGCTTTCTCTCGATTCTAGGAGAAGCATTATCAAGGTAAGCTAGTAGCTTCAGGGAGGTCTCACACTTCCCAGAGATGGCAACTACCTGCCCTATACCATCAGACAGCAGCAAGTTCCAGAAAAGCCACCTCGGGCACAGCAAGGCTGAGTTAACGTCCTTCATTCTTTCCTATCTCTCACACGAAGCTTCCCAGGAACTGTTATTTAAGAAATATCCAGGTCTGCTAATAAGCCACAAGAAATAGAAGCCATCAGCTCAGGCCTCAGGATGCTGTTTTAAATCACATATGATCAGGGGGAGTGGCCTGCGGTCTACGACATGTGGCGTGCTATGCTTTGCTCATATATTTCTCTCTCCATCCTGCAGACTTTGGTACTCTCCAAGGACCTGTCTCCTTTTAGGGGCTGTGACTAGGGAAGCACAGGCACTTCTCCAGAACAGACATATAGCACTGATTTGGGAACTGCATGCTTGAAAGTTTAGGGTCTGTAAGAAGAGTGAACTCCAAATAGTTTCTCTCTGGCAAAAGTCTCAGACCTGAGCTTGCAGTACCATTCTGATAAAAGAAGCCCAGCACACAGGTGATGCCTGTGCCTCTGATACTGCGGACTGATGGGCAACCTCCCTTTGGCATATTTCCTTGGATGGTTACAATCCAACCTCAAGACACATGCGATTTGGTACCAATTATAGAGTCACTTAGCATCTTCTTAATTTATAGCAAGGCCCTGTGAATATTTCAGGATACCATAGGCTCTGGAAGAGCAGATGAGGACCCCCCTCCCCGCCTTGGAGGTGCAGCAGACGGCACTTGCACAGGAAAGGTGGTTAGAGTTCTGCCTACACTCAGGGACTTTTGCAGAGATAAAATAGAAGCACTGCAATTCTCAGGGTTGACTATTCAGCACACAGAATTATCCTTAACAACATTGACGAGTTAGAGTGTCTGTCTGATTTTGAAGCAGGAGGGGTTTTACTCCTGGGATATTTGAAGAAAAAAAAAAACAATATTATTTCAACCTGAAAATTTACTCATAAAGTCAGGACAGCTATCTCAAGACACATTGCCAAGTCAAATGGAGAAGGCTTGTCTAAAACCTACGGTGGGACCAAGGGCATCTGGGGGAAATTCACTGTTTCTGGCTTAATTAGGAGGCATCCAGTCCTTTTCGCATTTGCATGACTAGCGATTACACCAATTGCAGAAGACTGAACACACCTAGACAAAGAAGGGTCTGCTGATTCATAGGAGGATGGACCAGCGTGTCATCTGTCCTCTCCTATGGAACTCTCCCTCAGCAGAGGTGAGCGGGTCCTTCGGCACAGGTGCACAATGCTCCCCCAAAGAGCAGCAATCACAGGACTCTGTCATTACATTAATAATCACTGGCTAATGGGGGCCATGGCAGCCCACGATGCACACTTAGTGACACTGCTTGCAGGTAACCCCGTCACCCGATGCAACCACGCTTTCCCCTGGGTTTGGTTCCAAAGGCCTCCAGATACACAAGGAAACCTGCTGGGTGTTGTGAAACAAACCATCAAAAGAAAAGTTGCTGAACATTCTGCAGGAGTCTCTGCCCCTGTGTCGGGGAGGGAGAGTGTGAGCCAGCAGAATACTAAACTCCCTGCTCAGAGATGATCAAAGCCCCCAAGAAATGGATGCAGCATTCAAAGGGACTGGGAGAGAAAAGGGGGAGAAAGTCTTCTAATCATCTAACAACTTATTTTTGGCACAGTTCTTACCCAACCACCTTCCACAGAACTAGGACACTTGCATGAATAAGAGGTAAGGAGTACCATCACGGTTTTGTGCCTGTCAAGGAGCGGGCATACACACCTATGTGTTCGTACAGGCATGTAAGCATGCACACATGCACACATACAGCATATGAAGCCATATTGGGGTGGGGGAGGCAGTAAACAAAGTGGGTTTCCTTTTTGTTTTCCCCCGTAGATCATGAAGGGCATCTTAAACCCAAGCATGTTTGGTGACTTTGAGGAGAAAAACGAAACTTATTGGAATAATGGGAAAGGTGCTGTCCTAGGGACCATTGAATGCGATGTCAGCCGTCAGACCCAAAACTTCAAAGCGTGAACAGATTAAGCTTCACTGAATTCTCTGATGTAACTGAGACCCTAGAATAAGACTAAAAATAAGAACCTGCCAGGGAGATTTGGCTTTCAGGAGACTGGAGAGATAGGTCAGAAGTTGAGAGAGCTCCCTGCTCTTGCAGAGGCGCCAGAGTTTGGTTCCCAGCACCTACTTTGGGTGGCTCACAAGCTATCTGTAGCCCTAACTCCTGGGAATCTTGTACCTTCTTCTGGCTTCTGTAGGTTCCTGTATACATATGATATATTCTATCTATCTAACTATCCATCCATATATCTATCTATCTAGCTAGCTAGCTAGCTAGCTAGCTATCTAGCTATCTAGCTATCTTTGTTTCTGTCTCTCTCTCCATCTGTCTGCCTCTCTCCTCATCTCTGTCTGTCTGTCTGTCTCTCTCTCTTACACACACACACACACAAGTAGAAAAAAGTGAATGTGTATAGAGTTATTCACCCTCCAGACTGTTTTGAGGGTACTTCCAGAAGATCATTCACAATTATGAACACCAGGATAGGCCACAGCCCATGGCCTCCATGCTCATGTGTGTGGCTAGTGATGGTGGTGGTGGAGGGGGACACAGCTGGCCCACCTATGCTGCAGAAGGTGCCGCATAAAGGGCCAGCCACAGCAGGCCCCCCCCAGATACTCTTGGAAAGGTCCTCCCACCACACTGATTAGGTAGAGACAGTTAGTACCAGAGGCTGTGCAGGCTGCCCACAGCACCTTGCCTCTCTGCCTCCCTTTTCTTCACTATCAGAATCCCTGTGCCCTGTTCTGTGTTTTCCCCATGCAAGAGCTCAGCCCTTTGGCTCCCAAGGTGACATCACATAATTTTGTTAGTGAGAGAACTCAGGGTTCTGTTATCTACTACCATGCCTGGGGAACCTTAAACCTACCTAGACAATAACCTTTTCCACTTCTATAAACTTAAAGTAATGAATTATTTTCCATGGAGTCTCCATGAAATAAAAGAACAGTAGTAAACTGTTCGGTTATCCCTGGGATCAGTGAAGAAACGTGTGACAAATTCTATTCACAGTCTCAATAAGCAAATACAGAATAAACACCTCTTTCCACTTACATCTATGCCAGACAATTGCTCTACCGCTGAAGTACATCCCAGGCACACAAAGATTTAGTAGTAGAGATATTAATTCAAGGAGACCCTTCCCCTAAACTTTATAGTTACATGTTTACAGTTTTATCTTTTTGAAATTTACTTATCAAGAGGTCATGCCATGCTGTGTGTATGTGTGTGTAGGCCAGAGGACAACTTGTAAGAGTTTGTTCTCTGTCTGCTGTGTGGCATCTGGGGACTGAACTGTGGTTGTCACATTTGCCACTTTCACTGGCTGAGCCATCTCACAGGCTCTCAAATTTGCTTTTTTTTTTTTTTTTTTTTTTATTAACCTAAAATGTGAAGGTCATCTCAATGGCAGCTATGGAAAATCCAAAGCATCAAAAGTCCCACTGGTAGATTCACATCTGCTTCACATTTCCACACATCTGCTTCTTGAGCAACCACAACTGTGAGCCCCCCAGTGCACCCAGCTGAACCCCAAAATGACAACCACATGATCTCCATGTACCGAAGCTTGCCCTGTCCTGCTGAAGCCAAGCCAAAGCAACGGGACTGCCCAGTACGTGGTCCTTCCAAGGAGCCTGCTGCTTGGATGGGAGCAGACTCATCTTACCAAGGTAGCTAGCTAAAAGGAACTTGGTAATGACTTCACACGTAAGCCCAACAGAAGATTTTCCCAATCACATCCCCTTCCCATTTTTTCTAGATCATATGTTTGAAGGAAAAGTTTCCTATCCTTTTATTATTATTATTATTATTATTATTATTATTATTATTATTAATATTAATCTGGATTGGAGAAAAGCACACATTTCATTTATTGTTGGGATTACAGCTTCTTATGAAACAAACCAGAGCTCATTATAAAATCAATATCAACTTAGCCACTATGCCCCCGGGAGAAACGCAAAAAGGTCACTCTAAGAAATTCAAACAGTTTTCTCACTGCAAGGACATGATTTTAATTACAGATACTATTAATTAGAGCTGCCACCAGAAAGTTTTTTCGTTGTTTTTGTTAATTATCGCAAACTCAGTCAAAAGCATGCATTTTTTCTACTCACATTTCTATAAAAATGAGTCATTTCTGTATGTTAAGTCCAACCTTTCATTCTATCAATATTTTATACTTGAATTTCAAAGTATATCAAAGGATGCCATGCTTTCTAGAAAACCTGCGTCCTTACAATCTCTGTCTCTCACACACAGAACTGACTAGTGTGATAATTTATTTATGCTCTGACACTAGCTTGGACCCGAGGACCTGGCATACTGTGTTGATGGTGTTGCTCAATAGAATTCCTAGGCAAATTCTTACTAGTTTATGTGACATTTTTCCCCCCTAGGCAGCTTCTTCAAACATGGGTTTTCTTTGACTTTGAAGCAAAGCTATGTGCCGTGTGCCTGAAATGCCATCTTCAATGCATTTGAAGTTGCCATTTCTTCATAAGAAAAAGATCATCCTGCCCATGCTTGTGACCTGCTTCAGAAGACCAGAGGCTCTCTCCATTCACTGACGACGATAAGAATTTTGAAATGGGAGCAAAAGCATCATCTCTTCTAAGCACGGGGACTTTATAAATTCTTCTTAACTTGTCACATGGGCCAGAGGGAGAGCAGCCAAAAAGCAAGGGGAGGCCAGCTCAGACCAGCTGAGGGTGGCTACTGGACAGTCAGGGTGCTCCCTGGGAGAACCTGAGAGTTCCCTGAGGTAACTTTGACAACAGGACAGACAGCATTCACTTTATATATTGTGACCTGTGAGTTACTGACAGGACATTAGATAGCACAGCCATGTAGTTAGAAAAGACAAGAGATTCGCGAGTGCACATTGGTTCGACTTAAAAATGGCCACCAAGTGAGCTGTTTTATATCCCTAAGTAGGAAATATTTCGGTCTAAATGATATTTTATATTAAGAAAGTCCAATTCCCATTCTATATATTCTAGGGTTACCCTGCTGCTAAAAATGGAATGCTAGTTTCATTATAGAAGATCACTACTCATGAGCCATATATTACAGAACTTCCAAAATTATGGGATGTTGGTTATGGCTCCTGTTTTTAACCTGACTCTCATACTTCTGGCTTCTGGTCTACCTCCAGGTATGGTGGGTGCCTGTCTGTATTTCTAGCATACAACAGCTGTCCCTGCAGACTCATGAAGACACATGCACTTTGCTTTCCATTAATCAGCATTAGGGTTCATTTTATCCAAATAATAGCAGAGGGTGGCAGCAGATGGGGTCAAAAGACCCCTTCCTATAAGACCCCAAGGAAGTAGATGATTTAAAAGCCATCTTGAAACATCTACACAACCAATTCTTCTTGGGACTGTGGCGTGCTTCGTTAGTAGTGGCCAAATTAAGGTAACAGATAATGCATAATTCACGTATTGTACTTTTTGCACATTTCTAATTAGCAACCACACTTTCACAGCTAACACAAGACTATCCAAGAACGGTGTAACATTAATACATAGCCGTAAAAATTGTGGCTTTGAGAGGTATTTGTATGAATGCTAATGAGAAGTTTCGAATTGTTATCCTAAAAGAGCCCAAACTATGAATTAATGGAAGAGTGCAGAGGGCAGGGGGAGGGACCAGATTGCCCCCTCCCCCAGCCCCCAAATCAAGTTTGGTAAACCCAGTAGAGCACTTTGAAAAGTTTATTTTTTTACCTGGTAGGCTTCAGTGGCATCTGCACTGGGGTCCCCCCCTAGTCCAGACAACTTCTCCTTCAGCTTGTAGTGGGAGTTGTGGCGGAGGCAATATGCAAAGCTGGAAGCCAGTAAAACAGCCACGATGCAGGCAATGGAGAGGAAGGTGAGCACAATGAACTTGGTAGAGTCTTCCTGCTCTTCCTGGTGGGGCAGGAGCTTGAGCTTGTCTTTCTGGAGGAGGAGGAGAAGGACAGGTTAGTATTCAAGGAACCTTGACCCCTGAAGGTCATCCCCTCCCTGTACAGCTCCAGACTTAGTGTGGCACCAACACAATGGGGGGGGGAGTTGTTCAGGGGCACATGTGGAAGGAAATTTCAACACCACAGCACCTCCAAACTGTAATGCTGTCAAGCCGAAGACAAGAGCTGCCTGGATGGTAGGTGTTTTTCGGACTTGATCATGATGTAAAGTGTTTGGTACCTAATCAGATACAGACAGAATCTATCCTGGAGTATGTAGCACAGCTCATGTTAGGCAGGAGGTGGGTCGATTTTTAACAATTAAATTCTCCCCAGACCCAATACGGTCCACTAGCCTGACTCATCCTTAAGTTGAGATTCCTCCTAACAGTTCAGGGGCGTGGCTTCTGGCTCTAAGAGACCTTCCAGTGGGCCAGTCCAAACAGTTCTAGTCACTCTTCACAGGGTTCACAGGGGTCTGTAGTCACATACTCTCACCCCTGGTACCTGAGTATTGTCCCTTAAGGGGGGGGGCAAGGTCTTTGAGAACAGGCGATGCAGAAGTTCACTTCCCATCTTATAGGAATAGGTGAGAAAACCCTTGCGTGCATGTCACTCAACTCCAGGGCAGATAGCCAGACAGCGCCCCCCTCATTAGCTTCATTAGGAGGTGTATTAGCAACAATTAAACACGCCACAGGAAAATGGAAGGGCCTCAGGCAAATCGCCCGCGACTCTGGGCCAGCAACCCCCCACAATTACTCGGGAAATGAATGGGAGAGCACGCCCCTGCCTCTGTCCTGGTTGCTACACGAGGAGAACAATTAGCAAACTCCTTTCCGCCACCTAATTTCGCGTGGTAACAAAATGGATTTTTCCCCATGAATGCCTGGGCTGCCTATTCATTATCTCTCTCTTCTATTAGTAATTTTCTGCTCGGCTTTCAGCCTCCCAACTCTTCGCTTCCTCCGGTCTCTGAGTGTACACAGTGTCTCTTATGTCAGCCCGGGCCCATTTTTATCTTGTAATCATAAAGGCCACCAAAGCAATTACCGCCGGTCTTGACTGGAAAAGCTGGTCATTAATTAGCCTGCTTTTGCCTTCGGTGCGCGCGGATTAGTGGGAGCCGGGACCGAGTTAATGGAAACGCGGGTTTAAATGAGAAAAGACACCGGGATTTCCTGCCTAGCACCCGGAGGTTCCTAGGATGCAGTAAAGGATGGAACAGAAGGTGCCCCAAGATTGAAGGGAGGGTGCTCCAAGAACTAGCAGAGGAGACCGTGGGGCAGGGACCACGAGACCCCGAGCACAGACCTGGATACTTCACCCAGGATTGAGTGGCTGGGACCCCGAGACTGCTGCAGGCCAGGGGTTCACAGAGGACCCTGCACTTGGAGAAGGCAGCAGGACTCTTAACTACTCTTCTCCTGGCTTCTTCCCAGGTCCCCGCCCCCTTCCACTCTCACCCAGCCCACACAGTGGCTTCTGGAAAGTAGCGAGAGTCGCCCGCCCCTCCCCCCAAGTCAGCTAAGTCTCCTTCCCAGTTCCAAACTACGCTTCTTTGCCCATTGTCCGCAGGGATACAAACCACACAAATAACCCTTTCGGTCATGGTCTCCAGCCAGGGTCTCCTTAGCCCTTGCTGTCCTTCTCACATGACAAGCAGAAAGCTGCTGTTTGAACACGTGCAAAGCATTCCCCATGAGTTTCCAGCCAGTGAGCCCCAACTAACTAGACCCGCCCAGGCGGGCAGTACACTCTCCAGTTTCAGTAGACCCAGGTATGCCTCTGCCGGGAGATGGTCACGTCTGTTCCTTCCATCAGTGGCTGCTTTCCCGCCCTTGCCTGTCTCTCCTCTTCTCAGTGGACCACAACAAAGGCAGAGGCTGGGTGACTGTGCCAATTACACCTCACCCCGCCCCTGGACTGTTGGAGGGGTCCCTGAGCCAAGGTCCAGCCTCAGCTTTGGGCTGACCTGCACATTAAGTGGCACTGGAAATAGGGCCTCCCTAACCTTCTGGCTTCAGGCGGTCGGATAGCATCAAGTCACCAGCCACGGAGCTGGGAACCATCAGGGCTCAGGGCACCAAGAGGGCCAAGGAGCCAGCCTAAGAGCCCAAATGCTGCCAGCATGACAGCAGTACCTGGTGGGAGGCACTGGGCATATTGAAGCCAAGGGAAGAGGCAGGCGATGTTCCCACAAGGGAACTTGGCTCCAGCCAGTGGGGGCAACAGGACCCAGTGAAAAACCTGGCTCTGCTCCTCCAAGGAAGAGGAATCCCAGCGAGGCGGGCTTTCTCCTCAGTTTTACTTCAAGCCAGTCGCTGCCTCCCCGTTGGTGCACTGGTATTTACTCACAAGCCAAAGTGTCAAGGCTAGAGCAGAGACTTCATTCTCCTCACTGGGCCCCTGTGGAGGAACTGAAGGGGAGGGGAGGGCCAACCCCAACTCCAAGGAGCCCCAACACCAACTTTTACGGGAGTTCTGTCAAATCATTCCAATCTCCATCCTCCTCCACCCCTACTCCCCCACGGCTTCCCAAGAATGGCTGGTACCCAGAGTTTGTGAAGGCTGTCTAGCGGAACCCCTAGAGCCCAGAGCTCCCCACTCTAGAGAGCCTGTAATGTGGGAGTCTTGGAGGCACCCAGACCTGATGCTGTGGGCTCCAGCTGGGGCCTGACTGGACAAGCATCCTGGGAAGTACAGAGTGCAGATTGAAGGGAAGAGACCTCAGGTAGAGAGGGGAAGGCATTTGCTAGAACGAGTCAATATATACTATTAAGGTCTGGATTTCAAGTGACTGGTGGCTTCTCTCTCTTGGGGGTTCTCTTCCTGACAGTAGCTCCAAATACCCTTCCCTGGAGGGCTGAGCTGGGCTCAGCAGGATAACAGCAGTGGATCAAGACTTTTGCATCTTGGAAGAAGTGAAAATTTCTAGACATTCAGCTGACCGTCCTTTTCTGGGCATAATGACTGAGTTAACATAACTTTATATTACCTTTCATTTTGTGGAGCTAAAAACAAAAGTCAAATTTAAGAATGCTTGTTAAACAGAGCCTCAAAAAAAAGTGAACTTCCTTAACAAGGAAGCTTAACAAGGGTGAGAGAGTCTACACCTGTGCTCACCCAGGTGCAGCTGGTGAGGTTCCAGCCCCTCTCAGAGTGGAGACTCCCCAAGGGTGAGCAGCTTGGTGTGGACCACAGGCACTTTCTTTCCTGGGCCTCCCCGGAAGACAGGCCCCAGACTAATTAGAGCCATCTTATCAGTCTTGACTTGAAATTGAAAGAAAATGATGTTTAAATATTTATAACTTTGACATTTACAGTCAGATGTCTTTTAAAAGCAGAACACCTTCTGCACAGTGGAAGCTCTTTCTGGAAGTTTGGAGCTGAGGAGTGTGGTGGAGAGAAGCTTTCTCAGAGGCAGGCTGCTAGACGTGCTGGGGGAATCTGTGCATCCAGGATACAGGAGGCACACACGCTTGCCAGCACCCCCCATCAAGGTCTCAGCAGCAGGGAGAGGAAAGACTTAAAATAATAACGACGTCCAGGTTGCATCAGCTCTGAGGCAGCTTGCAGGAATGGTAACCTCGAGCATGTCTGGCTGCCATGGCCCCTTGCACCTCCTCAAATTTGGAGCATGAGATATTGCAGGCACAGTCTTAAGGCAAAGTCAGTGAGGGAGGAGAGTCACTGTGTGGGGAGCTGCTCTACACACCACGGTTGAGTTCAGTACTCCCACCTCTAAAGGGCTTTCAGTGACACGTCTTCTGAGACATCTATGAGGAACGCCCATGGAACTATTTAATAGTGTTGTGTGATAAGGCAGAGGGGCATGGGGTTCTATACCCAGAGTTGACTGTGAGTACTAAACCACACCAACACAGAACTTGATGGTGACTGCTTGTAGGTAGATAGGGTACCGGGACAACATATTTTCATGTTTCTCAGTACTGTGTGATATAACTGATTCAACAAGAACCTGTCTAAGTCTCTGCCTTGCAGTCTAAAAACTGTTTGCTCAAAAAAAGGGGGGGGGAAGAAAAAAGAAAAGAAAGAAAAGTTATGGTCACAAAAACATTCAGTTTTGTTAATACTAAATTTCTGTTGTTGACATACTTGTTTGTACCATTTCTAAGGAATCTGATTTGTAACCTAGCTCCACCATGTATTAGCAGCCACCCCCCCTCCACACACACACACATACACACACACACACACACACACACACACACACACACACACACGGGTTTGCAAAGGCCTGAAGGGGCATGTCCCACCCTCTTTTTTGGGGACCCACGTTATTATAACTACAAAACCTTTTCCCCCAGTGAAACAGGAATTAGTCTCAGAAACTATTAATGGGCTACTATAACAACTTAGTCTTTAGTTGACAAGATGAACACCTTAGAGAATTATTTGGAATTTTCTCAGATACATGTATTAAAACATAGTTGCAATCACTTTAAAACTAATCACAGTTTTCACTGAAGCATTTTCCAAGCAGGACAAGTGACCAAACTTAAAAATGCGGAGGGGGGAGGTGTCTTGAAATATTTTCAAAAGTATTTTTTAAAGCTGTTAACCGAACTATTTTTAATTTGGAATTTGCCACAGAATTCTAATAAATGAGAGAAGTCAGGCGGAAATAATCATGTATTAATTCTCTGCATTACAAAATCTTTTCAGAAGCTATTATCAGAGCAAGAGGCACTGCGGCCCTGAATTCGGGGTGGGGGAGGGCCTTTGTGCAGCTGAAAGCTATTGTTCCCCTCTCCAGATGAAATTGTACTTGCAAATCTGCCATTCAAACAGCAGAGAGAGAGAGAGAGAGAGAGAGAGAGAGAGAGAGAGAGAGAGACACAGAGAGAGAGAGAGAGGCTTATATGGGTAAAAGAATCTCCAAGAAATAATTATTCTTAAACATAAACTTTAATGGAAATAAGTCATGTGCGTTTTAAAAATAGGCTGTTTGTTGAATTTTTCGGGCATACACGTAAGTGGATATACAAAATATAATAACTTATTTGCTATCTTGAAGTACTCCTAAAATAGCTGTTCTAGGGGAGAAAACGCTCTGTTCTAAGATAAGGAAAGATTCATGATATCGATGTTGAAGGGGAGGAGAGACAGTCCTGTGAACTCATTTTTAAGCATTACTTGTTAACCACAAATCGTCCGAAGTAGAAGAGCGAGCCAGCCAGCGGAGAACAGTCCAAAATGGATCTGTCCAAAGAGGAAACCTGCACCCTCGCATTTTTCCAATGCTCTGGATGCGTTTTCATTGCACCAGAACTCAAACCGGCATGGTCAGCGCGCTCTCGGGCCGTTGTTTTTGGCCTGTTTGGTGCCTGAGGCCTGGCATGGCCCAAATCCAAATGCACGCCCTCACCCTCACCGTCAGGAGTTTTCTAGGGTAACGTCCTACTATTGAAGGAAGACATTTGGACTTACTGTTCAGTTCTGTCCCTATTCGCCCCAGCCCCAAGAATCAACTCCCTTCGAGACTGGATTGTCTTTTTTGTCTTCTCTCGCTCCCCACAGGCCAGAAAGGCCTCGGCTGAGGACTAGCCTAACTGTGCGATCCTGTTGTTGAGAGGAGTCCGAGCGGGTCTAGGGAAACTGACGGGGGCCGACACCAGCCCCCTCCCCCACGTTGGGAATCCGACCCACACCGGCTTCAGCATTGTCACCCCGCTTTCCCGGTCCCTTCCCCCTCTCACTAATTCCCAAGATCCCCGCGGAGGTCCTGCAGATCAGACCACAGTGCAGGACACAAAAGGTCGAGGGTTTCTAGGAGCCTCGGGTATTCACAGCTCCGAGAGGGTCCTCGCGGGGACAATGCGGCGGCCCAGCCTCCCGGGCCACAAAGCGCGCCGCGCCGGCCGGGCCGACTGGCCGGCAGGGAAGGATTAATATCCCCAACAACGCCCCTACCCAGCCAAGACTACCCAGAGCTTAACAGCTCCGCCACCACCGCACACCTCGGCCTGCACTCCCCACCCGGGCCATGGTGCTCTCGGGAGCCGAGCTGGGCACATAGGCTAGCTAGCGGCCGGTGGGCATTTCCTCCCGCGTGGATGGAGAGTAAAGAGCTTCCACTTTCTTCCTCTGCTCCCTCACAATTGCTTGATCCCCAAAATCTGGAAACCATTCGGAACACTAAGTCCTTTACTCCAGACTGAGAACGAAGGCTCTTGGTTCCCTGCAGGGACGCGCGGTACCTAGCGGCCCCGAGGTCTGCTGACTTTGCTGGACCACTAAAGACCAGGGCTGGGGAGAACAGTGGGAAGGGACCCGACCTGGGCGGGTAGAGGCACACAGTGCGGTGGACAGGTAAACTGCAGCGCACAGCAAGGACTGCCGCGGACAGGGCCCTAGCGACCCCGAAACTGACTCCCTTTCTTTCCAGCAGTCCAGCCTGGAGCGTCGCAGGATCATAGCAACCAAACGCAAGAGGACCTTGGCTTTAAAAGTCAGCGTTGCTGATCTGGGATCTACCCAGCTGCCTGGGGACGCAGATCAGGCGGGGTTTCCAGCCAAACCGGCAGTCAAAAACGAAGGAAATAAGCCCTTGTTCAAACAGCTCTGAGTCAGAAGTTTCTCTGGCGAGTGCGCGAACGCCCCACCTGGCGGGGGTGTGGGGTGTCTGATAGATTGGAGGAAGAGAAAACTCAGGTTCCCTTTGGGGGAGGGGAGGTTGAAGCTCGAGGCAGGAGGCGCGGGACCTAGGATTCTGCACACTCCTGGGTCGCCCCACCTGCTTCTATAACGCTCCGCCCCGAGGCCCACTTGGTCACCTTAACTCGCTACCTGCTGGGATGCCCGGGTGGCACAGAGGTACACCCCGGAACCTCAGAGGGGCGAGCAAAGAGATCCCCAAAAGGTGGCCAGAAGACCCCCCTCCCGCCACAAGCGGGTCCCTCTATGCTAGCTGCTCATCAGACTTCACCCATCCTCCCTTTCCTCACAGTACCCATCTCCATCTGTGCCCTCACCACCTCTCATCCTCGACGCCATTCTCGCCAAGTTCTGAATTTCCCAGAGGGCCAGCCTTGTGACAAGCTGAGAGGATTACTCAAGGGGAGAAGTCCTACAGACCACAGTCCTGTTCTCCCCCAGGGAAGTCTCCTGGAGGTACAGACCCAGGACTTCTGTGTCTCCTTTCTAGTCTGTGCGCTCAGGAAGAATTGCCCGGGTGGGCTCTCCGCCTCAGACCCACTTGGAGATTATTCCAAACGCATGTCTTTCTGGTTGGCCAAACCTTTGAAAACAGGTGTCCTGAGGCAAGTCGGTTACCCCCTGAACTGGGCAAGACACCCAGGTCGTACATCTGAACCCCTCAAGCACACTCTCAACCCTTGGGAGGTTCTGTTCCACGCCCTGTCACCACCGCACTTGGTGATGCCCTGGGGTTATCCCCTCTTGATCCCTTCCGCCCCACCCGACTCCTCTCCTCTGCCAGAGCCCACCCGACCACCCCACTCAGTGCCCAAGGCAAGGCTGGCAGTTCCAGGTTACCTGCAGCTAGGCGGACGCTGGGTGCCCAAGAGAGCAGGATGAGATGGTGGTGTGCGCTCGGCCAAGCGGTTTTGGAGCACAGCTGCCCCGGCCTCTGGCAACAGTAGCGCCATCATCACAACCAACCACTTCCCTGCACTGGAGCGACTGGCAAGCGGGGTCATCCTGCTTCTGACCACAAACTTCTCAGGCGGCGGGTGGAGACAAAGGTGCCGCGCGTCCCATCAGCGGCAGCGCGATGGTGGCTCTCGCTCGGAGCCGGCGGGTACAGGCAGTTCTGCGAGGCCTCTCAGCGCGGACCGGCGTGCTCCGCCCCAGCCCGGCCCCCTGACTAGGTGCACCGGGTCCCGACGCTGCGTGGGCGGGTGCAGGGCCCGGCTCGGGACGGTCCCCGCAGGGCGGCCGGCCGCGCGCGCAGCTCCAACCAGCGCGGCCGCCGCGCCCCGCCTTATATCCGGCCCGGCGCGCACCCGGCCGGCGGCGGCGGCGCGGCTCGCGGCCCAGCCACCGGTTGCTATAGCGATGTCGTCCCCCCCCCCACATGTTGCTGACAGCAATTGGCTAAGGGGCCGTGGCTCTCCATACACCCTCATCCACCCGAGACTATGAATGGACATAAGCTTTGTCTGTCATTGGTACAGCGCCGGAGCCAGGGCCTTCCCTGGTTATTTCTTATAGTCTTTTCTTTTATTCCTAAGTTGCACTTCATTCTGGACAAGTCCTGAGTAGCACTAGGGTGAGGGAGTGAGGGCCCGTGCTGGAAAAGTCACCCCTTATACCCCTACTGTGACCTTTGCTTATAGCAGGGGCAGTGCTGCCTAGAAACCCTCCAAGGGAAAAATAAATTACCGCAAACAGGGCCCTTTCTCCGCTTTCCCAGTGGAAGCATATTAATTACTTAGGGGACACCCCCCCCCACACACACACACTGTACACGAGCCCTGTTTTCTAAGACCCAGCTGCTCTTAGGAAGGTACTAATGAGACTTTGCCACCATTTGGTCCAGGCCAATTGCCAGGCTGCTAGCCCAACATGCTGGACTGAGCAAGGAAGAAAAAAAAAAAACCCAAAAAAACACCCTAGCAATTTCGCCGGCACCCCTACACTCTTCTCCTTACCCTAGACGACCGTCCTGGGTGTAGGGGTAGGACACAGTGCTACTACCTTTCCAGTCCCCAACTACTCCCCAATTACTTGACCCTCAATGCAGACCCAAGGCAGGAGTCGAGTGGGCTGGTGCCATCCAAGACGTCTCCAGAGGTCCCCCACCCCCACCCCACTCGGGGTTTGGACTCTACTACACCACCGTGTTCTGGGGCCCTTCCCTCCCACACTCTTCTTCTTTAACCCTTGCCCGCCTCAGGGGCACTACCACAGGTTGGGCACCCTGGTGTGCTGCGCCCCCACAGAGCGGCCGGAGTCACAGAGCTGAAACCCAACATCTGTGCGTACAAAGCTCTCTTCAAGGCCCACAGCTGCACGAACAAGGGGAAGAAAGGAAAGTGTGGGAGAGCAGATTCTGTCATAGGCAGATGACAGTCTGCGGAGGGCTCTTTAGTTTCTCTTTTTCTGGAAACCCCGACGCCCTACCCCCATCCCTTCTCCTGCCGCCTTCCCATTGTTCCCTGCACTTGGGACAGCTGGAGACTTGGGCCCGCACAACCCAACACCCCCCACCCCCATCCCTCTGCACACCCGGAGGCCGCAGAGCCTACTCCTAGGCTCTCGGACAAATCCACTACAGGCCAGGCTGTGAAACCGACAGCGCCCTGCCTTTTTATCCACCCTGGCTAAGCCCCAGATCTGTCTGGTGCGAAGGAGGTAGCAAGGGCTGGGTTCCCCCAAAAGAGGGCTCAGCGCTACCAAGTGACTGCTTCTGTCGCTGCTGCTTTTCCAAGGACGACTTCCTCCTGTCTGGGCTTAAACTCTTTTGTTTAGTTAGTTTTAATTTACACGGGCTGATGGAGGGAGCCCCAGAGGCCTGCAGTGGTTCTGTAAGCTGCCCCAACCCTGTGGGTCTGAGTAGGTTTCGAGAGGCAGCTGGTGACTTCATGGGGAAGATGAGTTTGGGGTGGTTATGGCAAAGAACAGAAACCGGCCTTTTCCTATGATACAGTAGGTGGGGAGGAGTCAATCAGTTGCCCCTGTGCTAGAGGATAGGCCCTGGAGACACCCTTCAAAATCAGGTTGCTGCACGGTGACCCTCTTCGAGGCTCTCCACCAGGCTTCTCCGGAGAGAAACGGTTCCCCTCTGTTCCTCCACCGCAGGCCTAGGTCTCAGCAGTGCACTGAGGCCAGTTGGCTACCGGCCTATGATGGCAAAGGCCAGGATGGCCGCGGTGGTGGTGGTGGTGGTTCTCAAACCCTGTTGTCGACCTCAGGGCTCAATCCACTGGAGCGCCTGGTGCCTTGAGTTCCCTGCCTGGTTCAGCCTTGGGCTGAGAAGGAGGAGTACCCCGTGGGCTGGAGCTCTGGCTCAGAGAGTAGAAAGAACAGCAGGACAGGGGACACGGAGTCAGAGCGAGGCCCGGGGGAGGGGACCCGCAGCCCTCAGCCTCTCAGGCAACCGGGCCTCTCCATAGCAACGGCCGGCGTGTTAGCACTCCTCCTCCTCCCGCTCTCTGTTCTTCCTCCCTTCTTCCCTCCCTCACCCCTCAACAGGACTTGGAGAATGGATCACAGAATCCTGGGACCGGGAAGGCAGATTTCCTCTCTGTGAAGAGAGGTTCAGCCTCCCAGGTGCGGCTTGTACCCTTAGGGATGGGGATCCATCGCTCGGCAACAGTGCGAGGACACGCCACGTCCCACGTTCACCCTTTGAGATGCCAAGATAACTGGCATGCAGTCATGGCGCCTTAAGGACACGGAGGCTCCACGGGGAACACAGGGGTCTGGCAACCCAGAGCCAGGCTCTGGCACTAGGCGCCCTCGGAGGAGATCTGGGCGGGGCAGCGGAGTCGGGGGCGCGCGGGCCGGGGCAAATAGGAACGCGCACAGTCTCAGGGAGTTCTCGGCCCAGATTGCTCCCATCCCGGAGCCGCAAACGCAGTAGGATGCTGCGGTGTACCGAGAGGATCCTAAAGGGCACCAGGCGCCTGCCACATCCCAAGACGCGGCTCGGCATCACCCTCCTGTCACACCCCACTTGCTTTTCTCGTCTGCGATTGTCCCGAGCCACAAGCAGGTGTAGGATACAGTCCCTTTGCTTCAACTGGCACGGACCCTCTCGTGGTCAATTCGGACTGCGGCTGGCTGGAGAAGGCCAGGAGCCAGGGCAGACGCAAAGCCAGGGCAGGGCTCGCTGCCCCGGCAACCAGCCAGCTTGGTCTTCCACAAGCGTCAAGAGAAGTGGAAATCTGTAAGTAGAGGCGTTTGTTTTACTTTACTTTCTCAGTGTCCCAAAGGACACTTTGTGTGAGCACCACACTTCGGATTTAATCAGGGATCCGATGGACCTGCCTTTCCCGTGCTAAGAGGAAGGGTGGATACACAGGTACATACACTAAGTTGCATTTTGAGCATCTTTTCAACAACGAAATGGCCTTAAAGCCGCCATGCAGTTGTTTCTATCTAGAAAGTGTATTTTAGCTTAGCTCTCCTCACACCTCGCCTCTTGCTGCCCTTGCCAGGGATAGCCAGGCCCTGAAGTGGAGTGCCCCAGACCCACATTCTGGCTGCAGAGCAGGTCCACTATGAAAGTCAGACAAACTTGCCGTCCTGGGGGTTAAGGAATGAGTTTGTACTGCCCCTGCCATCTCTTTTCGCCTAGAAACCGATAAACCAACCCAAAAGGTTCTTGTTTTTCCCCCCTTCTTTTTAAAATTCTTATTTTCAGGGCAGGGAAAGTCCCATATAAAAGTTCTCAACAACGATAATTCATGCAATACTCAAGAAGGTTGGTGATAGTATTTTCTCTAAATCACAAAGGCTTAGATCTCTTTTTATAACGCACTTTATTTCACGTGATTTCAGTAACATTTCTAGAAAAAAAATTAAACAACACAAAATATGTATGAGACCTATTGCGTGGGATTATTTATAGATGGCAAACATGCATATTGTTTATATAGAAGTTAGGAATGGTTGGCTGATGAATAAACAGCAACAACAACAAAAAACCTATCATATGTAAAACTCCCCAAACCTACAAAAATTCCCAAACAATATAGTTTAAAATGATTTGTTGGCCTTTGCTAATTCTTCATTGCTTAAAGTGCATTTTACATTTGTCAGGTGTGAGGCTAACTTGCTGTGATAGGAATCTCATTTTCAGTTTAGGGACCAGAGTAGCCTTGTGGAGAACTCAGCTAAGTGATGCAATACAGTCACTTCCCAGCACAGGGACTTATTAAAGAAAATGTAGTTTTAAGCAAAATAGAGAAAGGTTGTTATGAAAGACACACTTGTGGCAAGGCAAAACCCTAGCTCAGGAAGTTTTAGAAGTGCTTCATTTCAGGAAATTAAACCGTGTGTGTGTGTGTGTGTGTGTGTGTGTGTGTGTTTTAAAACAAATGCCAATTTACAATTATATCTCATGTAGCACGCCTGCCTGTGATCTAAGAATCCGTTCATAACATGATTTTCAATTATTAAATAAAAGTGGAATCAGATTTTTAATTATTACCTTCTTTAAATTATTACCTTTTTTGGTAGAACTTTTGTCATATCTATGAAAGAGATTTTTTTTTTTTTTTTTTTTTTTTTGGCAGGCAGAATGTCTGTCTGGGTGGGCTTCCCAGGGAGCTATCTATGGTGCTTTGTATCCTCTGAGCTCAGCCTGGGGACTTCTACCTTAACCCCTTGTCAGAGAGGGTTTTTTGTTAGTTTGTTTGGTTGGTTTTGGTTTTCAAGGGCCATCTTTGGGAGGCCAGTCCGTGGTACCACGAGGGCCAGCCCCCCCCCAGCTTTGCAGACTGTGGACAAACTTCACCCCACAACTTCACAGTCATGTTAAGAACAGGTGCTTCCTGGGGGAGTGGATGGCTGAGTACTGCTTTGCCACTAGAGCAGGCATCAGGTGCAGCTTTTAAGACAGTGACCTCACCTTAAAATTGGGAGGAACCCAGACACCCTGAAATCATTCACTCAGATATTTTACTTTGATTTAGGGGGAGCCAAACAAAAATAAAATTCTTTGATTAACTCGGAAAACTGGAGATCATTTTTGGGGAAATAAAAAGGGGAGGAGCCCGCCTCAGTCTTTATTATCACTTTCTAGCACTTGCCCATCTCCTCAAGGGTCTAAAGTTTCGTAAATGGAGAAATAAAATAGGGACCACACTATGGAATAAAGTCTATGCTTCCTTAGTAGCTTAACATAGTTACACAAAGCTGTGTCCTTAAAAAACAAAAACAAACAAACAAGCAAAAACAAACAAAAAAAGGACTGGCTGGAGAGATGGCTCAGAGGGTAAAGGTGTTTGCTGCCAAGCCATCTCCTCCAAGTTGTCCTCTGTAGTGTGGCATGCATACATTCCCACCCCACCCCCGAAACGAGAAAAATTATTTAAATAAAAACTGTATTTCAGCAGAAGCTTATGGTTAATGGGTTAGTTAGCACATATGTGGTGATTTTGTAGAGTTTTCTTTGCAGAAGCATTGAGATTATAATTCAAAGGACAAGACAAGCCCCGGGCCTTTGTTATTGCTGTTATTAGTTTTGCCCATTAAAAGTAGTGTTCTAAAGGACATGTGCTCATGGGGCAGTCATTTACAAATGGAATGGTGTCCCTGGAGGTTCATCTGGTTTTATTCTCAGATTCCAGGGAATCTACAAGATAAACGACTATCTCCCTCATTGGGAAGACCGAGCCATTTATTATTCACAAATAATACTATAAATGCACATTTAATGGTTGGTATTCAGGATAGTGTGTCTGTAGCATGTTCATGACTGGATTTTTATTGCTCACAAATTTAGGCTAAAATTCCCTTGACTGAACCTCTGCAAGATGCACAGGAACAGGGATGTAACTTTTTTTGAGAAGGGCTAAGTAGTACCATTGTGTTCTAGTGAATGGGAACAAGTGCCTCTGTAGAGAATTTCCAAGGTATCTCAATTTTTTCCCACTAAACTCATGTGTCTTCTCAGGTACGGATCACAGGTCCATTGTAATTGTTTGGAAACAGCTCCTTCCTTGGATTGCTTTGGAATTAAAAGTAGAACAACAATTGAGGTAAATGTTTGTTTCACAATTCTGCAATTCTGCAACGCACTGTTCATATATTCGTTAAGAGGAATCCTGTATTTTAATGTAGGGAAATGGGCTCCAGTTGATTGAATGAACAGTTGTGGCCCAGCAAGCTCTCCTTCCTGTGGGGAGTCTACAAAGGAGTTAACTATGAAGTGGCTTTTCTGATGTTATATTGCAGGTAAGTTTGTAAATATTTAGGTCAAGTGAGAATAAAAATTCAGTTGTGGTGGTGGCAGCTGAGTGCTTTCCTGACAAAAAGGGAAAAGTCTCTGGCTTAGCTGTCACTTGGAAAACTTTAGTGACAGTAAATCAAAAACTCTGCGAGAACCCACAGTTACCTGATATAATAGTGAGTTTAATAATATAGCTAAAACTCCATCATCTCTCCTTTATGGGTAAGCATGAGTTGATGGTACTCCGGGAGTCATGGCTCACATTAACACAGGGTCCCACGAGCACTTTCAAAGTACTGGGGATATCTTCACAGCTGGCCACTATCATCTGTAGTAAGTTATACCTTTCTTCAACACTGCTCAGTCATCCTGAGATTCCAGTTTAGATTTACCTTCAGGAATCTAGCCCAATATTTTTTTTTAATGATAAATGGGTATGTATTAGGGAAGCAATTACACAGACAAAAGTAAATAACCCTTCTGAAGTCTTCCTGCTCCAGAAGATGCAGTCTCTGCCCTTCTGATGGTCTCCACAACCCAGATCTTCCTCTACCTTAATGGGTCACTTTTGCATGTGAAACTCCGCCCAAAGGGCGTGGCCACTGCTACAAGTTCACTGGCAAGGCCCTATAGTTGCTATGAAATAACTAAATATTTTAAAGCTATTTTTCACTTCCAACTGCCCCATGTCATGGCCCATTTCTCTGCCCTCCTTGCCAGTGGCTTTTGAATATTCAAAAAGATAAATCTCTGAGGAAAGATTGCTTCTTACCATTATCTTAATACGCCATTTCAAAAGGTTCACACGGGAGTACAGCGTGCCTCACCTCATTAGGAAGTGAACCCGCTCCTCTGGGTGACGGCTGTGGAAGGAGCCCCTCACCTGCTATCCAAACATGGCCACAATTCTCTCTTGTCTTCTTCATGACCAAGTCCAGCCTGTTGCTTTTTCAGGGCAACACCCAGCCTGGCCTTGCTTCCTATTCTTTGTAAGTTGAGGGTGTCAGCCCTGGCGGGCCACAGCATCAATCTCCACTGCCCTCTGCCTAGCTCAGACGTAGCAGGCTGGCTCCTTTCATCAGAGCAACCAGGTGGCACAGGAGAGACCGGGAACAGCCATGTCCACACGAGGGCACGCGCCCGCTGGAAATGGGGCTACGCTTGCCATCACCCCCTCTTCACCCGAGAATTTGGCCAGTGGCACTGTGGCCTGTAGTGCCCTGGTCCTTCACCTGCTTCGTATCTAGTGTGGAATCCCCTGGCTTTATTAAAACGGTACAGGCATGTTGCCACCTCACAGACGTATGTCTGTGGTCTCGCTTTCGGTGATTTTGGTATCCCCGGCAAATCGCAGACTGGAAATATTAAATGGAAAATCCCAGAAATCAAAGCAGTTTGTAAGTTCAAAATTACACACTGGGAAAATGTGATGGACTCATATGCCATCCTACCTTGCACTGCCCTGCATGGGTTCAGCCCTCTGTCCGGTGTTTCCAACCTGCGTATGCTGCATTCCATCAGGCACTTAGCTGTTTCAGTTAACATCTAGTACTCTCATTCAAGTAAGCCTTATTTTACTTAATAACAGCCCCAAAGCACAATGCTGGCAATTTAGATGCGTCGAAGGAAAGCTATAAAGTGCTTCTTTCAAGTGAAAAGCTGAAAGTTCTTAATTTAATAAGGAAAGAAAATATAGTATGCTGAGGTTACTAAGTAAGAACTCAGTGTACTGGCTGAGGCGTCCACTGAGGGCCCTGGAGAATGTCATCAGTAGATAAGGGAGCTGCTGTATAAAGACCACACACACACACACACACACACACACACACAATATGCCCACACTAAGCCATACTCAGGACATCTCACACACTCTTGTGCTCACACACATGCACAATATGCTCACACTAAGCTACATATGAACCACTCAACACACACATAGCCTACACATGTGCTCATACAACATATGTACCACCTCGATCACATACCACTCAATATACCTCATATGCATGCTCACACTTTTCATGTGTGCACATAGCTGACACATCCACATGCATTATTCCACATTCTCCCACTGTTCACATACATACACAGTACCTCACATGCACGCATGTTCGTGCAGCTCATAGACATGCTCACAGATGCACACATAGAATAAGACATACATTATGCGTATATTCACACTAATCCATGTGCTGACCACCTCACACACATGCACACACTTACATACTTCATGTTCATACTCATGTGGCTTTCTCACAGTCTTACACAGTAGCACGCCTAAGAATGTATGCATTCTTCAGTCACTGAAAGCACTGTTGAGTCTTTGCCTATGTGGAAATAGGTGGACATTGGCTTGTATCCTCTTACGAGATATGCTATACGAGATTTCACTTTTTTTTTTTCTTTCTCCCAAGGCCCATGTGATTTGTATATTTCCATTCCAGTTTTGTGGATGAGGAAGCCAGATTGCTATGCAATAAATGAGAACTTGCAAATGGATTGGTACTGGGTCCTTGGTAAACACACACTCTCCTCTCACACACGTTTATTTACCATACTCTCCAGCCAGCACCAGGTGAGCGCCACGGAGCTCTGAGGAAGGTCATGGGCTCTCCATGGTCTCCATCGGATCCTGCAAGCCTCTCCTCATTGCCACAGTGACAGGTGTTATTTGAGAAATAACCCAATAATTGTCCCAGTTGTCTGTGAGTAAGACAGCAACTTTCTTCCTAACCTCCTGTGTGGCGTGCTCATGGGCTGTTAGGAACGAGGTTCCTCCGATGTTCCTGCTGACCAAAAGCATCAGCCACCCATGCCTTTCCCCAGCCTTAGTACCATGGCCCCATTGGTCTGTACTTGGTTCTGGAGCACACGGTGAGGGTTTTGTGCCGCGCTGTGACACAGGTTTTATGTGAGGAAGTCCTAGCTCCAGGTGCGGTCACACAGTTATAAGGAATTATGGCTCTGCCAAGAGGTAACGGCCTGTTTGAAAGGTACTGTGGCGTTTGCCTCTCGTAGCAGAAAGACCACACGGTGCAATGTATGCCCATAGCATGTGGTCTGCAAGTCCTATGTTGTCTGCTTTGTCCATCTGGCAAGGGAATGTCTGGTCCAATGTTGGTGAGAGGTCAAGGTTGCTGGCATGTGCTGGACAATAACATTTGATGAGGAAGGTTAGGCAACCGCAGACACAAATAGAAACTCACAGGTACAACAACCAGTATCCACACTGGATGGGCAGTGGGGGCTCTACTGAAACGGAATTGTCTCTCCATCTCTTAGTCCAGGAAACCAGGATGGTGGAGTGGTCCAGGAAATCAGGAAGGTGGAGTGTCTTGGAATCTTGGGGCAACTCTCAGACCTAAGGTGCCTGACAACATCTTGAGACATGTGGGTCTCAGGAGAAAGCTGAAGACGGAACTTGTGGGAAACCATACTATTTTTTTTTTCTTTTTGAGACAGGGTCTTGCTATGTATCTCAAGCTGGCCATCAGCCTCCCAACAGTCATACACTACTATACTTTGCACAGAAACCATAAGTTAAGTTATAGTGAGGAGTAAAGGATCACAACTACATTACAGAAAGTAGAGAAGGATTCATTAGGAAGTGTTACGAAAACCAGGCTGCAGCAAAGTCGTCAGATGCTGACTGCTAGTCCTGATATATTAACTACACTGTGGTAGCCAGTCCTTGACCCCAGGGGGAGGAACTTGGTAACTGTGGTAGAAGTCACTCTCAAGAGAAGGTGACAAAGTCCCTTGCTGTCTTTGCAGCTGTGAATAAAGCAGCTGCCAGGCATGGACTGTTGGAGCCACACCGGGGACTAGAACCTTCAGGGCTGAGGCTATTGGTATTAGGGGCTTGGGACAGTTCCTCCGCCCAGTGGGCTCTGAGTTGACAGTGACAGCTGGAGGCCCTCACGGTCTGCTCCAGATCCCTGGTCCACTGTGGCTATCAGATAGACAGGGTGGCTTTAAGTAGCTGCATTTGGAAAAAACTTGTCACACAGAAAAGGATAACCATTAGAGCTAGGGGTGAACTTAAAAAAGCTGTTTGTATCAGAACCACTTTAGGACAATCCGGAGAAGCACCTCATCCCAGGTCATCCCACAGGAAAGACCCTGTGCAGTGGCGGGCGAGAATCCAGATACTTCTACACCCACTCAGACTGTGGCTTCCTTCCCAGTACAGTGGTACTGTGCTCAGCCTATGGCTCCCCACCAGAACTTTGTTCTCTGCTTACAAGTCACGCCTCTGCCCAATAGTACCTGGTGGTAGATCTTTGTTGGCTTTGTCTGCTTCCTGCTTCCCTTGCAGCTTTTCTTTCTTTAAAAAATATTTATTAGCTGGGCATTAGTGGCTCATACCTTTAGTCCCAGAACTTGGGAGGCAGAGGCAGGTGGATCTCTGTGAGTTTGAAGCCAGCCTGCTCTACAGAGGGAGTTCTAACACAGGCTCCAAAGCAATATAGAGAAACCCCGTCTTGAACCCCCTCCAAATTCTATTATTATTATTATTATTATTATTATTGTGTGTGTGAAAATGAATGCCAGATGAGGGCACTGGATACCCTGGACCTGGAGTTACACATGGTTGTGAGCTCCCAGCACCAGATCTGGGAACCAAATCTGGGACCTCTGGAAGGACAAGCGTTCTTAACACTGAGCCATCTCTCCAGCCCCTCAAGTGTCCTTTCTTGAGAACAAAAGTGTTTCAGAGACAAGGTCTCACGTATTACAGGCTGGCCTCAAACGTACTAAGCAGCTAGGATGACCTCGAACTTCTGATCCTCTGAGTTCTGGAATTTCAGGTATATGCCGTCACCTGTGGCTAATGTGGTTCTGAGGATCAAACCCATGTTTTCCTGCATGCTAGCAAGTGCTCTTCCAACTGAGCTGTATCAGCGGCCCCACAAATGCACTTCCCTTTTCTTTTTAAAGAGCTTTGTTGTGTTTTGTGTGTGCATGTGTGTGTCCATGCGTGTGTCTGTGTGTGTCTCTGTGTGTGTGTGTTTGCACTTGTGCACACGCAGAATGAGACACTCATAGATGTTTATGAATACTTGCAGAGTTCTCTTACTTCTACCACACAGATCCAGGGGATTGAAACAGTTGTCTTGTTTAGTGGAAAACATCATTACCACTGAGCTATTTTGCCTTCCTTGACTTCCCTCCCTCCCTCTCTCTCTCTCTCTCTCTCTCTCTCTCTCTCTCTCTCTTTCTTCTGTAACACTACTTGAATGTGGCAGGCACTCCAAACTCTCCCAAGAGAGTCGTTTCTACCCTGCAAGCACGGGGCTGCTTGTTCTAAATGCAGAAGCCATGCTTGGTGCTCCTTGGTGGTTGTCACTGCTAGACCATGCCCACACCCAATGGTAAACACTGCTTTCTGTAGTCACTCACCTTGACTCCCTTCTTCTGGGTCATCTGGGGCCCGAATTGTAGCTCCTCAACCTTCTACATGGCTTAAACCGTTGGCCATAGTGTGAACAGCTAGCTATTCCTGTTACCACAGCCTCCAAAGATGCAGAAGATGGAGAGAGAGAGAGAGAGAGAGAGAGAGAGAGAGAGAGAGAGAGAGAGCGAGCTGCCTGGGCAGTGAGCCAAGAGGATATTAACCATCTCTGCATTCCATCCTGTCTGAAATTGCCATCACTGGACATGTCCACATGCATGCTCAAACTTTAGCAAAACCATGTAAAACATCCTCAGAAAGCAGCTCTAGGCCTGTACACATTTTTTAAAGCAATTTACTGTTGCAAATTTAACTTTCAGCTATGACGGTGCCACATGATTGATAATTCTCTCTGTGGGACTTACGGGTTCATAAACTAAGAAACGTAACATCATTACCTACAGGTGTGTGATTTCCTCATCCTTTATATGGACATAACATGGGTCATAGTCACAATTTAATAACAACCCAAGCAGGGCTCAATAAAAGTCACCATCAGGAGTGGGAAATATTCTTCCATTTATTTCTCTGCTAGAGCTTGGCAACCAAACGGGGTTTAGATGGAGATTAATTGCCACCTGAGAACTGACACTCTTCCAGCATGATGTGGCAAGAAGCCACCTGGGGCTCTGTGCTAAGATCTGGCTACCACACAGCAAAAGAGGGGTCCTGGGCTTCTATCCCATAAGAGGGCACTCTGGGGTCAGTGATAGGGGGCACATATGACAAGTGACAATGACATCCAGTTCCGTACAGCAATTCCTAGGACAGTGTCTGAAATGAGCCACCTAATTTTATTTCTAAGAAAATTACCGAGATGAGTTTGACCTCTGAGAATCCTTTCAGGCCCTCTTCTGCACAAGCAACCAAGAGCACCTCGAACTGGATAGAAAGCCTAAGAGGGATTAGGGAATCATCTTCAGTGCCCATTTATAACCTGATTACTTGCTGATTCTGGGGGCTAAGGGACACAAGGCCAGGAACTCTGTCTTCTCCAAGTGGGCATTCCTGGCAAAGTTCCTGATGGCCATCAGGTACCGTTACTTCCTGAAGTGCCTTTCTGCACATGCTCTATAGGGAGGACCACCCCAGCTCAGAGACAAAGTCTAGGATTAATGTACTTGGTTAAGGGCTAAGATGCTCCTGCTTTCTTAGATGTATGTCCTGAGTTTCAGGGGGTCCAGTAGCCCTGGAGAATAGTGGCATCCCTAATGTCTGAGACACACACCTGCAGGTTCCATGCTCCGGGAAGCTAGATTTCTTAGATAGAATATGAAAACCAGGAAGGGGAAAGTCAACATAAACAACAAAGAATTCTGGCAGGGTCCTTGGCCCCAGGCCAGGACTTTGCTTTAAAAAGAAGTAGGAGTCCTAAAATGAGAGTTTGCATTGTAGTTTGCCGGTGAGGAGCAAACTGGACGCTAGAGAGAGTGTATGCATGCAGTGGTGCCAGAATGCAGCAGGCACAAACTGTAATGCCAAAAAGGAGGGAGTGTGCTCTAACTGTGGGCACCAAAGTGGGGCATGCTTCAGCTGTGCGCCAGAGAGGCATCTCCAACTGTGGGTGCCAAAGAGAGGCCGAGGAATGTGTGACATCCATCACGGAGGGCCAGGGAGCTTTGTTGTGGGACAATATGACCCTACCATTCAGAAGAAAAGGTGTGTGGCCCAGATATAGGGACAGAGGGGACAAATGCAGCCTTCCAGCTGCTGAAGAAGCCAGTGGCACAAGTCATCTCAAGACACTGTTGATGGGAGGTCATTCCGTAAATATGTTTCTCATATTGGTTAATGAACAGAGCCCTATTGGCCAATAGGAAAGCAAGATAGGTGGGACTAGGAGACAAGGAGGTTTCAGGAAGAGGTAGGAGGCAATTCAACATATAGGACCAAGAGAGAAGAACTCTGGACCCTCTCTCCAGTGAGATAAAACCATGTGGAAATACTTAGATTACTAGAAATAGGTTAATATTTAAGACAGAGCTAGCCAATAAGAAACGTTAGTAACAGGCCAACAGCATTATATCTAATATAGCGTCTCTGTGTGTTATCTGGAGTTGACACAGCCGTGGGACCAGGCTGGCGGGAAACTACTCATAACAAAAATACCTGCTTGTAACACACTGTGGTGGGCTCGTCAGAAGAAGGCCAAAATGAGAGGAAGAAGAGTTCTAGGTTAGCCTGAACTACAACGTTAGACTTCCTGAAAGATAAAATCTGAAGATGGAGGCAGAGGAGCTTTTCTTCTATGGGGCAACTAGGTACTCCAGGAGGATGTGTGGGCCAGAACTTAGGGCTTTTATTTAATAAAGAGAGTCAAATGTCTAGGTTATTTTCACAACATCTCTCAATGCTAAAAAAAAAAAAAAATCTCAGTGTGGTTGTGTGTCCTTTTGGTGTGTGCTGTGGCCCTCACCCACAGGCCTTAGATAATAACCCGTTTGGAATCAGGGTCTTCAAAGGTAGCAAAATCCACAGAGGTCACAAGGGTGGTCCCATCCACAGCCTGTGTCCATGCGACAGGGAATTCTGGGCACAGAGAAACACACAGACGTACTGGAAAAACACCCAGGGAGAAAGTGGCACGAGGCATGGCCTGGAGATGTGTGGCCGTGGCCAAAGACTGGACAAGGTGGGAAGGACCCTTTCCTCTCAGGGACTCCTGGTAAGAGCGAGGCCCTGAGCATCTTGACCTCAGGATCTACTGACTAAGCTGCCAGGGTATGTGGTACTCTCTCAGAAGCCATCCCCATTCACATACTACCCAACAACACATGCCTGTGGGCTGTTCCTGCCGTCCGTGTGCACTCCTGTATATCTATGTGCTGGGCTTGGCCACCTCACCTGCTGGCTTAGCCCATCTCAGAGCTATTTTACCTGCTGGTTCACTTGGGTGTTCTCCTCCTCCACTGTGAAGATAAGAGTCAACTTCTGTCCTTACCTGACTGTCACTTCCCCTCTTCCTAGCCCAGTATAATAAAAAAAATATAATATGACTATTGGTCTTTATGCTCTCAACAAACTATGGAACAGAATGAAATGTAGGGACAGCCCCATGTCATGCGCCTTCAAACAGCTGCCAGCTTACACCACCCTGCCTCATCAGTGGATTTATTCATTTAGTCCACTTGAATGGAAATTTGTCTAATGGTGTGGCTACTCCAATTCTCAACGTCCTCTTTTGGATACTGTAAATCAAGCAACCAAACAAAACATCTCAGAGGAGCCTCCATAAATTCCTTGAAGTTGACCAGCATCCATGATGCCAGTGGCAGTTCCTTGATCCCTCAGCGGACACCACTGAGAGGGAAGGGTGATGTTCCTCCCCATGTGTGTGCTCACGTGTCCTAGCATTTTGCCAGGGGCTAAGCAGGGACACTTGTTCCCAGTCCCCAGAATATATCCCCTATCTCTTGCAAATATTTACCGCGTTGTCGTTCTGACATCTTTCCCAATTTCCCAATCTCCAGGGTATCCTTGACGTGAGTGTTGTGATCTAGTTATGCCGTGGGTCCTAAAATGCAATTTATCTGGACTGGCATTTCAGACACAGGATACAACGAAGTGCCCGCCTAGCAACTGTCATCGACCGACCGTGACTGGCATACGCTCTTGCTCTACACAGTGAGTGTGCCGTTCTCACGGGGTAGAAATGACATCTAAGTCACCGTGCGCCGGTGGATGCCCAGATGACGCATCTGCTCATGTGGCCCCGGTGGGCTCCTGCTCTAAAGAGGAGAATTAGCTATATGGTGGGACCCCACATTTTGAGGCGCACAGCTGCAAGCAGCCGCCAGGCTTTCTGTACAGCTCATCCTCTGTGATTGCAGAGTGATAAACATTCCCCCGGGTGGGCCAGGCCTGCATGGCATTCCGAATTCTGCAGAGTTGTTGTTTCATGAATGACACTGTAATGCTGTATATAAAAAAGATGTGGGACGAGTACTTTTTCAACCTGCAGTCATTACTGAGTTTAGTCGGCATTGTGCATGGTGCTACAGTCATTCATCTTCCCTATCGCCACAACACCCTGTTGGACGGCTCTCCTTTGACCAATTATTGGCTCCAGCGTGATGGCTGTGTATCCTGGCTGTTACGATACAGTGTGTCTGCCTCTTCCCCAAGGGCTGGTCATGCGACCCTGAGTCCCAAGAAACTTGGTCTATGTGTCAAGTGACGGGCTCTAGGGAAGCTTAGAAACTGTTTTCTAGACTTATAATTGCTCTGAGCAAAATGTCCCAGGTACTCTCTCCTTCAGAAAGTCAATATCCTACGGGCTTAAGAAGCCCAGACCTTGCAGGATGAGTGGACTTAAAAGCAGAGAGATAGGGAGGCCACACCATGGACACTTGTCAGCAGGCTGCCTGCCTCCCTTTGAGAGACTCTAGCCTCCCACCGTTGGTATTTGGGGGGTCTCTTGTTACCTTCACCGAGCAAACGCTGTGCCTCACGCTGGAGAGAGGTGTGAAGGGACTTGAACAGGGCAAGGCAAGGCCTGAGAGTGTGGGCCATGTGGGGAGAATGGCATATGGAGTGTGTACCGGTCCCCTAGGAAACACCTGGCCAGACCATCAAAGATGAGATTCTGGGATGTCTGACACTGGTTCCCGTCCTGTGGTGACAGCCAGGAGCAAAGAGAAGGAAGAGGAAGATGAGGCCGAAAGGAAGCCACAGTCTGCGGCTGGCCAGGACACCTCCTTAAACATCATAAGCACCACTGACAGAGCCGAGACAGCATCACCCTGAAGTATGGTGCTATACCTCTGTCATCCTGACAGATGTCACTGTGGAAGCCACTGGCCTACCACAGCAAGCATAGCTATCTGACTGTGTGAGCTGGCCTGAACCAAGGTAGCTAAGGGATGGGCTCTGCCACCCACATGCAGCAGTGCAGGCCTGTTCCCTAACCCCAGAGACTTCTTGCCCTAAAGTCATCATCACAAACATCCTGGCATGGGTCTGTGAGCTCAGAAGAGTGAGTTGACTCACTCAAGGACATTTGTTCAGTAAACATCCCAAGAAGGCTTGAACTTGGCTCGGGGGTATGAAGTTGGTATCCTCTCCCATAGTCCCTGCTGCTTACCTACCTAGGAAGAAGGATTTTCTCGAATCCTCCACAGGACCATAAGCTTGCTCCTGAGGGGGTCCCTTTATGCAGAAAGATCACTGTATTTCAAGCTGTCCCGGCTCTCAGTGGGCCCAATTCATTCTGCTGTGGCTCTACAACAGGCTACCTCCTGCTGGTAGATTCAGGCCTGGAATGGCTGGAACTCATGGGTGATGCTGACTCGATTCCTGGCTGCCTGCTCATGTTTTGCTCACTGTAACCACTGATGCTAAATTTGCAAGAGCCAAGTGCAGATGCTCACCTCCACAAAGGCTGGGGTCCTGCCAGCAGAGGAACATTAATTGCTTCCACCACGGTCTCACTTGGAGATGTTTGCATGAGGCTGCTTGTCAGCTTCCTTCTAAGCAACCATGTTCTCATGATGATGAGCCACCCGGCCCTGGGCTGTCTTCCCCAGAAAACCACATTGCATTCTCTAGGAGGGAAATGCTTTGTCCTTGGTTTTTCTGTGGGTGGCCTTGCCATGGTGACGTCTCTTTTTTTAACCTGCTATAAATTCCTTTTGTAATCTCTCCTAAGCCATCATGTGGATGCTGGGGGGTGAGGGTGGGGGGAGGGCCACAGAGAATAAATAAACCTCCGATAAGTGTGAGATTTGGGAAAGATGATAAAATCAGAATAATTTGAATGAACTCGGCAAATGAATTTACAGCTCTTGAACTATCCGCTAATTTGACAAACAGTGGCTTAGAGAAGGACAGGCTATTTTTAAAGTAATTCATTTTCTCTGTTTTCATGTCACCTCAGTCAAGGGCTTAGTTAGGAAGGCATCTGCAAGCTAGACAGTCCTGTGCCTGGGCGGGACAGGCAGCCCAGGCCAGGCAGAGAGAGCTGGGTGATTATTCTAGCTTCAGTGGTGCATAGGGGGAAAAATGCCTGCTTCCTGCCATAACCCCTTCCCTGACTTTCCGTGACCTCCAGCAGGACACCAAGCTCTGAGAAACATGAACATTCTGGCCACTTTGGGTGCTCCATAATTCGTCACTGTCACTGTGATATGTACAGCCCTCCGGAATCCTCAGACTCCTGTGAGTCCACTTTAGTGGCTAAGCACCCCCTCCCCCAGCTGCACACAGCTGGGGCACCAGAGTCCCTTCTGGGAGCCTCAGTATCCAGTTTCTAGTGACCCCAGCCCAAACTGCCACCACAGCTTCAGGCTATGCAGTCACCGCTCTCTGAACCTCCAGGGAATGTAGAACAGACCCCCATGGACACCTCTCCTCTGGCTTCTGCAACCTGCCTCTGGCCAGCCCAGGACCTGCTTAACTTTTCAACAGAACTTTCACTCCAGGCTGATTTTGATGAGCCTGCCTCCTGAGAGCTGAACACACTTTGGGTCCCTTTAATATTTATCCTTAGGTGCCATATACTGTGCAGCCCAGGTAGCCATGGAATCTTTCTTGCCCCAGAGCTAGCTGAGGTGCCTGCAAAGCGGGCAGGGTATTCAAGCCAGACTTCCTGTGGCTCGTCTCTACCTCTAACTTGGGAGTAATGGGGAGGGATTCCCCTGGAGGACAGTCAGGGCTGGGCTCCGAGAAACCCTGCCTCAGGAGGACAGACAGAGACACTGTGAGGAGGCAAAAAGAATACTCTACTCTTCCATGGAGTACTTCCTTCTAGAAGTTTTGCCTTCTAGAAATCCCCCCTAAAGGTCTCTTGAATATATGCTTCAGCTAGAGCAAGAGATGTGTTTCAAGGAAGAGCACGCATTAACTAATTAATTCACTTAGTGTCTTATCATCAGACATTTATTGGGTTGTTATTAAGTTCAAGGCACCGTAACAGCTACTGTGCGGGCCATAACGATAACAAGACATGCTTTCTGTTCATGAGGTTCTCATTGGTGAGGTGGACAGCCAGCAACACAATGGCTCCCGTGAGTTGGGCACTAGACAGACGTTCTCAGCTGATGTGTCTGGTTCCTTGGGGATTTAGAGAAAGGAACACTCACTGTGGCTGGGAGGACCAGAGGCTCAGCTGTACTCGTCACACAGTCCTTGTAGGCGGCCATGCCTGAGGTGGCATTGGGCAAGCAAGTGGGTCACACTTGATTGTTGCTCCCAGGCGCGGTTGAGCCAGGTCCCCCTTGGCCCACCATGAGAGCAACTAGATGCCCCTGCCCTGTCACCTCCTCCCACCATGGACAGCACACTTGGGTTTGGCTACAGGTTGGATTGGGACCCCCTAAAAGACACACAGAAGTCCAACTCCTGGACACTAGCTTTTAGACTTTGCTGGTAGATGCTGCAGATACATTTGGTGAGGGAAATCATTTTACAAAAGGTAGCCTGACATAAGGTGCCCAGGACCCTATAAGAAGGCAGCATGGGACAACAAACAGGTTGCAGAGACTGGATTGATTTATCTCAATCCAAGGGACACCAAGGACGGTTGCAAACCCCCCAGAAGTCGGGAGAGGCAGGAGTGGTCCTTGGCAGGTCAGGGTCCACTTACGTTCTATTTCAGACTTCACACTCTCAGGGACAAAAACCATCTTTGACTTTAGGTTTCTGAGTTTGAGGGAACTTTGTTATAGCCTCTGTAGGAGGCTCACATAGTTAAGAAGGAAGCTGGTCTCTAGGATATTTCTACCTGCTGAGTAATTTGGAGAGGCAAATATTTGAAGTCAGCTGAAAATCCAGTGAGAGATAAATGTTTAAACCGAACAGTGTTGAAATTCCTGAATGGAAACGAGCCATTTAGATATCTAATATTTAAACCTTATTGTACGACTTCTATAAAGCTCCCCTGGCTTGAAAAGCCCACAGAGAAGAGAATAAGAAAAGAGGGGGGGGGGGAAACACTTGCAAAGTTCAAGGATTATTGTTTTGAATGTTTTTGCACAACCTTGAGTCAGTTTTGTCCAACAAAGTCAGTCAAGGTTAGTACTGCTCCCTGGAAAGGGTAGTTCGTCCCTCAACTGTCTTTTAAACTGATGAGCATTTCTCTAGGGGTGTGCGTCTCAGTTTGAAGGGGTGCCAGCCACCTCCCTGTTGAGGATGGCTGCCCAGAAGAAGCTGCCATTGGGGGACTGTGGTGGCCTCTCTCCTCAGCCTGTGTCATGGGCTAGGAGAAGGGTCCCAGAGACAGAATCCCAGCACCAAGACTCAGCTGTGGCTTTCCTGCTCTCGTCTGTCTCCTCACAGATGGATAGGGTTGGTCTGTGGCCACCCCTCTCTCTCCCCACCCTTTTGCACAAATCTCCAGTAAATAGGGCCCGCCCTGGCTCAACTGAGAGAACTGATGAGCTTCCCTAGCTAGTAGTTCTACATCGTTAACTTCTGGGCCTGTGGTTGGACATCAATGGGCCAAATATTCACGGTTCTCCTCAAGGGTATATGGTGACCCCAGGGGTTTGGTGACCACATGACTTCCTCAGGAAACTGAAGAAGGGATATGTGTCTCCGTGGCTTTTCTCGAGCCAGAATGAGATGAGAGTCCTTACTTCCTTTTTCTCCCTTGTCTGCAGCACCTGCTCCAGGTGACAGGAGTCCAGCTCGACTCTACCCCTGACCTGGGGCTACGGGATACCATGGTTGCTCCCCTACTCCTGACAGACTCAGCAATGCTCTCCCAGAGTAACCGGCAAGTTTGCCTATTAACCTCTGCAGTCCATAGTAACAGACTAACCTCTGTAGTCCATAGCAACACACTAACCTCTGCAGTCCATAGCAACAGACTAACCTCTGCAGTCCATAGCAACAGAGTAACTTCTGTAGTCCATAGTAACAGACTAACCTCTGTAGTCCATAGCAACAGACTAACCTCCATAGTCCATAGCAACAGATTAACCTTTATACTCCATAGTAACAAGCTAACCTCTGTAGTCCATAGTAATAGACTAACCTCCATAGTCCATAACAACAGTCTACCTTCCATACTCCATAGTAACAGGCTAACCTCCATAGTCCATAGCAACAGACTAACCTCCATAGTCCATAGCAACAGATTAATCTTTATACTCCATAGTAACAAGCTAACCTCTGTAGTCCATAGTAATAGACTAACCTTCATACTCCATAGCAACAGACTAACCTCCATAGTCCATAGCAACAGTCTAACCTCCATAATCCATACTAACAGGCTAACCTCCATAGTTCATACTAGCAGGCTAACCTCCATAGTCCATAGTAACAGGCTAAGCTTTGTAGTCCATAGTTACAGACTAACCTCCATAGTTCATAGTAACAGACTAACCTCCATTCTCCATAGCAACAGACTAACCTCCATAGTCCATAGTAACAGATTAACCTTTATACTCCATAGTAACAAGCTAACCTCTGTAGTCCATAGTAACAGACTAACCTCTGCACCCTACAGTTACAACAGGCAAGCTCCCCAACTAACCTCTGCACCCCACAAAACAAGCAAGCTTCCAGAGTAATGTCTGTACCCCATAGTAACAAGGCAAGTTCCTTGACTAACCTATGCACCCCACAGTAACAACAGGCAAGCTCCCCGACTAACCTCTGCACCCCGTGAGTGCTGGAGGCTGTCCTCTACCTTTAGAGAAAGGTAATCTCTACCTTTAGAGAAAGGGATCTCAGCGTGCCTGCCCCACCAGTGATGTGAACCCTGTCCCTTTTCTCCTGACACACCTTGAGCGATTTCTAAGGAGGCCTGCTCGTACCCCACCCGAGGATGCCCCACGGGGCACTGTAGGCCCCACAGGGGAGTATTATGAGACATGGACCTCTGGTCCCAACCTGCCTGGGAGCTCCTTTACTCTCCCTGCCCCCTGTCACCTGTTCTCAGGCAGCATTCTCTTCTTCCAGGGTTGGCCATGCCAAGCCCACTGAAGGGCACCTCTCCTAGCCCAAACCAGCTTTGGCTGAGCCTTTTGGTACCCACATTGCTGCCAGCCCCATGGGAGTCCTCTGCCATGATGAGTACTAAGTTAGGGTTTCACACTCAGAGATCCATTGCAAAGCACCTGACAGGCTGGGAGTAGTCACAGTAGTGTGACAGTTCACCTCTACCCACCCTCCCTTAGAAACTCCTGTGCGTGATTGAACTTTTAGGGTGGGAACTCCCAATCCAATTCTCAATGTGTTAAGAAGTCGGATGGCCCGAATCTGAAACATGTTTACCAACAAAGCTCACTTACAAATAGTAGCCTGATACTTATCATTTTATTTCTTTACTCATAAGCAGTTAAAGCATGACCTTTATAAATTGAGAGGGTGAGGACATCCACGGCAGACCACTCCTTACTCAAAGTTCCATTTTCATTTCAAAACGTGTTCAGTTCCCAAACCAAACACGGCATATTATTGTCGGGTTTACTTTTCATGGATCACACTTTTTTTCCCCTTACATAATCAATCTATGGTAAATTAAAAAGCATACATCATGTTAAACTGAAAAGAGTCAATATTTGACTTGATATATTATCAATATTTTAAAGATCATGTTAAATGGATTTTATAATTAAAAACAGGTCTGATCTGAAATTCACTTAAATTTCACTTAAAAATGACCGTTTCCCCCATATACTATATAAAAGTAAACTGACCTTAAAAAAAAAATCCATGGGTAAAGGGCAATCTCTTTAATAAATGGTGCTGGGAAAATGAGGTCCTTCCTCCCTCAGAAAAACAATTCAGGCCCTTATCTAATGCTCCATGCAAGAGCTAACTCAAAATAGAGCCACGATTGAGTGGCAGAGAGAAAATTATTGACTTGAGAGAAAGCAGAGAGGGAAGTCTTTTCTGCATCAGATCTGGTAATGATTTCCTTGATATAATACTAGAAACAGGTTAAAAAAAAAGCAGAACTAGATAAATTTAGGTTTATCAAACTTAAAAAAAAAAAAAGAAGAACCTTTCATGGACACTACCTAGTGATTATTATTCACAGTGTACAGGGATCTACACACACACACACACATACACACACACACGCACGCACCTCAGTTCAAAGTGGGAAAATGACTTGAAAGAACTTTCTCCGAAAGAGATACACAGATGCCAACATGCATGCAAAGAAGATGCCCAGCATCTCTGATGTTGGAAACCAATCAGGCCACAGGGAGAACCCACCTGTCGTGGTAACAACTGTAAAAAAACGAAAGCATAACAAGTGCTGGGGAGGAGGTGGGGGAATTTGGCGCCTGGGGTTCTGGTGGAAATGCAGATTTCCCCTGGGAGCCAGGATCCTCAGGCCAACGTGGGATCACTGTGGTTACTCTTCTGGAACTGAAAGCTGGGACCCCCTTAGATGTCAGTACTCATTCCTACACAGAAGCGCCATTCCCAACCGCCAAAGAGGGAAGTAACCCAAGGCTCCCATCTAAAAGGGGTGGCTCAGCCGCGTGCATTCCATCCGCATTCTAGAATGTTTGTTATGGAAGGAGGTTCTGCCACATTCAACAACAGGATATGCCCTGAAGATGTTCTGCTCAGTAAAAGTGGGCCAGCGCCGCCGCTAAGGGACAGATACCGTACAAGCCTACTTTCAGGAAGTTCTTGGGACTATCAGATTCACAGAGAGAAAGCAAACGGTGGGCTCTAGGGCTTGGAAGGGGCCTGGAGGGTAACTGTTTCATGGGGACAGAATTTCATTTTGGGAAGACAAGAGAGTTCTAGACATGGCCATGTAACATCACCTTCTTAATCTGTCTGAACTGCTTAAAAGAAGCTGATGGGGAATTTTGTGAATGACTGGGAAAAGGGCTTAAGAGACATCATAGTGTATATGATGAGGAAGTGTGATGCTGTGGGTTGCTAAGTGCACCTGCAAATCTGAGGTCTTTGCTGTGGAAACTGACATCCCCATGCTCAGAGGGTCACCTCCTTCTTCACCATGTGACAGTGTCTCAGCCCTGCTCAGCTGTGCCATCCTCTTAGCTACATGACCCTGTGGGCCCCAGATGGGCCCCGTCCATCCCTGGAGGGTCACAAGCCACTGCACAGGCACCCCAGGAGCATTCTTTAGTGAGCCTGCTCAGCAGGAAGACTTCCTTGGCTGACAGGAGAAGCCAGGATGCCACTGTCGAGAAGTCAGCAACACCACAGCCCTGAAGCTGGCTGCAGGATGGTACTCTAAGCATCTGCTCCTTCCAGGGTCAGGGCCGAGGACAGGGAGATGCTTGTACTCCCCAGGATGGGAGGTACACCGGTGCCTTTTGGTTCAAAGGACAAAACAGCTTTAAGGTTCAAGACTCATTCAAAATTGGGTTTTAGAAACACAAAATCTCAAACGTTTGTACCCAACTAAGGGATTATACTCTTATCCTCAGAAAAGCTTTTTGAAGAGGGTAGGAAAGAAAGGTAGCTCAAATTTTAAATTGGTCCCTCAAAACTTGCTTGTCTGTGGCTCGTTTCTTGGCCCGTCTGCCTATTATCGAAATGTCTCAGGCTATTGAAAAAAGGATTTGCATAAATTGCTTTCACCTGCTTTCTTATGTGCGGTTAATGAAATTGGAACAAACAGGAATGAATTCCCCACCCAGGCTAGCCCTGAGCGCCCTGGAACAGACCCTCACAGACCCACTGAGCTCAGATTCGAGCCCCTCCATCCCCCACCCTGGAGAGCTTCCTGTCTGCCAGGGATGCGGGTGGGAAACACAGGGGTCGACTAAGTGCTCAGAAAAGGCTGAAGTCTGTAGACAGGGTTCTGCTTTCCCTGGTCTTGTGGGACAATGACTGGGGGTAAATGGACCAGACCCAGGAAACGCCAGGAGTCGGCAATGAGCTAGCATGATTCTGGAGGGGAAATTTGTTGTGCCACACAGACACAGACTGCATGCTATCCCCTCTTTGATCTCTTTTGTGTAAAGAAAGAAGAAAGCCAAACCACAAATGACCTCGCGCTTGGTTAGGGGTGAGGGGAGGCTGTGCTATTGCTCTGTAGATTGGAGCCTCAGTTAGAACTCACTGCTGCCTGAACCCCTGGCCTTGAGGGGCTGTGCCAGCCACATGGACACAGCTTGAACTCATCTCTCTTTTTCTGAGTTGATTTTCCTTTAAGGAAGTCTCATCATCCAAACGGGTGGGGGATGTCCTTCTGTATATACATTTCTCTTATTGGTTGATGAATAAAACACTGTTTGGCCAATAGAGGCAGAGAGATAGGCGGGGCTAGGAGGTGAGGAGAATTCTGGGAAAGGTGGGCTGGAAGAGTCGCAATGTAGCAGAGGGAGACGTAACAGGTTCAGGCATTCTCTGGCAGGCCAAGATCACGTGGACATACATAGATTAATGGAAATGGGTTAATAATTACGGCAGAGCTAGCCAATAAGAAGCCCAAGTCATGGAGTCCGGGTGCTTATTTGGGGCTGAAGCGGGACAAGAAACTCCAGCTACACAAACAGGTGGGTTTTGGGTGGTTCTACCCCTTGGAAGAATCTGGGGTGGTTGGTGGAGACTTTTTGTCTTCTACCTAGACCCTGGGTACTGGAGGGTAGGAAGGAAATAGAATAAGGCTCCTGGGCACACAATCTTGGCGGGAACACCTGGGAAGGCCACAGGAAACAATTTCCTCTCCAGAGTGGAGGGTGATGTGCAGTGAGTGGCAGAGGTCACAGTATGGACCACTGTCTGTTGGCGGTGTGTGTGTGTGTGTGTGTGTGTGTGTGTGTGTGTGTGTGTGTGTGTGTGTGTGTGCAGGGGAGCAGGCGAAGTACTGGGGAAGGACTGTGTGACCATCATTAGCCAACTTGACTGAGCCATTGGAAACTTGAAAACTTGGTCACTTGATGGCCAGCCTCCTATGGGTTCTGGGGAGTGTGGGCAGGTGTAAAGTGTGGGCGGGTGACATTGAAGTGTGGTGGTGAGGTCACTGCTGCTCTAGATACAACGGAAGGAAGGTAAGGGTGGGTCCATTTCTCCCTGCACCTGCTGCGATGGCAAGAAGGGTTTTAAAGCTCCCTTACCTTCTCCTGGACCACTTAGTGGTAAGTGCGTGGCTGCTGGACTCTGTCCCTGTTACTTACGGGAAGAATCTGCAGGGCTTTAAAACAATGCGGCCGTGGAAGGTATGCTCAGCGCTGTGGGTCATCCCCTTGCTACAGGGTGCTAGGCAGCTCTCCACCTTAGGCTCTGGCTTTTGCTTGTGCCCACCTCATGAGAAGCACAGAACTGTAGTCATGAGTGACGGCTAGCCACAAGAAGAGGCCCTGATCCCAGGGAACTGGCCCCGTGCGGTTTTAATTCTCTCCATCTGGGGCTGGCTCAACATTTCCCCACTTCTCCAACCCCCCACCAAATTCCACAGTAGGCATCCTCATGTCCTAATCCAAGTGCTACACAGGGTGGCTCCTCACGTAGCTGGCCTCTGTGAAGAGTCATATCCCTCTGTCTGGACCACTGGGAATGCCTGCTCATATACCAGCAATGTCATAGGAAGCTTTCGGCTGCAGTGCAGCCCTCCCTTGTGTTCCTGTGTCCCCTGTGTTCCTGCATCCCTTGTGTCCAGCATCCCTTGTGCCCAGCATCCCTTGTGTTCCCACAGCCCTTCTGTCCTGCATCCCTTGTGTTCCTGTGTCCCCTGTGTTCCCGCATCCCTTGTGTCCCGCATCCCTTGTGCCCAGCATCCCTTGTGTCCTGCATCCCTTGTGTCCTGAATCCCTTGTGTTCCCACATCCCTTGTGTCCTGCATCCCTTGTGTCCAGCATCCCTTGTGTCCTGCATCCCTTGTGTCCAGCATCCCTTGTGTCCTGCATCCCTTGTGTCCAGCATCCCTTGTGTCCTGCATCCCTTGTGTCCAGCATCCCTTGTGTCCTGCATCCCTTGTGTTCCTGCATTTCTTGGTCCCCTCTCTGTTCTCACACTGGGTCAAGTGAAAGAACAGAACACAGTGGCAAATTTGTCCTCACTCAATCCTGAGACAGTTACCAAAAGCTAGGCCCTGGGGCCAACATTACATGGTCCCTGCCAATGGTAGTAATGTACAGTCTCCCCATTTTATTTGCAGGGCTCATAGTGGGCATGATCTCAATTGGTGCCCGAGGTCACAGAGAGTACCGGCCTAAGTCTATGCACACCAACTCCCCACCTACATTTGCCTAGGATGAAGTACAGTTCATGCATTAGACTACACAGTGACAAGGAAGATTGCTACACCGTAGCATGATGAAGATAACTTGGAACTTACAAATAGTCTGGAACACTCCATTTAGCAGTTTGGGGGTCACAGTTAATGGTGGGTAGCTGAACACTGGGCATAAGAGGTGGTGGGTAGCTGATGTCTCCAGGGGGCTGAGCGTGTTCCTGGCACTGGGCTCTCAGCTGGACACACGGCTGCTCCAGGTTCCCCTTGTTCTTGCTTCCCATCTCTAAAGCATTTTTTTTTCGGAAGAGTGACTCCTGAACTAGCTGCTCCAACCATAGACCCCTCTTTCCGATATTCCAGTTTCCCCTTCTGTCACCCATTGTCCTGTTGTGAGGATTCATGCCCCTTCTTTTTTGGGGGCAAGCATTGTCCTGGGACGCCGTCATTTTGGTTTACCCCTCTGTGATACGTGTGACACCTCTGTGCTGTAACAGGCTACCTGTAGTTGTTTGGTTTGAAGACCAGAGCTCCCAAACTCACCCCCTGATGTCTAGCTCTCTCTGTTCCCAAGGTCTTGCTCCTCCCCATGACAGTCCTCATCTTTTTTGTTTGAGGTTGAGGCTACTTCCTGCCATTTGATGTCACACACAAAGCTTCTGCTGTGACATGACTGCCTTCCCATCTCTGTGTTCTTGCAGGGGATTGCAAGGAGGGGTTCAGCCATGACTCATCGAGTAGAGAGTAAAGAGCCAATGCACTTTCCGTGGGGACTCAGGACTCATTCCCCATGCCTGTGCATCCCACATGCCCCAACCACAGAAATGGGCATACAGCTGTGCTTCACAGATGCTTGTCCACCTTCTAAAACAAGAGCTGCACGCAGCCTTGTTAGCAGACACACTTTGCAAGCTCATTTGTAAGAGAAGGAGGGAACTTTCAACATCTTTCAACATCTCCCATCCCCAGAGATGTGCAAATATTTTAGCAACATCCCAATGACTAAACAGTGATTCAGCCAAGATGCCAGAATAAATGGAATTATCTATTCTTAACTGTGCTCCCTTCTTGCTAAGATATTACAGGCTATACTTATTCTTGGAACGATGCCCTTTCCCTGGGCTTTTGAATGATAATGTAAGCTGCTTCCATGGCTGGAATGCTAGCCCATAAGATAAGATCATACCTTGATGCCTCTGCCTAGATGGAAGAGTAAAGGCCACTAGATGAGGTGTACAAACCAGGTGTTTGACTGAAAATGAAACCCCAGACTTGTCCATCTTCCCATGTTTCATGGTGTGATGTGTGCAAACCTCAGATACTGTTCAGCAACAGCTGCTTTGGGGGCCACTGTGAAGGTGTCATCTCCCTAGAAGAGCAGCACCTATGATGTTACAGGTAGCTCAGTATTCATGATGCACTAGGGCTCCCAGGGAACTTAACCCTGCCCTACTGAGTACCTATGAGCCCATGTGTGTGCCCATGGGTGTATGTCACTTTGAAATGGTTCCAGTGGCCACCATTTAGCTTTCCTCTGGCCCTACTCCCATGGATGAGCTGGTCATGATTAGCAATCCTTCCCTGACCTTGGCTAGAAAGCCCATCACATTGTACCTTGGAACTAAACTGAGACCACCTTGGTGAATATGACAGCCTTACTGCCTGTGGAGCCAGCTGAGTCTTATTGTGGTGATGGGAGATGTCATTCTGTAAATATGTTTCTCTTACTGGTTAACAAATAAAGAACTGTTGGCCAATAGGAAGGCAAGATAGGCGGGACTAGGAGACAAGGAAGATTCGGGGAGCCGTAAGAGAGGAGAGTACGAAATGAAGGGTCAAGATGAGTAAGAGGTCTGGAACCTCTCTCCAGTAAGATGAGACCACGTGGAGATGCTCAGATTGATAGAAATGGGTTAATATTTAAGACAGAACTAGCCAATAAGAAATGCTAGTAACAGGCCAACAGCAGTATATCTAGTACAGGATCTCTGTGTGTTATTTGGGGCTGACATGGCTGGCTGTGGGACCAGGCTGGTGGGAAAACTGCTCGTAACAAAATGGCGCTGCAATATGGGTACTAAAAATTCCCACTTAAAACTTGACAAAAGCTTAAAAAGGGATTTTAGAAACAAAATAACAGAGACAAGCAAGGCTTCTTGGTTGCAGCATTTTTCTCAGTTGGGCTCTGTTTTGCTAAAGACAAGCAGAGACTTGCACGGCTCCTTTAAGGGAGGTTTCCTGACTCAGTATAAGCAGCAAACCCCGCTAACAAGTTAATGGTGTGTATGAGAGCTGACAGTGGCAGTGACCACATCTCCAAGCCAGCAGCATGCTGCTGGATGGTAGCATAGTCCAAGCAGGGAGCACAGCTCTCAGTGCTGGTGGTAAACTTAACCCCGGCATCTTGGATAGACCGTGGCTAATACAGCTGTGGCTTTAATCTTAGCAGCATTGTTTAGCAGATAAAAGACTCGTGGCCAGAAGGAGATAAAGATTTACAGTAAAGACAGATTCAGATTAAAGAAAAACCTCTAAAGGTTTACAGTGTGTTTTAAAATATAAGTAGGCTTGGGAAAGAAAAATAAATAGGATAAAGTGGTTTAAAAAACAGAAAGAAAGAGAGTAGCTGAGTGTGGTGGCACATGCCTTTAATTCCAGCACTTGGGAGACAGAGGCAAGCAGATCTCTGATTTCAAAGCGAACCTGGTATACAGAGTTAATTCCAGGGCAGGCAAAAGTTACACAGAAAAACCCTGCCTAAAAAAATAAGAAAGTAGAAATAGAAGAAATCGAGTAATAAAAAAGCCATGTAAAGATGGAAAGCACAGAGAGAATCTGGATACTCTATGCTATTGTGTTGTCTTTGTATTGTTTGACTGCTGAGGAAATAACAACAACTGTTAAAACAAATGCTGCTGGATTAATCCAATTTATATATTTTAAAAATGCTTTGGCTTCCAAATTTAAGTCTAAGGACAAGTTACTGGGGAAAAGGATTTCTATTTTTGTTTCCACAGATAATAAAAAGCTGTGCATTCCTTTCAGACTAACATGGTTTGATCAAGCCAGATCCCCTGAAGCAGTGTCCCAGGTGATCCAACATTCAAAACAGTTGGGACAAGGCAGTCTTTCAGACCATTACAGCCAGGATTTCTGTGTTTTCTTAGGATCCCCAAGACAGCGCCCCCTACCAACAGAAAGCATTTTGTAAAGAACGACGCCCAAACTCCCAAATATTGTTTATAAATGTTTGTTTTCATTTAAATGGGGTTTGTTATAAATGGTTAATGACCACAACCAATCTCATTAAAGATAAAAAGGTATAGATATGAATACTTTGTTTTGGATGGATTTTCATTTATTGATACAATTTAAGGTCAATTTGGTGATGTGTATATTTCTCCTCTTGTTTAGGTATTGTGTTTATATAGCTCATTTAGAAATGTAATGTATAATTTAGCACAGAATATAGATAGTTACCTATAGTAGTCAAACTTAGAGTTAAGTTAGTTAGGTTTTCTAGATATACAGAGATATATTTGAGATGGATAAATATTCTTCAAACCTTTCAAAGACCTACAGAATTATTATGGCATTTAAAATGGTTTAGGGGTTTTCTTAACAGTGAGGCACAACTGCTCCTGGCAATACCACCTGTGTTAGAAAGAAAGATGGACATCAAAGAACCTCATTATGGTGTTTGCTTTCAATATGGCAAGAGTAGCCATTTGGACAAGATACTGCTCTTGCCTGGACTATTTGACTTTATGCTGTATTAACTGGACATGCAGGACCCACAGAAAAGTGACTGCTGATACAAGATGGACATTGCTATAGAGTTACTGCTTCATGGAAGAGTCTGCCAGACAGTCTGCAGGACACAAAGAAAAATGATTGACAAACTGCCAATACAGGTGGACAGTTTAAAGTTTCCTGCTTTGGTGAGGAGTCTGCCAGACACACTATGGCCTATAGGCTGAAGATGGAACATTACAGAAGAACTTCAGGTGACTGACCAGGCAAGTTGTCTCTGTTATTTATAGAGTTTATATATTATCCTTCTGTGGTCTTTGATGGAGTTGAAGACAGATAGTTATGGTTGTAGTTTTCCTTAGTTAGGATTAAAGATAAGTTAAATATAAGACTTCAGACTTGCAAAGACAGGATAGATGATGGAATATTTTCTTTAAATCTTGCTAAATGTTAATGGACTAAATATTGTTAACTATAGTTATTTGATAACTTTTATTATATGTAATTTTACTACTTAAAAGTTAAAACCCTTCTTTTTATTTTAGACAGAAAAGAGGAGGTGATGGGAAATGTTATTCTGTAAATATGTTTCTCTTATTGGTTAATAAATAAAGCACTTTGGCAAATAGGAAGGCAAGATAGGCGGGACCAGGAGACAAGGAGGATTCTGGGAGGTGTAAGAGAAAGAGTACAAAATGTAGGACTAATGGGAGATGTCATTCTGTAAATATGTTTCTCATACTGGTTAATGAATAAAGCACTGTTGGCCAATAGGAAAGCAAGATAGGAGGGACTAGGGGACAAGGAGGAGAGAGGAAGGAGTAAGGAGGAGTCAAGATGGAGAGTCTGGAGAGAACAGAACTGCCATTCCTCCGTTCTCGGTAAGACCATGTGGAAATACATAGAAATGGGTTAATACTTAAGACAGAGCTAGCCAATAAGAAACAAGTAACTGGCCAACAGAATTATATCAAATACAGAGTCTCAGTGTGTTAATTGGGGCTGGCGCAGCGGCGGGACAAGACCAGCGGCGGGCGGAAAAACATACTCCTTACATAGGACCAAGAGGAGTAAGAGGTCCAGACCCACTCTCTGCTAAGGTAAGACCATGTGGAGATACTTAGATTGATAGAAATGGGTTAATATTTAAGACAGAGCTAGCCAATAAGAAATGCTAATAATAGGCCAACAGGATTATATCTAATTCAGCGTCTCTATGTGTTATTTGGGGCTGACATGATTGTGGGACCAGGCTGGTGGGAAAACTACTTGTAACATTGTGGTGGGCACACAGGTCACTGGGTGTGATTATCCCAGTGATGTGAACCTTATCTGGGTCCCCATGCAATCTCAGGAGAGCTGACTTTAAAATAAGGTTTCAAATATCTCCCTCAGAAACGACTATGTTGCCCAAGATTCAGAGAGCACTTCAAAGCAAGCAGCTGTAATAAAACTCTACAGAAGTCTTTTTTTTAAAAGTGTGAGATGCCAGATGGCTTCCACATGCTCTCAACTGCAGACCTGACCTAACTACTGGGCTGGATCCTGAACTCAGGGATATATATGGGTGATGTTCATCATTATTCAGGAATGAGCTCTGTTCAACTGCTCACCCTGAGAGTAACTGCATAGCATTTCCTCAGTGGCTAGCTCTCCCCAGGGGCTGAGGGTATGTTTGGACAGTGGATCATATGATTTAGGTGCTTAGAGTCTCTTGTAGTATGGGAAGTGCCTGTGACATCATCAAACTATCTGAGGAAGCTCTCCTACATCTATCTCCCTAGCCCTCTCTGAGCTGAAGGTAATGGTGCTGGTTGTCTAGCTGTGGCTTGCTAGATGGTTCTCCAAAGGGGAACTCAGGGTGGCCATTGTGGGCCCTTGAGTCCCAAGCCACAGGCCTAGTGCTGTAGGAATGATCTGCAGGTTCCAGCTCTACCTGGGTGGATCCCCACTCCATACCAGTATGTGTGAATGCTAGGTGTCTCTGAGAGGTAACAGGTCACAGAACACTACCCATCATGGAATACCCTCCTTGTTGATTCTGATACCCCTCCTTTCCTACAACTGTTCAGGGAAACGTGGTCCTTAGTGAGGTCAGGGAGTTCCGAGCTAAGCTGGAATGTCTGTGGGCCCCACTCTGTTCTTGTTGAAAACACCTAGTAGGAGTTAGGGATTAGATCACACACACATGCACACACATGCACGCGCACGCATGCACACATGCACACACACACACGCATGAAGGCACACATTCACGTACACACGCACACACATACACACCCCTGCCAATCTTTATATTGAAGCCATGATACACAACATATAAAGCCTTTAAAGTTTCATTGAGGGGAAATATAAGCCCTGACCATGTAGTACTGATGTCTTCATAAAATATACGGGGTAGCAGTGATGGGGAAATACAGAGGTGGACTCAGCAAGAAGGTGTAATCCACAAACCAAGGAGAGAGGCCTCTGGGAGCCAACTGTATGACTCTTGAATTAGGGACTTCAGTAGGTGTAAATATGAAGGTTTTGAGTCACTGTTTGAGGACATGTCACCATCTGGGTGATGTATAGTCTGTGCAAAACAGAGGTGGTACAGCGTCTATGGGGAAGATGAACATGGCATCTCTACCTGGGGCCTTGTTTGTGCACAGGATGCCGTGTACCCACTTTTACATGTGGTGTCATCCAGCAGGAGACAATTAGAGCAGGTCATAGTGACCAGGGACAGTTGGGAGCGTCTGTTTGCAGCCAGGTAATAGTTTCCCTCTACAAACATGCAGCCCCCTCTCCTGATGTTATGACTTGACATTTGTAAAGGGTAGGATAAGTTTGCTCCTGGTCTGTGCCCTTTGTGGAGGGTCCATTATATTCCCAGGGCAGCTGTGTCTCCTTAGCCAGGAAAAGCCCTAGCAGGGTCACCTGAGCACCATGGACAAATATGATGAACCAAGTTCTGGGGACAGCTGTATTTATCTCATGTGCTTATTAAAAATTTAATTTGACAACTACCTTGTGAAGAGTTTGTACACATTATGAGTTTCCCGCCACCTTCGCCTAAGTGCATCCACTTCTCAAGATAACCTGTCCAGGCACTCCTGTGGATGGACCCAGAAGCCAGAGCTGCCCCCCTCCCCCGCCGTGGCCAGGCAATAGTGTCACATGAGCTGTCCCCAACACAGCCATATGTGTGTGAGTCATCCATGGATAATATGGATGCCTTCTGTGGTACCTCAGGCAGGCTTGCTTCATTCAGTGCAGGGTCAAGTGACCTGTATGTCCTTGGGCATGCTGGGCACACATGACAAGAGAGTCATGCACACACGGGTCCCTTGAAGGACTACCTTGTATCCAGGTAGAACCTGGCCTAATGTCCTGGCCCAGAGATGTGGAGGGGCTAGCCTTCCTGCCACTACCGGTTCTTTTATGTCTCGATATCTGAGCTGACGCTTAGGAACCACATGTAGAATGTGATAGCTGATACTGTCAACGCAACAGGACCTAGAATCATGTAGGAGACAAAGCTGTGGGGCATCTGTGAGGGATTATTTACATGAGGTCAATCCAGGTTGGAAAGCAGGCCTTAACTGGGGGGCAACGTCATTCCACAGGCTGGGGTCCTGGACTGAATATAAAGGAGCAGAGCATCTATCTCCTTCTGCTTCCTGACTGCTGATTGAATGTGACCAGCCTACTGCCTATTTCCCCATTGTGATGGGCTGTACCCTCAAACTATGAAGCAAAGTAAACCCTTTATTCCTTTGTCAAGTTGTATTTATCTCACAGCAACAAGACAAGTAACTAACACATACAGGTAAGGGTCAATTTTCCCTTATTCGGGTCTGTGCATGGCAGCCCAAGGGCAGTATCAGTCTTTAGAGACTCTGGATCATCTCTGACCTGGGCAGAAATGGACCCAGTTTCCAGACCAAAAACATCTGGGCACCATAGCCCTTGTAGAATTTCTGCGCAGAACCCAACGGTGGATGGAGGATGCCACATCCTAACCTGGGGTGCTCCACCACTTGGAGAGACAAGTCCACAGGCATGTCTGTGTATCATGCGTGCCTGGTGCCTTCAGAGCTCAGAGCTGATTCTGGATCCTCTGAAGCTGGAGTTGTAGACAGCTCTGAGCTGTTAACGGGTGCTGGGGGGGGCAGACTCTTGGGAAGAGTAACCCATGTTCTTAACCACTGGGCCGTCTTGCTAGCTGAGATTGATGCTCGTTCAAACTTACTTTCAGCACAAATGCTCTTAAACGCTGTGGTAGTATATCGTTAAATAAAAATTATTGGAGTAAGGGCCTCACACCCAGTAGCTGAACTGACAAGAGTCTGGTGGTGTCCAGCATGCCGCTTTCAGCCTTGGATGGAAGCTTTGCTTCCTGGATTCCAGGAGGCCACCTTTTAGGCGGGTTGTGCGTGAACACTACAGTTTTCTGCCGTCAGAGGAGACAACTGGGGAGAAGGGGCTCCCAAAGGAGCAGGCCCACCATGGGGCTTCACAGCAAGGCTTTTAGGAAGTGGGGAGATGTGGAATGTGTGGGCTGGGGTGATACAGATGCTGGATGCTTTTAGATTTAAGTTGGCAGCTCCTCTAATCTATACTGAAGCCCCACTGGGGGGGGGCAGAAAGAGAAGGAATGCTTCCTGGCCATGGCCCAGATCGTTTTTGGTCTCTTCAATACAGGGCAGCTAATGCTTGAGATGCCCGCTTTTAAATACAACCATTGGGTGCCTGATGTCTGAGGCTCTGACTTGCCATGCAAGTCCTTGAGGCAAAAAGTGCTGTTTCAGATATGGCTTTTATGCTCCTGTGTGGTTATGATCACAGCGATGTTGTGCATGCCAGGGCATCTAGAGGGTACAGTACATAGATAGCAGTCCGCATGACCTGGAGCCTCCAGGAGGATGGGAAGCAGTGTGTTTGGGGAATGCAGCCGAGGAAGGATGCATGCTGGAACTGCTATCCCTAAGTTCCAAATTGTGTGAGTTTCTTTGGCCCTGCAATGAGGACGGTGTCCTGACCAGTGGGGCACTGAACACTCTCATGAACATTTGTTTCCTGGCGCCAAGTCTTCTAAGTCCCTGGAAGATTCATGTTTATTCTCACTGTTCAAACTACTCTTGAGAGAGGAACCCAAGCCAGAGAGCTACAAGTCACCCAGGCTCACACACACGGAGCCTTCATTGTTGGGGACAGGAGTGCCACCTCCAGGGCTCTGGTCTCATCTGAGCCTTCATTCCCCGGAGTCACAAACTGTGCTCTTACGTGGGCATCGGCTTGAAGACCAGTGGTTGTGGTGGATACGCAGTAGTGACCAGGGTGCTCTACCCAGTGCCGTCACATAGATGAGATCTGCTCCTCGTGGCTACCAGGAAGGGGAGGTAGCTTTGTTTGGACTTAGAAGGTTGTGTTGAGGTTCCAGGCAGATCTAAGCTCGGAATGGCCTGGACCTTCACATTTATTACAGCTTTCGTTACTGTTTCCTTAAAAATAACTTGTTTAAATGCATTTTCTGTGCATTTCTGATTGTTAACTACACTGTGGGAATAAGTGTCTCTGGCCACATGTTCTGCCACTGAAGACACACAGCTCGTGTCTCACTATTCACTTTCAAAATGCTAGTTTACCTGCATTACTGTTTTATTTTTCTGTTGCTGCGATAAAATGCCAGGAACAAGATGGCTTATAGGAGAAAGAGCTAGTTTGTTCCAAGAGATAAGAGTCGGTAATGGAAGGGAGGCAGGCATGGTGGGGGAATCTGGAAGCTGAGAGCTCACATGTTTATACACAGAGACAGAACTGCTTTGCTTGCTTGTTTGTTTGTTTTTTCGAGACAAGGTTTCTCTCTGTAGCTTTGGAGCCTGTCCTGGAACTCGCTCTGTAGGTCAGGATGGCCTCAAACTCACAGAGATCTGCCTGCCTCTGCCTCCCAAGTGCTGGAATTAAATGTGTATGCCAACAATGCCCAGCTGAGAGTGGGTTTTTAATCTCCACTCCCCTCTCCAAATGACACACTTACTACAGGAAGGTCACAGCTCCAAACATCCCCAAACACTGTCACCAACTGGACACCGAGTGTTTTAATGTTTGAGATGATGGGGGGGGGGTATCTCGTTCATACCATCACACTGACTTAATTCATGTTCCTATGAGTAGGAGCATTTAAAGTAATACATGTTTAATATATTCTCTGGGGACATCAGGAGTTCACAGTGAGAGCTCTCAGGTCATTGGCTGCAGAAAAGCCCTGGCCAGTGCTTAAATGACTAAGTGAGAGGGATGTCTGCAGTCAATGTTTGGAAGCAAGGTTTTGTCCATACCTTTAACTTTCTTCCCCACCATGTTGACCAATCTGAGCTGTCGGTCACAAAGCTAACGTCACAGTTGCTTGTGCCCAGGAGGACGGGCCATGCAGCCATTGCCATTCTTCTCACAGTATATTACAGATCACACTTCAGAGGCTTTGGAGAGGGAGAAGTCAATGCAGTCTCAGGGGCGATCAGGCAGGAAGCATCAATTTCCGTGTGAGCAGCTTTGGGACCACACCTGACTGTGGCTTTGATCTATATTTGCTAAATGCTGGGTTAACTGACCGATGTGGATGTCAGGGCCAACACACAGGTAGCATTTTCAAGAACAAGACACCCACAAGTCTTGGTGTACCTCAAGAGGTTTGAAATTCATAAAGTGTGGGCTATAGTGGAACACCCGTATGAGGCTCCTAGGGATTGAGGACTCCTCTTCGAGGCAGCTGATGAGACTTGTACCCTGCTTTGCTTCTTTGAATGGTATGTTGAGTCAATTACGACAATGTACAACCCATTTGGGGAATACTGAGCTTTCAACGAGAATGTCTAGGATCTCACCTCAACGTTAGAAATGAACAATAGGTTTTTATCTAAACCACCAATGGAAATCACAGTAGAGCAACCAGACAGAGCCTCAGTTCCAGATAGGAGAGCAGGTCCTGCTTGTGATGTATCCAGCTTGAAGCTGCAGTTTTTATATTCAAACACGCGAGGCACCTACTGCTACTACCACACGCAGAAGGAGAGCAAAGACCATCACGTAAAGCCTTCTGCCTGCTGCACAGGAACCAGCCAGGGGCTGGTGTAGAGCAATTATGAGTGCCCCAGTCATTTGAGTACATGAAGGCAGAGTCAATAGAAGAACAAGCAGGTGTCTGAAGGGCCTTCCTAGGGATGGCCCTGGACATGCTCTCTTGACTATTAGTGTTTGATCTGTCTCCTTCCCTGTCTCCCGGAGTTTCTGATGGGCTCTGAGGGTCCTGCCTCACTTTGTCTTGCAACTCCACTTGCGCTCTGCAGGTGCGGCCCCCACTATGGTCAGGCTCTCTTGAGGGGCTCAGGCATATGTGGGAGATGCCTCTGGGTCTCCGTGTTACTGAGTCTTGGGTGTACAAGATGGTACAAATCTTGGTCCTGCCAAAGGAGAGGGAATTAAGATTCTATTCTAATACGGGATGGTGCCATAAGGACCTAGCCTGGATTCTCGGTAGGCGGAGACAACGGAGCATGCCCACAGCTCACTCTTCCTCAGAGGGGACTTATGGGCTGGGTAGCAGAGGACACAGGCATCATGGGAATGTTGCCCCCTTCACAATGCTCTAGGTGTGCAAAGATGTGCAGCAGTGTGCAGAATTCACAAGTGTCAAGAGTCAGAGCTGCCTCCAAGGCCCTACAACCTGGAGCAGCTCACTTCTAGTGAGGGCTCAATACCTCAAATACAATCTAACATGCCTGGCCATTATTGGAACATCTCTAATTTATTTCCAAAGTACATTTTGGACCTGGAAAGAAAGTTTGACTATGAACATATTCTGACTCTCAGCTTATCTTCTGTCCTTCCTGGCTCTCTTCTCTACTGCTATAACAAAATACCCGGAGCTGGTTAACTTGCAGGGTAGAGAGGTTCATCTGGATCATAATATTCCAGCTGTAGGTGTAAGGCACAGTGCTGGCCCCTGGCGAAGGCTCCTGTTTGTGTTGCAATGCAGTGGAGAAATGAAAAGTGATTGGCTTGTGGAGAAGGAGCCAGAGACCAGGGACAAGCAAGGTGTGTTTTATTATAACTCACCTACATGGGAACTCTTCACTCTTCCTACAGCCTTAATTCCCTTCTGTAGTGTGGCCCTGTGACCTCATAACCTCCCACAGGCTCAACTCCGACCTTCAACACTCCCCCCCCCCAGGGGGCCATGTTCTGAGTCCCCCTTAGCAGTCCCCAATGGCTTACTCAGGAAACATGCTGACGGAGCAGGGTGTTAGCACCCTTCGTCTGCTTAAAGCAGCCAGAAGGAAGTGGCTTAAGCAGAGTCTAAGTTCTGATAGCACCATTGCCCAGGATAGGGGCAGTGGGCAGTTTGGGGCTTTCCCTCAGGTCGGCACGTGTTCTGAGCCCTGCCTCATATCTGTGTGGAAGGAATAATTAGACCACAGGCTCTTCAGAACACTCCAGGCTTCTCCAAGCCACCTCTTCCAACTGTAGCTGACTGGAGGGCTTATATTTGACTGACTATGAGGTACTGGAGGGAGGAGGCCCCCAAACACCCCCTAATAGGCTGAGGCTTCACGAGCAGCAGCAATGCCCGAAGAATTGATTTATTTCTCCATTACAAATTGCAAATAGAGACAGACTGACATGCAAAGGAAAGCCTAGGGATTGGGGTGCACCGAGCAATATCCCAACTAAAGAGATAGGCTAAATTCCAGTTTGTGTGAGCGGCACGAGGTGAGGGTGGGGTCAGAGAGGCGGAGAAGGCAACAAGAGGAAAATCCATACAGTGACTACCCTGGCGGCAGCAGTGGGTTTATTTTTGAATGAAAGCGCCATGCATTTAAATTAAATGTCAGATATAATTTAGCATCCAGGCATCAGGAGGCTGAGGGTGTGCACGGAAAGCCGACAGCTCCGTGGAGTGGTTAATTGCCACCCCCTCCCCCGTTATCCCCTCATCCTGGTGCCCCACAGAAAGATCCCATTCAGGAGGGGGCTTGCATCTCCCTTCATGGGGGCCTGCAACTCCCTTCGTGGAAGGGTCCTCACCAAAATGAGGACCAGAGGCGGTTCTTGGAGGTCCCCTTTGCCCTCAGCAGCTGCTTAATTGAGGTTGCTCCCTGCTGAGGAGCAGTAGAGGCTGACCTCACTTAGAGAACTTAATCAAGGTGCATGGAGCTGGCTGCATGGCCCCCAATGGCTCCCAGTCCTTTGTTCTGATATTACCCAAGATGGACGAAAGGCACTGTTTCTTGTGGCATGAGAGAACACGGCCAAGGCATTGCTTCTAAAAACAAGACACGGGGGGGATTGGTGGGGGAGGAAGAAAGGGTGGGGAAGAATTTGCGTGCAAGCATCTCTATGCTGAGGGGAACAGACACCCCTCTAGTTGCAGGGGTCTTCAGTAAAGTAGACCTTAGACTCTCATAAGAAAGTCTGAGCTAGCACAGTCTGCATGCATGCTCCGGTACACACTGTCTCTCGGGCTGCAGGCTGCTGCATGCCCTGGGTTCCCTGGCACCCCTGCAAGGGTCATTCTGCTCCTTTAGCAGTCCCCACAAAGGCATGCTGAGTTGCTTCTGTGACAGTGGCCATCATAAGAAAGAGGAAGAGGCTGGCTGCTCCTCACAAAGAGGCGCCGTGAATGGTAGAGGGAGGCCCTGCTCTGTTCAGCTAAGTGGAAATTTCATTCAAATCCAACTCAAGCAGAGGCTTGGCTGGTCGCTAACCCAGGTAAATCTCAGGGAGGCTGGACCTGTGACACTTGTTTGCTACAGGGTTGCTTCTTGTGGCTCCTGTACAGGACTGGTTCAGAGAAGCCAGAGGTTCAGAGAAGCCTGTTTTTTGAAACAGGGTCTTGCTATGGAGACCAGGCTGACCTGGAACTTATGATTCTCTTGCTTTGGCTGGATTATAGTCTCATGACATGGTTTGTGGCCTCTGTGCTTTGGATCCGGGGTGCACATCCCTCTGCTCAGGCTCCCTCTGCTCCTTAACTGGCCTTCCCACACAGACTTCCAGGTCCTTCCTTACTGTACGTCCGCTTATCTAGTTCAGTTCCTTGCCTGCTGTCTGTAGCCACTTCCCCCCACCTCAGTGTAGAGGAGCAGCTTTACCTCAGACCTGGTATGGCTACCAAGTCTGAGATAAAGCGCAACAAGCGTGCTAGGTCAGCAACACCAGAAATGACTACCAGAGCGGGGAGCAAAACAAGGTTGGTTAGAGGTGACATGCCTGTAAATGGGTGGCCATGGCCACCACTCAGAACGGTGGCATCCTAATTGAGACCCTGTGACAAATAGCTCCTGTCACCTGTCAATCATGGGAGCCCAAGCAGCTGATGGAGGAATCATGTGTAGTTCCTACTCGGCTGAAGGCAAGTCTGCCTGTGCGGATGAGTGGCCTGGCTGTTGTGTGACTCTGTTACCCGCACTGGGGTAGCCTAAGCCAAGAAGTCCACCATACTGGTCAGCCCCTGCAGACCTGTCTAGACAAACTTTGTCCTTCAATTCTGCCCAGTACATGGGACCATTAAACCACTGAGAATCTCTCCTTTGTTGAAACACTAAGCTCTCCATCCAAGTCGGTATTGTGTTAGTCCCATGGCTGCGTCAGGCGCTAGGACAGTGCTCAGGCGCCAGTGTCTTCGCTGGGCTGTCACATGACAGACATCCTCAAGTCAGGAAGTGCGATGAATAAGCTCCTGAGCCCCACGGGCCCCGCAGGGAGAGCCACATGGCCGGGAATGCTCTTAAAAGCCGCTCAGAGCCGCTATCTAACAGCCGATAAATATGGGATATTTAGTACGTGTAAAGTAACTTCTACCCTCACGGACTTTTTTCCCTTGCCATCAGAACACTGCATTTCTAAAAAATCCCTTATAAATGTGACCAGCTCCCTGGTTAGATTTCGGACCTGGGGTTGCATCCCAGTTACCCTGGAATGTACCTCCGACCGAGCCTGCCCTGGGAGGAGGCTGTTGTCCGCACCCTCAGCTGAGCAGCACTGTCCCTGAAGACAAGTGTCAGCACAGCTTTCTCCTCTCTAAACCGTGTCCCGTGAGGTCGCTGACGTCATTGAACATGTGGCGTCTCACACTGGCTCCTTCTTCGTTGTGACAAGAGTCGCTCTGAGGAGTGGGATCATCTCCGGAGTCTCTATGTTGTGCCCACTTGCGTCCACCTCAGCCAGTGTTGCCCTTTGGCTGAGGTGCCCTTTTCCTTCCGGGACCTGGCTGTGGCTGAGTGAGTCCTCTACTCCATCCTGGCACAGGAAGCAGGTTAGGGAGTCAGGGTGCAGTGTCTGGAATCCAGAAACACCCAGTAAGGAGCTTTCAGCCTGGGAGTTAGGCCTGATGATGAGAATAAGCAGCTGTTCCGGGTCACGTACTCCAGGTGCAAGGACACAAGCTGTGGCACGGTAAATAAAAACTTCAAGCTTTCAGAAAAGCAAAGCAGCTGGGCAGCAGCTCTTACCACTACCACAGGCTGAAATGCGATCCTGGCGCCACCAAACTTCAGACTGTTGCCTCTTCTCAGTGTGGCTGGAGAATCCTGAGACTTCAATGTCTTCCTGTCCTCAGTGTGGCTGGAGAATACACACACACACAAGCCTGCAGGCTGAGGCCAGAAAGCCTAGCCTGTCTGCTTACTTCACCTCCTAGGTCAGGATGCCATCATCATGCCAACATTGCATCTGGCACGAACACACTTAGGGCTGCTCTGTCACTCAGTTGTGGAATTACTGGCTGTGGATGTGCCACAGGGCTGGCAGAGAGGGTGATGCAAACCACAGCATTTAAGGGAGACCTGGAATAACCATGGAAGATGTCATGTGTACTGATCCTTGATGTGGTTGTGAGGGTGGCCACGGTGATACGGCTCTGACCAGTGCTACTCAGCAAGCCCATTCTCTGCCTTAAGGAACCTTCCACAGGCTCAAAAGTGGGTGTTGCCAATGTCCCCCCAAGGGAGCTGAGGTGTGGGAAGACAGTGACTCAGGGTCTAAAGCCCTGCTCAGGGGATCCACTTACTTACTTGCTGAAGGCAATGTCCCCACAAGAGAACACAGAGGGTGTTGTTCTCTGCAAGTGCTGGGCATGCTGTGTATCGTCAGCTATTTCAGGTGAGAATTAGAAAATCCACTTCTATTGTGATGGTGTGAAGGGTGTGCAGGGGAGCCAGCAGCAAGCTTTGCTTCTGTGTAAGTAAAGGAAAAAAAAAAAACAATCTTGAAAAAAAATAATACAAGAATTGAGATTTTAGGTTATAGAAGTTGGCAAAGACAAATTGCCCAGGAACATCGGTCACCACCAAATTCCAAGGAAACAGAAGAAGCTGAGAATCAGGGTATTGCATTCGGATGGTGTATGTCATTGGAGGGCGTCACAACTCCAGAGAATGTGGTAGAGTGCCTTCCAAAGTGTGACAGAAGACCATTCCTTGAGTGTGACACACTCTGCGTCATGTGTGACCGACAGAGGCTCTTCTTTGTGTGTGACAGATGCTTCCCTGGGTGTGATGGTTTCTTCTCCAGTGTGACAGAGACTCAAGTGTGACAGACACTCTTCCTCGAGTGTGACAGTGCCTTCCGGTGTGAGAGAATGCTTTCTTCATGCATACTAGAGCCTTCCTTGAGTGTGCAGCCCCCTCTGCCAGGGTGACAGGACACCTCTTCACCTGAGTGCGTCAGTAGCTCTCCCTTGGGTGTGAGGGAGCACTTTGCTTGGAGAAGAGCACTGCCTGTGTAGTCTCGTGCCTGCAGCATCGTCACCAGGGGTGAGCTTGTGAAGCGGAACCATCTGATAGGCTTTGGTCCCCAGCTTTGAAACACCCTCGATTCCAAGTGTCTATATTGTGGGCAATCAGTCCACCTGCAAGTTCCACCATGACTCAGTGTAGGCTCCCTCTTCTCCCCCCTGTTCGGTTCCCTGTAAACTGTACCCTTTGCTTAGAAGCGTAGGTGCTGGGGTCCCAACGCACCAGGGGAAGGCTTGGACCCTTAATAATCTCCATCATGCATGTGCTGTTGTGATGGCAAGTTAAATCACGCTTGAAACCACAGTGGTTTTGTTTGGCCAAGTTCTCCCTCATCAGGAATCACTTGGATGGCTGGATATAGGAGCCACTTCTCGCGGGCGACGTGGCAGAGGAGACTCTCAGAGCAGGACATGCTATCTAGAGCTTAGCAGGACACACTCTGTGGCCGGAAGGGAGCCGAGGTAGCTTCGTCCTTGTCCTTGTGAAGCTGCTCTGTCCAGCAGCTGGCTCTCTCCCTTGCTCTGGGAGGAGGGAGGTGCTCTCTCTCTCTCTACCTCATAGAAGTTGAGAGCAGAAACAGTGCCCTTACTCACACAGGAGTTTGAGGGTGGTTTGTTGCTTGGGTTTCTTGTCCTGCCTAGCCCAGCCACAGCTTCAACCCCAAATAAACACATGAGATACTATATTAATTATTAAACTGTTGGCCAATGGCTAGGGCTTCTTATTTGGCTAGCTTGGTCTTAACTATTAACCCACTTCTATAAATCTGTGTATTTCCACGTAGTCTTGGCTTACTAGAGAATACCCAGAGAATACTCCTATGGTGGCTATATGGTGTCCTTAGTGGTCTCTCTCAGCCTACCTTTTCCAGAATTCTCCTTGTCTCCTAGTCCTGCCTATCTTCCTGCCTCTGTTGGCCAAACAGTGTTTTATTCATCAACCAGTAAGAGAAACATACATACAGAAGGATATCTCCCATCAGTGGTTATCCTCTAGGCCTGGCGTTCCCCAACTTTGCCTCTTCCCAGCCTCTGGGAGTCTCGCTTGTATGCAGCCCAGGGTTCTCCCTCCAGATGGGCACACACCTGGAATGCATTGGTATCCTTGCCCTTTGTCAGAGAGGCCCAAGCATCCAGCATCCAGCCTGATTTTTTTCCTGGTTCTCGTATCCTCCCACTACTTTCTTAATGACTCACTGAGGCTTTCACCATGCCCTCATGAGACAGGGACATGTAGATGTCTCCATGAAACGACACGCACCCGTCCGATGGGACAAACTGCTATTAAACAACCAGCCGTGCAAAGCATGGGTGAGTGTGTGCCAAATATGAGTCATCTTGGAAAAACAGCTTGAAAAATTAAATGAGGCATCACCACATATTTCTATAGTTCTACATCTGGGCACCCCCCACTCCCCAGAATGCCAAGACTCAGAGATAACCGCACACCCATATTGTGACAGCATCATTTGCAAGAGCTGAGTAGCAAGGTGACCCGAGAAGCTTGTGGCAGAGGGACAGACGAGCTGCATGAGAATATTACTCAGCCTCAGAAAGTGGGGTGATCCTGCGTCCACGGTTTGAGTGGGAAATGGGGAGGGCATGGATAGGCTCACACACGTGAATACTTGAGCCCCCAGCTGGTGGCACTGTTCTGAAACTCCCTGAAACCTTCAGGGGGTGACTTTGTTTGAGGAGATGGGTTGTTGGGGGGAAGATCTTGATGTCTGATAGCCGCCTCCCCCCTGCTCTCTGCTTCCTGACTGGGGATGCATTAAGACCAACTGCTTCATAGCCCTAGGGTCATATGCTGTCCCCACTACGATGGACTGTATCACTTAAGCCAATTCTCATTAGATTATTTCATCATGGGCATAATAAGAGCAGCTACTAATACATCCTATTCTGGGTACAACTGGGAGGATGTCGTGCTTGGTGAGGAAAGTCAGTCACATAAAGCATTATCGATTCTGCTCTTTCTCCTGCAGAACACAGAAGTCTGGAGTCTAGCGTAAGGATGCCCTCCCACGAGTCCCCACAGCATCCAAGCCAGGCCCCTAGCTCCTGGTATCTTACTATATCCTGATGCCTGGTGATGATAATGAAAAATTATGCCAACATTACAGCCGTTATTTTAATGCTGCTTGCTTGGCACATGCCTTAGACGGTCCATGAAGTGCTACCTAGAAGAACACAGCTCTGTGACATATGTGGTTAATGCCAAGCAGCCACAAGCATCTCTGGGTGCTAGCTCCCTGGTCATCCATGGTCATCTGTGGCTCAGCCTACTGCGTGGACCACTGGAAGGGCAGAGGAGAGTCCTCCAGGGACTGTCAGCGCTGGAGGAATGGACACAGATAGTATCTGCCCTAGGGGCTCAGTTTTGGACTGGGTAGGGTTGACAGGTGGCAGAGGCTGTTATGACCCTCTCCCCTTTCTGAAGAAAGAAACCGGAGGCTCCAAGGGTAAAGCTGCACATTCCAGTTTCCACAGCAGTTGGTCGTGGGGTGGGGGTCAAGACACCAATGTCACAAAATTTCAAGGATTTAATAGAGCCTTGTAGGTGACCTTGCTGCTTGATGGCTCTGCTGGGACCTTCTGTGGGACCAGTAGACCAGGCAGGTTCTTCCATCCATCTCTGCTCCTAACTTGCCCCTATGGCTCCGACCCTGAGGACCCTAATTCTGGACTTGTGATTGGATTTCCTGCATGAACTCCAGGATGGTGGGTCTTATCTGATCACCCACCTGGAGGAAGTGCCTGTCCTTATACTGGTCACATTCGGTCCTCCCTTTACCACAAAGTGTCCTGTGACAGTCAGCCCAGGTGCCAGTTTTATTATGGTTCATTCTACTGGATGTGCGTCAGCTTTAGGTATACTGGGTTTCAATCCCTGACACCTCTGTATAGACACAGTGTTTCCATATCCCTGCAGGATGGGGTGGTAGTAACACCGTATAGTGTCACATAGTATCACTGTCACTGCTGCTGTGAAGTCTAGGACTCCTCGCTCACTGCCCCTGGTTGTTCACACACCCCTCTTCCTCCACCCTTGGAGGCAGGAAGAACACAGAGCCCGGGCCTCTAAGCAACAGTAAAGAGTCTCTCCTGTTGTTTCATTTTAAGCATTAGAAGGTCCATCCATGGCATCTCTCTCAAAGCTACCGACACCTCTTTCCCTCTACCTTAGTTATGACCTTTGTACCTCATGCAGCTCCAGGATGCCTTGCAGATACATGTAGCTGAAAAGTCCTCACAGCAACATCTGACATGAGGGGTGAATGGATGTCATGTGCCTATTTGTTCAGAAGGAAACTGTGTCTCCATGAGGTGAATGGCTTGGAGGTGAGACAGTGTAGTGTAGGACCGCCTTCTTTGTTGACATTCTGACGTGGGCAGACAGGGTGCTGTGGGTAGTAGATTCTCACACTGTCTTTCCATCCCTGTTAGGTGTGTGTGTGTGTGTGTGTACACTGTCTTTGCATCCTTGTTAGGTGTGTGTTTGTGTGTGTGTGTGTGTGTGTGTGTGTGTATGTACACTGTCTTTCCATCCTTGTTAGGTGTGTGTTTGTGTGTGTGTGTGTGTATGTACACTGTCTTTCCATCCTTGTTAGGTGTGTGTGTGTGTGTGTGTGTGTACACTGTCTTTGCATCCTTGTTAGGTGTGTGTTTGTGTGTGTGTGTGTACACTGTCTTTCCATCCTTTTTAGGTGTGTGTGCCTGTGTGTGTGCTTATGCACATGTGCACATGCATGCATGCATGTGTGCATGCACACACACACACACATGCTCACACATGTAGTGGAGGTGACAAGTTGCTCCACAGCCTGGCTCAGTGAAGGAATACGGTAGATTCTAGCCTGAGCAGTGAATTCCAGCTTTGCTCCTGGCCGCTGGTTGCTTATTTGGGTCAAAAGGAAGGATGGGGGTTCCAGAGCTTAGCTCCAGAGGAGCTAAGGACGGGCTGTACCCTTTTCATTTAACTTCCTGTTTACTGCAGAGGCTGCATGGGAGAGAAAGGCCACATGAGCCACAAGCCCTGTAATGGGTACTCCTCCCAAAGTAAGAAACCTAGAAAGACCGGCTCTCTTTGAATCATGGCACTGAGTGCGATCACAGGATTTAGCTAATGAGGCGGCAGTCTTACCGACTGCCCTGTGTTTGTAGATCTCTATGACGACCCTCAAGTTCTTGAACTTCAAACACAGACGTCAGGAGACAGGGTCAGAGAAAATGGCCAGCAAGTTCCTGAAACAGAGAATAAGCCATCGGCTGTACCTTTGAGTGTTTGTCGGCATTAACTTGTGTAGCCTGGGTGAACCTGCTGTGTGTAGTACAGCACACTGCAAGAACACTCGGTGGCAGAGTTCAGCAATGATCCCTGTGGTGGTGACAGAATGTGGCCTGGACACCCATGGCCCTGTTTCCAGCCCTGTCTTTATGAAGAAATAGAAGAGATAGAGTTATCAGTGAGGTGAGGGATGCTGACAGATGTGGCACTCTCCCAAGCCCTCTACCCTCACCCCAGACAGTCCATGGAGATATAAAAGCAGTTAAAAGGGAATAACCTTAACACATAATTCTGCAAGAAAAACCACTCTGGTTTGCCTTGGCCCTGTTCACTGTGCAGGGGAGGGGTGGGGGGAGCGGTGGCTGCTTCAATAGCAGCCATCTATTCCGTGAAAGTCTCGAGAGGTGACGAGTCAGCTTGGGCCCTTGAGCTCTATGCCACCTTCCAGGGTTTGAGGGAAGCTTAGTCTCTCTAGAAGGAGTCACTCTGCTAACTCGGCTGTGTGTCTGAGTCAGCTGTGTCTTCCCTTCTCTACCCCATCCATCCATCAACACACAATTACTGTCACCATCGTGTGTGTCGCCGGGCGTCAGGTTACATGTGCCAAGCAGCATAAAAAAAATGGCTGTAATGTTGGCATAATTTTTCATTATCGTCTTCATTAACCACAGCGAGTGGGAAGAAGAGTTTACCCGCACCTCGCCATCTCCATGGCAACGCTTCCAAAGCCTGTCTGCCCAGTGTCCACCCAAGAGCAGAGCTGAATGTCCTCATTATTCTGACTCTTGCTGGCCCTGCCCTGCCAAGGGGGAGACCGACGTACGGCCGGTGATTTATCCCCCCCACCTTTCTTCCCGACAGCCTGGCATGGTGTTGGGGCGTAAGGCACTGGTCTGATTTCACAGTTTAATTACTGCTAATCTGAGGGGGGCAGAGCTAATGAGCTGCCAGCAATTCCTCAGCAGTAGCAACACTCCCTGTTCTTGTCCCCAAACGCCCTTCTCCACGGTCCCTTCCTCTACAACGTTGGGCCTGGTTTAAAAAGAGCTGCTGGTGTTGATTTTCAGTGTAACAGGATGACTAAGCAAATACAGACATTTGGGGGTTTATGACATTGTATCAGAGCAGAATTAGAAGCAAAGAGAACCTCATATATGTCTGGGAATTTTGCCAAGAAGCCCCGTGATGGCCACGCAGTAAAACGTTCCTGGTGGATCTGATCTTCAGTCTATACCTCCTCCCTGGAGCCTTGAGGATGTGCACAACACCTCCAAGGGGATGCATTCTCTAGGACTTCTCATGAGGTGCTAAGAAGCCATGCTCAGATGCTACCAGGGGTGCAGTGACCCAACGGTACCGACTTCCCAGTGGCACAGGGCATGCCTTACACTTCACTCATTAAACATCTGGCAAGTTACCCCAGGCATGACTGGTGAATGCCAACATTCTCATGTTTACTCCTCTATCAATTTATCTGTCCCCAAGGTTAATTTACACCTCCTCTTAGCATACAAAAGGACAGCTCCCAAATACTCCCTCTGACAGACTGGAAAAGCATATAAACTAAGGAGCACAAATCAGGTTCATGAGAAATATTGGTAAGAATAAGAAAGGGAAATGTCCCAGAGGGAAACATGTATGCCTGCCGGGTGCTCAATGATGGCGGAGACAGAGCAACTCACATGACCCTGAGCCTCCAGGGGCCACACCAGGAAGGGTAAACACAAGCCATATTATTACTCACAGCCCCTCTAAGAAACACACAGGTTTCAGCGGAGAGGTCGTTCATCGTGGCCTGCCGCCACAGCTGAGCTCTCTGTCAGGTGGCTTCCTCGACGCCAGTCAGATGCATGAGACCCTTACCACAGTGGGTCCACCATGATGATGAGCGGCACAGAGAATCTTCCCTGTTTTGGATATTTCTGGGGAGTTATCTGCTTGCTGGGATCTAACACAGAGTGCACAGCTGTGGTTTGGGGTCTTATTCTCTGGTGACTCAGAAATCCGGGCAAGTCTTCAGAACTGCCACATGTGGCATGTGACCTAGACACGAAAATTTGGTGTCTTTGACGCATCCAGTGATTTAATTTCAGAGACCTATCTGACCTTTTCCTAGCCAAGCTCATACAGGCAGGGCGTGCCGGTGTCTTTGTGAGTTTCATGCAGCGGTCACAGGTTTCTGTCACCATAACAAGCTACTAAGTAAGTACCCATAGCAGCCACATGTAGAGACAGCCAGGTTTTCAGTCACATGCTCTCTGTGTCTATGGTATCTTTCAGGTTCAGCTGAGGCCCTCCATTATTATCAGGCCTTGTGTGCTCATAGAGCATGAAAGTTGGGAACGAAAGAAGCCAATGTTTTTCCATTTTCCTCTGGTGGCACCATGCACAATAAAGGCACACCCCCCCCCATAGCATTTTGTGCAAGGACAGGAAGTATCTCCCAGGGTAAAGGGGAGGACACCCTGTTCCCCACCTGCATCCAATTGGGAGGTAATGCCCAGACCTTCTGATCCCGCACCCACCCATCTTGGCCTCCTCAGGTCTCATCCCTGTGTCCCTGCCCTCAGAGAATAGGACCTAGTTGTTGCAGGCTCGTGTGCAAAGCTGTCTCTGGTGGTGACTTCAATAACTGGATTTATCTGGGTTGAAGTTAACTGGTGAGAGAATCAATGGACTCATTCCCAGTGTGAGACACATACTGATCTGACTTCTCACTTACATCTCACCTTATTTCAGAGACATAATGAAAAGAAAACTATCAATACGATTTAGCAAGTCATCTATCTATCTATCTATCTATTTATTTATTTATTTATTTATTTATTTATTTATTTTGCAGCACTGGGATTGAACCAGGGACAACTGAGCTACATCCTCAGCCCCACACATATTTTAAAAAGAGGAGATTAAAAAGACAAAAAAATCAGTCAGATCAATTAGCATGAGAATAAGTCAGAGCCCACCCCCCCCCAAAAAAACCCCTGTATACAAACGCCACAAAATCTCACACACTCACTCCAGACTAGACCATAAACCTCCTGGAAGGCATGGGGAATCCCACAGTGGGACTCACAACAATTAAATGGGAACAAAGATCATTCTTCTGGAAATCGTAGTTATTCCTACAATATAAACTTGGGCTTTCCAGGGTCCTCGTGAAGACGCACCGGAACAGAATTCACAGAAAAGGAAAGGGAAGTGAGCACAGGGTGTCTCAAGTCACACTTGTCTGGGAAGTTTTGGAGAGCTGGAAGTGCATGACCTCCTGGCTGGACAACGCAGCTCATGGAGGGCGCAGAGGAAAACTGGAACCCACACTGCTTAACCTGACGCCCTTGGGATCAAACCCTTACCCAAGGTAGTGCGAATTGAATCAACCCCTCAGCGGAGGGGACAGGGGTCTGCACAGAAAGCTGTGATTGTGGAGTTGGGGAAGGAGGCTGCCTTGGATGCCCCACAAGACCTGATGTGATTCGGGGTCTGACAGGTAGTATCTGTCAACATAGTCTTAGGTGTGGAGGCTCTCTTTGAGGAGTGGGGGGATAAGTTGGCGTCCCTTGAGAAGGCCGAGGGAATGCTTTCTCTGGTAGGTTACAGATCCCTGACGTGTTTACCATGAAGGCAAGATGGGCGTGACTAAAGCCTTTCCCCACTCCAGCTGCTGCCACCCACACCTGATGGTCCTTTCTTCCAGAGAAACACGTCACGGAAATGGGAGGCTCCCAAGAGAGCTCACTTCTCTCCAGGATCATTCAGTGGCTGATGCCATGGGGCACATTCTGGGAAGAGCTTGGGGCTTGGGTCACATATTTCCTCTACCTTTCGATCCCTGCTGTCACAAGGCAAGTGTTCTGCAGAGAGAGAGAGAGCCTGAAACAGAGGCAGAATCCCTACTCCCACCATGACTGATAGAGGCCAGAGGCTGTGTGCAGCTGGGTCCCTGGTGCAGGTGTAGGGATTTCTTCATTTCTTGCTCTGGCATATAATGGGAACAGGGAGGGAATGCATTACAGGATGTGGGACTCAGGGAGTGACCTGGGTGCACCCTTCCTTTCTGACCTCCATTTCTAGGACAGCTTGTACTCTGGACCTAAGGACTTCTTGTCAAGATGCTGTCTGCTGGGTGTGTTCGAAATGAGGTGTGTGAGGTTTGCAGAGACCTTTCTTTGTGTATGTCCAGCTACTGAGAAGCCCAGGGCTGGAACTGTGGTCAGGCTACTGGCTGTAGCCATTAACCTAGTACATCCTCAATGCTGAGTGTCAGAGATGAAGAGGGGCCCAGAGCAACTATTAAAAGAGGTGATTCTGGGCCATATCAAAGTAGGGAACATAACCAGCACTGACCTTGTGCTGTTAGCTGTGGAGGCCTCTGGGGGCATTTACTCAGAAGGACAGTGGAACTGTGGTCCCACTAACAGGGGACTTGTCAGAAAAGAAGCCTTTGGTCCCTTGAGCTGTGATTTCTCAACCAGTCTGATGAAGCCAGATCTTCTAACACAGCGAAGCTGTTGCCTTTTATATCTAATATGAAGAAATTAGGGATGAAAAGAGTGGCTATGGACCCAGGAAGCCTCAAACAGAATGTACCACCTACAGACACAGGATGAAGGAGATTCAGGTTCCCAGGTCAGAGACCCGCCCCATATGGGTATTTCCCAAATGAGCAGAGGTTTCCTGGGTGCTAGGTTGGCTGGGTTAGGTCACATCCACCTCCCCTGCATTGGGGAAAGTGAGTGTGGGTAGACCCTGTTTCATGTTGCCTGTCTGAAGGCTATGGGTCTAGATCTCTGCTTGTTGCCAGAGAGGAAGTCCTGGCAGGAAACCAAAGGCATAGCTCTCCTTCTCACTCCCTGAGCACTGAGGCTGGCTCGCTCGGTCCATGTGCTGTTTTCCCCAGCAAGGGGCTTAATGCTGTAAGCTGTATTTCCTGCAAACGTTATTGTTGTTATAATAACCAGCCAGTTTCCTTAATCACTACTTAATTCTAATTTCATGCTTACTAACAGTAGAAGTCAACCAGGACATTTGGGCTAAACCGACACTTTTAACAAGAATAAGATGAAATTCAGGTTAGAAAGCAATAGGAATGCCTTCCTGGCCTGAGGCCTGCTCTTTTTTCTCCCATCTTCCTAACATTTCCCCCCTGTGCCACATGCATTCAAGGGCTCATTACTGAGTGGGTTTTTATCTTCCACAGTTCTACCACTGAAAACTCATTCCTTTGGATGCTTCTCTGTCCCTTCATGGTCCCTGACACATTCAACACATAATGCCCGTGTTTTTAGGCTATAACTGGAATGCCCGTGTTTTTAGGCTATAACTGGAATGACCATTTGATACCCATTCCATCGGGATGTTCACAGAAACCCTGCATCAATAGGCCAAAAATAGGGTGAGTGAGTGGAGGATTTCCCACACTGGAGAATCTGAACCCTGTGCATGTCTGATAAGGACTGCTTTTCTGATACAGAGGTGATGGGGAACACTTCTGAACTATTCACAGGACAAGATCTCCCCGACTGCCCGCTTTCACAAGGGATGAGGGACAGTCATGGGAGGCGAAATACGTGTGTGGTGGAGCGGCCATGAGCCCATGACAGGCATTTGACTGAAGTGAGGGGTTATCCTCTTCCTCCTGGGGTTTGCACCATGACCACAGGGACCACAGAGCTTCTATCCCCAATATCAACCTTTTGCCCCTGACCTCCTTCTCACCCCCTCAGCTTTGCCTGGGACAGCCACCCAGACATCTGTACTTCTCAACTGCATTGATGGGGGCAGAAAATACAGCCATTACAAGCTGGCAAGGTCTGCTTCAGGTAGAAACTCAGGCTAGATGGGGGCCCAAGTATTTCTTACAAGTCTTGTGTGGACAAGGCCACAGGGTATGAGGGGACAGAGTCCCCAAGACACTATGGGGATTAATAAGAGGGGGCCCAAGCCGGAGGCCCCAATGTACTCCATGAACCCTGCGTTAGCTGCTTTTAATTGTTATGATAAAACATCATGACCAAAACAATTTACAAAATAAAGCATTAATTGGGCTTATGTTTCCAGAAAGTGCTTGGTAGCAGAGCTAAAGCATGGTGGCCGGAGTGGCCGAGAGATTACATCGTTAACCTCAAGCAGGAGGCAGAAAACACACTGAGAAAACTGTGAGTCTTTTGAAACCTCCAAGCCTGCCCTTGGTGGCACACCTCCTCCAACAAGACCACACCTCCTAATCTCTCCCAAACGGTACACCTACCAGGGACCAAGTATTCAAACATATGAGCTTATGAGGCCACTGTCTTTCAAACCATCCCAAGCCCCAAGGATAGACCATGGCAGGTTGGGGAGGAGGAAGGCTTACAGAGACAGGCTTTGAAGCTGTGGATAATAGCCATCCCTTCTTGCCACCGCAACCCTGGGGCAAATTGGAGGTGCCACACAGTACTTACAGAAGTAGAAGAGGTGCCAGGGCATGGATGCCATTTTCTTTCAGACCTATGAGCAGTGGCTGTTCAAATAAACATAGCGGTAGCTCCAAACAGCTATGCCATTGAGTAAAAACAAGGGGACTAGGGCTGCTTTGGGAGAGGTGAGGACCCCAGAGCAAGGGACCATGGAAAACTCATCCAGCAGAGACCTTTATGTCGGAGGGAGAGGATGTGTGGTTCCCCTGTGGAGATGCAATCAGGACTAGCCAGGCAGAAAACTCCACGGGCTCACCCCAATTCATCCCACTCTCTCCACCTTGCTCACACTGCTGTCAGGCATTTCCCCACAGCTTCCAGCAGAAATTCAAATCACGGGAAACAACTCTATTTGAGTAGAAGGTGTTTTTTGTTTGAAATCTATTTCCGTTCGTGAACCCAGCAGTTACGGAAAAGCAGGTGTATTGAAAACACGGGAGAATTCTTTTAGCAGACACTTGGAATTCTTATGAAGAAATCTATTCTTTCCTGGAAAGGGGGTTGGGTGGGTGGGTACCGATTCGTGTGTGTGTGTGTGTGTGTGTGTGTGTGTGTGTGTGTGTGTGTGTAAGCCAGAAGCTGAAACTAGGTGTCTTTCTCAATGGCCCCCATGTTAATTTTTTTGAAGACAGAATATCACTGAACCTGAAGGTTGTTTTCAGTTTGGCTAAGCTGTCTGCCAGCAAGCTATAGCTTCAGGGGCCTTCCGCTTTTCACCTGCCCAGCTCAGAAATAGCAGGTGTGTGCTGTCACACGCAGCTCTTGCACGAGTGCTGGAGATTGCACTCAGGTCCTCCTGTTGGTTTAGCAAATATTTCACCACCCGAGCCTCCTCGACAATCTTATTGGTACCAAATCTTTGCCACTCCTGGGTTTAGTGCCAAGTGTACAGCGAGGACAACGGCTCCCTAATGAGGCTTCTCCCCTCTTCCTAGGCATCTCTCCCCTCTGGCTGGCTGCCAGCCTCAGGGCCCAATCTACCATGAAGATCCCTTTATCCTGATTTCTGCCACTTCCCCCCCCTGGCTATTCCCTCTAACGTCCCCCACCTCAGGATCCTGCCCTGCCCCAAACTCCCGCTAAGCAGGAATCCTCTATCCCTGAGACCTGGAAGTGAGAATAAACAAGCCTTGGAGATGTCACATCTACGGAGATGGATGTGGCAGTTCGTCTCCATCTCTCATTCGGTTCCTTTCTCTGTGAATCCTTTGTTACCCAAGATCTCAACATAGAGGCGGCTCTGACACACGTTTTTAAATGCCATCTTCGCTTGCCGGAGTATGAACCACTGACCGGGTTCAGTTCAGTGAACATGGTTAGGTGGATCAACAGATACTTGCGGGATTTAAAACTCTGGCTCTGACAGAAAGGACCTGTGCACAAGTGCCTGCATATGATGCCACTCAGCCTCAGTCTCTGTAGGGAATTCAGCACTACACTGGTTGTACTGTATGACCTGATGAGCTGGCTCTGTAAAAGGTAACTGATCGACCTCCTGATTGGATCCCGTAGTGTCAAGGTGACTGATCGACCCCAAAGCACCAATCACAGAGACCGGGGATTCCAGGCATGGGTGGTTTAGTGAGATCCATTTCCCTGCTCTCAGCAGTGTGTGGCTATATATAAAACCACTTAGCCTTCACTAATCAAACGTTAAACATTGTCTGTATGTCACACCCAGTTCTAGAAGCTTCTGAACAGCAGGATCCAGGATCCACGGTACAGCTGTTGGCTGTGTGTGCTTCAGGTAACTCTTCACATGCCAGCGATGATGTCTGTTTAATTGATCTCTTCTGACTTCTTGAGCATGTAGCCTTTTTCTTTTTTCTTTTTCTTTTTTTCTGGTCTAATTAGCATCAGTATTCTGGTTTGATTTGTATTTAATAATACAGAAGGAATGGAAACTCAGGAATTAGTCATTGCAAAGGTAAAAAATAAGAATAGGTAGCAGTGTGGGAAGAGACTGCTGTGCTCTGAGTGACTTGGCTGCAGTGTGCCCTCAGGGATTGAATTCACCGAGGGACACAGCTGGCTCCACACTTAGGCCCCTTGTGTTCCATACTCCTGCATTGGTGAACATGGGATAATGCAGTGAGGCCCTTACTAGGTGTCAGAGCCATGTTCTTGGGCTCATCTGTGGAACCATGCATGTAGCATGAATGTCTACAGCTTTCAGAGGATAAAGAATGTGGCTACTACCCATTACAGCCACAGTAAGCACATTGAAGACAGACTGCTTTCTCCCCAAGACACTCCTTAGTTCCACCATCTTTTCCCTTTACCCATGGAGGGCAGGGCGGGAGGACCCTGTGCTAACCCAAGGAGCAGTGGTTCTTGCTTTTGTGAGAAGCAGATTCCATTGGCGAGTGTAATATAGGGAATGCAAAAGGCAGCCCTTCTTTTCCCTGGGAGGGAAGAGTTGGGGAGGACTTTGAGCTGGGATGGGGAGGACAGCATCCCTGATGGGAGATGTCATTCTGTAAATATGTCTCTCTTATTGGCTAATGAATAAAGCCCTGTTGGCCAATAGGGAAGCAAGACAGGCGGGACTAGGAGACAAGGAGGATTCTGGGAGATGCAGTAGGGAGAGTCAAGATGTAGGGACTTGAGAGAAGAAGTCCAGATCCTCTCTCTGGTAAGATAAGACCACGTGGAAACACTTAGATAAATAGAAATGGGTTAATATTTAAGACAGAGCTAGCCAATAAGAAACACTAGTAACAGGCCAATGGCTTTATATCTAATACAGCATCTCTATGTGTTATTTGGGGCTGACGCAGCTCTGGGATCAGGCTGGTGGGAAAACTGCCCATTACACATCCCACATTCTTCTGTGGCAGCTCCCTGAGAAGGGGTAGCCTGTCACCTGGGTTCTGTGAGGGGAGCTGATAAGAAGGGAGGTACACACAGCAGATTCCTGTTGCCACCTTTGAACAATATCCAGTGTGTCAGGCCCTGGCAGGCCAGCCTCTGGGACCTCTACTCTTGGTAGGCTTTATGTTGAAAGGGTGGCTCTGCTCACTGAGTGTGGACCTCATGTTCTCCTCTGGGAATATTACACCCCACAGCTGTGGCTGGAGGCTATGCCCTCATGAGTTGTCCTGGCAACAGCCCTGAGTCTGGAGCAGAAGTGCATGGCCAGCATGGTGAACTAGGCATTGTACGTTTCCTGGTGTGAAACTGTGTGTCCATGTGTCCCTGTGTCACCGAGGTGGGACATGACTGCAGTCCCACAGGCGGTCTGACAAGCCCTTCTCTGCAGGCTGCTGCAGTTACTTTGGCATGCGTTACGGTGCCCTGGTGTTGCCGTCTAGGGAAGGATTCCTGTGCTGACTGGGCCTCAGCCTGTGCATTTTGTTTTGTTTTTATCGTTTTCTGCTCTCCTGGGTAGTGGGGGGGGGGGTGGCACAGAGGAGGATCTCAGCTGCCCTGGAATCTGATAGCAACATTTGGGGGTTCCAGAACTAGAGATCAGGCTAGATCCGGTTCCAAGTCCACTTCTGCACACACTGGTGACCAGCCAGCCTCCTGCCCGTACTGCTCACCGTGAGCTTTGTGGTGTACGGAGCATGTCTGTCCTCTGAGACCTGCTCTGTCTGTGAAGTCTGTATCACAAGCCAGGCGTCTTCTTCCTCCCTCCTCTACCTGCCTGCCCTTGCCTCTCCTGTTTCCCGGGGTCCTCCGCTCTCTTTCCTCTTCCTCCGGTCTTTTTTCAGAATTTTTATTCTGAACACCTTCCCCTTCACACAATACAACTTCAGGAAATAACTGTTTTTGCTAAGGCTGAAATGGATGGCGAATCCTTTGGGGTCCACTGTTGTTATAAACCAAGTGAGACTGTTGTGGGGGTGACCTGGCTCAGGCATACGGCCCTCATGCTACGTCACATCCCCTGACTGAAGAACACACTATGCAGATAGATTGCTACACAGCCCTGCACTCCAGATGACCTTTGAAGCCATTCTCCAACACATGCATTGTCTAACAACCGAATCTAGAGTGATCTATGAGGTGCACCGCCACCACTGGCTTCTCCACCCTGGGCTGCTGATGTGAGGATTGGGTTTGTCAATGGACAGTAGTGTTCCACGATTAGCAACACCTATGGTCAGGCTGTACACTGGAAATGAAAATCCTCTGTTTTTTTGGCTTGTCTTTGATGTTGGCACGTCCCATAAAAGCACCCAAAGACTGAGAACGTTCACCAAAAAAGGCCACCCCTTTGGGTTTGGGCCAGGGAGGAGCTGTGCCCATGACACCGTCAACATCCCCGGGTTTCCCAGTACCAAAATGCACATTGAACAACTTCACATCTAGCAGAGACGCTGGGCCAGAGTATCAGAGGAAAACAGAACCTGGATGAGAGATTTATGTGAGAGCCCTGTACCAACACACCCAAATTACAGCCAGGAGATGCCACACACTGCAGTCCTTAGGACCCTGAAGAAACAGGCAAAGGCTAGCAAGGCCCAGAATCTACTTGGGGTTTTCCAGTGATGGTCACATGCTATGTCTGTATATGCCAGTTGGTTGCCTGCGTGATGAGATAGTGTGATCTTTCCCAGACATGGCAATACATATGTACCTAGGTGCTACACATATAACAGAACCCCAAAACCACCTGCTCCTGTTCCTATCCCTAACTCAAGGCAGCCCCCAGTAACTTCTAATGTCACTGTGAAGGCAGAGGTGTAAAGGTTTCACTAGACCCAAGATAAATGATAAATGGGTGTTTACTTACACAGAAATAAATGGGGAACACATACAGAAAAATACAAAGACCCACGGCAGCATCTCTGTGCTCGGCCCACCGGATCAGCTGACCCACCAGAAGGCAAACAGAAGCCATGCCTCAAGTTTCCCTCTTTCCAACTGCCTGAAGCTACACACAAAGGGGTGTGGCCACCGCCACAGGTTCGCAGACCAGACGCCTATATCACCGTGGGAAGGGGCTGAACTTCTTGGCAGCAGCACCAGCACCCACCCCAGCAAACATGTGCTTAGGAACCCTGACTGCCTGGCTAGGCATTGAGATACACCTTCCCCTGAGTAGAAGCTACAAAGAAGAAAAACATTGGTTTGTGTGGTCCTTGAGATGCAACCTTATCTATCACTCTGACTCTGCACCAATTCTATACTGAACATGCCAGGGGGTGCCTCCATGTGTGGAAGCCTAGAGCTGGGGGGGGGCTGAGGCCAAGGTGTGTGGGGCAGTGGCTAGTGGAGGAACGGCATACATGAGTCATTGCTTCTGACTATTTCTCTGTTGACCAGAGCAGAATGGACCATGTTTGGGGGACCTGTAGGTTCCTATGGTGAACCCCCTTGGTTTCTCTGCATCCACATGGAACGTGGGGCACTCTGAACTCTCTTCCTAGACCAGCTTACTCCATCTTATTCTGATCAGGTCCCACAAAGTGAAGGATGTGGACATTTATTGACAGCATCTCTTCCTCAGGGGAGAGGAATGGTATGGTATGGTTCTGTGCACTCAAGATACGATAGCGTGAACATCCCCCAGGCTGGACCACTCGAAGAAAAAAGACCAGCCAGATACAAGTAGGGCATGCGCCTTGGTCTGACCCTCAGGCCTCCCTGTGACCTTCTTCACCAGCTGATGACCAGCAGACCCATGGGACTTTGCTTCAGCCTTTCTCCACCACAGCCCCGAGCTCGGTTCTAGGTCTCCCTACAAGTGTGGACACACCCGCTGAACGCAGGGCGTGCTGTGCTCTGCCCATCATCCTACCACAGCACTGTATCTGTCTCCTACTTCCCTCAGAGGAGTCCTCCAGCCACATTGTTAGCGCTCTGAAGATGACTTTAGCGCCCACTGCTGCCCTGCACCTGAACATGCTCATCCCTGAGGCCTCTCCCTCCCTGCCCACTGTAAGTCCTCTTACTGACTTCATAATAACCCTATGGATAAACTTCTCTCTCCTACATGTAGACCTGGGGTTTTTTTTTTTTTTTTTTGTTTTGTTTTTTTTGTTTTTTTTTTTTTTTTTGTTATTTGATGCTTCATGTAAGTGTTAGTTCGACTATTGTAGAAGAAGCTAACAGCTGACTTACTGTCCTCACATGTCAAAGTTATTGATGTCAAGCCTCGCTAAGTGACATCCTTTTTTTAGATAGAGTCTCCCTGATCTTAGAAAGCAGCAGAGCAGTGGGATCAAGCACAGCTCTGTGCTACGGCTCCCTTGTTGCTATGTGGCAGCAGATGGGACAGATCTGTTCTAACCTAACAAGTTTCTGCTCCATTTAAAGAGCCAGAGTCCTCCATCCTCTGTCCAGGGTACAGTCACAGCTCTCTAGGACAGGTGGTGACTGGAGTAGAAGACACATTACTGAATCCAGCATAGTCTGTGGTCCCCTTGGTATCCCTGCCCTTGGTTAAATCTCTAGTTTTACTGCTCTTGTCAAGTCGTTTGACTCAATAGCACCGGAATCCCCAGCAACCTCTGTCTACTCTCTCCGCATCACCTTCCTGATATTGCTGCCAGCCATCAAAATTTACTATTGCTTTCTGAGTGGGAGGGAGACTCTGAAACCCACTCGGGGTTGACACAGGTCATTGAGCTGACAGTGAGCTCAGAAAGGCTGGGAGGCGGGGGTGTGCTCTCTTTACTTGGTCACCTTCCTCCAGGGTTGCCACCAGTAGTGGTGGGTTTCTGGCATGGAAAACATACTATCCTGTGTGACACCCACTTTGTCCTATTCTGCCCAGAGCATAGGCTGAGAGGCATAGGCTGGCCTTCTATGCAACTCAGAGGGTTTGTTCTGCCTATTCAGCCATACTCCACAAAGGATACAATTACACTCTGGTGAGTGGAGAATGGGGTGGTGGTGGTGGGGCATTGGTCAGTTCTAGAAGGAACTTGAAGTGAGTTAGCATAATTTTAACAGAGCCAGGGAGGCAATCCAGAGGCAATCCACTGTAGTCCCCAAGAGCCACAAAGAAACCAAGACTTCTAATGGACCACTCAGGTGAGAAAGCAGCTCGTGGCTGGATTTGGCTTGTGAAGGCAAGCCATGGGTTCTATTCTCTGCAGACTAAACAGACTACTCCGACCACTCTCATGTGCTCCTGGGAAAGAGTGACTGGCACAGGGAGGGCATGTAGTGGTCTCAGAGCTCATCCACCTCCTTCGGCTGACATGTGCTTGTGATGGAGAGGAGATGCCTGAACAGACATACATGTGGTCACAGCAGCGCAGTGATAGCACAGGGCTATGCTGTTTGCTCTGGCGTGTTACTGTGGGATGCTGTAATGGATTCTGGCTGGGCCCGGTGAAATCCTTTATAGCTTCCCATGAGATAAGATAGGTGTGCATGGCATGGGGACACGGGTCCATCAACACCGACAAGGGTCCGTTCCACACACACTAGAGCATGATTATGACACGCTGGCTTGGCTTAAGAGGACTTGATGGCCACAACCCTGAACATCATGTTGTGTTTGCTTAATCTAGTGTAAAAGAATCTTATTACTAATACTTCACTGCCTCCGAGCGTCAGTACCCATTGTGCACACAGCAAATTGACAGACACACCTACAAAACACAAAGAGCACCCAGGGCCCAACCAAGATTCTAGGAACCAGTGTACAAAGACATGCTCAGAGGATGGCCATATGCATTCATATGTTGGAGTTGTAGAACAGCTTTCTGCACTCGTGTGTCCACAGAGTGGGGTAGCTGTGTGCACTAGTGTGTCTGTGGTACAGGATGGCTTTGTACACTAGTGTGTCTGTGGTGTGGGAAGGTTGTGTACACTAGCCACTAGCATGCCTGGTGTGGAATGTTGTGTATACTAACATGTCTACCATGTGGGATGTCTGTGCACACTAGCGTGTCTGGTGTAGGATGGCTGTGCACACTAGCATGTCTGGTGTAGGATGGCTGTGCAGACTAGTGTGTCTGGTGTAGGATGGCTGTACACACTAGCATGTCTGGTGTAGGATGGCTGTGCACACTAGCATGTCTGGTGTAGGATGGCTGTGCAGACTAGCGTGTCTGGTGTAGGATGGCTGTGCACACTAGCGTGTCTGGGGTAGGATGGCTGTGCACACTAATGTGTCTATGATGTGCAATGGCTGTATAACATGTCTATAGCGTGGGATGTCTTGCACACTAGCGTGTATGCGCTCCAGCAGCCTGTGCTGTGGGACAGTTGCATATACCTGCTTGTCTGTGACCCAGTCTCTGCCTTCTTCCCTCTACCTCTGAGGCAGGGATGCTTTCTCACATGGATTTGGGGGACAAAGTTCAATGCTGTCTTGGCATTGACGTCCCCACAAAGCTACCCTGCACCTGGCTCCCGGTCCTCTGGTGTGGACAGTTATTATTACATAATGTAGCCAACTCACCTCCCAGCCTCAGTGAGGAGGCTGAGAAGCCAGCGAGACAGAAAGTGTGCAGACAGCACAGGGTGCCTTGGCCCACTGGTACCTAGGACAGGACACTGCATTCTGGCTGGGCCCGGTGAAATCCTTTCTCTGGATCCCATCCAGGACATGTGTGTCATCAGCAACATTCTTGTCCCGGAACAACCTAACAGTCTTCAGAGCTTCAGGTGAAACCACTTCCCCCCCACACACACACTGGGCAGGAGGTGTGGCCTGCTTGCTAGAAAGTAAGTAGAAGGGCGCTGGGGAGTGGAGGGCTCAGCAGCCCTGGGCTGGGGATAGAGAGGAGCTGGTTCAGAGCAGAGACCTTTGATGAAAGCCAAGCAATAAGAATGCAGCTGGCCAGGGAGGCCTGAGGGACAGGGACACAGCAGCTAGAGCTGGGGACTCCCTTCCTGGCTAGCACCTGGCTCTCATGGAGTTGAAGGTAAATATGCCTTTTCCATTCATAGGTGGCATGTGCACGTGCAGTGATGTATGTTGCTTGTGTGTCTGTAGTATCAGTGTGGTATATGCACAGCGATGTATATGCTGAGGGTGTGTGGTACGAAGTGACACGTTATGTGTGTGGAGTGATGTGTGCACACGTGTCTGTCATACATAGATTAGCTGGGTGAAGTGCTTATGTACTGGTATGTGTGTGATGTGCTGTGTGTAATCTGTGTCTATGCAATGCCACCTGTGTGCGGGGTGTGAGCTCACTGATGCGCATGTTGAGTGTGTGTCTAGTGGTGTGATGTGTGCTTGATATGTGTGGTGTGATATATGTGGCTGTGTGGAAAGCGGGGCAGTCAAGTGTGTAGTATTTGTGTGTAGTAATGTGTATGGTGGAGGGGTATATGTGGTGGTGCACTACGTAGAATTGTGGGTGTGGGAGTCTAGTTGAGCTGGTTTTGAAGATCATTTGGATTGAGGCCCTGAAAAAAATCATTGCTCTGGAACATTCAGAAGTTTGGAGCAGAGGGTAGCTGGTGTCATGGACTCAGGATAAATGCTCTGGCCAGCCAGATAAAACAAGTAGTCCAAGAATAGAGCCTGCAGTACCCAGGATGTAGGATTTAGTATAACGAAAGTATCATGCTGAAGCAGAATAAACTACCCCATAATACAACTGGGAAAAGAGGCATCTTCTCAAAAGACAGACAGTGAGAGCTGAAAAGTTGGAGAATACTTATTTCTGTATAGTGCATATATGAATCGGCAGAGTCCTTCCGGAAGGTAATTTGGCAATAAAAATGCACATACTCTATGAGCAAAAAAATCCCATTTCTAATTTACAAAAATTATGGCATAAATGTGCATATTTGTATAAGAATAATGGCAGGGTTGTCCGCAATGCAGCAAGCAAACAAGTAGAAAACAATTTACCACGGGGCTCTGAAGAACCCCACACAAGGACAAGGTGTGGCTGTAAGACTTTACAAGGAGACTCACATCTTGTTGTCAGCTATTGGTTTTTTTTTTTTGTTTGTTTGTTTAGTATTTTTAAAGCAAATTTTGGATGGTACATGACACCCAAATGAAACAAAACCCAATGGGAAATAGTGGCTGGAAGCCACGTGTCCACTGCATGAGGTACACTTGGCCCTGGGGTTAGCGAGAGCAACAGAGCCCTGGATCCATCAGTGTGTGCTCATGGTCTGTTCCGGGTTTGGTTGAGGGTTAGCTGTTTGAGACCCTCCTCACCAATTCATATGACATCCACAGTGTGACTGGGCTTTTCTTTCCCGTTTGTGCTTTTCTGTCTTTCCAGTGGAATAAAGGTTTATAGAAGGTGTGGACTGGCCCATCTGAGACAGTCAGTAGCCACAAGGGTGCAGTGGCTGTGGCCTTGGGTAATGATTCGTGTCCCTTGAGAGCTGGCTCAGGTGATGTGCTCCCCAGAGCACAGGCAGATCCTCCCTGCCCCACTGACTCCACTCAGGGTGAAGAACAGAGCATCCAGGGATCTCTTCATTTGTCCTGCAATAACCTTGCAATCTCCTGAGGGTTTCTTCTGGTCCAGAGTCAGCATGGCGACAGAAAGAGCTTGAGACAGAGCCTGAAGCCTCCACAGCTCTTTACCCACCAGTCTCAGACCCAGGCGTCTGGCATTTTCCAATAGGGTTGCCTTCTCTGAGGACCCATGAAGGCGTTGGCGTAATGTTTCACTAGACCCAAAATAAATGATAAGTGGGTGTTTATTGGGGGAACACTTACACAGAAAAATACAAAGAACTGCAGGAGTGTTTCTCTGCCGTTCCTACTGGATCGGCTGACCCAAGAGAAAGAAGAGAAAGAGCTCACAAAAAAGAAGCCACAGCTCAAGCTTTCTGCTTCAGTCTAGTTCACAGAGGAGACACCTACAGGCTCACTAGTGCCTTGTGGAAAGCAGTTCTCGTGGATTTTCACACTGTAAGATCTCAACCTGGGCTCAGCTCCCACCCAGGGGACCTAAAGCTTTGCAGTGGTGATATTTTTCAAGCACTTGGACACTTACTATTCATGGGCAATGTGTTTTAAAGCATAGGTGGTAATTTAAGGTGAATGATCCATGAACACTCTACTTTAGCATCAAAGCATGTCTGGGGTGGATCAATCTGTGTCACGCTCTCCTGGCTGCAGATACAATGCCTAAATTCCATCTCTTTTCTTAAAGTGGAGGCCAAGGACCTCGTTCTGTGATTAATCAGCAGTGATGGGTTTAAATAAACTAGATATAATTTCTATGTATAATACAAGGATCTTTCCCCAAGTTGGGGAGCTCCTCTGAACCATGGCATGGGCTATGGGGATATTTACCCTGCACGGGCATCTTTCCAGGCAGCTACAGACTGTGCTGTGTTCAGCTTGGATGCCAGGATGCCAGCTGCAAGCCTTTTCCATCACATCTGCCCTGCAAATGTTTTTCTTTTCTTTTCTTTTCTTTTTCTTTCTTTCTTTTTTCTTTCTTTTTTTTTTTTTTTTTTTTTACAAAAAGAACGTTACAAGTCTGTAAGAGCTGAAGGATTCAAGAGGCAGGTGAGCTCAACCATTCTGGGTCCCTGTCAACATCTACCCCAAGGTCAAGGTATCCTGTCTGAATTTAGGTCTCAATTTCTCTGACCAAAATACTGCTGCTGCTGCAGTTCTATGACTCTAGAAGCTCATTAATCAACCACTGTTCAGATCATAAACAGAAGTGTGGGCAGGAAAGGACCTGAGGTTGTCTGGGTTCCATACTTTCATGTTGGGTACCTGTGCTTTTCTGCTGGAGGCTGCGATCCCCAGGAAATATACTCAGATACCTAAGATTATGTGTACACACACACACACACACCAGAGAGAGAGAGAGAGAGAGAGAGAGAGAGAGAGAGAGAGAGATGTGGAAGGGAAGCTGTCTAAGGAAACAAAGGGAATGAGTAGGTGCTAGAATGGAAGGGGGCAGAGTAAGAGGAAGGCAGGAGGAGCAGAGGTCCATATACAATGAACACATACATGGAAAGTTTTAAAGAGGTAAGATAAAAATCACTATATATACGGTGGTGGCTTGTTCTAGATGTCAACTTGACACAGTCTGAAATTGCCTTGTAAGAGTCTCAGTGAGGGATTCCCTAGATAGGGTGGCCTGTGGGTGTCTTTGGGGAATTGTATTGATTACATTCATTGAAGCAGGAAGGTCCAGCATGAAGAGAGAACATTTTGAATGAATGAAGTATTTACAGCTTGGGAAAGTTTAGTGAGCATGGCATGGCTTATTGCCAAGCCAAGGTTAAAGGGGGTTTACAAAAGTGGCTGCTGATACTAGGCTGACTCGGTGATATGAGGCTAAGCAGGGCACAGAGGAAACAACCTATGTGAACCATGTAAGAGGGAGGATTCAGTCTCTGGGCTTCTATGTTCTCTGCAGTGCGTGTGTGTGTGTGTGTGTGTGTGTGTGTGTGTGTGTGTGTGTGTGTGTGTGTGTGCGTGTGCGTGTGTGTGTGTGTGTGTGTGTGTGTGTGTGTCTTTGGACCAAGATCTCCAACCCATCACACACTTCTAAGTCTTGGTCCTGTTTTATCTCCCACAAGTATGCTGGACCATGTGGGACTTGAACTTGTGAGCCTGGCTTGGTCCCTATAAGCCACCCAGGTCCATTCATGGCAAATGATGTTGCCGGGTCTCTAAAAGGCCCTGCAGTGCCCCACCGTCCACAAGCACTGCATTTTCGTTGTCTACTCATTTACCGATGGACACTTGAGTTGTTTATTGTCATAAATATTTTAAGCAGTGTTGCAAGGAGCGTTGCAAGGTGCGTGGGACAGCAGGTGTCTCTTCCACACACCGATTTGGTTCACGTGGCTACGTACATAAAAGTCTAACTGAATCATAAGTCCCTAGCTCCATTCTTTAGAGGGACCGCCATGCTGCTTTCCATACAGCGACACTAACTCACAGTTCTACCCTTGAGATGCCGGGGCCCCTTTCGCCACATGCTGCCAGCACTTTTGTTGACATTCTGACAGTGGTGCCAAGGTTTTGGTTTGCATTTCCCAGGTCCCTAAAGAGATTGCGGTGTTTTGAAAGAGAAACGTCCTCGCAGGCTACCATATTTGAATACCCACTCCCCGGTTAGTGGCACTGTTTTGGGGGAGGTTACGGATGCTGAGGGGGTGATCGTTCTGTACTCTGTGAATATGTATTTTTCTCATTGGTTCATAATGAAAGTGGTTTGAGCAGTAACCAGGCAGGATATTTTCAGATGGGACATGACCAAACTGAGAAATATGAGGAGGAACAGAGTTGGGGTGAGTGCCAACCAGCCGCCAGTGCAGCAAGATGAACTAGACCACAGGTAAAGCCAAGAGTTTAAAAGTAAGAGCTAGTTAGTAATAAGCCTGAGCTATTCAGTCAAGCATGTCATAATTAATATTAAGCCTCTAAGTGGATATTTGGAAACAGTTATAGGACAGGGTGAGACAGAGAAAGCCCTGGTCACACGAGGAGCTTTTAGTAGGCATAGCCATGCTGGAGGAGGTGTGTCACTGTGGGTAGACTCTAGGTATGGCCTCACCCTGCTCCCTGTTTACTCCCTCTCCTTCTGCCTCCTGGCCGTCAATGAAAAAAACCAGCTTGCTGCTCCTGCTGAGAGATGTGCCTGCCCTGCCTTCTCTCCGTGACAGAGTCCATGCCTTGGGACATGAAGCCAAAAATACACCCTTTCTTTCTTAAGTTTCATTGCATTATGGTATTTTATTGCAGACCCAGAGTACACGTTAACACATCCCTTGGTTACTTGCTGCTTTTCTGAACAAAATGTCTGCCCAAGTCCTTTGTCCCTTCTCACCAGGTTGTTGGGGTTTTCTGCTGTTCATCTGTAGGAGCAGCTCACATTTTTTTTTTTTAGATGAGTGGCTTGTTCACCTTTCCTCCTGCTCTGAAGGTAACAGCTCGAGTTTGCTTGTGGCTTCGATGTTTTGTTTTTACTGTCATTTCATTTGTTTATCTTTGCTTCTGTAGCCTGTCGGTGTTACAGCTCAAGACCCCCCTAGACTAACGTCACAACGCTTTTCTTCTCTTTCAGTAACTCAATGGATTTATGTCACATGCTTAATCTGCTTTGTACGAACTTTTGTTTCAGGTAAGGGTCTGGACTCCTGCTTGTGTAAGCCACAGCTTCAGTACCATCCGTCTGTGGACAGCTCCATCCTTTCCCACTGTGTGTCTGTCTTACCCTAGAGGAGATCTACTGGCCTAGACGGCTTGCATTCATTTCTGGGATTTCTGTTCTGCACCATTGGTCTGCATGTTTGCCTTGGTATCAGCCCTCTGCTACTTCAATCTGTTGTTGTTGTTGCTGGTGTGTGTGTGTGTGTGTGTGTGTGTGTGTGTGTGTGTCTGTGTATTTGTCAAAGAATAAAAAATGAAAAAAGACTACCAGCCGGTTTTTAACTGGAGCTCTTAGGAGTATCCTCATGATATCAAAACATATCAATCTTTCTTTTTGGTGTAATTTCTTCACTGCAGACAAATTTTTCCTTGGCAAAATAAACATTTTCCAAAAGTCCATTGGAAGAGAAGATAATGTTTACACTCCCTAATACACTTACTAGTTAAATTAAAGCTTATTGTGGGAACTTCAGAAATCCCGTGGGTGGGATTTCCCTCAGAAACAGCATGGGCCATGCTTTCTCAAAACACAGCAAGTGTCCACGAGGAAGGCTGTGCACTTGGCTGTCCACGGTGCTGAACCCAGAAACAGCAAAGATCAGTTTCCTAACACAAAACAATTTGATGAGGTTGGGAACATTTCCTCCCAGGGTATGCATGGATTGCTCTGTCTTTCCCTTCTTCTCCTTTTCTACATCCATTTCTTCATTCATCTGCTAAGCACCCAGCACACCTACAGTTGGAGCTCAGCTGTGAACACAGGCTGAGCCTCTACTGGAGAGCTCCCAGACATCCAAATCTTAAGCTGCACACCGTGACAAGGCTGCACGCTAAGCAAAAGGGCCAGTGTGTACCGGCATGCACACACTTTCTGGGGAGCACACACATCCAGCCCTCCATGGGCACACATGCACGTGCACACCCTTTCTGGGCAGCGTACACTGTGGCTGTTTGAACAAGCTCATATCTTTGAATACTTGGTCCCCAGGTAGTGGAACTGTTTACCACGTATTAAGAGATGCAGTCTTGTTGGAGGAGGTATGTCACTGGGGGGGTGGGCTGTGAGGTTTTAAATGCCCAAACCAATCCCCCCAACTGTCTTTCTCTCTCCTTCCATCCCTCGTGCTTGTGGATCAGATGCAAGCCCTCAGCTACTTCTCCAGTGCTATGCCTGTCTGCTGCCATGTTGTTACTATGATGGCCATGGATTTTAACCCTCTAGAACTATGGACACCAAACTAAATGCATTTTTAAAAGTTGCCTAGATCATGGTGTTTTTCGTGGCAACAGAAAAATAACTAAGAAAACACACATCTAGCTCCCTTGTGTGTGTATATATGCACAAACTTTCTGAGGCACACCCATTCAGCTCTCCTATGTGCACACATGCACACACTTTTTGTGGAGCACAGATATCTAGGTTCCCTTTTTGGGGAACACAGGTATCCAGGTTCCACACACACACTTTTGGGGAACACAGCTATCCAGGTTTCCAGTGTGCACACACACACATTCAGATGCCCTTTAGCTATGTTCCCCTTATCAGGTGCAAACCTGAAGGTGGTACAGAAAATAGCACCCAAGCATCATTCAGCAGGAAGCCCCCACGCGGCTCCCCAGTCCCTCCCTCATTCTCAGGGATAGGCCTTCCTCAGTGGCAAGGACTTGGTTTTCCCAGCTATGGGTAGCAATGATGCTCCATCTAGATATGAGATTGGGATTTATGCTCGACTCCACACTTGTCCCCATGTCTCCTAAGCCCTCAGTGGGGTGGGTCACTGCGGGACCCCTGCTGTAAACAACCGTACAAGCCACCATGCAGCCACTTGCTCCTTCATCCACAATCTTCACCGTATCAGAAAGATGAAATCCCGATAGGAATTTATAACCCTTTCCTGACAGCCTGTGTCCTGCCCTCCCCCACAGTCCTATTATGCAGCATTTCCAGGGCTTGGTGTGTCTTTAAGAAGCAAAGAGAAAACACACCAGAAAGTGAGATTTAGATGAAGGGAGATTGTGGTGGCTGGCTGAGGCTGGAAAGAGGCTTATTCTCCAGCATCCTTGTTAAAAAAAAGTTCAAAGCACATTTTTCTTATAAATTAGGCAGGAGTAAAATGACGGGAAAGGAAGAAAAAGGATTTTACAACATGTGAGGAATTCAAATGAGCAACAGGGAAGGAAATCAGATGCGCGGAGCACACATCAGACATAAAACCCTGGCACTGAAAATGCCTTGAAGTCGCCCCATGTCCGCTAATGGCTTCTAGGCTTTGTTGATCATTTAGGAGTGGGCGCAGGGCAGGGCAGGGCAGGGCAGGGCTCCTATCTCAAGTAATTATCTCAGTTACATAACTAGGTAAAAAGATCATCCTTGGCAAGGTGGAACAGAGCATTGTGTTTTCTCCACTCTAGACCCCAAAACATACACCCTCTCTCGCTCAGGCACACACATGAACACAGGCACTCATGGGTGTACTCTTCCCCTGTGTGGACATGAAATCACAATCACCCTTGCTCACAACCCACTTGTCAGTTGTGCATGCATAAACACAGAACACACAACACAAACTACAGATATGTGTGAACTCACTTTAACGCCTACAAATGCACACTGTCACCCATGCACATGTGAACACATGGCCGCCTGTGTACACATAGATATGTAATCCTCGTGTCCACATGAACACACTCTTCCTCATGCATATAAATGATTCCATCTCTACTCTTGCTGACAGAAACAATCTGGGAGGACATGGAAGGACACCAGACATCTAGCCTCCAGGTCCATAGCATATCAGGCCTGCTTCTACCCCAAGATGGCTCCCATGTGGAGATAGCAACCACCCACAAGACCCATCATTCATTCCTGCACTCCCCACTCCCTCAAGCAGATAAGACTCAGGTCAGGGGCGAGCAGAGAGGGTGTGTTCTATGGCAGACAGTGTGGCCCTTCTAGATCAGTTCCTGCCTCACTGGACTGGATGGAAGGGTAGCTAAGTAGTCGGAGCTGGCTGAACTCTCAGTGGCTGTGGAGCACAGCTTCCCTTTTCACCGCCCATCACCTGGTTTGGAGGAGCAGGAAGCAACCTTCATGGAGAGCTGTGGTAGATTCACACATACCCTGGAGTGCTACTACTCTGTCTGCCTCCTCTCCACTCGCCAACATCTGGTCCCACTTAAAGCTCATTGCCCTAGATTCAGGAGGATGCTCAGGGCTCTTGGAGCTCTCTATGGTAAACTGATACCTAAGTGTCTTCTCAGAGTTCTGTCTCAGAAGTCTCAGACAACCAGTGTGACTCTGGCACAATCTGTTGGCTTTCCCAAAGTCTCTTCAGTCCTGTTCCTTGAGGCTAAAGAGCTTGCTTATGACAATGGCTCATGGTGGACAGTGTACCAGGTGTAATGTCTGCCCAAGCCCTCTATGATAAAGCTCCCTCAGGCTTTCAGGACAGAAAGTTTCTTAGTCTCTGACTCTACTCTGTTTCTGCCCCAGACCCCCATCTGTCTTTGTATCTATCTAATCTATCTATCTATCTATCTATAGCTGTCTGCCTCTCCTTCCCCCTGACCATGTGAAGGCTAGAGTTCAACCTAGGGTTGGAACATACAGGAGAACTCAGTGGATAGTTGGGAGTGGAAGTACCTAGGGAAGCTGAAGTAGAGTGACTGTCTATAACCTGAGCACAGAAGACTGGGGATACTAGAGAACCGAGGGATGCCAAGGCAGGAATAAAGGAACAAGGGGTCAAGCTACCTATTATTGTTGGAGTCACAGAGGATGGTGACACAGATTGTGGTGAAGACAACAGAATGAATCCTAAAGGGGAGAGATCTGAGTTAGTAAACCATCTGTCCACTCATCTACCTATTGCCATGTTCATCTACACAATATCCTATATCCATCATCCAACCATTCATCTATCCATCCATCCATCCATCCACCATTCATCATCCATCATCCATCCATTCACCATCCATCCATCTATCCACCATCCATTCATCTATCCATCCATCCATCTATCCTCCCCAAATCCATCTACACAATAGTCACCATCCATTCATTCATTCCTTCCTCCCTGCCAATACCTTCAGGTTCTTTTTGTTTTCTGCCCTGTGGAAGAGGCAGCTCAGATACTTTAATTTAAATGAGTCACTCCAGTGATAATGCTTATCTACCAAACCCACTCACTTATCATCCCTTAATCCAGTGGTTCTCAACATCCCTAATACTGTGACCCTTTAATACAGTTTCTTATGTTATAGTGACTCCAACCATAAAAATTATTTTCATTGCTACTTCTTAACTGTGACTTTTCTACTATTATGAATCATCTGATATGCAGAATATTTATATGTGACCCCTGTGAAAAAAGTTGTTTGATCCCCAAAGGGATCATGATCTACAGGTTGAGAACTGCTGCCCCAATTCATCTACTCAGTATCCATCATCTATCAATCCATTCACTCATTAATTCATCCAACAACTATCCATGAATCTACTACACCATCCATCATTACTACATCCATATGCCCATTTCTTTATCCATCCACTGTCTATCACTTACCACCTACCTATGTTCCCATCACCCATATTCACTATATAAAACCCATTTTACAATCCATATATTCACCCATCCATCCGCTAATCTGTCTATCCATCCAAAAACCCACACACCTACCCATACCCTAATCTATCCATATATTATTATCCATCAACTATTCACACATCCATGTGTAAATCCATCTCCTCTAGTCCATCCATCCACTATCATCCATCATCTGCTAATCCATCCATCTACTCACTATCAATCATCCCTCCATCCTCTATCCTTGCTACCCATTATCCATTATCTACCCATTCATTATCCACCATCCTTTTATATATCTGCAGATAAACCAGGCCTCTATCCATTCATTCATGTATCCATCTACCTATTCCATCTTTCAGCAAACTGCTACTGGTAAGGCATATTTTTTTTCAGAAAGTAAAGCTAATATGCATTAAGAATGCCTCACAAATCCTTAAAAGATTATACACACTCTAAATATTGCAAGTTAACAAAAATAATGAGCCATAGTAAGGAAAAGTGTGATGAATTCTTTTTAAGGTCCCAATGAATTCTCCAACTTCAGGCTCAGCACCAGTCACAGAGAACAGCGCTGGGAGCTGAACAGAGAGCTGCCTATGCCCACCATCAGAGCAGGTCTCCCGAGAAACAATGCTTGATCTGCACTGTGCTACAAAGCAGTGGGACCTGCTTATTCTTCATTCTGGGTGTGGAGCCTATTCAGACATGGATTCCTGGGGTCACCAATGTCTTCCTCCACTGGCTTTGGAGTTAAGTCTTGAGGAGCGTGTGAGGCTGGGGTTGAAGCACCAAGTTCACATGACGAGTGAGAAGTTACTGTTTTCTAGTTTTACCCAATGGTGTCTGAGCTGTGGAGTATCTGAAGGTGTCTGAGGCATGGAGTATCTGAAGAAGGTGGCTGAGATGTGGAGTATCTGAAGAAGGTGGCTGAGGTGTGGAATATCTAATGAATGGAGGTTCCTGAAACATGGGAGTATCTGAGGCAAGGGATAGCTTAGGTGAGGGAGTGTCTCAGGCATGTGTGCAGTTGTGGTATTGCTGAGGCATGGGGGCATCTAAAGTATGGAGAAGGCTGAGGCATGGAGAGTCTGAGACACAGGGTGAAGGGGTATCTGAGGAGTGGGATGTCTGAGGTATAGAAGTGTCTGATATGTACGTGTGTCTGAGGCATGAGGAAGGCTGAAGTGTGTGTGTGTGTGTGTGTGTGTGTGTGTGTGTGTACACACAGGTATAAAGTAGGATATGTCAGTGGCCATGTACATGAAGTCTTTGGCCATAGCATGTTGCTACCAAGCATCCTGAAGGTAGCAAATTTGTTAGCTGAGTTGATGGCTAGGCATTTCCATTTCTAAATGTCATCAACCCCGGGACTCTGCCTGTGACACAGAGACATCTGTGCATGCCCTCTGTGGGCAATACCATGACCAAGTCCTAAGCAGACTCAGGGCCACCAAACCCTGAGTGCAGAACCCTCTCTTCCCAGTTGTCAGTTCCTTCGTCTTCCCATTTGTTGTCCACAGAGTCGGAGTTTCTCCCCTACTCTTTGTCGTCTCTTGCTGGGTCTATGAGCTTTTGCCTTCCTGCCCTCCACACCTACCAACAAGGTATACACAGATGAGATGAGGTTCTGGCTTCTGCTCCTGCTCTCCAGCCATGAGTCACAGTGGGAGTCCATGTAAATGTTGGTGCTGGGAGCTTGTGGTAAGTGGCAGAGACAAGGTCTCCAGGCCCACGTCTAGGAAGTTTTGCCTATCTCTCCTTCTCTGCTAGTGATCAGATTACATGCTGAAGGGCACGTGTTCTCACAGCCTCAAAATGTCACCTCACAAGTTACTGATTGGCCACCAAGGAAAGGAGCCTCTTTCATCATGGGGGAGGTCCATGGCCTTCTTCCCCAAGGGCCATCCTGAGAGGAACAAGTCCCATTTCTCCTCAGTGACAGCAGGAGACATATGGCCCCCCATTTCACCCTTCAGCACAGAACCCTAAATGTACATGCACTGAAGGGGGTAACATTAAACAAAAATACACCAAAAGATATTCAAAGATGAGCCTTGGTACTTTAAAAGCTGAAAGGCAAGAAAACAGCCCCAAACCACACACTTCAAAGCAGGAACCTGGGAAGAGTGGTGGTTAGGAATGCATGCTATGCGAGCATGAAGAACTGAGGTCAGGTCCCAGCACCCACGCAGAAAGCCGGACATGGTTGTATTTATGCACCTGTAATTCCAGTAATACGGGGAATACAGACAGGATCACTGGAGCTTACTGGGGGCTAGCTCAAGATTCAGAGAATAAGGCAGAACACGGGTAGAGCAGGATGTCTGTCATGTGCATGTGTCATAGAAACACAACACACACACACACACACACACACACCGAGGAAAGTATCCAAGAATGAATAAAATCAAGGAAAAGCCACATCGCAGCACAGCTTGTTTGCTGGTGGGAACGGGATGGAAAGTAAACCATGAGTTATGCACAGCCAGGTGACAAAGATCTATCCCACGACTGCCCCGTATTCCTGCAGAACATGTGCAGAAATCTGCTGTGTCTCAAGTAGCTTGGGGACACCAGGTGTCCCCATAAAGCTGAAGAGAGGAGGAAGCCAAGAAAGAGCAGATCCAGATGAAGATATCTGCACTTATTTCACCATTACTTTCCATTAGAATTTGCTAAATAAAATGTGGGGGACTGCAGGGAAACAGAGAAAGGCGGGAGAGGAAGGACAGAGGAACGTGTGTGGACGGGAGCTTCTTATAGCTGTACTCAGCTCTGTGCTGCTCAGTCTAGCTCTTGTCACAGGAGCAACACAAATCCCTGGAACAAAAAGGTGGAGTTGGAGGCTCTTTTTTATCTTTCCCAGACACACCTTAGCTGATGAGGGCTGGAACTTTTAGGGAAGACTGATTGCATGAGAGTTGGGTACCTGCAGCTTCCCAGGGACAGGGCCAGGAGAAGTGGCTCTTTCCTGCCTTGCCTGGCCCTAGGCCACAGCACTGAGTGAGTGAAGGGGGGGTGGCAGTATCACAAAGTCAGGGAGAGCCCTCAGAGCACCCAGGGTGTTCTTCACCTGATTAGAATGAGTGGGAAATGCAAAACTTGCTGATACCCCACACTGTGCTACTTGTGGCTGCTTTGCTTTGGGTCAGGTGGACTATCCAAGGGTTCTCTGCAGCCCTGCAAACCAAATCCCCAGGTGCTATAGTAACAGTCAGTTCAGGGTGGACATCAGTGTGATGGAGCCTCAAGGAGCTCAACGAGGTCAAGGGAGCTGTGTGTGGGCCTGAGCTGAACCCCAGGTACTGACACTGGATGACTCTTCAGGGGTGGTGGATGATTATCTTATTTCAGGGAGTAATCAGTGGACAAAGTGGGGGGCATTTTCTGTGGCCATTGCCAGAGCCCGTGCAAGGCTTCTGGGGACGCTGTGGCACCACACGGTCTTACGTGGGACCACTCAGTACAACTGCACTGAGCACAGCAGCAGGAAGAGGAGCTACTCAAGGCCCCAAAATAAAGGGACTGAGGGCTGGTGGGTGCTCAGCAGACCCATGGACATGCCTCTATGCAGCTGTGCTGTGACTCTCCTGCATCCCACCTCACTTGGGAGCAGGGATGTTTTAGGACAACTGGGAAAGCCTGTACTTTACAACCTGCCCTATACTATGTGTCACTAACTGGGCCCTCAGAAAAGCAGCCCCGATTCACTGGGGCAGTGGGAGATGGCTGAATCTGTATAAACAAGAGATGCAAAATGCTATTTGTATTGTTAACATAACCCCAAGTGGCAGGTGATGGCTGAGAAACTGCCATGGCTCAGCTAGGTTCAGACATACACATGGCTTCTGTGTTTTAGCCCCACTTAGGTAGATAGGAGGACAGACTCAGCTCTCCTCAGAGCCTCAGGTTTTCCATGTTTCTATCCAGATGTCACAAAAGATCTTTAAAGCAGACATAAGGAAATCAAACACCACCAAGGAGGAGGATAAGTGGTGTGAACATTGTCAGTATCCCAGGAGCCCCTTTCAGGCAAGAGTCTGGTTCTTTTCTGCTGAATGGGGAGCTGTTGTCACAGGAAGGTATGGTGCAAGGCTCTCATCCTTGGACACATTATCTCCTTCCAGCAAACAGTACCATCATGGGTTCCAGCTGGTTCAGCGGCAAAGTCATCAAAGCCGTGCCCTCAACTTGTCAGAGGGAGGTTATGTGACCACTCCACCCAAGAAGGGATGATGTCCACAGAGCACACACACACTCACACACTCATGCACACACACTCACACACACATGCGTGCACACACACTCACACTCACTCACAGAACACACTCATGCACACTCACTCACATACACTCACACTCTTACACACGCACACACACTCACACATGCACTCTCACACACTCACACACACTCACATTCATACACACACTCATACAACACACTCATGCACACTCACTCACACACTCACGCACACTCATGCACACACACTCACACACATTCACACACATTCACACAAACACACACACTCACACTCACACACTCATACCACAGCATCCCTAGCCTCCAGTCTTTTGCGGACAGTGTGGAAGGTGACGGCTCCAAGTGTATTTCGCTAGCTGATGTGAAGGGATTTCCCTCCAGGTTAAAAACCGGTATTTTGTGATTCTTCCAAGCACATCTGATGGGGGATGTCCTTCTGTATATGTGTCTCTCTTATTGGTTAATGAATAAAACACTGTTCAGCCAATGAGGCAGGAAGACAGGCAGGTGTAGGTGACAAGGAGACTTCTGGGAAAGGTAGGCAGAGTGGGCCCGCCACACAGAGTCGAGATGCTGCTGAAGGAATAACACCATGACAGGGCATGACTGGGGAAGCCACAGCCTCGTGGCAATACATAGATCGATAGAAATGGGTTAACAATTAAGACAGAACTAGCCAATGAGAAGCCCTAGTCATCGGCCAACAGTTTAATAACTGATATGTGTTTATTTGGGGTTGGTCGAGGCGGCTGCAGAACCAGGCTAGCGGGGAAGAACTTTCATCAACACATCTCTCTCCCATGGAGGTCTCAGGAGGCACAAGCCGCTCTGAAATAGATGCCACGTGGCAGTGGTAGCAAGAACACGTGTCTTCAAGCAAATGAAAAAGGAGAGAGAACAAAGCCCACAGCGTGAGCTTCTGTTTTCCATTCACATGAGATGCAGGAGAAGCCACAGAAAGCAGATCTGTGGTTGCGAGGGTCTGGTGTGAGGGTGGGCCAGGGAAGCGTTTTGTTTGGTCCGACAAATGCTATCTTCTGTCTGTCTCCATCCTGGTGTTTGCCAACCCAAACCCAGTTGTCAAAAATGTATCCAATAATGATACATTATTGGGCAGGATGGCTTGGTGGGGGAGGTGCCTACTGCTAAGCCTAACCACCCAAGTCCAATCCTTGGGAAGAAGATAATAAACTCTTGCAAGTTGATCTCTGACTTCCACTTGCATGGCATGGCATGTATGTGCCCCTCCACTCCCCCCTCCCCCCAACACACAGGAGTCAGCTGAAAATATAATACATTTTAAGTGTATCTAAGATGATGGGAGATATCATTCTGTAAATATGTTTCTCATATTGGTTAATGAATAAAGCACTGTTGTCCAATAGGAAAGCAAGATAGGAGGGACTAGGAGACGAGGAGAGAGGAAGTAGTAGGGAGGAGTCAGCATGTAGAGATTGGAGAGAGCAGAACGCCGGCTCCACTCTCCGGTAAGATGAGAACATGTGGAAGTACTTAGATTAATAGAAATGGGTTAATATTTAAGACAGAGCTAGCCAATAAGAAACAAGTAACTGGCCAACAGCATTATATCTAATACAGAGTCTGTGTGTATTATTTGGGGCTGGTGCAGTGGTGGGACCAAACCAGATTGACCACAGGGAAAAAAAACTTCTCTTAACATATGGCATCCAACACGGACTGAAGAACTTCCACTTAAAACTTAAGAAAAGCTTAAAAAGGATTTTAAAAACAAAAGAACTGAGACAAGCGAGACTTCTTGGGAACAGCATTTTTCTCAGTTGGACTTTGTTTTGCTAGAGACTTTTTAAAGAGAGATTTCCTGACTCAGCATAAGCAGCAAAAAACCACAAGGCTTTTAAGAAGCCCTGCCAATAATTCATTGGTGTAAATGAGAGCTAGCAAGCTGGCTACATGCTGCTGGATAGCAGTGTAGACTAAGGCAGTGAGCACAGCTCTCAGTTCTGGCGGTAAAGGTATCTGCCGCCATCTTGGATAAATCACCACTAATACAGCTATGACTTTCATTTTAGCAATGTTGACGTTTACCAGATAAAGACTCATGGACAGAAAAAGATAAAGATTTACAGTAAAGACAGATTCAGATTAAGAAAAACTGCAAAAGGTTTACAGCATGTTTTAAAATATACATAGCCTTGGGAGAGAAAAAGAATAAAATGGTTTTAAAAAGACAGAGAGGAGCCTGGTGTGGTGGTACATGCCTTTAATTCCAACACTTGGGAAACAGAGGCAAGCAAATCTCTGTGATTGCAAAGTAAACCTGGTATATAGAGTTAATTCCAGGACAGATAAAAGTTACACAGAGAAACCCTGTCTTAAAAATATTGAAAAAATAGAAGTAGAAGAAATAGAATAATAATAATAAAAAAAGCCATGTAAAGATGGAAAGCACACAGAAACTTTGGATACTATATGCTATTCTGTTGTCTTTAAATTGTTTAATTGTTGAGGAAATAACAACAACTATTAAAAGAAATATTGCTGGATTAATTCAACTTATATATTTTTTCTATGTGAGCCTAGCCTTTAACGGCTGAGCCATCTCTCCAGCCCCGATTTATATATTTTAAAAATGCTTTGAGTTCAAAATATAAGTCTAAGGACAAGTTATTGGGGAAAAGGATTTCTATTTTTGTTTTTACAGAAAATAAAAAGCTGTTGATTCCTTCCAGACTAATGTGGTTTGATAAAGCCAGAACCCCTGAAACAGAGTCTCAGGTGATTCGACATTTAAAACAGCTGGGACAAGGCAGCCTTGCAGACTACAGCCAGGATTTCTGCATCTTCTTAGGATCCCCATTACAGCGCCCCCTACCAGCAGGAAGCAATTTGGAAAGAACAACTCCCAAATTCCCAAATATTGTCTATAAATGTTTGTTTTCATTTAAATGGGGTTGGTTATAAATGGTTAATGACCACAACCAATCTTTTTAAAGGTAAAAATGGAATTATGGTATAGATATGAATACTTTGTTTTGGAATGGATTTTCCTTTATTGATACAATTTAAGGTCAATTTGGTGATGTGTATATTTCTCCTCTTGTTTAGGTATTGTGTTTATATAGCTCATTTAGAAATGTAATGTATAAATTGATACAGATTATAGATAGTTACCTCTGATAGTCAAAACTTAGAATTAAGTTAATTAGTTTTTCAAGATATATTTAAGATGTATTCGAGATGGATAGGCATTCTTCAAACCTTTCAAAGACCTACAGAATATGGCATTCAAAATGGTTTAGGGTTTTTCTTAACATTGAGACATAACTGCTCCTGGCAACACCACCTGCATCAGAAAGGAAGATTGACCTTGAAGAAATGTGTTATGGAGTTTGCTTCCAAAATGGCAAGACTAGTCATTTGGACAAGATACTGCTCTTGTCTAGACTGTTTGACTTTATGCTGTATAAACTGGAAATGCAGGACCCACAGGAAAGTGATTGCTAATACAAGATGGACATTGCTACAGGGTTCCTGCTTCATGGAAGAGTCTGCCAGACAGTCTGCAGGACACAGAGAAAAGTGACTGACAAACTGCCAATACAGGTGGACAGTTTAAAGTTTCCTACTTTGCTGAGGAGTCTTCCAGACACACTATGGCCTATGGGCTGAAGATGGAAGATTACAGAAGAACTTTGGGTGACTGACCAGGTGAGTTGTCTCTGTCATTCTAGAGTTTATGTATTATCCTTCTGTGGTCTTTGATGGAATTGAAGACAGATAGTTATGGTTATAGTTTTCCTTAGTTAGGATTACAGATAAGTTAACTATGATTTTAGACTCACAAAGATAGGGTAGATGAAGGAATATTTTCTTTAAATCTTGCTAAATGTTAATGGACTAAATATGGTTAACTGTGGTTCTACTTTGATAACTGTTTTTGTTATATATTTTACTATGTGAAGGTTAAACCCCTTCTTTTCATTTTAGACAGAAAAGAGGAGATGCTGGGAAACATCATTCTGTAAATATGTTTTTCATATTGGTTGATGAATAAAGCACTGTTGGCCAATAGGAAGGCAAGATAGGCGGGACTAGGAGACAAGGAGGAGGGAGGAAGTAGTAAGGAGAAGTCAGCATGTAGAGACTGAAGAGAGCAGAACATCGGCCCCACTCTCTGGTAAGATGAGACCATGTGGAAATACTTAGATTAATAGAAATGGGTTAATATTTAAGACAGAGCTAGACATGAAGTAACTGGCCAACAGAATTATATCTAATGCAGTGTCTCTATGTGTTAATTGGGGCTGGCACCACGGTGTGTCCAGGCCAGCAGGAAAAACCTACTTGTAACACTAATTGGCTATTTTATAACAAACAAGTCACACTTCAGTGAGGCTGTCTTTAACACACATCAGAATCTAGGGATTGTCTTCAGCCCAGAGCAGCGACCTATCTCTCTGCTCCTTGAGCCATGTGTCTGAAGAGAGTCTTAGTGACAGAGGAGCTGACAGGACCTGAGCCAAGGAAGTAACACATTTTTCATCTTGTGTCAGAGTAAGATGGGGCTCTTGACTTGAGTAAACAGGAAAAACTAAAAACCATCTACTGGAACCAGAGGAAACTTTGTAACGCAGGAAAGGCTACAGTATCCCACGCTTTGAAGTAACAGCTTTGTGAAAATGTTCACAAACATGGCCAGGAAAGTTTAGCTGCCCATCCTAAAGAATGTACAAGAACACAGAGTCAGTAAAGTGGGAGCCAAGACACAGTGAATGAAAGCAGAAAAACAAACCCAACAGCTTAATAAAAGCTAAGTTATCAAGTATGGAGGCAAAGAGCAGGAACTGGGGGAGATGAAAAAATAGGGTGAGGAAATTAAAACTACAAGAGCAGAGTTAAAACTCACACTGGGGCAATCGAGCAGAACCGGTGGCAATATCAGCCAGACTCATTCCACTCTTCTAGAATAATGAGGGGGAAAGCCTGAAACAATGGCGGTGGAGGGGAAAATCAGAGCTATGTGGGTGAGGACAAGTATGTATGAATCCCAAGGACGGTGAAGTCAGGGAGACGGGGGTCAGTGCAGGAGACCTGCCCCCCAGAATAGTTTCCATGCAAGAACACTTGGTTTGCACATTGAAGAGTTTTCAGAAGGAGGATGCTGTACAGACAGGCCCGTAGAGCACTGTCTGCACAAAGCTAAGGAGTGTCGATGTCACAGGTCCACGGGAAGGCAAGGCGTGCTGTCGTAAATCACGTGATCTAGGTCTGACCTTCACATCACAATATTCTAAATAACAGCCCAGGGAATCCACATAGACAAACGTGCTAGGCCGAAACACCTAATGTATGAAGGACTGAAAGGGTTAGCCATGGTCCGTTCCAACGTGCAGAGGTCTCCTTGCCCCTTAGAGCTTCCAGCTGGGAAAAGTGCTGCCAGAATTAACACTGTGGCAGCGACCCATGCCATGTCCATCCCACCTCTGGACACAGCTCCCCAGGAGGAGGCCCCACCGCAGCCCCCTCAGGGAACCAGCAGCACTCCTTCTGTGAGTGAGGCATTGGATCGGGACTCTCTTGGGAGCAGCCAGGGAAAGCATCTGAGAAGCAGATGTCCCAGTGAAGACCACTGGGCCTCCCTTGGTGACGTGTGCCTGTCAGGGGATGCTTGTGCTCATCCTGGCTGTCCTCACTGGCCAAGCCCACCCACCCTACGTGGAGGCCCTTCTCAGGTGCTAGCTACTAGGAACATGGCATGCACCATTGGCCACTGAGGTAACTCGCTTGCAGGACAGGCTCACAGCTGTTGGAGAGCTCCAGGTGGTAGGACCCTGTGGATTCCTGGCACCTGCCCACACCCCTTCCACCAGCCCACTGTGGAGCAGATGGTAAACAGATGAAGCTGCCCACCTGAGGGCTCGCTGGGACCTCAGATCACTGTGCCCCGGCTGCTTTCTGGCCCACTCGTGTCACCAGCCCCTTTCTTTCTTGGTAGTTTTCAGTTTTAACTTATAAAAATATTGTATTCGGACTTCACACAAACTCTGGGCAAAAGGTTCCTCCACACCCCCAACCCCACACACGATGACTCTGAAAAGCTCCCCTAAAGAAACCCTAAATTAGTCTTTAAAGAATACACAGAAATATACTGGGGCAGGGACAGTGGCCCTTAAGGAGCAGTAATTACTGAGGCTGAGGGGTGCCAGAGGCCCCGTGTGGCCTTTGTGCTCAGGGACTAACAGACTCAGGCTCATACATAATTCAGGAGCAGGCACAGTACAAGGAGCAGAATTTAGACAGAGCCAGAGAGGCTAAACAGCAATGCCTGGAGTAAATAAAGGGCTCTAGGGAACCCTGTGATGATTTTTTTTCCTTCGACTTATGAAAAAAAAATATATAGTGCTGAGGTATCGGGGTGCTCTCCCCTGGGTATTGAGGAAACACCCCAGCTTTGCACTTTCCCTATGGTCCTGCAGAAGAGCATATGGTACTGCACAGTGTCTCCCCTCCCCTCCCCATTCTCTGTGACCCACAATGCAAAGCTTTGTTGAGCTAATACTTGAAGGATCAACATCGAAATTGGAACTTTCTCTTTCTATAGCCACATCCAATTAAAAGTATCTTAGACCTCCCAGCGGTTCCCCCTCCAGGGCGGCCTGGCTGTCGGGAGCACTGGAACTATACATACATTTTAAATCAACCTGCAGGTCCCCAACCCATACTCGGTATTATAAACAGCATTATCGCAGCCCCTTTGTGTGCGGCTGTGAATACGGACTGCTGAGTCACATGGGTAAACCCTGCCTCCACCCTCGAATTCCCCGTTTATGGAGTCATTTCAGAGCAATCCAATTAGTCTCCTCCACCTGAACGTCTGTTGATTACAGATCCATTTGGATTTTTCTTTGCAGGCGATTTGGGGGCTCACTCGGTGCCACGGGCAATTCAGCTGTAGGTTCATGCTTCCACCTCATCCACCCCTGGGAGAATTCTCTGCATGAAATCCTGTGTGAATCATCCTCGGGGGGAATAGCTTATATAGAACCCTGTGTGCACCAACCTTAGGGGAATCGGACACATTAACAGAGTACAGGGAGAAGGAGACAACTCCATCCAGGTCAGGATTGTGGAGCCACTGGCTGTGGTCTCCACAAGCATCCCAGCTCATGCTCTGTGAACATTGCTATGACAGTGAGAACCAAGATCCCCCCCCCCATAAAAATTAAATGTCACTCTCGATAGCATAAAAATCTGAAACATCATCCTCCCAAGTCCACACCAAGGCTTGCACAGAAAATTAAACCTTCTCTGTTTATCGGGAGGGTAATGTAGCCTTCAGATGTGTGAGAACCCCCTGCTAAGTGAGAAATTAAAAAAGCACCACAGAAAGTCTAATGGTATGTATGAAATAAGAAAGGTAACTTAATTGGTAATCAGAAGAAATCATAAAACTAATCATGCAATTAATGTCTTCCAAAAGCAAGCATACAAGGCGTGTATAATTACACGGGAACAGAGCAATGGTGGCCACGAGGGCCTTGCCTGGCTTCCTGAGCTGGTCTTCAGGGCCTGCACGTGGACTTCCTGGCTCGGTAGCTCTGCTATTTTCTCTAGCACACGGGCCACACTGAGCTCTCCTCATGCAAGGGAATCACACTGGGCCTCACTCCAGCTCTGTTCTCCCTTGTCATTGGATATGGGAGCCCTGGGGTATATAGTGAACATATGTGGCAGTCTGGAGTTTCCAACTGAGGGGGCTATGAGAGCAGTTAATGAACACATATTTACGTCCATAATACCCTGGTTTCCTTTGGAATGCTATACTAGACAGTAACAAACAGTCTATGTTTCACACACACACACACACACACACACACAGAGAGAGAGAGAGAGAGAGAGAGAGAGAGAGAGAGAGAGTTTGAAACCTGTTTGGTCCTGGCTGTTCATGGGTGGAGACCTAATGCAGAGGTGTGAGCTTGTTGATAAAGAAGACCTGTGATGGAGGAGCCCTAGGTAGGTTTTCCAGGTGACTGATCATAGGTCCCTGTGATTCTACGAGTCGGTCATGACTCGTAGTGCCAGGGAGGGCACCAATCCTTCAAGAACAGGACACTGCAGAGGAAGAATTGCTTGTCCTACCCCGACCTGGTCTTTACAAGGCTGGTAGATCCACAGCTACATCCCCTGTTAAGGGCATGGAGCTACCTCTCTGCAGAACTGCATGGGCCCAGCCTGCCACTGTTAGGTGGAGGGAAGGCAGGCAGAAGCCCTAACACCTGAGCTGGAATTAGAGGGAGAGATAAGACACCAGGCAGAGGAGTGGTGTGCGTAGAAAGCCTGTTGACAGCAGAGTGCATGAGTGGTGGTCATGCAAGGGAAGGACTGAGCATGGTGGGGAGTGAAGCCTAATGGGAAGAGCTTGGAATCCTGGGAACCAGTAAAGGCATACTTTGTTTTTTGTTTTTGTTTGTTTGTTTGTTTGTTTGTTTTTCGAGACAGTGTAGCTTTGTGTAGCTTTGAGCCTGTCCTGGAACTTGCTCTGTAGACCAGGCTGGCTTTGAACTCACAGAGATCTGCCTGCCCCTGCCTCCCCAGTGCTGGGATTAAAGGTGTGCACCATCAGTGCTGGGATTAAACCACCGCTTGGCTAAGGCATGCTTTGTGAAGCAAATACATCGTTGTTACTTTTGACCTTTGTGAAGTGAATACATTATTGCTACTTTTGACCCGTTGTGAGTGTTTTCGCTTTTTAAATTGGCCTATGGGCCTGGGGGCTAGCAGTTCATACTCTGCAGGGGTGCTCACAGTGAAAACCAGATTCTGGGTAGAGAAGCACACTGTTGTGGCACATGGTTCACCAACAGATGCCTGGGAGTGAATCCGGGCTGTTTCTGGCCCCTTGGGGACTGTTTCAGCAGCCCTTTATGGCATTGGTGGTGTGTGTTCAAGAACTTGTGTGATGGTTCAGGAGGCAGTGCCATGAGGACCCTGGATATTCTGTGGAGGGTTGTGCTTCCTGTGGGGACCCACCTGGCTGATGTCTTCTTTCTCTCTCAGAATTTGTTCTCACGCAAACTAACAGGTAAGTCACAGGCACACAATTCTACCTTCTCCATCCAAGAGGAAAAGAATAACTTCTTTCTTACAGTACGTGGACATTTCACATAAAGCAAAACACACCACACAGCTCCACAAGACAAATGCAGATGACGCTGATGGCAAGAGGAAGTTCAGCAATGATCCTCGGTGGACCTTTGTAAACTGCTGCCTGACAGTGCTCCTTGTCCTCACACCAAGGTCCTCACCACATGTGAGGTTACCATGTGAGATGATCTGCCCTCCTGTGGCTCTTTTGATCACCTCCACCCCTCCCCCATCATCTCTCCATGTCAGACTTTTCATGCTGAGTCACACAGCTTTAAAACCCTCATAAGGACCATGGCTCAGACCAGGAGTCAAGTCACCACCGGGACATTGTTGAGAAGCCACAGTCCAGGGGATCCTCTCAAAGCTGGACCATTGCACACCCCAAAGTTCCTACCTGCTCTGCTCAGGACAATGCATTGGAAGACAGCAAGAGCAACAGATAGCTCTGTAGGGGGAAGGGATGTCTTCAAAACCCATGCACAAGAAGGAAGGTAATGTGGGCTTGGCTTCCGTGACACATGCAGATCAATCCCTAGGTATTAAAGTTTTCATATGTAAAAAAAGCATGAATGCTTCCAAGAAAATATCAACATATCTTCCTGCACCCGGTGAGATGGCTCAGCCGGTAAAGGCACTTGCTACCGATCCTTGTGGCCAGAGTTTGACCCTGGGATCTACACAGTAGGAGAGAACCGGTTCTCACAAGTTGTCACTCTGATTTACGCATGCATGCATGCATGCATATGCAGACACTGAATATAAATTAATGTAGTTTCAAAAAAAATCCTCCTTAACTCAGTGGAGAAAAGTATTCCATCAAACCCTCCCCATGAAAATACGAACCATGCACAGGAGATGGATGGAATCTGAGTGCAGTGAGTCAATCAGGCCCGGGGGCCACAGGGAAGCAAGGCCGGTGTGTCCCACCACACACTTACAGTCCTCTTGTGCACAGTGCTCCTACGCCATGCTGCCCTGTCCCATACAGCAAGGGGAAGCTAGAAAAAGGGGTCAATGCTACCTGAGAGGCACAGGAGGCAGATATCTTTGACCCTAAGCTTCAGAAGTTCCCTGAGGTACGGCTCACCCAAGGCAAGAGGTGGACGGAAAGCCAGCGCTGGACGCTGAATTGTCGGGGCCTTTTATTGTCTGACTCAGAACCTGACAATCTCTGACAGGAGTTGAGAGCCAAGTAGGTGCAATGTGAGTATGTCAGGAAGCTGCTGAGAGGCACCCTGCCACTTCTGACTAGTGACATGGGACAGAGGGGTAGCTACAACAGATACAGCTTTATTGTCAGGATCCAGTTTGACACGATGGCAACCATATTGACTCATTCCCCTCACCCCCCCCCCCCCCCGCCTAAGTGACCCTGGTTGGGGTTTAGCACCATGCTTTCCCCCACACACTGTAACCAGACAGAATCCATGGGTAGATCTTTACACCAGGACCCTGGCTGCAGAGATGACATCTAGCTGGCATTTGTGTTATGTTAACTTAAGCTAGAAAATTGCAGGCAGGAGGAAGTCTCTTTTGCCTTGACCTATAAACACCACCCCCTCTGATCAGATTATATGTTCTCATTGCCAGCCATGACCATGCTATGGGACTGCCCTTCAGTGCTGAAACACTTTCAAGTTTGTTGTAGTTTATATCCTCATCCATTGACATTCTTCTGGCTTTACCGAGTCCGGTGACTTGCTTTCCCGAGAACGCAGAGTGGAGGAGAGAGACAGTCGAAGCAACAGGTCTGGCACTGTCTTCTCTCCTCTGCAGGGTCTGCCATTTGCTTTTATTTACAGTAGGTCTGAGAAAACTCAGTAGAGGAGAAATACGTTGCAGTCATGACTGAGATTTCCAAACTGGGAGCTTGGTCTTGATGTCTAGTATCTGGAGGGCACAAAGGTTTGTGTACCTCGCGCAGGGCATGAAGGGAGAATGTATGGATGAAACTTTTGTAGCGGCATCTTGCCTGTGAACCTGTAATGGTGGCCACACCCCTTGGGGCGGGGCTTCAGGTGGATGGAAGGGGAATGAGGGAGCAGGAGATGTGGCTTCTTTTTGTGCAGTCTCTTTCTTTTGGGTCAGCCAGTCCAATCGGAAGGGCAGAGAAATGCTCCCACAGTTTTTTGTATTTCCCTGTGTAAGTGTTCCCCAGCAAACACCCACTTATCATGTTTCTGGGGACTAGTGAAATCATTACATCCTTGCCTCCAGTACCTCCTATCACTTAGGAACCTTTCTGAGCCATCCACAGAAAGTAACCCCATGAAGAGAGGGAAGGGCCTGAAAGTCTAGGCTGGGTTTTCATCAGGCCGAGTCGCACGCTGGGCCAAAGTGAATTCTGCTTTACCCAGTGGGCCACTGTGAACGGCTGTGAGTGGAGACCTGAGCTTAGATGTCCTCTGTACAGTGTGCGAATTCATACACTTCCATGTGTAAAGAGAATGCACAGTCTGTAGACACACATCTCTCCGAGCGGGAACTTTCGGCCCTCTCTCCCATTCCGGTTTCTCCAAACCAGAGCAGGCTCTTGTAGGACAAGGGGACCATGCCTGCCCATGGGAGAACCCCGGCAGATGGAGGAATGGCTGGAATGAGGCTGGAGACAGGACACCGTGGGGTGCACACTGCAGTTACCCAGCTGGCTCTGGGCCTTCTGCCTCAAGCTGCCTGTGTTTTCCATTCCTACCCTGCATCCAGCCCACTCCCACCCTTTTCTGCCTAATAAATATCTGTGGTAATTACCAATCCTTGCAAAGGGTTCTTTAACGAGGGTGCGTTTTATCATTCCCTTAATGAGGCTGTTTTGGGTTCCCGCCTCCTGCAGGGTGGTAGTTAATGCTTAATAAACACATGCGCTATTTAAATAATAAAAAGAATATCAGTCGAGAATCTAAATTATCCCCTAACTTCTCAAAATAATCATAACATGCATTTGAAAATTCACAGATACAGCTCATGAATAAAAATGTGCTTTCGTGTTTTGTTACTACTGTAGACTAACAGGAAGCCCCCGATGCCCAGTCTTTGGACATCCGTCCTGTAGTTTCCTGGCCATAACAGTGGCTCTGCTTTTGGTTGACCTCCCCAGGCACTGTCTGTGCTGCAGCCAGGCAGGCCTCTCTTTTCTTTTGGAAGAGAAGGTGGGTTTCCCTTGCCAGGCACGGTAGGCTATCTGGGAGAGAGGTTCTCTATGGGTGGTATAAGGCAAGGGCTGGGCAGATCCCCTGTATTGTTCCCTAGGGTTCCCAGTATTTTAGGGCTGGTGTCTACCACATCCAAATGTTTCTAGACATGTGCCTTGAGGGTCTTCAGGATAAAACCCAGCAAACCACACGTGCAAACCACACATCTAAACCTCACGTATTGCACATCTAACCAGCCCCTCAGGAAAGAGTGTTACTCCAAAGCTTTGTCTCTCTTCCCAGAACTTCCTGTTGCAGGCGCTTGCCTCCAGCACAAAATCCCAATGCATTTTTAATGTGAAATCGGACAAAAGTTTCTTCTCTTCTGGAAGTCCTGGCAGATAGCCCGTCCACACTGCCACTTCCAACCTAAGCTCCGTATATTGGGGCGAAGGCCTTCTGGGCCAAACCGTGTTCAACACCGTCTCTCTTTGCGCTATCAGACTTCTAATCAATCAGCACTAATGGAGTCACAGCCGACAGCTCCAAGGAAAGCAATCTGTAATCAGGAGTTATCCTACGTGTAAGATAATTCTGGAGTTGCAAAGCGAGCTTTGCTCAGTTACAGATTCTTTCACAGAGAGACACACACGCTTTGCAGAGGTAATTCGTATATCCCTCTTGAAAACAGTTGCCAAGTGGTAAGCACCCAGCACCCGGTGGTTTAAAAACAAAACAAAACAAAACAAACAAACAAACAAACAAAAACCAAAGTACAGGCTGAGATTAATAATGTTCCAAAGACTGGACCAAATGTTGGAAGCATCGAATTATTCATCTAAAACTTTCTAAATGAAGTGTCCGTTCTCTCAAAGCGGTCAATTTTAAAGAAAATATATTAATACATTTTTCATAAAATTCAGTGGGGGAAGTGTGTGTGTGTGTGTGTAACAAATGTTTATATGTTTCAGGCTGTCTCTTTCCAACAGCTGTTTCCAGCCCACTCACAACTCAGGGACTGTGTTAGGATTAGATTCAGCACATGAAATTCAAGCAAGCTCAAGTCATCCATACAGGCTATGCCTACAGCACTAGGGGTAGACAGCCCCCCTCCCAGATCTTCCTTCACAGTGGGTGAAATTTCCAGAAGTGAGGACTTCTGGGAGGTCTGAGCTTGGCTGCCTGCTGCTGATTCTCAGATGGAGAGGGTTGTGACTAGTGGGTACCGGGACAAAGCATGGCTCTGGTAGAGGCGGGGGAAGGGGTTGCTGATTGCTACGATTTCACACTGCAGCAATTAAACAAAGGTCGGGTGCGAAGAATAATGTGAATTGAGGTATCTGCCGGTGGTGGAGAGGAAGCCAAACAAGAACAAACAGATTCTCTGCATTTAAACCAGTTCCCTTGTTTGCTGGCTTTTCTCCCCAGCTAGGAGATCCTGATCTCAGGCAACTCCTAGAGCCCCCTTGATGTAGAGGGCTCTGGAAGCCTTGCTGGCTAACATCATCATGCTAATTTGAGCTGCATCTTGTTGTCCCTCATGAATAAATCACTACTCCAGTGGTGAGCATCTTGGTGCTCCCCCCCCCAGCAACTAATTAGAGGTGTTTTTAATATTGTTATTTACAGAGTAGTTGTTGTTTATTTATGAACAAGGGCAAGGTGGAAGGTCTTGGGGACAGAGGGGCTCCAGATGCTTCTCTGGCTACCAAGAGATGGGTTGAGGGAAGAGTCAGACCTACCCCCTGGGTTTGCATCCTCTCTCCAAACTACTCATTAGCCTGAACTACTGAGAAGCCACAGTTTGGGTGGTTTTTGGGGTGCTGATGCTCAAAGTGTTCCAAATTCAACCACAGCAGGCAGGAAGGTTGCAGCAGCCAGTTACCATGAGCCCCTTAGGTAGGCTGACGCGCCTGACTGGAGTCCTGATCTACAAGGGTGAACACATCTTGAAGAACAACATGTGTAAGATGAATATGATAAACATAATGATTAAGAACCTTTTTTTTTCATAACCTGCTAGCCCCTAGTAGAATGAATCTACACCACTGATAATCAAAAATTTAAATTCCCTTCACTCCACCAACTGACAGCTTTGCCACATGTCCTTCAGTGGAGGAAGAGCAACTTTATGCACAGCATATGGGGTTCTTGTTATAGAAGTTAAAAGTTAATTAATAAGACATTAACTGATGAAGACATGTTAAATGCAGAAAATGAATGGCTTCCATGCTGAACTTTGTGCTCTTGCCATGACCAGAACAATACTCGCAGAGTTCACATGCACTCTGCAACCTTTCCTGGGACATTTTAGTTAAAGCAGTCACCTTATTGATGCTTACTCACATTTTAAGGCACACACACACATACATGCACGTGTGCACACACATGCAGGGCCCATGGTTGATATGACAGAAGGATGTAGGGAATGGAAGAAGTCCTGAGTGAATTTGTGACATGGGTACAGCCATGAAAATGTCCATGGCCTCAGATCCATGGGTAATGGCAAAGTCTTTACCCACGTGGGTCAGGCTTCCTGTGGTCCGAGTATGAATGTTTGTAGACCAGATTATTGATCAGTGTACACAGGAGCCAGCAATGGTAGCTTCTTCTTCTTGGATGTCTACAGCAGATGCCTACAGAGACCTCTGCTGTTCCTTGGATTTATCAGGTTTTTATCTCAATTTCTGACTCCCGAGTTTTTATTAATACTAGTGCAGTTTAGGTAAACGTTACATCTAGTACCCAATGTGGGGCTTGCATTTCCACATAGGACCTAAGAAAGCTTTCAAAAAGTTCCAAGCACGCAACCGTAGAGACAGATGCAGCTCTCAAGTCCTGCAGTCACCCAGGCAAGCTGAGGTTCCTGGCCACTGCCTACATGCTTGAGCCGGATGTTGCCATGTTTGGAGCCATGAAGTGGGGTTAAGGCATGGCTCATGCAGTTAGAGAAGGCTGTGGGTATGCAGTAAAATGGTCCAGGCCAAGAAAACCTTTCAAAAGATACAATAAAAAATGGATATGGACAGCCATGGGAAAAAATAGTTTAAAAAAATAATAGTAAGGTCTTTAAAGAGAGAATGAAATAATATAAAAGGAAAAGCCACATAAAGATGGGAAATACACAGGGCATCTAGGTCATGTATGGTGCTTTGTTGACATTGAATTAAACCAGCCTTTAATGTGCCTTAGAGATGTTTTGGCTTCAGAATGGAAATAGGGAAATGTGTTGTGTTGGGGAAGAGGTTAGGCCTTTGTTTCCACAGGAAATGAAAAGTAAGTTGTGGTTCTCTTTAAAATTAAGGAAGATCAGATTTGATTGTGGAAACCCTGAACATCTTGGGTACAGATATAAAAAAAAGAAATCAAGAAAGACTACAGGACAGGTGACATTTATGCTGATCTTTCTACATGGGAACAGCTCTGACACTGGATGAGACATAATAAATCTTGTTGGCTACGGAGTTCTCATGACTTGTTATTACATCCTCTCGTATGACATGGATAGAGGTTTGATTATACAGTCTAAACAAATGTATAAAGTTAACATATATATTTTACCGGCTCGAACATAAAACAAGAAAAATCATATTTAACTGACTTGTGCACAGTACTTATATTAATGCAGATATATATGTTACCTATAAAAGGTTGTGTTTTCAGAAAAAAGGATCAGACACAAATAAAGGCAAGCAGCCCAAGTGATCCCTGCTCTCAGAATACTTCTGTTACAGTGTTCTAAGAATTCTGCATCTAGAACTACTTCAGAGCTGCTAGCTAAGATGGTGTCCAGCCTCATAGACTATCCAGCCAAAACTTCAGATAGTCTCTACAATTTCCCATCACACAGAGACTAAACAGAAAATAATACAGCTAGCTTATAATACAGAGTCCCTTAGAGATTCCATCACCCCCAAACTACAGGAAGCAGTCTAGAGAACACAATGCCCACATCCCCAATAGGTAGAGTAGGTGGTTTTTCACCATTTGGTGGGTTATGGATGTCTGCCATCATTTAGGGGGGCTGGTTACAAGTTTTTATTGGTCATAATCAGGAAAAAAGTTGAACAAAGGAGATTAGATTCAAGGATGTCTTTCTGAAGGGAAAAAGAGGGTATACAGGGTAGAAATGATGGGGTAAAATTGTTGAGTCTACTTTTGAACAACCACTAGGCTTAAATATTTTACATTGGTATATATTTTTGTATATTGATACACACACATGTAAAGTTATTTTTATGTTTCTACTCTTGTTTAAGGTATCATATCATTTAAAATGTAAAGCTTTAGTCCTTGGAAGCCATTTAGTATAATAAAGAAAGACAGGTTAGCAGTCAGCCATCTACAACAATCAAACTTGTAGTCATGTTAAGTACATTTTCAAAGTCAAACAGAGATATATTTTAAATATGTAGTCTTCAAACACTTCAAAAATCTATAGAATGTGGTATTAAAAATGTTTGAGTAGCCTTGTAGGTCTCTGGATATTTTTCTAGGTTCAGTTTAGTTTTCTCTTCAAACCTATAATGGCTCCCTCTTTTATGCTCTCTCTTTTTCTCTCTCTCTCTCTCTTCTCTCTCTTTTTTCTCTCTCTCCCTCTCTTTCTCTCTTCACTTGTCTATTCCCTGACTCAATCTTCCTAGTCCCACCTGCTTTCCTCTCCTCCCCTTTTCTTTCTCCTAGTCCCCTCTCCACTCACTGCCCCCCACTCCCCATGTGCTCAGGAGATCTTGTCCCTTTCACCTTCTGTGAGGGACCTTATATGAATCTCTTAGAATCCTCCTTATATCCTAGTTTCTCTGGCAGTGTGAATTATAGGCTGGTGATCCTTTGCTCTATGTCTAAAATCCATGTATGAGGAATACATACCATAGATGGGAGGGGACGGTGGTCGGGGGGGGCATGAGAGAGTGGGAGAGAGGGAAAGATGGAGGGATGGATGAATGGAGGGAGGGAGGGAAGGGAAGGAGAGGGAACTGGGATCGATATGTAAAATACAAATAAAACAAAATAAATTTTAAAAATGTTTGAATAGCATAATGCTTTTCATCACAGTGAAATATTCCAGGAGTGAGGCTCCTGGAAGCCCCAATCTGCTTCACAAAAGGATGATGAGCATTGATGAACCCCAAAAGGAGTTTACTTTCATTGTGACAAAATTATCCACTGGGTAAAGAAACTGCCCTTGCCTTAACTGCCAACAGTATACTGTCCAAATTGGGACAAGCAGGACACAAAAGGTGACTGCCAAACTTTTCCAAGACAAGGTAAGGCAGTTCTTCAAAATTGGTCCTTCAGAGAAAAGGCTTTTCAGACACTCTAGGCCTGTAGGCTGAAGATGGATGCCCCAATATTTCAAAGGAACCTTGGCTTGCTTTACAGGCAGCCTGCTGTTTCTGTCTTGTCTATAGTTTTGGAAATTGTTTGCTCTGCATTTCCTGCTTACTCAGGTAATCTTATATCCTTCTCAGGTCTTTGATGGGGTTAAAGACTAGATTCTTACTGTTACAGTTTTCTTGTTATCAAATTAGAAAAGAAACTTACATAAGAGATATAAAGTTTGTAAGGTTTAGAAACATAAAGGCTTCCGTTGTTCACCCAAGAAGACTATTTTAAGGTCCAAAAGATATCTTTTAGGATGCTAATAATGCAAGTAATAAAAGAAAGTGGTTTAGGTGTAAAACTTTGGACTCAATAAGATAGGATAGATATACAGCACTTTCTCCAAATTTGTTAAATACAAATGAACTGAACATTGTGACGTTAATTCTTACCTGATAAATTGTTCTCAATGAATATAGTTTTATTATGTTAGAGTTAAAAACCTTTCCTTTTTATTTAGACAAAATGGGGAAATGCTGCGGGAGATCTGTACACTGTGTGAAGATGTATTTGCTGTGATTGGTGTAACAAAAAAGCTGAATGGCCAACAGCCAGGCAGGAAAGTGTAAGTGGGATTTCCTGGGAGAGGAAGGAATAGGAGGCGGCATACAGGAAACACCGGGAGAGACGGAGAGGAAATAGCACATGTGAGATGGAAGAGAGGCAATGCCCTGTGATAGAACATAGATTACCATAGATAGGCTAATTCAAGTTGTAAGAGCTACTTAGGAACAAGCCTAAGCTATAGGCCGAGATTTCATAATCAATAAGAAGTCTCCATGTTGTTATTTGGGAGCTGGCAGGACTGAGAAAGACTCATTACAGAAGACTGAGGAGGGCTGTAATTCTCTCTCCTGCACAGCCTTTCAGTCAGAAACCTTGCCATGGAGCTCTGCTTTAAGTCCATTCTGAAGCACAAGGGAAGTTTGTTCCTACCCTCTACCAGGAGAGACCCTCCCAAGCACAGATCATACCCTCTCCTCTGGAAGGTCCTGATTCAAGTTTCTCCATGTGAGGTAATAGTCAGATCTGCCTCTTAAGCCCAGGCCAGGGGAGCTATGACTTGTTGGTACAGGTTTCTTCACTCATATCTGCTAATCAATGTCTCAGCATCTCTGTCATACCAGGGATCTAAGCTAAATGTCAAAAGGATAAATGCGGGTGGGCCAGGGATCTCCTTGGTGGTTCAGGGGACGGAAACAAGAGCAAAGAGTGCTCTTGGTAAGTGTGCATGCCAGGGGCAATCACTGCAGGCTCAGGAGAGCAGGCCACTGTGGGTGGCCACAAGTGGCAAGTGCTTGCAAAGTACATCCTGGTTCTATTCCTACTACCACAAGGAGAGACAGCTTTCCCCAGCCCTCAGAGTGGAGAGACTAGATACGAAATGTAAGAGGAGTCATGAAACCTTTTACAGACAGCTCTGTGGAGTCCAAGTATTGCCGAGAGTCACAGGACTCCATGGATGGGCAGTGATATTATCCGGAAGAGGCCAAGCTGAGGAAGCAGAGTGGAGATACTCTGGGGGTGGGGGTGGCCTCTGCTCATCACTGCCAGTGAGCAAACCCTACTGACGTTCTAGCTGCTATGATGGGTTCCAGGTCTGGGCTCTTTTCTGAGAGTCCTTTCGACTTATTGCCTCAGAAGACACAGGAGTTTGAGGGCAACATCTGACCCTCCAAAGATGGAACTGCTGGGTCTAGCTAGGAGCCACACATTATTTTGCAAACAGGATCCCGCAGCATTTGATTTACCACCAGACACTTGAAGATCCACACATTCTGATTTTAAAAGTCTGGGCACAGCATGGAGGTTTCACCTTTGTTGGATGCAGCTGGATGTTTCAGAGCTGGAGTCATGTGTCCGACCGTTTGCTGTGTGCATGCATTTCCTCCTTGGAACTAAACACTCCATTGTAGAACTCATTTTTTTTTTCTTTAAGGGTGCGTTTTAATAGCTAATCTTCTGTTTTAATATCGTGCTTGCTAAATGTGTTGAGATAATTAGGTGACAGACCCAGACAATTACTCTGTGGGCAGAGAGCAAACAGCTTCTCGTATTTATGTAAAAATACACACGGTTTAAGTAAAACACCAACTGCCTGCATCCAGGGCCCATATAAACCAGTTCACTTGGAAGGTTGTTTGGGGCATTGGTTGTGTGGGCTAATGTTTGTGGCTCATTTGTTGTTTGATTTTCCTCGGGACTGATCGGATCCGGCAATTCAGTACGCAGTTGAAAAAATTGGAGTCCTGGATAAACTGGGTCAGCTGGAAGTCACTCAACAACCTAAGTGTAGGTTGGAGGGCCATGGCTGACTTGGAGCTGCATGAATGGGGCAGACCCGACTCTCTTTCCCAGAGGGACAGGGAGCCTGGCTGCTCGCTGCATACTGGAACGGGGTGACCTGGGACAGGAGAAGTACACACCCATTGCGGGTGAAGGATATGTAGGTGAAATGTACAGTGAAGCAACAGTCTTAAAGACTTGGCCATGGTGTAGAATGTGGCAGAAACACCTCTAACTGGTAGGCAGCCCTTCACTGTGGGTCGCTTTGGTCGGCAACGACTTTACCGTTTTCTGGTCACAGGTCCGTTGTGCTTGTGAATCTGCTTTAGCATTTGGCCTGCGTCAACCCTTAGCTCTTGTGGGTCTTTCTTCTCACGCCATTATCTGCCTCATTGCTGCCCTCTGAAGTATAACCTGCATTGTGCTTCTGTAACTAAGAGCCATAGACCTCTCCAACATCAAGGGGCTGTGGGCCATTCTCCCGCTCTCCCAGGAAACTCAAGAAAGCTTGAGTTACCCGTAGGCACCAAGACTGCCACTATCACCTTTGCCTTGAATGAACACCACACGCACACACACACACACACACACACACACACACACACACCAGTGTCTTCCTCTGTCTGTGTAACCCTGCCCTCCTGTCCTTTGTCAGGACAGGGTCATGATGGATACAGAGTCCCTACTCCAGTGTCACCTCATCTTAACCGAAATAATGACACCTGCAGCAACCCCACATCCCAACAGTCACATTCTGAGAAACTGGGAAGCCTTGAGGGGCAGCATGCAGGCCATCACACAAGCCTTGGTGCTGTTTGCCGGGGCCATCCTGTGCTGAGGAGAGCTCCTGCAGGGCTCTCTTCTGAGAACACAGGACTTCTTGTCTGTTTGCTCACACGTTGACTCATTGCATGCAGCTTATTGGCTTTTAATGTGCTTATGTTTCCACACTACATCATTAAGTTCTCAAGGCCAGGATCCTTTCCACTTTATACTGGCATCAAGAGGTCAATAGAGGTGTGTAGCCTTGCTTTAATTGCTGGCTTTGCTTGGTGGGTTCAGAATCACATTTAGTCACTACTTCCAAGGTCGCACCATGTTCCCACAGTTAAATGTGTTTGGGACAGAGGGTGAAAAATAAAATAATGTGTTGGTCAACACGTTAATACGGCTTGGTGGGGGATACATGCAAAAGACAAAAAAGCTTGCTCACGTTGTGATCCTTTATCTCTCAAAGAACAAGCTTCGTCATGTGAGAAAGGTTCGCAAGGGTTGATGTGTGGGGCATGCAATCCACAACAGGGCAGTGTGCCCATGGTGACCTGTCACTCTTGGGATGGACATGACCACCGGGAAGCAGGAACTTAGGTTAGCTCCTTCTGCTACCCAGGAATCGTGGACCGGGTTCATGTGCCTGACCTCTGCCAGAGCATAGGGGGCTCCTGCCCTGTACCTCAGGGAGCTGGCTTCCCATGGCCACAAGTCCCCAGGTGTGTCTTCATGAATATAGGAAAGAAGCAGTTCCTGAGGTTGCAAGGCTGGAGGAGGCTGTGCTATCTCCTGGGGACCTCTTGCACCATCTCCCCAACCTTGGCCACACATGTCTGTCTTCCGCAGCCACCTTTGGAGCCAGTGCTCTGAGGGATGCAGATGAAAAATTCTGGAGTGACCCTTCTTGACTGGACAGCGGCTGCTCTCTGTTGTCAAAGTCCTGGTTATTCTGACCAGCTTCGGGGTCTGAAGGTTCATGCCAGTCAGAGGCACCGTGCCATAAGTTTTCAAAAGAAAAGGTAATCTAGAATTCTGGAGAAATAAGACACTCTTAAAGGCAATCATCAGAGTCCTGCCTTAGGCACATGTGTCCTTCAAGTTCATCTTGAAGCCCTGACATGGAATACCTCAGAATGGGGCCACATTTGGAAACAGTCTGTAAGGCGATTACGGGAAAATAAGGACATGTGGGTAGGCCCCAAGCTGGTCTGAATGGTGTCTGTGTAAGAACAAAAACTCTGGGACATGGACACATACATACACCAGGGCGGAGGAGGAGGATGCTGTGACAGTGAAGGTATTCCAAAGGCCAGAGTGGCCCAGGGCAGAGTCTCCCTCTAGTGTCAGAAGGAAGCAACAAGTATACCCCATCAGGTCCTCCAGCGCTGTGAGCCAGGCATGTCTACTGCTGGGCCCACAAGGATGGCTCCCACTTGTTACTCTGGCCACAGTGATTTCGCAGTCTCCACATCTCACACGGCATCGACTGAGAAGTCTCTGTTGACCGGAATAACTAGAGAGCTCTTTTTTAGACCACACAGCAGCGGTTCTCAACCCTCCTGACGCTGTGTGCAACCTTTTAACACAGTTCCTAGTGTTGTGGTGACCCCGCCCACCCCCCGACTGTGAAGTTATTTCCATCGCTGACTCATAACTGTCATTTTGCTACAGTTATGAACCATAATGTAAACATCTGTGTTTCTGATGGTTTTAGGCAACTTCTGTAAAAAGCTTGTTCGGTCCCCAAGGGCGTCACGAACCCACAGGTTGAGAACCACTCCCATTGAGCATTGAACCCAAAGGCCACAGGTCTTCAGAGAGCTCTGCCCAGTACGGATTATTGGATCCCTCTTGCCTAGCTTGGCCCAAGGCTATGAACTGCCTCTTGAAGGGATACGGGAACGGACACTGGACTTAGCAGCTGGCCTCATGGTAGTCTTCCATGATCGTGAGCATCGGTGGCTGTGTGTGTGAGAGATACAGGCAGTTCTGATGGGCGTGGGAGAGGCCAAAGGATGGGAGTATCTCCTGGCAGCTCTCTCTCCCTCCCTCTTTGGTTACTGGTCCGCAGAAGTTGGCCACAGTAGGACTCAGTGCAGGATTTGCCCATGAGAGTCACAGAAAGGCGAGACACCTCCTGGCAAGTGATACAGCCAGAGTACATGCCCTGGCTGCATCCATGGTTCCCGAAGTGTCCTGGGGCCTTGGTAGGCTCCAGGCTTTGGGTGCCTAGGCTGAGTCATGTGTTTACAATACAAGTTTTCTGTTTCTGTGACAAAAAAGAAAATGTACCCAAGCGAAATCAACTTAAGGAAGAAAGGTTTGTTTTGGGCCACTGTTTCAAAGGTTTCAGTCCATGGCCATCATGTGATTCTATTGTTTCTGGGCTATGAGAGGCTGAATGCCACGCATGGTAGAGAAAGAGCTGCTCACATCACGACCCCCAGGAAACACAGAGAGAAGGAGAGCAAGGTGCCCAAAAAAATATCCACCAAGATATTCCCCTGAAATCCATTTCCGCCAGGTAAGTCCTAATTCCTACAGGTCCCACTACCTCCCAGTGTCATCACCCAGGGACTAAGGCTCTAGCAATGACCTTCTGAAGACATTTAAGATCCAAACTGTAGCATATCTAGATCCTGTCTCTGAAGTCAAACCTGTGGCAGCATAGGATGTGCCCAAATCCAGGTGTCCCATGACTCTCTGAGTCCAGCCTACAGGAGTCTGTCTCACTAATTCTTCTTGGCATTGGCTACAGGCCTTGGTCCTAGGCAGGACAGGAAGGCTCTAGCATCCTGTAATGTCCAGGTCAGGGCACTGCCTACTTGGCTCACTCTCTGCACTATGGTGAATAGGGCCTGTCCTCTGAGAAGTCATCTGAATTTGGATCCATGCACGCAGCTGGCCTGAACTCTCCCATTATTTGAGTTCAGCCCACAGTGACAGCATTAGGTGTCTGGAGACTCTTCCCCTAGACTGTAGAAACATTCACCTTCAAGCCCAAGGTCAGCCACGGATGCAGGCTGTGCCTTGTAAGGAAGGAAAGCTACCTGAGGTCCAGAAGCCTCAGGGGAGATGGTACAGTGTTCTCGGTCATTCAGATGAGACTGATGGGCAGGAAGAGAGCTGGACTCCAGAGGAAGACATTCAGCGGGCACTGGGTAGGGTGTCTCACCCTTCTAGTGCTCATGCTCTCCCAGCAAATGAGGGCCATTCGTGCAGCTTCACTCACATCTGCCAAGGGTCTCTGTGTGCAAGATTGGCCATGGGCTCTGGGTTCTATTGTCTGTAAGTTAGAACCATTGAACTGGACAGCTGGGGCTGCAACCCTGGTCCTGCTGTCATCACTGTGAGCCAGGCTACCATCACTACTACATGTCCTCCTCAAGCCTCAGGAACCCTTAGTGAGGAGCAGATGATGGGGTGTGGTGGGGAAGGCCGTTAACATAACAAAGGCCCCCAGTGCAGAGCCCCCCTCCCGCCCCCTGTGAGTTTGGGACTGACAGATGCTCTTAGCGCTGGCACTCTCGGACACCCGCCTCTGACAGCCCTTGACAGTGTTCTCAGACTTAGAGCAAGGTCCTTCTCCATCTGCATGAATGCACTTGGAGCAGATGCTAGAAAACGGGAGTCAAATGCACCTTTTTGTTGCTGCCTTTCCTTTTATCTGCGTACCATGTGTGATATAAGGAGCATCAATTGCAGGGGAAGTGTTAATTGTGTTGAAGTCTGATGATAAGTTGAAGGTCCAACCCCACCCAGAGCCTGCTGCTCCTTTGTTTTAGAAAATTAAGAACCGGGGAACAGGAAAGGACATAGTATTCACATGTGTGCACACATAGCCCACAGCTACACACTTACATGCACAGATGTGCGATTGCACGCATAACGTACATAGTGCACAAATACTATGCACAAACACTCATCTGCATATTCACATGCATACCTACATGTGCACACACATCCACACACACACATGTACATGGGCAGATATATGGACACAGTGCTTATGACATGATTTCCACACCACACACACACACACACACACACACACACACACACACACACACACACCAGTCTTCAAGGCAACAGTGGTGAGGTCTTTGAGGATATGCATTTGACAGATAAAGATACTGAGAGACAAGCTCAGGGCTTCCCAGGCATCCATCCAGGGAGGCCTTAAGGGTTGGATCTACATCCTACTTGCACTACACCCTCTGGACTTTCTTTTGGAGTACCTGTGCCTAGAGACAGTCATTTTCTATTATCTGTACTGCATAGAAATACCTGTGTGTCCTGTCTGGGGATAGATAAATAAGCTGTGACTTGGATTCACATGGATACATGATTCCAGAGGTAAAAAGAACATAAAGCAACATGAATAAATCTCAACAGCATAAATCAGACAGGAAGATGAGGGGGGTCTGCCAGCATTTATGAGAATAGAGCAATTGCTCCTGCATTAAGTCCAATGTCCACACATGAGGCAGAGGAGGGTTTGGGGCCATCTTCATTCTAGGCCCAAATCAAAGGATTGGAAACATATTGAGTTGTGCACCAACCCTGAGAACACCAAAACCTACAGAGCCAGAAAGAATACAGTACTATCTGCTCCCACCCCAAGCTGTTTATTAAACAGCAAGTAGCCATGAGTTCATCATAGATTCATGGATAGGATGTTATCTAAGAAAGGTCAGATGAGTGCCTGGAATCCTGTGCTTATAAAGGCCAGAGACCCACGTAGCACCTTGGGAAATACCATCCAAATGGTCAAAGCGTGCAGGTATCCCTTCTTGATTCAGGTGCCCACCCGAGTGTTTCCTTGCAGCAAGGTGGTTCAGAGGACAGTCTGATAATGGCATCTGAGACTCATTTATGTCTTGTTCAGTGGTTTTCAACTTTCCTCGTACTGTGACATTTTAGTACAGCTCCTCATGTTGTGGTGACCAATATCCATAACATTATTTTCATTTCCTCTTCATAGCTGTAATTGTGCTACCGTTATAAATCACAATTTAACATCTGTGATTTCTAATGATCTTAGATGAACATTAGAAAGGGTGATTCAACCCCCAAAGGGGTTGTGATGCTCCAGTTGAGAACCACTGACCTTAGGTGAATGGCGTGTTAAGGACCAACCATTGGACTGATCCCTGCAGGCAGTCACAGGCCATATAGGTTTTCTTTTTCTAGCTTGGTCCTCCACATGACAACTTGTGACATCATGTATGAAACTATGACACTGAGTCTTTGCAGGGTGATTAATTTTGGGAGGCTCTGGACTGTGGATCATCATGTGTCCCTTGAGTTAAGTTTGCATGTAACTATAGTTTCTGAGCTGGTATTCTCATGTGCTGTAGCCTCCGTGGTTTAACTCAGGAAAGCTAACAACTTTAAGAATGGTTTTAACTTAAAGAGAAGAGAAATGTGGTCATGGAGAAAGACTTCATTTCTGGCTGCCTGACAGAATACCTCTCAGCCCTGAAGACCAAAGGAACAAAGAGTAAACATACATGCTTATCCATCCATCCATCCATCCATCCATCCATCCATCCATCCATCCATCAATCCACTCATTGGCAAGTCTAGCTACCCATCCACACACCCACTCATTCTTCCATCTACTGTCTATCACCTACCCATCCACTGACTTGACTCATCTATCATCCCTTCATCCATCTCTTTATCCACCCATCCATAAAACGTAACAATCTTCACATCCACCTCACCATGTATGGATCCGTTCATCTGTTTACTACCTAGCCAACAAAGATCAACGGGGAGTGGATTAGGAGTACACACTGGACTGGCTACCCCGGACAAACATGGCTGTTGTATTTATGACTGTCCAACCTTACAAGGTCGCAACCCATTTTTTTTCCTGTCCCAGTTACAAAGAAACACAGGTCAGCAGGAGTCACATGATTAGTTTAGTGTCTCCAGGGTATTGGTGGTAAAGCCTAGTGTTCCAAAACTTCCTTCATGACTCTTCCCTCAGCCTGTCATAGTTGTCTGTGTCCATGTAGGATCAGATGAAGATTCATACAAGTTTGTGAGGCGAACACTAATGGACTTCCCAGAATGCCCCAAACAGTTGCCTCATGGCCCTTCTTAAGTTACTTACAATCAACCACAGTCCAAAAACATTAAATACAATTACAGAAATTGATTCTTCAGTCTTAGACTGTGCAATGTTCGCAGAAATGTGATGGAACCTTGCCCTGCTCAGCACTGTCCCACTTGGAGATGTGGCTGAGTATTTTGTCCAGCATGCTCAAGCTGTATACGCTACCTGCCTATCAGTCACCTAGCAACCATCTCTCACTTACCTGACCAAGTACTTCTGTAACTAGGGCTTGAATGGAAGTCACCCGCATAGAACTTAATTGTGATCACAAAGCACAGGGGTCACAATGCTGGTGATCAAGATGGGCCAAAGAGAAGCCAGACACACCTTTTTAATGATACGGAGAACGTTTTCAATTTAAGATAAAAGATTGTATGCCGAGGCCGGCAAGATCTGTACCAGGACAGAGATGGAATTATGAAGAAACAGAAAAGAAAATCCGGTTCACTTTACTGACTTTACTTCAGATGAAAGGAATTCTAGCTCCAGTGTGTACTGAGTGCTTGGTTCTGTGGAGAAGACAGGAAATCACAAGTTGGTTCTTACAAGCCACCCCCACCCCAGCCTTGTAACGCACATGCCTGTGGGGATAAGCAGGGGTCACTATCAATTGCCAGATTTTAAAACAAGTTTAAGGAACGAGAACTTTAATTATCCCCTTGACAACAAGGTGAATTTTTTGCTTCTCCTCCCCTCCCCCCGAGACAGAGTGTTATGCTGCCTTTATATCTTTACCTCCATAGTGCCGGGATTGAAAGCACAGGACAGCATACCAGTGCGTGTGGTGATGAACTTCAAACCCCAAACTTTGTGTGGCTCGGCAAACACTGCCCACTGAGCTACCTCTGCACCCCACCCCCAAAGACAGTTTTTGTTTGAGCTATCAAGCTTTCCCTACTAATGTTTCTTGGTGCCTGTACCTGGTGGGGCCCCAAGTGCCTGTGACTAAGTGCTTGCTAGGCCTCCCAGCATGGCTCATGACACCAAGGGTGTGCTCAGAGAGCTTGGGAATCCAACTGAGAGGACAGGGGCTCCGGGCTTGCAGACTGAAAACTGTACCCTTGACCAGTTTCACAGAGTAGATTCCCTGGAGCCTCTTAGTTCAAGGACAGTTGTGCGGTTGACAACCCAGAAGAAAGACCTGATGTACATGGGGATGGCTGTTCTCCAAAGAGAGGGACTTAAAGAGGGGAGATGAAGCTACTCAGACATCCCTCCAGGACCTGGCAGCCATCTCTATCTGCGCCCTGTTCTCGGGAACCTGTGGAGGTCCTCATAGTGACATCGTTCATTAGTACTGCAGAACATGGTGTGGCTAAGCTCCTCATGGGACTCCAGATTGGGGTCTGAGATGTTAGGGAACCCCATTGGCTCCCAGTGATCATGGGTGGGGGCCCGAGTGATGGGCTGTGCTGCAGCCGAGAGGCTTCATGAGAATGTCACTGGGCCACCCTTTCGGGGAAGCTGCTTAGCCTATGACCCACCGAGTCACTGTGGATACCGGGCTCCCTTTGCAAGGCAGCAGCTTGACCGCTGCTTGACACCCCCTGTTGAAGACACTGAGTATTAAGTGTCTACAAAAGGGTGGGTGATAGGAGATGTCATTCTGTAAATATGTTTCTCATACTGGTTAATGAATAAAGCACTGTTGGCCAATAGGAAAGGAAGATAGGAGGGACTAGGAGACAAGGAGGAGAGAGGAAGTAGTAAGAAGGAGCCAAGATGGAGAGTCTGGAGAAGGCAGAACTGTCAGCCGCCTCTCGCTGGTAAGACCACGTGGAAATACATAGAAATGGGTTAATAATTAAGACAGAGCTAGCCGATAAGATAAGAAACTAGTACCGGGCCAACAGCATTATAAGAAATACAGAGTCTCTGTGTGTTATTTGGGGCTGGCGTGGCGGCGGTACAAGACCAGCGGCGGGAGGAAAACCCTACTCCTTACAGGTGGGCGTGGCCTGAACAGAGCTGGGGGTGGGGTCTTGGGGTGAGTGTGAGCTTGACAAGAAAAAGCAGGTAACTTTACGGGTCTTAAGTGGGAGCTAAGGGCGCCATTGTGGGTTTCCTCTCATTGGCATGTGTGTTTACAGCAGGAGATGCAGAACACACAGAGGCCACTTTGATGACCTTGCTCAAGGCCCTGCATCCTCATTCTGAAGTGATGTCGACGGAGAATTTCCATTCAGGATCCAATATTAGGAAATAAGTCAATGCCAACTCCTTTTCACCCAGGGTCTTAATTCTGGAAAGCAGGTGACTCCAGACGTAGATATCGGCAGAGCCTTCCAATTTGTCTGTTTTCCCATCTCTTCTTCATATCTCCCTTCCCTACCTTATCCTTTAAGTCCTGGTAAATTCCTGGCAACTCACAGGGGATTAACTCACCCTAATTTCAGGATCCTATCAACTTCAGAAGAGATGTGTAAGTGCGACTCCTAGTGGCTGCTGAAGAGACAGCAACGCAGGTGCACGCACCTCCCAGAGGCTGAGATCCTGCAGAGAGAGAGGACTGTGTCCAAAGAGAAGAGCTTGCCTTGGCCTCACAGTGGACCCTGCTCTGGACCAAGCCTGCAGTGCACTTCAAGTTATTCTGGCTGCTCCACTATCTGCAAAATCGCCTGCTGGCATTCTTTTGGACCAGGCTCAGGATGGACAATCTCCCCGAAAAGCTCTGTAGTCTGTTTTCATCCTTCCTAGCCCTTCCTTCCTGCCTGTAAAGGAAGACTGTTTGGGAGGCTCAGCAAGTCCTTTGTAGTCCCTACTACCCATCTTCTGTGCGAACCTGGGTGGAATCAGTGTCTGAACAGATGCAGCCTTTTGTTGGGGTTCCGTTCTTAGTGTCTGGAGAACAGATGCACATTGGAGATCCCAGGCAGAGCTATCCCTAGAGATGCCTGTAGTGGGGCCATGGCTAAATCAGGTACTGTTTATGGCCATTGCAAGCAAGCCATCCCATGGGCGAATGTGAGTGGACATTAGTTCCACACTTGAGCCAAGTTGTTGAAAAGCTTCTCTTACAGGCAAAGGACACAAATAGCCCTTCTCCAGAGGGATACACAGTGCCTGGCAGATGTGCCCAGATGTGTGGGGATCAGTGTCAGCCACAGTCCCCTCTGGAAGACCACAATGTGGGAGGATCGAGGCTGTGGTGGAGGGATGGACGCTCTGGGGTGGCATGGACTTCTCCCATTTTTAGAAGCAGAGGAGTTTTCTAGGAGGAAAAGTGCCAGAGATGTCCACGAAGGTGGCCTTTGAGCAGAATGTTCTTTGCCTTGCTGGACCTTTGTAGCTCTCACCCCACACTGGACACGGCACAGGACATGTTGCAATGGCGGTTAATAACCTCAGGTCTGCAGGCTGTGAGCTTGGATTTCCTAATGGCTCCTCAGGTCTCCTCTCAGCATGCCCACCCTTTATCCGCAGAGGGACAAAGGCCTCTGGACCCAACACCAGAACCAGCAGTCAGTGGAGGATATTTTCCGGTGTAGTGGGAGGAAAGAGCTGGGCCCTTTCCCTCGGCTGTTTGTAGCACATGTTACAGGGCTGGTGAGACACCTTCTACGCCACTTCTGGGCTCTCCTCAGCTCTCTACAGCCTTCCTTCCTCAGCGCTAAAGAGCTGTGAGGGATTTCAATACAAAACCCCCATCGGACTCTAGAGACCGAGCCTTCAAACACACTCTCCAAAACAGCCTAATCTCCCGTGATTAGCTCCACCTGGCCCAGTGTTGGGGAGACCAGTGGAGGGCTAGCAAATGAGGAATGGACTTCTGAAATGTGTGCTGACACCCACAGCCTGCCCTCTTGCAAGGTTACAGTGACCTTGTAGAAATCTGGTCTGTGTTGGCAGAGGACAAATGTGATAGATGAGACCACCTCCTGTGCATTGATTGACACCCTACACTGGGTTCTTGGCTGGTGCTAAAGCATGCCAGTCCTCCCAGGCATTTGTCAGCAGAGCTAAGTGAGGTCGTTCTTGGGAACCTGTGGTCCAGGGAGACTTGAACCCTGGTGTGTGTGGAGGGCTACAAGGATCAGTGTGGTTCCTGCACACCCATGTTCCCTAACTGGGTAGTTGTTTACACGCTTCTTTTCAGAAGCCTGTTGGCAGTTAGGGAAAAGCATAGCCTCCAGCAAACATCATCATCTCACACGTGATCCTACACACAGGCACTCATGCACGCATGCGCACATGCGCACAGGGTTATGTCCAGCAGCCGCCATCTTTCCTTTTCAAAATCATACGTATTTCATTAAGCTTCTTGCAGAGTATGTTCTGATTTATGGTAATTGTAACAAAAGCAAAAACAAAAACAACCCCCCCAAAAAAAACCCAAAACAAACAAAAAACCCAAAAACAACAACAACAAAAACAAAAAAAGACAGTTTTAACCATGCAATGGAAAGGAGTTAACTGTCTTGGAATTATGTTTTTTTTTTTTTATTTTGCTTTAAGGTGGGGAGGAAGGTCCGGAACACTACATCATGCCAACCTCTGGGGGCTCCCACACAGAGAGGGTATTGTCACCTTAATTGTGGTGCAGTGTGGTGGATCTGTATAGGACATCGCCTGGGCAGCCCATGAGCTGAGGCCTGGAGGACCATTCATTTCCATATCAAACCCAATTTAGATGAAATGTCTTGGTTTGGAAAAAAAAAAAACAGTGCATCAATAGCCCCTTGATTAGATTTTCATCTCTGGAGCAGACAAATATGAATATTTATTACCGGGAATGCAGATTTTTCTCTTTCTATTGCTCTGATCTTGAATATTATCCATTACTAATTTTTATGAAAATTTGGGCAACATAATGTTTTCACATAAACTGACAGTTCTTGGGATAACCCTGTTATTGTCTGGTTGGAAGTGACAGCTTCTGCTCATTCATGTGTTAACGAGGGATTAAATATTGTTTTTCATTCCCATAATCTAAGATGGACTGGAAATTAAAAATTGAACATTGTACATTAGCAGGGCTTTGAGGACCAGAATTTGTTTGCATTCACTTAGGGAAGCTCTGGAAATTAGCAGCTTAACCATCAGTCCCTCTTACTCTGCTGCCGAAAGTGGTCTCATTTAAAGCACTGCTGCCATTTCTCACATAAACTCATTCCTGTACCTGCAGCACCCAAATGAAAAGACCTCCAGCCAGCCAAGAAGCCACAAGGAGCAAGGCAACTCGTGGTCAGAAAAGTAAAATTCACAACATAGTCTTTACTGTCTTTATGTCACGATTATTCCCACCCCCTTGTCTGCCAGGACAAACTGGCTGCCCCCTGGGGATGTCCTAGTCCACATCATGGTCAAACTATCGCATATCTCCACTAGAAGTTGCTCAGGGAGGGGCCTCCCCCTGCTCCTGGAAGGTGCTCTTTCCACCAGGACAATGTCACTAGCAGCCACATCTCAGCTGGTGACATCATGGTGTAGCTTTCTCTTACTGTTATGGCTGGAAGGTCATGACAGAAATGTGGAGTTGATGGCATTTGGGATTTAAAAAAAAACTCATTATGGTTTTAAAATACATACTACATTCTATTGATCTATCTACCAACCCACCCACATATTTATCCATCTACTCGTTCATCTTTCTACCTATCCATGTATCTACTCATCACTCAATCCATCCATTTACCCAACTATTCACCAACTCTTTTAGTCAACTTTTTAATCTACCTACACCTATCTACCCACCCATCCATTCACCCACCTACCGACCCAACCAGTCCTATTCACCTGTTCATTCATCCATCTACTAACCCATCCTTCAAGCCATCTATCCACCTACCTACTCTTCTATTCATCTACTCACCCACAACCCATCCACACATCCATCATCCCCTTATCTATCTACCTATGCACTGAAACATCCATGTACCTCCTCATCTACCTATCCATCTACCTACCACCATCTACCTATCCATTCATCTACATATCCATCCATCCACTCACACCCAAGTCATCTATCTATAAACTAATTAATCCATCAGTCTACCCGCCCATCTACTTATCTACTTATCCGTCTACCCACCTACCCATCTAATCACACATACATACATACACTCACCTATCATGCCTGATTTCCTTGATAGTTTTCGTGTGCTTTAATTCATTCTTTTATATGGTAGAGGAAAATAGTGTAGACATATTTCTCAGAAACTAACTTGCCCAACCATTATTTTTTGGAAGTACTAGAAAAAAAAGATATGTTAGATGTAACCATGGTCAGGATAATGATTGAATTGTGTTTCTCCAAAGCCCATATGTAAATCTCTGACCTGAAGGCCTCTCGGAATGTGGTTGTATCTGGATTATTTATCGAGGGCATTAGGATAGAATGGGATGGGCTCTTATTAATGGAACTAGTACCATTGTAAGAAGAGGTTAGAACTCTGTTACACACAGAGAGGTGCCATTTGAGGACACAGGGGGATGGTGAGCAAGGAAGGAGGCCTCAGAGGACCTGAAGAACCTCTATACTACAGTCTTAGACTTCAGCCTCCACGGTTGGGCAAGGGTGAGTCTCTGCCACTTAGGCCACTATCAGTGTACAGGGCCAAGCTGTCACCACTTATACCTGTCTTTGATAAGATGGGCAAGAAAGGCGCTAAGATGCTTCACTCACAGACTCTGAGTTTTCAGGTAAATTTGAGAAGCACACGGTTTCAATTAATTGCTTTAATTTTTCATCAGTATACAAAGAATTGAGCTTTATTATGGTGTCTTTAAACGGAATTTGGTTTTGTTGTTTCTTCCTCACTTCTGTTTTTCTCCCCTTCCCTCGTGACCTCCTACTCTTTACGCTTCCTTTGTTTTGTATCTTATTTTCTTCATATGTACACCGATGCATGTTAGGTTCTACGGGACAGATGGGTTAGATCTGTAGCAGGTATGTCTGTTAGAGAATAAAAAATTACAGGGATGAGACCCAACTTGGGTTTAGAGCCACTTAAGAAATGTAATCCCACTTTATTCCCAAGGGAGAACATTTCTGCCGTGGGCCAACCAGCCACTAATACTTCCATTTCTAGACAGGACCGGGGCATTCTCTGATTCATATCTTTCAAAAAGAAAATGCTTCAACCTTAGCTTTCAGTACCTAAATCTGTGTGGAAGTAAGACTTTGCCATCACATTACAATGGAGTCATAGCAGGTAGGCTGGACCCTAAATCCAACATAGATTTTTCTTAATAAGAGGAGATGTAGCTACACAGATGCCCATGCAGCAATGGAGGCAGATCTTGGGGATGTGTACCAACAAGCTAAAGAGTGCTGTATTGATTATTTTTCTCATAGCTGGAGATGAATTAAGGGAGGAAGGAGTTTCTTCAAGCTCATGTTTTTTTAGGAGTTCAGATCATGGTCACTTGGCTCTGTGTGTGGGCCTGGAGTGAGGCTGAACATATGGCAAAGGCAGCTCTTCACTTAATGAAGTGCAGGAAAGGGCCAGGCTATTCCTATTTTCTTTTTCCCAGGCCCCACAATACTGTATCAACACTCAAGTTCTGACTTTATGAGCAGACCAGCTACTGATCTCACAGCCCTCATGATCACATCAGCTGGGTAAGAACTGACATGTGTTCACATTTGATGAGGGCTATGGGTAGGGGTGGCAATGACATGCCAGACCCAGGGTCTATATGACTTCTGTGGAGTACCCTCCTCAGTGACACCTGCTGATAGGGAGCATAGGTTTAGCAGTTGTGGTGGAGTGTTTAGGTGGGCACACAGCTGCTCGGTCCAGTTTGCAGGTGGACCCTCAAGTGGGCATGCCCCCATACCTTGTAGGGCAAAGTGGTCTCTTTTCCCGTGTGCAATGGACATGTGATGTTTGGTGAGTAGAGACCATGAATGGGGATGTGGGTCAATGTTGGTTCAGGTGACTTCCTTTCTCCCCCAGGACACAGCTCTAGGCTTCCCAGACAAACAGAAACATCACAGGAGGCTTATAGAACTCTGTGAGCTGCATGTTTACCATCCCTCCAGACCTCCTTTTTTTTAAAATGAGAACTCACTTCTGCTCCCAAGCTCACAGGCTCCATGGACCCACAGGAGCTGGGAGCCACCCTGCCCATGAAGACACCGGCTGGTTTCTCCCCTCTTCTTCTCAGGGGGAAAAAGGCAAATAATGTCATGTTTCTGCAGCTGAAATATACATTATGTATATTTTTATAACATATACATATGAAAATGTTAGGAAGGATCGAAGAGTAGGTGGGTAGCCACCATCAGATGTGACTTGCTTCATTTTAAGTGACTGTCTACCTTAATATCGAATAGAAGTTGAATTTGTTACTAAGGCAACCGCCGCATCATGCTCTCTGCCTCTGAGTCACAAGGGAACGTGAAAGGGTCCGTGTGACCCCAGGAGCTTAGTGCACTCTGTGGTGGTTCAGGAGAGAAAAGTATCCCTAGTAAGCTCGTATTTGCCCATACAGCAAGTGCAGTTAATTGCATGGACACATGCTGGTGTGATTTTCCTTACCATGAGGAGCAGTGGGGGATAGAGGTGAAGAACTGTGGTCCTCAGATCTGTCAAGTCAAAGCTGAACAGCAGAACCTCAGCTGAGCCCGAGGATGGGCTGCTGGGAACCTCGGCTTCTGTCTAGTCTGCTCCCCACTCATGGGGGCTGTGCAGGGGCTGAACATAGAAAAGGGAGATGGGGCCCTAGATATTTAATGCAATTTCATGCAGATTTTCCTTTTCAAACACAAATTAGGAGTACTGACAAGTCAACAGTCTTTTCTCAGGCCTGTGCACTTTTGCATTTAAGAGAGAGAGAGAGAAAGAAAAAAAACCGCTTTCTTTGTCGGGAAATGCAGATGAGAATAAAATGAGGTGAATGTGTGCAGAATGGCAATGAGAATACTACAGGAGCTGAAGGAGACACACCCCAATCACCTACCCCCAGAGGGTAACTCTGCCTCTCTCCCCCATCCCTAGCCAGAGCCCAGTCTCTGCTCCCAGAGCCATTCATTGGGAAGTCTCAGTGGGGAGTAGAAGGGACTCTGGTAGGGACCTCGTGCAATGCCCTGAGCTCTGCCCTGTGTTAGCGAATGAGTGTACTGCCTGAGGGTTTCACAGGTTCTCAGCAGGCCTGTGATTTCTGTGGGATAGCACTCTACCCCCTGATCACAGCAAGCTTTCTTAGACCACACGTGAACATAGTAATGTTGGGCCCGTGCCATGAAGTAACCACACTTTCTTACTTCTTACAGGGGTCACCAGGGACATGTGGTCAGGCATGACTATGACATCATCTGGAACCCAGTTCCTCATCTTCACTCAGACACGGAGGCCCGTCTGTATTTGACACACCCATTGTACTCCATCCTTTCTTCACGCACTCTTGAACACACACCCGTGGTCCGTCTGAATACCCACAGGCAGGCTAAGGTACCGATGTAGAGAACAGAGTTCCCTAGGGCTACAGTGAGGATGGCCACCCAAGGCAAAGCACCAATTCTATCATCCAGAAACTCACTCACCCACTCACTCCCCATTCCCACTGAGAACTACAGAACACACTTCCCAGTGGCTAGAGGTCATTAGTGACTCTACTGGGCACAGCACACAGACAAGGAAGTGAGTACTAGCTGAAGTTCCTGTTCCCTGGATCTGAGCCTGGAATCTAGGAAGGTCTGACCTCTGTTCTCATATATATCCACCAGGCCTTAGGCTTGCAGAATCCCCTTCTCCTATTTATATGCTCACTGGCCACGCCCGTCTTCTCCATGCAACCCCCTTCTGTGAAGGGCTTCCCTGAGCTCCCCCCCCCCAGCTTCAGGATACAGCAGCATCCTTCTCACCACGGGCCTGTATTTCCTCTGCCAATGACACCTGATGCTTCTCCTCTTTGACATCTAGGTGCATCCTTTTCCAAAGGCCAGGGATTGCTTACCTTACTTACTGCGATCTGCCTAGGAACAGCATATCCCCTGGGTTTGTCACAGACACATGATGGCAAAAGACCCCAAAGTCGTGATGTTCCAGGGTCAGTGGGGACCTTGCCGACCTTACCCACCCCAGGGCTGCCTGTTCACGTTGGTGTAGATATGTGTTCACTTACTCCATTTGTATGTTAGGTTTTTATGTTTGTTTGTTTGTTTTTATATGGTATAACGTGGTACTAATGGCTCAGAGATGTTCATAGATGTCACACAACATGAATCTCCTGATGTCCTAGAATTACATACATGGATCCATGGGACACCTACTGGGTGAGGGTTGTGTAGGGATCCAGTTCAGCAGCATCTTGAATTTATAATTATGTCAAAGGAAGAGTCCCAAAGAAACTGAAGAGCAAACCTACAACCTCTAACCTCACCCCTGGATGCCTGATCTGTTTGTGTACTAATGTGTCTGCACATATGTGTATGGCCCCCTTAAAGGTAGAGAGGCTCACAGAAGTCTACTCATTTGTTACAGCATAGTCATTTACCTTCCTACAGTTTTATATGTCAAGTCTCATTTTCCTTCCTTCACCCATTTTTCTTTCACAAAGCTTTTTTTGTTCCTTTAGTTTCTCTGCTCATTGAGTCCAAACCCCGAATCAAAAGACCAGGCTTTGTGTTTGTAGTACAGAGGTCCCTGATGGGTGATGACCCTGCCAATTGGTTTGACCCAAATGTTCCTTCAGGATCCAGGCTCCTCCTAGCCACCTACAGCCACTGGGTTGGGAACATTTCTTCCTTTGCTTGTTTATTGTGTGTATGAGTATACACGCATTTGCACGTGCCACAGTACATATTTGGAGGTCTGGAGAGACAACTTGTGGGAGTCAGCACCCTACACCCAGCACAAAGGGCCCAGGAACCGAATTCAGGTCATCGGGTTTGGCAGCAAGTGCCTTTACACATTTGCCTTCTTGCCAGCCCTGGGCTGGGATTTCCATGAAAGCAAATTAAAACTACAACACCTCCTTCGACAGAGTGTGCTAAGGTGGGATCTGGAGAAGAAAATGGGGCTGTTTCCCCTGAATCTGTGTCTTCCGCACACCTCTTGCTTTTCATTTGCTACCCTGGAGCCCCCACAACACCAGGGTCTCAACCAGGGTGTATGTCACGAAAGCCACTCTGGCTATGGGGCTGAAGCAGCATTAGCAGTTCTCGGCTCAGGGACTTCTCCTGGACTTTGGAGATGGACATATTTTTGCCATAAGATCCTCTTTCTTCTAGCAAAATTCTGCCCCGAATAGAGGATGAGCAGAGGCAGAAAAAACACAGAACCGGTGGGTGGCTGTGAAATACAGTAGTTCAGATTGTACAGGCAACCCCCCCACCCCCAAGCCTTGGAGAAGTTCGGAAACTTTGGGGGAGGTTCCCCAAAACCCACAGCTGCCCTCCAACGCTTGCTCTCGGGGGTGGGAGGTCTCTCCCAAGCAGGGAGAGCTCAGTTCCCTGGAGTAGCTCTTGTACTTCTGCTCTGGGCTCCTCCCTGCTGCCGTCTTTGAGGCCACCATGGTGTTGCTGGGCTGTGTGATGCTGTCTGCCTTAAAGGCTGGGCAGATCCGCCTAGAAGCTCTGTGTCTGATTAGCATCAGAGCCAGAAGCAGCCCTGCTCCACAGTGAGTGGGAGCCATGCCTGGTGGAAATCATCTTGACTGATTCCTTAGCACATTCTGAGCTCTTCTTCAGGGACAATTATAATTGTCCCCTGGAGGAGACATGGCTTCATTAATATGAGTAATGTGAAAAGTTTTCAAGGTATCAGAAATTAGATTTTGAGATACATCAAAATACCGCCCATCTATTCGGGTGTGTGTGTGTGTGTGTGTATGTCTGTGTGTGTGCACCACACACAATCTCTTCATTTTTTTTTTTAAATTTTGTTTTGAGATATTTCTATTTGGCTTAAAAGGTTTTAATTCTGCTATCTGTCATCACACGTGTGAATTACAAGTGCCTGGAGAAGATCTGTAAATGCTGTTAGATTTCTAGCAATCACACTCTGCTTTACATTACAGAGTCCGGAATTAGAAGAATTAGAAATACACTTAAAAAAAAAAAATCAAAATCAGGCTTACTGAATGAGAGAATTAAAATTAGGAAAAAGATATGATTAGCTTTCTAAAACTCTTCTCAGCTTGAGCCCCTTCTTCCCGTTTTGCTACTGTAAATATTCTCTGCCTGTCAGAGCAGCTTCCAGCCTAGAAGATGGAGAGAGATTTTCCAAGGGAACGTGTGGAGATCTGGGCTCAAGGCCACGGCAGCGATGCCAGCCAACTCTTAAAGGTCTGAGAAGCACCAGCTTTCAGAGTGGTTGCTGGTCGAGGCAAGAGGAGCATAACAGATATTTGGAACAAGAGGCTATGCTATCTTCAGGAAGCACGATGCTGTGCTCCTACAGTGGGCTGCTGGCTTGAATCTCAGGAGCAAAGGTCACAAGCATGGCAGAGAGTTGGGACTGAGGTCGGCGAGGAGGTCCCTGCTGGGAGAAGTCTCCCAGGGGAAAACACATCTACAGTGGAGCATTGGCTTCCTCACAGAACAGGCGGTTGGGGCTGAGGCAGCAGCTTGGAGGGTTGGGGGGGGGGTGCTGGGGCTTTGAGCAGAAAGCTGGTGCAGGCTAAAAAAGTGATGGTAGGGACAGCATGGGTGGCCATGGCCAGACTCCAGAGAGGAGGGATCACAAAAGACCAAAGGGACCACCTGTGGCGGCCAAAGCTCGCAGGTGGATAGGGATGGTAAGCCCAGGTTCTAAGATGTGTGTAACAGTCTGGCTGCAGGAGAACTGGCCTCAGTGAGTCCACATTGGCCCTGGGAGTCTAGACCCGGCGCAGGTGATGTGGGAGCCTGTCTTGGGAGGAAAAGGTGAGCATCTCATCTCCTCCAGGGACTCCAGCTCCCAGGTAAGGAGAAGCAGACAGATTTCGACCTGTCCTGCTTGCTGCTGTCCTTTCATTTGAAGACCCCCCACCGAGCACACGGTAGGCCCTCAGCACTGTCCTTGACACATGAGTGGGACCCTAAGCTGCAAGGTGAGGGCTTCCTTACCACATGGGCACGGGAACTGCATAGAGCCCACACAGTACGGGACACAAGGACAAAAGGAAGAGAGCGGACTGTCCAGAAGCCCAAGAGATCAGGAGAGATCAAAGCAAGGTTGTGGCCAGATGCTGAGGCTACTGCTAGAGATCTGGTACCTCTGATGAGATGCAAGGGTGTAGTGTTGTAATTTAAGAAAAGTGGCATGTGAGAGAAAGATGCCATGCAACAGGGCTCAAACAGAGGGTTTTTTTTTTTTTTTTTTTTTTTAATTTAGGGAAAGGGATCATGAAAAAGGGAAAGGGAAGGGGGTAGACCAGCTTCTGGAGACGGGAGCAGCAGGAGAGAGGAGGGAGGAAAGAAAGGGGGGATGGGAGGTGGGCAGGGCCCTTTAAAAGGGAATGTAGTGAATGTGCACAGGTGGTGATCTTAGTGGCTGCAGCTGAAGGCTTGTCCCGTCAGAACCCCAAGGACAGGCCAGTAAGATGCATGAATGTTAACAAGAAGGACTTAGGGTTTGGGAGTTGTGGTTTCCATATTCATAGGCAGCAATACAGCCTTGGAGGAGGAAGGAAAGCTGAGATTCTTAACCCTCAAGAGCTACCTCACCCAGGAACAGGGAGCAGGCACCAGCCATCCTAGGCTCTTCTGGGGATTGCAGAATTCCAAGTGGGAAGCTAACTTAAAATGGGACCCATGGCATAGAGGATTAGTATACCCCCCCTTACACAGAAACCTCACACAGACGGCGGGTAATGGCGACTTATACCTATGATGTCCACCTGTGGGAGGCTAAGACAGGAAGACGACAGCTGAGTCTATGGCTAGCCTGGGCTACAGAGTAAGACCCTGTTTTAGAAACAAAACAAACAAACATAAAACTGAAAGAATAAAAACCAAGAAGGAAACTCATATAAAACAACAATTCTTCCTCGCTGAAGATGAAGTCACAACTACACAAACATGTAAAAAGCAAAACAAAGCCCAAGCCGCCATAAACCACACGAGAGTAGAAGCCGCAGGTGTGACAGGGAAGTGGCATAGACAAACTAAGATTGGAAAAGATTAAGAGGATATAGATAAAATTATAGAATAAATAGGCTTAAGATAACTAAAAGGGTAGGAGACGGCACGAAGCATGGGAAGAACGCCGGGGCAGCAGGAAGAAGGCATAGGTCAGTCAGGAGTGGCCTCGCAGTTTGATGCGGGAAACCAAGGTGAGATCAGTGGGAAAAGGAGCAGCAGGGTGCACACACTTGAGGTACACTCACAGACTGCTGTGTGTCCAGGTTCCTTTTCCCACAAGGTCTTCTGATGTGCACAGACCTTTGTTACATACAGCACAGGGTACGGAGCCGCCAGGTGAGCACTGGCTGTCTGTGTGACACCATAGCACACTGAGCCACAAGGGGAGATGAAAGACTACACATCATCGCTACCATCGCTGCAGAGGGGAAGTGCATACTTAGGATGAGGAACACACATGCCTGGAGGTCAGAGGCTGTTGAGTGGGCCATTGGGAAGGTGAAGACACAGCTTTCCAACCCCCAAGCTCCTACACCAGCAGCTGCACCCTGGGCAGGCCACTGTAGAGCTTATCCTCGGGCTCAGGGTGGGGTGTGAAAGAAACAGAGAAGCCAAGGAAAGCTTGGGAGGTGCTTGAGAACCAGGCTTGGCTTGGTCACCCCTACATTCTGGCTGTCCTGGATGGAGCAGCTGGAGGCCACACTGCAATAAGGATAGGGCATTCAAGTGCCTGAGTCACAATCGGCACCTCCCGGTGCAAAGCTGGGTCTTATCATGCGCATGCTGTCGGCTTCCTAAGTGTCTTTCACACTCAAGTCAGTTCCCAGGCTTCCCACCGGAAGCAGAGGCCAGCACAGGAGCTTGTTCGCCACCACCTGGAGACAGGCAGTGCCATCTAAGCACCCGAATGTCCAGCCTCCACACTGCTCTTGTTCTCCTTGACGTGGCCTGCCTGTAGAGAGAGATCCACCCAGCCACACCTGTGGCACTGACCACGCCCGTTTGGGCATGGTCACAGGTGTGTGTGTGCGTGCGTGTGTGTGTGTGTGTGTGTGTGTGTGTGTGTGTGTGTGTGTGTGTGTGTGTGTGTGTGTGTGTGTGTCTGGGATCCCAGACAGGCTTGCTCTCTCCGGGTTCTGGTCAGGTCATGGAGAGCAGCCTGGGTGTGGATCCTTGGAGCAGAGGGAACTCGCCGCTCGTTGGTTTCTTGTGTGAGTGGCACTTCTCCCAGAATAAAATAAATAACCCATATGTTATCCTTGTCCTGTGCATCTTAATCTGTGCATCTTTAGTGGCCATTGCCTCTCACTTATATATCGGTATCTCTGGAAGCCCCAAGACATTCTGGCTTCTTTCCTTCGCTTCACTGGCTGCTGAAGAAATAGCAAACTACCAGAGTGTCCTTGGCTGTTATCTGCTCTGGTGATCCAGGATGGGCCACCCTGGCTTTAAGAACACAGAGAAGAATGACATTTGTCAGGCTCTTAGAATGTCCTTTGAGAAGTTTCTATCAGTTATAGGCTGACTCTCTCCTACATTCTGCTGTCAACAACTAGGACACCCCAGGCACTCAAGCCCTCTTGAGCTACCTGGAAACCAGACCTCTGAGAACAACCACCAATTAAGCGGCAACTGGCTCCAGGAGCCCAAGATCTGGCTGTGGAGTCCTCAAGTTTCTGAGTGACTCTGCCAGGACACGGCAGCTTATAGCAGGGAACACTTACAAACTAGCACTCCTTAATACTTAATTAACTTTAATGGTAAGCGCTGTGAAATCTGAAATCTCAGACATGAGAGCACAGATTTGCTTTGGCCCACGCTGACTTATGAGTGGCTACATGCAGCTCCTGGGAGGAACCTTGGCCACTATGACATGCACAGTTCATTACACTGTCACTGGGCCAAGAGAGTGGCCACCGGCAGGCTCAGAGAAGACACAGCGTCTGGTCTAGTAGCAGGGGAGAAATGGCTGTACACCAAAGAGTTTGACAGCATCAAGTCAGTTCACAGATATATTCATAGCTCTGTGTTCCTGTTCAAACGCGCCCGGTGTTTAAATAACAAAGAAACTGAATTACCAAGGAAAGAATGATTTCCTGGAACTTACCCATTTTCAATAATTTAGGTACGCTATATGACATCGCCTTTTCTGGAGTCTCATGTTTTGCTTAAGTGTGGCGCATTTTTCTTGGGGAGGAAAATCCAAACTATGATTTCAAAGGCAACATAAACAGCCACATTTGCCTACACCGTCAGTCAGCATCTATCAACATTGGGAGGGCTGATCTCCCACCACCTGAGTCGACAAAACGCTATTTGGATTAGCCACACAATGAACCGAACCTATGCTCCTGGATTTCACCAGCCGACCTGCGTCATGGCACTAGACATGAGGGCATCCCTTGTGAGGATATGCCTCGCTCTACTCACCGGCCCGATACCGCTCTGGAGGATTGTCAGTCCTGATGTCTTCTCCAGCTGGTCTTTGTTGTCAACTGTGGGGGGGCACCAAAATAAGGTGGTCAGTATAGAAAGGGCATTTGAGAGTAATGTCTTTTACTGACAAGTCCCCCCAAATGGCTGCTCCGGCAGCCTGACCTAATGGGGGCACTATGTTGTGCAACAGCTGGGTACTGGGTACTGTCTACTGCACTGGTCTTTGGTTTGCCTCAGCTAAAACACCTCATGCATTTTCTTTTTAAATAAATAAACCTATCTATCTATCATCTATCTATCATCTATCTATCTATCTATCATCTATCTATTTTAATTTTTAATTCTGGCCAGTTTCCCTTCCCTCTCTCCCTCCAGTCCTTATCCCCTAAGCCCCCTCTGCTCCTACCTCCCAATCCACTCCCCCCTTCATTTCTGTTTAGGGAAGGGCGGGTCTCCCACGAATGTCAATAAAACATGGCATTATCAAGTTACAGTGAGACTAAGCACCTCCCCACGCTCAAGCACACCACAAGGACACTAGCTCACCTATGTTCATAGGAGCTTTGTTTTTGTTGTTGTTTAACTTGCTTTTTATCTATTCTTTTTGTCTTTCACATCGTGTATCTTGATCCCATTCATTTCCCGTCTTTTTTCATCCGCCCTCTGCCCTTGCAGCAACCCCCCCCCCCCCGGCCCGCCCAAATAAAATTTAAGATAAAAAAGAAAAGAAAGGAAAAGAATCTCATCGTGGTAGCTGCCGTGTGACACGGTGCCTCAGAAAGTAAACCTTTATGTCCATGTTTCTTTACTTGCAAGTGTTCATTGCAAAGAGCCATTTGTTCGGTTTGAGGCCTCTGGTTTCTGCTACACTATGCATGCTGGACCCTCACTGGGACTCCTCTTGCTTAACACACAGTTGCCCTGTGTTGTGGAGATCCTGCAGCTTTGGGTCTGCAAGACTGGTCCCTACATGTGCAGCTCTGTTTTGTTCTCACCAACAGGGTGAAGTCGCCTGCATTGCCCTGGTGAGTTCACCCCTTACTATAGCAAAGACCCTGCTTTCCTGTCCTCAGGGTCGGATCTTCCACACCTACGCCTGCCTTCAGGGACAGCTCTACCGTGTGGCCCAGGCATGGCTTAGGTCCACGCTCCCCAGTGCTGCAGCAGATGAGGGGTAGGGACAGCTTCTCCCACCTGGGAGAAGGGGGAGGGAAGGGGAGGGGAAAGGAGGGGAAGGGAAAGGAGAGAACATCCTGCCCATGCTGCCACTAGAGAGATGAGTAATGGGGACAGCTCTCTCATGCTCGCAACCTCGGGCTGTCATGCACTTTCTGTATCATCTTTGAAAGCACACCACCATTCTAGGCAGCCTCTAGTCACTGAAGATTTGATGGGGAGCTGTATGTAAACAGACTTTACAAACTGTGAAGTCTTATTTCAGAACGGTGTAAATGACATGTGTACGCCCATTCAGAAATAACTTTTTAGTTTAAACTAGCGCTGTGCGCACTTGGGAAGAGCCTCCCGTGGGCTCGCACATCACAGGATCCACGGGTTACTTTACCCCCCTTTAATCCGTGCCTCTATCAGAAACATCCGAGGACAGTTTTGTCCCAACAAAAGCCTACCCTTGTCTCCTTCCGACTTCACACAAGGAAGACTTTCAGAGAACAAATTCTATTTGATATCATGCCAGGAGAAATGAGCTTGGGAAACAATTAGCAGATGCAAATGAAGCCTCGGCAGTTGTAACGCCTGGGCGGCAGACGCAGCAGACCCCACTTCCCAGAGAGGACGAGTGTCACCAGGCAATTGACCTTGGCTTATGATTCGGCAGAAATATTCTTTTGGATAAAGCTCATGTAATATTGGAAATGAGAACCAGAAAAAAGAAGAAGAAAAAAAAAACCAACCTGGAATTTCACTGAAAACCTTAGGAATGAACAGGGCACCACAATTGTGATTAGTCCAGAGCAAGAAGGTAAGGAGAAAGCAGCTGCTCTCACCTCTCACTGTAATACTTGGGTAATGAAATTACATCTTTTAGAGGGATACAAATGAGATCACATTACAGCCTGCCTGCCTTCTCTACCTCCAGAGCCTTTCGTTGCCTTACAGAAAAAAAAATAATAATCCCCTTTTAACAAATGGACATTATGTTTTTACACATAGGTAATTATCACTGTACTTCGAGAGCAATCCAGGATAGGGCTGGGGTGCATTAGGGTACTCCCAGGCAGCAGAGAGATGAGGGATGCAGGCAATGACACACAGGTTTAAGAATTGGATAGCAAGAGATTGTTCCTCCTGGTATAAAGTGATTAGTTTTCATAGTCTCTTGTACTGCCTGCTGGCTATCAGTGGGCTAACAGCACCTCTAAATAGGTTGACCAAGGACTTGAAGGTGTAATCTATAAATAATCCAGTTCTTGCTAGAGAGTGGAGATTTCAGATTTTTTTTTTTTTATAGGAAGCAGCTGACCAATATGCAATTAAGTTGAATAATGCAATCCAGTGTCAACAAGCTCGTCCTAGAAAGGCAAGAGAGTGTCGTAGGCCCCGTGGGCCTCTCTGGGGCACCCTTGGTGTGGTCGCCTTGGCATGGAAAGTTAGCATAGAGCTATCTGGGAACAATTTAGTTACAGAAGCAGCCCAGGCTGAGAAGGAAATCCCTCCGAACTTGTGGAAGGGCGCTAGCTGACAGGCAACTATTCCGTGGCAGCTAACCTTGCAGACCACAAGGATGCCCTGTAAGGCTACAAGAACTGGGGCCACAGTCACCCTTGTGGCCTGGGGATGTTTTCCTGAGAAAGCACAGATAAACGCTTTTGTGTGAGAGCGCTAAGCATGAAAGCACCTCAGGAATTCTCCAACTCAGCCAATCTGGAGATCTCCGTTTGATGATAAACAAGCCTGAACACGTTCAGTCAACAATACAAACAACGACAAACAATTACACAGCATTTGTTAAAGCTTGGGGCTTGGTTGGCAGCGTGGCCTGTCAGTATTTCACCCACCCATCACCGCTGGGTGGAAGCAATTTCAGTACACGACCACATTTGCCTAGACTCTGCAGGGCAGAGCCACACAAACAAAGCACCATGCCTGTTCCTGCTTTGCCACTCAGAGCTCGGTACTTTTCTAGTTGCCTGACCAGCACACCACCATGCTTTGGGCACGCCACCCGCCACTCTGTGTATAGCCTGGCCAGTTCAAGACCATCGGAAGGCAAGTGAGATGTCAGCCGGCTTTGCATGGTCCACTCATGAAAGCACAGAGCCAGGCTGAGACCTAGCTTAGTTAGTTGAGCTCGCTTGTCTAGCATGCAGCAAGCTCTGAGGTGCAGCAAGGGGGTATCAGAAGCTCACAGTCATCTTCTCTGCTACATACTTGAGGCCAGCCTCGGCTATATGAGGACCTGTCTTAAATAATAATTATAATTATAATTATAATGATGATGATGATGATGAAGGAAGGAAGGAAGGACCTGGTTCATTCTCAAACCAACCTAAGACCTAACCTAAGTGTGTGTTGGAATCTAAATAATGAAGTCAATAAGCAATAATAACTTGCTTCAACTGAACTCCAATACAGGCTCTGTTCACAGCTTGTCTCGCTGAATCCTTGTAGCCACCCAGAACAGTACTAGGCCAGACTATTGCCAGCCAGTGTACTGAGCTGGGGATTTAAGAGCTTGCCTGACAGTCTTGGAAAGATAGTCCACTCTAAAGGTCTGCCATGGAGACCTGAATGAAGTAGTAAGGGGGTCACTCATCAAAATCTGGGGGGAAAGTGGGGAGTAGTTGAATAGTCAGTTGTTAAAGCCTGGACCAGCTGTAGAGCCCTGTGGAGGGGAGGCCTGTGGTTGAAAGGAGATGGTCAGATAGGGCTCTAGTAGGAGGGTGTGGCTCCAGTAGGAGGGGGTGTGGCTTCAGTAGGAGGGGGTGGGGCTCCAGTAGGAGGGTGTGGGGCTCCTGTAGGAGGGGTGTGGCTTCAGTAGGAGTGGGTGGGGCTCCAGTAGTAGGGGTCTGGGGACCCTTTCACCATCCAACAGAGTCTTGTTTGTCACAAGTGTACTAAGAAACAGAAATGCTGAGTGTCAGATGATGAGTAAGGTTGAGCCTTCCTGATAAGGCAGTCAGAGAGGGAAGGGGAGCAGGGACCTGGGTTGAAGAAACTGTTCTCTGTGTTCAGCCACAGTGCCCACTGTTCTGGGCTAATGCCCAGCTCTTCAAAGTCATCAAACAAACATGCTTTGTTCTCTACTCTGGGTCTTCGGTGCTTCTATTATGAAGTGAGGGTCCATGTTTCTCAAGCCTTGCGCTTGAGTGAGGGGACCCTGAACATCAGCTTGCAGTCCATAACAGGTTGCTTAGCCAACAAAGCCTCAGTCTCCCACAATGGCTGTGAAGAATGTGTAGGGACACAGGCGTAGCACATAGTGGACAACAATCTTCCTTCCCATGAGAGGGCCCGTGTGTTTCCCAGTCTACGTACATCTAGGGGAAGATGCCTGCATCTAGTCAACTGAACATTTCAATCCAACGTGTTCCTGCATTCTTTACCCAGGATGCACCAAGATGGCTGCATCCCCCTTGGGTAAGCCTTCTCTGTCTCCACATAAAAAACCAACCAAGATGCAAAACAAACCCATGGGAGGGGCTTGCCTTTGCCTTCCTTGTTCCTGTTGTCCTTGGCTCTCATGGTTCTGCTCCCCAGTGTCTCCCTGTGTCTACATTCCAATGAATCTCCTTCTTTCCCTCCAGGGCATCAGGAGCAGCCATGTGTCTTGAATGGGTGATGGTAAACCTGACTATGGCATCCCCTCTGAGCCTTGGGTGGGAGAGGCTTTACTGAGACCTTCTGTTTAGTCATTCTCACCAGGTGTCAGAGCCCAACATCTGGCTCCCCCAGGAAGCCTCCCAGTGGTACCCAGGAGAGGTGGCTGGAGAGCAGAATTTAGAAGGACAGCCATATTCCAGAGTTATCTTCCTGCACTTCCCCCAGAGGAATCCCTTCTGTCCTCCGTCCCCTTTGTAGGTGGGTCCCACTCTGCCAAGGAGCAGCAGTGTGGTGGTTCCCAGGCCTGAGCTCTTTGGCGACCTGTCTCAAGTCTCTGGTTTCAGTCCAGCCCTGATGGCTCCTCTTTGTTTTATTCTCTGTGTTGTGCCTTGGAGGCAACAAAGACTGGGCGAGTTTGCCTTTTTCTCATCTATACTTAAAGCTGCAGAATTTATCCTAAGCACCCCAGCCTTTCTGTTTGCTTATATTTTACAATGTTCGCTTAAAGTTTCTATTACGTTTCCTTCTCTGCCTATGAGAATCATCAGATCTCAGCCTTCATTTCTCCCGAGAACCCCCAGGGCAGTCTTGACATTTTCTTGCTAGGCTCAACTACTGGAAATGTCTTGTTCAGCCACATGTTCGAATTTCGGCTAAGTTCTTGCTTTCGTTAAGCTTTGGACTTGGACCTGACATGAACAAGAGCCGGCCAGTGAGCCAGCACAGCATGGGGAGAGTGAAATAAACTCCTTCAACCAAGGCAGACAGAAAAGCAGAAAGCCTGTTTCTTTTTTATCTTTGTGCGAGACAAAAAAAAAGGGTTTCCAAACACACACACAAAAAAGAAGTCCTTTAAAATTAAATTCACCAGATGAAGGATATGCAAATTACCTGAAGAAGCGGAACCCTGTAATGTCCTCAAAATTCTGCAATAGCCTATTTAATTAGTATTTTAATTTATCAGAATAATTCTTCGCACTTGACAATTTATGCAGCTTCCATATAATTAAGCACGCAGCGACAGCGGAGTAATTTTGCCTCTTCTCTTCATCCCTGATATTTTAACCTGAAAGAATGTGCAGAAGTCTCTTCCGTAATCTGAATTACAATGGGGACAACTTAATGGAGTCCCTCTGTTGGCAAGCTGAGCTGGGAAAGCTGGGGAACCTAGGTGAAGTGCTACCCAGGGGGCTGACTGCCCACGGGCAGCGGTCTTGTTTTTGTAGAAAGGTCCCCACTATCCATAATCCTATACCTAGACATCTCAGGAAAGGAGTATGAAGTATGGGCAGATCCTCAATGATCTGGATTCCTGGTGGGTCCCAGCCATCTCACTCCCTGTCTGTGTGCACAGACAAGCTCTATTTGTACAAGCAAGAAAGCATCACAACTGTTCGACGACATTCTCAGCCACCTGTCTCTCATCTGTCCTTCCCCGGTGTTCCTAGCTTCCAGTTGCTCAGCCTTGGGGTGCGGTTAGTTCCCTCTTTGGGTTCATCCCATTTGGCCTGCTGGCCAGTCCTAGTGTTCTACCAGCCATGTGTATGGGACCCAGCTGCATCTCCCCACCCCTGCACACCCTTCCAGGCCCCCACAGACTTGGATGGTGACCTGCAGTAGTGCCAACCACCTCCATACATCAGAGCCACCCCCTCCATTCATATCTGCTTCGTCTGCCTTGAGGAATGCACTGCCTAGGAAGCTGTCTGCATCAGGGTATGTGTGCTTATGCGGGTGTGCAGCCTGGACACCACAAAGCGGCAGAAGAGACAGATGGACTGACATGTATGTCAGATCGCAACTCTCAGATCACAGGGAATCAGGAGGTTTCTGTAAAGCGTATCACTCTCTTGCCAGCCCGAGAGTGTGTTGTGCCCATTGCCTGACAGCCCTGGTTCCAGAAGTGCTCGTGAGTGCAGAGCTCATCGTCACTTCACACGTTCTGCAGGTCAGCTGCCTGGTACCCTGTGAAAATATGTAACCCCCAAGGACTGGATTCTCTGTGTGTCAGGCTTCCTCTACACACACCTGTGATGAACCTTGAAGAGAAATCATAGTAGCTTCTCTGGGGCACACATGTGATGGGGGATGTCCTTCAGTATGCTGTTGACTATATGTTTCTCTCATTGGTTGATGAATAAATCTATTTCAGCCAGAAGGAAGCCAGGCTGGAAATCTGAACAGTGAGAGAGAGGTAGTAGAAGGAGTTGAAGAGACTTCATGTAGCCAGGACATCACCACCAGTAACGCCAAGGCCACATGGTGATGCACAGGTTAATAGAAATGGGTTGGGAATTCAGGGAGAGCTAGCCAGGAAGATGCCTGAGCCATTGGCTAAACGATTGTAGCAGATGTTAAGCCTCAGAGCGATTATTTCATTAAGTGGCTGCAGGGACCCAGTGGGCGGAGAGAAACTGGTCCAGTAGGACCAAGATAGATGGAGAAAGTCTCCTTCTACCATTGGTACCCAATGTGGGACCTGAACCGATGACCAGACCCTGAGATTAAGAGTCTCATGCTCGACCGACAGAGCTAACCGCTAGCCAGGCACCAATTGTAGAAGGAGACTTTTCCCGTCTATCCTTACTCATGCCTATACCTGTGAGTTTCAGCAGCCGTCAACTTGTGCTGTGTGACTGTGGTTAAGAGTACACAGCACCAAGGGTCTGTGACAGTGGGTGGATCCGATCCCCTAAGCAGGCAGCACAGGCAGCCTGGAAGCTTGGGGAGAAGAGATAATGCCACGTTCCTGGTGGGGCCAAGAGGGGCACATAAGATCTTATTATACTGCTCAGAATGGCATGAAATTTGATACCTGTGAATCTCTGGAACTTTCCATTGACTATATCAGATCGTGGTTAATGGTGAGTAACCAGAAGCATGGGAATCGAGGCAGTGGTTAAGGGGACTGTTGCACCAGACACTCCTAACTAATGTCCATATTTATACATGTTGGCCAAGATACAGCAAGCCTGAGACCCAGCCCCAATGTATCCCATTAGCGACCCGGTGTGTACTATGCTAAAATCTCATGCTTTTATTTTTATACAAACACTGATATTGACTGAAATTTAATAAAGATAAAAACACAGCTTTACCTAAATAATTTTTATCAAAAACTTTGCTATCAATCATGTATATAGCTTTATGATCTTATCAGTGCAATTAAATAAAATATATTTTTGGAGATACTATTTCAACTTTCTTTTGTTCCCTATGTGCAGTTACAGCTGGCTCATGTCTGTCTACATACATGAAAATTCACAAAAATCTCTGGTAACTCAATGATTTGTGAAGCAAAGGGAAAACTGTATACCTACAGGTAAAGCACACTGACATTTAAGTTACTTGTTTTTTGTTTCTTTAACTTATTCCTTATGCATACTCTACCCCAAGAGAACCTGGCTTTAGAGTTGGCTGGTTGGTGGTAAACAAACAAACAAAAAACCCATATAAACCTATATCTTTATTTGTATTTAACTTTTTGTGTGCTTTGGTTTTGGAAACAAGGTCTTTCTATGTTGCCTTGGCTGGCTCCAAAACTCACTATTTAGGCCAGGCTGGTTCCCAGCTCATAGAGACCAGCCTGCCTCTGCCACTTGAATGCTAGAATTAGAGACATATGTCACCATACCCAGTTTAAATAAGTTTTAAAATGCTATAAAAACTCATGGGTTTGTGGGATAGCTCAGTAGGTCAAGAACTTGCTGCCCAAGAGTGAGGGCCTGGGTACAGGCCCTTACAACACATGGAAAGATGAACATGTAATGCAGGTCTGTCATCCCAAAGTTCCCATGGTCAGATTGGGGGCAGAGACAATAGAACCCTGGAAGTTTTCAGACCACCAAGGTAGACATCTATAGAAGCAAACGACGAAGACACTGGATCAAACAAGGTGGAGGTGTGAGGACCAACAGTCTTAATTGTCTCCTGATCTTCACTTGTGTGCTGTGGAATGTGGGCATGTGAACCTGCGCGCATGCACACATACACACACACATACACACATGCGTGCACACTCTCCCTCTCTCTCTCTCTCTCACACACACACACACACACACATACACACACATACACACACACACATACACACACACACACTACACATGTACCATCACACATGCTTCAAGACCTATGCTCCCTCCTCTGTAGCCTCGCTTTGAATGGAGAGTGCGGAGACAGGGAGACAGGGGTGGAAGGCTGTGGACAGCTGAGAGTCTTGAGTTCCTGCTGTGCTGAGGATATGCTTACTCCAGCATTGCCTCCTTGATGGTCCAGCCTAATAAAATATCCCACCTATCTACTCAAAGAAATATTCAAATGTTTTACAATTTTAATTTAACTTTTAAAATTGTGGACGGGTGTTTTGCTTGCATGGATGTCTGTGTACCACCACTTGCATGCCTGGTACCTGGAGAAGCCAGAAGTCAGCATTGGATTGTCAGTTGCTGTGTGAATGGATGCTGGACCCAATCCTAGGTCTCTTGGAAGAGCAGTCACTACTCTCAACCACTGAGCATCTTTCTATCCTCCCAAAGAAAACCATTTTTTTTATTTGTTTTGTTAGTTGGTTGAATTTTTGAAACAGGGAATAACTGTGTAACCCTGGCTGGTCTAGAACTCACCACATAGACCAGGATGGCCTGAAACTCAAGAATTCAGCCTTCTTTGCCTACCTGAGTGTTGGGATTAAAAGTGTGCACTACCTCCAGTCCCACAAGGTCTCTCTACTATCAAGAGCTGTCCAGGGTGCTGCCAACTGGTAGCACAATATTTTACCATAAAGACACTTTCTGTTTAGCAAATCCTTAATAATAATACAAAAGTAAAGACTAGAAAACACACAACATCATCATATGACTATGTGTCTTTGTTATGGACATAAGCCATACATGGCCATGTGTCTTCCTTATGGTCATTAGCCAAACAGTTGTGTTTGGTCACTTGAGTCTCACTGACACTTGAACACTGTCATGCTACAGCGTGACGGTGGCCTCAGCACGGCACTCCTCCACAAAGGGCTACCAGAGCATTCCTTTCTGGCACTGAATCAGCATATTTTAATCTGAAAGCCAGTGTGTGTGTGTGTGTGTGTGTGTGTGTGTGTGTGTGTGTAGATGTTGTGCAGTTGTGCACATGTTGTTAGGAGGACAGAGATTGACATTGTGAATGTCCCTCTACTCCTTCCCACAATATCTTTTAATATAGGTTCTCTCACTGGACCTGGAGATCAATGACTTGTATTCTGGCTGGCCAGGGAGCTCCAGGGAGCAGCTGCCTATCTTTGTCTCCTTAGTGCCTGGGTTGCACACATGTTACCGTACCAGTTAGAGCTGGTGACCCAAAGTCCTCACCACCCCCTGCATAGAAAACCTATTTTGATTGTAGCTTTTGTTCACTTACATTTATTGTGATTTTTACTGTATTTGCGTCTATTTCTGCATTATCCTTTTGTATGAAAACTTGAATTCTCTACTTCCCTTTTCAGACGTGGTTCTGGAGATCTTAGAATCCTATCTGGCCGACTCTCCTGTTAGCAAATATTCATAATCTCCTAGTCCTGCAGATGGCTTAGACACTGTGCCTCCATGCTTGTGTGTGGGACACTCGACTGTCAGCAAGAGTGCAGTCTCCTTCCATTGTGGATACCTCAGACACCATGCCTCTCTTCACATACTCCCCACTCCTGACGTCACTTTTTGTAGGTTTACTATTTTGTTTTCCCTTCCTTTGGCCCCACAAGACAATGCTATTTTATAGTGCAGACTCTGTTAGACACAGTCACCATTATCCTTCACTCATTATCACTCCTGCACCCTGGATCTTCTGGAGTCTGTGCACCCTGGATCTTCCTGGGGTCTGTGTATCATAGATCTTCCTGGGGTCTGTGTATCATAGATCTTCCTGGGATCTGTGCACCCTGGATCTTCCTGGGGTCTGTGTATCATAGATCTTCCTGAAATCTTTGCATCCTGGATCTTCCTGGGGTCTGTGCACCCTGGATCTTCCTGGGGTCTGTATATCATAGATCTTCCTGAAATCTTTGCATCCTGGATCTTCCTGGGGTCTGTACACCCTGGATCTTCCTGGGGTCTGTGTATCGTAGATCTTCCTGGGATCTGTGCACCCTGGATCTTCCTGGGGTCTGTGCACCCTGGATCTTCCTGGGGTCTGTGTATCATAGATCTTCCTGAAATCTTTGCACCCTGGATCTTCGTGGGGTCTGTGGACCCTGGATCTTCTAGAGTCTGTGAACCCTGGATCTTCCTGGGGTCTGTGCTAAATACTCTTGTTTTAACCTAAATTGGCCTTAATGAGGCTCTAGGGTGACCAAGTCATCTGAAAGCATTTTGAATTAATATTCTTTGTTTAACCCTTATTATTAAAACATACAACCACATGGTATCTCCTTGAGTTTGTTTATGGTTTATTCCAAAAGACCCACATGCTGGAAGTCTGGTCCCCATTGTGATGTGCCAGTTGGTGGGACCTGGCACAGGGTTCTCAGCCCCAGCTAAAAGGATCAAAGCAGTTTCTTTGACAAGAGTTTTATTTTTTTTTTACTGTTTGCTTTTGCTCTTTTTATTTATTCTATGTGACTTTCACATCATGTATCTTGATCCCACTCATTTTCCCATCTCTTCACATCCGCCCTCTGCTCCTGCAATGCCCCAAATAAAACACATTTTAAGAGGAAAAAGAAAAAGGAAGATATTAAAAATCTCGTCGTGGAAGCTGCAGGTTGATGCTGTGAGCTATGCAGTAAACCCTTTTGTCCATGTACCTTTATTTCTAAGTGTTCATTGCAGGCAGTCATTTGTCTGGTTCCTATTATACCATTGATGCTGGGCCCTCACTGATATCTTCATGTTGTTCTCATCCTGTGGAGATCCTGCAGCTTGGGTCGGGGGTCAGGCCCTTTCATATGTTCCAGCAGATTACAGGTAGGGTGCCCAACCTCACGAGCACCCTTCTCCCAGACAATTGCAATGCTGAGCACAGGCGCCTTCGCCCCCAGAGGGAGCATGGACTCGATAGATCTGCTGTCAGTGCATATTTGTTATGGTTCTACATGTGGGACTCAGGCTATCTATGGCAGGCCCATGCTGTCATGGATGCAGTCAGCAGGCGCAGGGCTTGCTTTCTACTCTCTCCGCAAGTTACAAGGTCATGCATGAGGACCTAAGTTTGGGGAGATGCTCTCAGGATGAAGAACATCCACTTGGGTCTCTGGGCTCCCATTCTTTCTGTGTTTAGGGTCTCGAAGAACCTGTGGTTGCTAGATACCTAGGATGTTAGTTTCTATCCCAGCATTTGGAGGGTGTTCTGACTAAGGGGCCGGCCTCGGATCTGCTTCTCCCAGGGAATCCTAGTCATTTCCTGAAGTGCTTTCATGCCTCCTCACTCCACGTGTCCGAGAGCTGAGCTTTGAGCGGAGACTACAGGGACAAATGTGCATGCCCATGGGTTTTCTGGACCTTGTTAATGCTCTTACAACTTTCTATAACCCTCACGGAGCCGTGGCCTACAGAAGGCCATGGTGCCTGTTATTCCTATGCCTGAATAGTTGTGGGTAAGTAATGGTTAGGACAAATATCTCCTCCTAGGACCTGACTCCAGCTCCTGCTGGAAGCAATGTCCCCAGGTCTAAGTCAGTGGCTGTCCCCATGACAAACTGCTCTTTTCTTTTAGTACCTTTCAGTCACAGGACAACTGTAGGACTGACTGAAAGCTGATGCTCAGTTGCTTGGAGACTCCGCCCAGAAGCTGTTACATGTGTGTCCTGAGGGGACATAGTTCTGTCTCCTGCAGAACATGGGCTGACTCCTTAATCAGACTACTTGCTGCCTCCGGGTCCTTCCCAGTCCTCCTCCCAGCTCTTCTGGAAGTCTTGACCAAGTCTGCTGATACCGCCACCTACAGACACACGCTGGAGTGGCTCTGGCTACTTGCTCTGAAGCTCCAACCTTGATCTTTCAAACACTCTGTGTAAATGGAGGCATAGGCATAGCCACAAAGACCCTCTGATGCCACTGTCCTTGGAATAGCAAGGTCAATTTGTCAGAGCCCAGACAGCACAAGCAGGCGAACAAATCAAACTTTTACTTGAGGGTCCCCCGTGAATCTGCGGGCAGGCATCTGAGAGCGAGTGGCAGCTCAGCCCTTCGGTGATAATAATGACAGGCTGGTAAAAGCCAATGTCAGCTTCAATTTCTAAGTCATTTTTCAAATTATTTTAATTAGATATTGTTTCAATCTCACTTACATTAATTTAATATCTGATATCAACATTTCAGTTTTCAATTTGTTCAAATGATTTTTTTTTTCCAGCCTGCCTGGTTGCCTGGAGTAATTTAAAATACAATGTTTATCTTGAGCAATTTTCAATGCCTGGGTCCTGGGTGAACTGCTACGTTCAATAAAAGTGATGGCGAGGGAGGCCCAGGGTCCTGCCTGGCATTTAGGGAAATGGAAATTGGTCTCCTTATCATTTATCTCTAGACATTAAAGTAAGCAGGTAACACGGGGCTAGAAGCTCATAATAAGATTCTCCTCCAATTTCGATATGTAATTGGCTCTTTCAATGCAAATTTCAATGAAATCTGAGTAAGGCTCTCTGCATTAAAAGCGTCGGAATAAACAGCCTGCCTCTTCATCAATACTTTTCTTTATTTTGTTTTATTTCTGGCAGTTTTCAGCCATCAATTCTCAAATGTGTCCTGTGCTTCTTCTTGGGCAAGATGCTGCAAAGAGCACTGGGCTCTGAGCTTGCAGATACTTTGGCTTGGGAAGGGTACCACAGAAGGAACAGAAAGCTACGTCAGGCAAGCTGAGGGTGGAAGGTGTAGTGAAGAGCGTTTCCGGGACCAGAGAGCAAGTGGTGGTCTTGGAGTCCGTGGCTGAAGGTGTGTTTGTAGTCTTTACTACTTTTTAGGGCTCACGGGCTCTCCTAATTACCAGAGCAGAGTGTTAAGCCAAAATAACATACAATTTTGGTGGCAATGATAAATACTTGCCCAGCCTAGACACAGAGGTGTGTGTGTGTGTGTGTGTGTGTGTGTGTGTGTGTGTGTGTGTGTGTGTGTGCGTGCGTGCGTGCGTGCGTGCGTGCACGGGGCTGGGGGGGGGATGAAGAGTTGCCTTGGTCCTGCCTCAATGAGATGGTGGGGTAGACTTAGGAAACTTCCTAGAGGAGGCCTTACCCTCTCTGAAGAGCAGACTAGAGGTGGGAGGGTGAGGAGTGGAGGGACCAAGCAGGAGGAGAGGAGGGACCCTCTCCCTCCCGTATTGTAATGTAAAAAATAAATTAATATAAAAAAGAAAGAAAGAGAAAAGAAAGAGCACTGGCTGTTCTTGCATAGGGCCTGGATCTGGTTCCCAGCACACACATGGTGGCTCAAAACCATCCGTGACTCCAGTTGCAGGGGATCTGACCCATCTCCTGACCTCCTTGGATAACAGGCACATACACAATGCACAAACAAAGAAAAACAAGACATGCAGTGATGACAATAAGTATAGGCACCCCAGACTGTCCCAGGAGGGTTAGCTCTCCCGCTGTGAGCAGACTGACAAGAAACGCACCCCAAACCAGGCAAGGTTCAATGACTAAAAGGAGAGGGTGATGGGGTATGTCATTCTGTACATGTTTCTCTTATTGGTTGATGAATAAAACACCGATTGGCCAGTAGAGGCAGGAAGATAGGCGGGGCTGGGAGATGAGGAGAATTCTGGGAACAGTAGGTAGCAGAAAGAGACTGCAAGACGTCATGTAGAGACGGTAAGATAAGGCCATGGAAAAATACATCATAGATTATCAGTTATGGGTTAATAACTAAGATGGAGTTAGCCAGTAAGAAGCCCTAGCTATGGGCCAATCTTTTAATAATTTAACACCCATGTGTTTATTTGGTGCAGAATTGGTAGTGGGACCTGGTGGGACAAGAAGCTCCAATAACAAGAGGAAAGATATTAAACGTTTAAAAAAATGAAGGAAACCCTTCAGAATAGCATTGAGGCAGTGAATTTGCTTCTTTTTAAACAAGCCATCTCAAAGTAGAGAAAGTAAAATAATATACCAATTTTAAAAAATAACAATGTTTAGTATTCATGAATGAGTATGTGCTAATTAATTCAATGAAATGTCAGGACTAGCAAGTTAAGACCCAGTCACTGTATAAGTGATATCTTTTCTTCCCTGCTGTCTCCTGCGGTGGCTGGCACTGTGGTCACCTTCGCTGTGACACCGCTCTGCACCTGACGCCTTTACACTTTTATCTACAGAGCCCAGGGGACAGGGATTCAAATTCCCCTTTGTACTAGTAAGGAAGAGTAAGCTTGTGACTCACCTTGTGAGAAGCCAAGTCAGGACATGTCTCCTGACCTGAGTGGGCACAGGGAGGAAGCCATCAGCTTCATAAATAATCAGACTCAGTGGCCCAACATGACACTGCCATGGAGCTCCTCACAACCAGATTACAAAAGAAAAGCTCCCAGTGCTTTTAATAAGTTGATGATTTGGGAATACACGTAGCCTATGGATCACAGGTTGAACACATCTGGGATAAAACCATAATAGATCGGGTATTGGACCTCCACAGAGGCGTTTATTGTTTCCTGAAAGTGAAAAGCATACAAACTATGTTCTCATTATCTAGTAAATCAGAGGCTAACAGCCGTGGAAACAAGTATCCAATCAGCTTGTATTAAAATATTTACCTCAGTAGCTCTCAGCTAGAGAAGACATGGAGATTACAACTATGGAATGTTTGCAAACTGACAGAGAGGAAACTTTAGGAGGGTTGCAGACCGCAGTGTCTATGCATGGCGGGGAACTTGAGGGTTTCCACAGGATAGGTCAGGTGGGTGGCTCACCACCAGTTCAGAGTTAGGGAAAGATAGTGAGCAAGATAGAAAACTCACGGGGAGAATAGGATGTAAGAAATAAACATATGTGTGGATAGATGACCGAAGGGAAGCAAGAGGAGCTCAATTTCAGTATAAAGACATGGATGGAAGTCTGATAGATGCTGAACAAAGTAGGATGTTTCCAGTCCTACGATTACCAAAAGTCAGCAATGAAAAGGCCTAGCTGCAGATGCACCAGAAGTTGGGGTGAAATCTGGTAATGCTGGTTCTATGTCCAAGTTTAGGAATTTAGGAGCTCGGGGAATTGGGCCTATAAGTAAAGAAAATATAAATTGCCAAACTTACCACGGAGCAGAGCAAAGAAAGAAATAAGCAGGTAGCCAGGGAAGAAATGGGAAGGCCAAGCCTGGATGCCAGTCAATGAACTTGCCCGCACAGTGCAGGCAGACCCAGCTTGTAGTCCTTCCTCCACTACCATTTGACTGTCCTGTCCCTTTCTTCAACCCTTCTATGAGAAGTCAGAGGCTGAAGTGGCTAACAGGTATCTAAATGAGTGCATGTGACCCCTACATCTCAAAAGCAAAGAGCCAGTCACAGGCCTCTGAGGAAGGATGGGCAAGTTGTCTTTTGAATAAGTGAATCTGGAGCAAGGCTGGTCTCTCAAGGTCCAACTCCCTGCAGAAAGCTGTCTTCTCTCCCTACACCATCCGTTAATCACCAGTATCTCCTCAGAAAGTGAGGAAGGAAGGGGAAAGAAAGGGAGATGGATTTAATCCAAACCTGCCATACATAAATGTGAACATTACATAAAATATTAAAAAGGACAAGTTGGAGGCTGAAGAGACGGCTCAGTGACTGAGAGCACTGGCTGCTCTTCCGAAGAACACACGTTCAGTTTCCAGCACCCAGAGGGCTGCACACATGCGTACCTCCAGTTCCAGGGGATCTAATGCTTCTTCTGACCTTAGTGGGCACCGGGCACACACGTGTGCACAGACACACAAGCAGGCAAAACACCCACGCCAATGAGTAGTAATAATAATTAACAATAAACAACAACAATAATATTAAAAGTGGATTTGAAATCATGGGTACCACACGAAGGGTCAGTCTAGACAGAGTATAGACACCTCTCAGATTAATTAAAAATCAAGCTATAAGTAAAGACAGGCAGGAGGAAATGCAGGTTCTGGGATCATCGATGACTTCAGACACAACACCAAAAGCACCATCTATGCAAGAATCGATTTGCTGCATTAGGATTAAAACAGTCTTCTCCATGAAAGGACAAACCCACAGATGAGAGGAGATACATTAAACACGATTATCTGAAAAGAATCCAGAAGCAAACACCCCAGTTTAAAAAGGGGGGAAAGATCTGAACACATACTTCACCCCAGAACACAGGTGTAGGTTCTGTCATGAGGAAAAGCAAAGTGGGGCACAGTGAAACACCACAGTACGCCCCCCAGAACCGCCAGACCTACAGCAGGAGGTAGTGATGGGGAAGACTTGGGAGCCAGAGACAGGAACGCACGGTCACCCGGGGGGTGGGGTCGGGTGGGGTGACAGGAATAGACAGAAACTTTGGAATACAGCTTCTTGTATAACTAAAAAACGCACCTAAAAAAACAATCCAGCACCCACTCTTTGGTTTCTGCCCAAAGAAGTTGAAAACTACGTGCCTGCAGATGGTTACAGAAACTTTAGTTCTAATTGCCCCAAACTGGAAGCTTCCAAATGTACTTTAGTCAGGGTACTGATAAACTGCTGTCCTCCTGGACAGAGGAATGTTATTTAGCACTAAAAAGAAATGAGCCATAATAAGTCTCAGGGGCGCCTTAAATGTATAGTACTTGGTGACAGAAGCCATTCTGCAAAGGTGGCTGGCTGTGTGGTTTCCACACTAACATTCTGGGAAGGACGAGGCTGGTAGGAAAAGATCACTGGCTGCCAAAGGCTAAGGGGAGGGAGGGGCAGATGTGTGGAGCACAGAGGAGTCATGGGACAGTGACACTATCCTGTGTGACACTATACTGGCAGATCTATGTCATTACTTATTCATAAACCAAAAGTTCAACTCCAAGTGTGATAGCAATGTTTGTACGAATGAGTAGGTGGCCTGTTCTCGGGTCCATCATTCCAGCAATATACCACCAATGCAGACAGATTTGGTAGGGAAACGATGGCAGGGTGGATGTGAGAGAGGCAGGGACCCCGGGAACATCCCCCAACTTCTGCTCAATTTTTCTGCAAACATTAGACTGCATTAAAATGAAAGCTCATTAAACAAACAAACAAACAAACAAACAAAAAACAAAACAAAAAACTCCCAAAGGTTCAGAATCATTTGTTTTATTTACAGTAAGATGCCCCAGATAAGTATGTGTTCATCATTGCACAGCGGAGTTTTGCCTCAAGATTCGTATCTTCTAGTTCAACTGTCTATCATTCCGGGTTTAACATCTCGAAGAGAGCTTTTGCTTTTTAAAACCTGGGAGACAGGCGTGAGATGACCAATCATGATCACCAATTCGCTGGGACTCAGAATCACCAAGGAGACACATCTCTTAGTGTGTCTGAGAGCGTTCCAGGGGGCTTAACTGGAAGGCAAGAATGTGGGCTGGGGTCCATTGAAGTAAGATGGGAAAGAAAGAGGAGATATGGAGCTGAGGGTCAGTTTTCACCTCTCTCCTCTACTGCAGATAGGACCAGGCCTGTGACCTCGTCTGTAGCAGACTGCATCCCCTTAGTACCTGAGTCCAAACAAACACTTTCAGCTATAGTGTGTGTGTGTGTGTGTGTGTGTGTGTGTGTGTGTGTGAGAGAGAGAGAGAGAGAGAGAGAGAGAGAGAGAGAGAGAGAGAGAGAGAGTCCTAGCACCAGGGCAAAGAAAAGGAGGTGATGGGCATGAGGGCACAGGTGTGGCTCAGCCAGTGAGGAAAGTCTTTTCCCTGCCAAGTGCAGACACAAACGGAAAGGGGAACTTGTGCTCACTGCCTTCCCAGCGGCTCTCTGTAATGAAGGATGTGGGGGAGGCCAGCCTTTCCCTCCCAGGTGCAGAGGATGCATGCTTATTATTCATTAGCTGGATGGACGGCACCATGTCGTTGCTGAGGCATTGGAATCAGCTTGAGTTGGGGAAACATTTTCAATATTTCAACTGACTGCTCCACTAAGTCACAAATAACGCAGCTAATCCGTGAGGTCACTCACTTACAAAAATCTATTTGCTCTGCTTGAGAGCAAAATGAAAATATATATTATAAGCAATACCACCAGAAACAGGGCCTGCTCCACCATCTCATCCCTGGCAGAGGCAACCACTCTTCCTTCACCCAAAGCCATCTTAAGAAGGTCCCCAGAGGCTGTCTACACACATAAACACCTCCACTGGCAACAAGTGTTTGGTGTAAAATTGTGTCTAAATTGTATTTCAATAAAAATTTATAGATAAAGCATCATTCCAGGATTTTCGATTTCTCCGACATCTTGCAGCCTCCCCAGGAGGATCATCTTCATCCTTTCATTTATCAGAGAGGTCAAAAGATGCTGAGCCTGCAGCCAAAACAAGGTTCCGGGGCATCCCAACCAACAATGGATTACTGTGTCAAGATGGAAGATGCCATGGGTTGTCCGTTAGGATTGGGCAGGACCAGATGCTAGGGAGCCATTTGGAGACACCCAAAGCACATGGCTGTGCCCAGTGAGCTCCAAGTGGACGGGCTTGAAATTAAGTGGTTGTTCACACCACAGCAACCCGGGAAACAGACAGATAGCTTGTGAGGTTCCAATTCACAGACAAAAGATAGCAAACTGAGCTTCTCAGTTTGTGTGGGCTGTCCTGGAGAGCCTCCAAATCTCTGCTCTGTCATGCGAGTGAGTGTCCACTGGCCTTAGGGACTCAGCTTTGGCAGGAAGTTGGGAAGGAGCCACAGTTTCCAGGAGACTGGTTCTTGCTCCAAGAAGCCCCACACAGTGTGTGTTGATGGCCCATGCTCCACTAGCTTGGGCATCTGTGTGCCTTTGACCCCACAACCAGGCAGAAACTTTTTGAGGTTAGCTTTGATTTTCTGTCACTGTGTTGGAATTTCTTTCCCCTGTTATTTTTATTTGCAAAAAAGAAATTTTTATTTTGACATTTAGGAAAGAATTTGTAAGAATGTGTCACTATATCCTCATACACACCCCCACTCAGTTCCCCCAAACATTAACACCTCACACACTGCACTTTGCAAATGATCTCTGTGGTTTTATATTTAAACGTGTTTGATTTCATTACTCTGGACCAATTAGGTAAAGTTGCCTGTGTGTAAGGTATCCTTTTAGCCCTAAATACATCAATATTCATTCCCGAAAAACAAAAACATTCTAGAGCAGTTATGAAAGCCAGGACACTAACACTGATTTAGTAATAACACAAACTCAAGAGAATCTGCTCAGGTCGCCTCTTACTGCATTGTTGTTTTGTAACAAAACAAAGAAATCATGTTTAAGGCTAATAATTTGATTGCCTTCCCCTTAGCCTTCTGCAATTTAGAACAACTTTAAAAACAGTCACATGTACACATACAGAAGGCATGACATTGTGTGTGTGAGGGTGGTATGTGTGTGTATGTGACATACACAAGTCATGATATTGGGTGTGCCTGTGTGTGTAGTGTGTGTGTGTGTGTGACATACAAAAGGCATGATGTTCTGTGTGTGAGGGTGGTATGTGTGTGTATGTGTGACACATACACAAGGCATGACATTGTGTGTATGTGTAGTGTGTATGTGTGTGTATGTGTGACACATACACAAGGCATGACATTGTGTGTATGTGTAGTGTGTGTGAGAGAGAGACATACACAAGGCATGACAGTGTGTGTGTGTGTTTGTGTGTGTGTAGGTCAGAAAATAATTATCAGGAATCAGCTGTCTGTCATCTTCCATAATATGTCTTTTGGGGACTGAACTCAGGCTGGCAGGCTTGAAAGCAGTAATTTTGCTCATTGGCACAATTTAGAGAACAAGTTCTCAAAATTCTTTCTTTCTTCTTCTTTTTCCTCCTCCTCTTTGTCTCCTTCCTCCTCCTCCTTTTTATAATGCACATTTTTTTAGGTGTGCATGGAGCATTTTGCATCTGTCCCTGAGCTGAGCTTCGCGCTTAGATTTAGGATGTTCCATTGAGTCCTAAGACAGCTGACCTGGTGGACCCTGAAGGGGTGTACCAAGCCTCCCACCCTGACCTATCATTTGCTGCCATCGTGTTATTAACGCGTATCTGTGTAGCCACCTGCGTTTTCCCTAGGCATTTCACTGTTCGTTTTTACATGCACTGATAATTCTTGTCTGAATCAAATATTAAGATTGATTGGGTTTTAATATAAGTGTTTGGTTTCAGGGAGGAAGTGGATGGTGGGATTGCGATTGGTGAGAGTCAGGGTGTCTCACTACCTGCAGGGAAGGAGTTTATTGGCTGGTATTAACACTACTGACAGTTCCAAGACTGAGGGCTCAGCTCAGCCACCCAGGGAGAACAAAGAGCATTATTTTAAGGTCTTTTGTGGGAGAGTTGGAGAGGAGGTGTGGTGCAGCAGGGTGGCTGGCATTAATTAGACTAAAAGACACTGTTTTTGTAGCTTTGGCCATGACTGTGTTTGGAAGGTTTGCAAAGACATTTGGACAAGAGATACCTGGAAGAACAAGGGTAATGTTCAGGTAGTATAAGACTGTGGCACAGTGGTCAGTCCATCTCCGGGCCTGTCAGCAGGGAGCTGGGCAAGTCCAGACTTCACACAGACCGCTCTTCCTCTAGGAAGGGCGAGCTCCCGCCTGTGTGATTTCCCAATGAGATGGCTGCTTACCTTTTACCTTTTCTTTAGGGGAGGAATGGGGGTACAAGGAAGGACAGGAACTTGAGGGGATGGGAATGTGTCCACACGTCTGCCCTGATGTCACTGGTACACAGAGCAAGTCTGGAAACACACTGAAGTCCCTGGAGTGTTGATGAGGGAAATACTACCCCTTTAGTCTTCCCTTCCTGAAGTGTGAAGTTGCTCCCATTCCCTGCTCCTGTCTCCTTGCCCTGGCTTTCAGAGAGGTCCCTGTAGGCACAGAGGCCCTCAGCTGCTTGCATTCGCTGGGGAAATCATCCGGCCCTGAGCTTCTCTTATCCCAGGACCCAGAGACCTCCGGGTTCCTTGCACACCCATCAGATCTGGGCTGGTCTCGGTCCCCTGGGCTGCTTTTGCTGCCCTTTCCTCCCATCCCCCACTACCTTCCACTCCCCCCCATCCCCTACCCCTCCATCCACTCTTCCCTCCCATACTCCCACGTCCTCCTGACCCCTCGCTCTCCTCTTCTTCAGACATTCTGGGTGGTTGTCCTTTCTGGTCTGGGTGGTTGTCCTTTCTGGTCAACCTTTCTTGTCTGCTGCTGTATGATCGTCTGGGAGTAATACCCATCTTCCAGGGCTGTGTGCTAGGTTTGACTTCAGCAGTCTGGTTATGAGGTCTTTCAACCGCTTCTCTCTCTCTCTGTTTATCCCAAATGTGGTTATCAGGGCTTCTTATATCCGCTGGAATATGTTGATGGTGTGTGTGTGTGTGTGTGTGTGTGTGTGTGTGTGTGTGCATGGGGGGGCTGTCTCTTGCTCTAGTCCTCTCCTGGCTCTCTGTGGTAGGCGTGTTCAAGCACTTCACACCTGCTTATTGTGTTCCTGATTCCTTTCTTCACTGTGTCTCTCTGTTCTTTAGAATGAGAGATTGTTGTGGTCTCAGTTTATGTTTGCAGTCCTCACTCTGTAGACTCCAAACCACTGTTAAGGTTATCTAGTATCTGTTTCACGGTGCACATTTCCTTCCTAAAATCAGTGTGACATTCAGTGTCACCTCTGTATGCTGATGAGTATCCTACATGGCAGTCATCGTAACTGTCTGTCCCTTTTAAGTTCCTAGGTATATGTAGGTATAAGGACAATGGTTGTTTGTCAGCTAGGGCATGGTCCATCCATAGTTATTGTATCCCCCCTTATCTCTCTCTCTCTCTCTCTCTCCCTCTCTCTCTCATTTAGGGGCTTACTAATTTCTGACAGAATGCTGGAAATGTGCAATGATATGACAGGAATCTGCATTGCTCTTTAACTTAGAAATAGCTATGTGTCATTATTTATCTCGGAAATAGCTATGTGTCATTATTTAACTTAGAAATAGCTATGTGTCATTATTATCGACTCCGTTGGCATCTCCTATGAGTCTCTGGGGGATGCTTAGTTGCCCTCAGAGTAGGATTTGACATGATTTCTCTGCAGATTCTCTGCAATCCAAAAGCAAACTGTCCTAGTTCTCTTCCTATTGCCATGATAAAGACCGCAACCAAAAGCAACTCTGGGGAGGTTTATTTGGTTTGCACGATTAGATAAATAGTCCATTACTTAAAGGAGTCTGGGTAGGAACTCAAGGCAGGAACCCAGAGGCAGGAACTGAACCAGAGACCACGGAGGAGTGCTGTTCACTGGCTTGCCCAGTATGCATTTTTATAAACCCCAGGACCACCTAACTGCCCAGAGATGACACTGAGGGCAGAGGGCTGAGCCATGCCACATCAATAAACAAAAAAGATCCACAGACATACCCAACAGGCCAATCTGACAGAGACAATGCCTCAATTGAGAGTTCCCCCTTCCAAGATATGCCTAGGTTTGTGTCACGGCGCACGGACCAGCCAAATCCTTCTCACTTCAGTAAATGCAAAACCACTCAGTATCTTCCCACAATCCCTTTCTTCTCCGTAGATGCTCGTTTAATCGCCCAGTTTCAGTCCTGCTCCCAGTCTGAGTCGCTGGGAAGCGGAAATCTCACCTCAGGGCACTTAGAAAGACTGAGGTTGTCTGGGCTAAAGCGTTCCGACTTCCCAGGCTGTACGAGGATGGTCAAGAGATCTGAAACTGTGTCTCGCTCCACTGGACTTGCTGCAGCTCCTCCGAGCTGGGGCGCCACACCTGCTTCTCTCCCCCTGGCACGACCCCCCTGAACCTCCACCACAGGCAGCCGCCGCAGAGAAACGCACCTCCACCCTTCACTCTGAACTCAGCGCAGTTCTCTACATAAAAGTCGGGACACATGAAATGGCAGCCGTGGAACTCTTCAAAGGCCTCTTGCTCTTTGAAATTTTCAGGTTCACAGGGAGTGGGGAAGTTCTCCGGGTCACTCTATGCTCCCACCTCTCTCCTCCCCTCCCCCCACGCCAGGTCTCTTGTTCACAATAGGTGTAGGGACTCCCTCATGACTGATCCTCTGGCACATTTCTTCCTGTGGTTGAAGGTGGCCCCAAACATCCCTCTCGTGCCCAGGCTAAGACCCAGGACTAGGACAGTTTCCTTCATAGGTCAGTGGAGGACACTTCCTCCAGGAAGCCCTCCTACCCCCCCTCCAGGTGCCTTTTGAGGCTCTGGTAGGTTCCTTCCACCCCTAAGGGCCTTGCTTCTTTGTAAGAAGTTTGCTGTGGGCCCCAGGCAGGAACACCAGGAATTTGAAACCATTGTGTGATAGGTGTGAAATTTTATTCCCCCCCCCCTGCAGTCTCAACTGAGGTTGGTGTGGCTCAGGTGAGTTCCTGAGACCATTTCTCAGAGCAATGTAAAGTTCAAAGCCGGTGAGTGACAGCTGTAGCTTTAGCAAAATGAGCATAGCTTGTTTTTTTTTGTTTTTTGTTTTTTTTTTTTCCAGAAACAAGGAAGAGAAGGGTTTTAGAGGGAGGGGTGGTGGGGTTTCTTCCTCACTAGGTCTGGGGTACCTGAGAGTCAAACACTTGGAGGAAACAAAGGTGCTCAAACTAGAGAGGATGGTACTGGCTTGACCCAGACAGGAGCCTTCTTCAAGCGTGGAAGGAGAAAAAAAAAAAAATCTTACAGTTTACCTGATAGCATAGCATTTGGTCCATTATCCTCAAGAGAACATTCCATAAATGTCACATGGGGGCTGGGGTGCACCTCAGTGGCAAAGCACTTGGCCCAGAATGTGCAAGGCCCTGGGTTTTATCTCCAGCCACACACACGCACGCACACGCAGTACGTACACAGCCATCTAGGAGAGAATACGCGTTAGTTCAAAAGTTACTATTGGCTACTGGAGATCACTCCTGCAGGAAGTGGACCACAGCCTCCCCAGCTTTGGAGAGACAGAGCTGAAAAGGACCAGTTGGCTCATGGAGCCTGAACAGGGCATGGCAGATCACTGCTTACAAAGGAGCTGTGAAGTCCGCCCACCGTGAAGTGCTGTGTTTCTGTTAGCCATTCCTCCTCTGCCCCCACAGTGGTCCGGGGTGAGCCCGGCTATCATCCACACTCCCTGCACCATGTGCAACTTCAGGGACTCCGTGACTATCTGACACTTTTCCGTGCTTCCATTTCCTTTGCCGGTGTCAAGCTGGAGTTTAGAAACGCCGTGACCTATGGAGCCACTCAGATCTGGGGCAGGATGCATGGTGGGACCATCTAAATACGTTTTCATGCCTAACTTAGGCCCCAGCCGTTCAAAGTGATGAGCGACTTTTGGTGTGGAGCAATGAGCTCAGGACAGGGGAAGGCAACTCAAAGCAGGCCCGACGGGTGGGCTGCTGAGCGCAGACGCAGATTGCAGCTCATAAAAGGCTTCTTTTGCTGTGAATAGCTGGCTGTTCAGAAAACCCAGAGTGCCCACTGCGATGAAAATTCCATCTTAGCCAAAGTGGAAATGCAGGGAGTGTCCAGCACTTGTCCCAGAGTCATCAGGAAGAGGAGGGTATGGGCTAGGCTATGCAGATCAGCACTGACACCTGACCACCAAGGGGCTTGATGTGAGAGCAAACAAGCATGAATGCACCGTCATGGGAACATCACGCCATGCCTGCCACAGGGCGGCTCAATGCTCGGGAATGCTACTGCCCCTCCCTGATGGTGGAACTCCAGGGACCAGTATGTGTTCTCTCAAACACACACTCAGACGCAAAGGTGGAGTGTGAGCCTGAGACTTCAAGTTTGGATACCAGCCCCATTGCATCAGTGAATTAACATGGGCTCATCTGGTGTGCCAGGATAGTGGACTTGAGGGGAGCCCTGTTTTCATAGATCCCCTTGCATATCAAACACGTCATCTCTCTGATATGCTAAACACAACACACTTATGCAGGATGGTCCAGTCTCCAGTGCAGAATGCTCTGGCCACTGTGGTGATCTGTCTATCAAGATGGCCACATTGGCACAGGGTTGGACCAAGAACAAACTTATTCACGACTCTGTGGCCCAGAGGTGCTGTGAGTTTCCTAAATCTGAACCACCCATGACAGTGACCATGTCCATTCCCATGAAAGAGGAAAGAACTAACAGAGGCTTTCAGTTCCCATCTCATGGGCAGCTATGTATGGCGTGCACCTGAACAGCCTGCCACTCATGCCTGGCTAGGGGACGCAGCCCCTGGCTACAGACCCTGATCAGCTCCTAAGACCCTGACACGGTGTAAGTTAGTCAGCCTGTTGCTTTGATGGCCATGCTCACTGAGGATGGGGCACCTGTCTATGGCAGATCTGTATCACCAGTGAAGGTCAAGGTTGGCCGTGAACATGCTCTGCAAACCCATAATCAAAGGACAGCAGAATCAAGGCCAGGAATCCACTTCCACCTAGGGACAGGATTGAACTCAGAACCTGACCTCTTGGTTCAGGGACCAAAGCTCTTTGGTGCCTCTATTGGTCTCTCTGTATACTGGGATCTTTAGTACAGGACCATTAGCACTGAGGTTGGCTTTGTAGGCATTTCATGAATGCCTACGGCTGGGCATGGGAGCTTACCTTGCAGAGGATATACAGGTCTCTGGCTACAGGAGGTTTAGCACAACACCGATTCAAATAAAGGCTTGGTGAACAAACAAGTGAATAGTAGATGGATGGATGGATGGATGGACAAATGGATGGACAGATGGATGGATGGACAGATGGATGGACGGATGGATGTATGAACAGACAAATGGATGGAAGGAAGGATGAATGGATGGATGAGTGGATGGACAGATGATGGATGGATGGACAGACGGATGGATAGACAGATGGATGGAGAAGGAACAGAGGCTTCACTACACAGGTGGCAGAACATGGAGAAATTAACTCCTGGGAAACTCTAATGCAACTTTTCTAAGAAGTTGAGATAAAAAGGGAATGCTGAACACACACACACACTCACACCCACATACCCATGCACCCACACACTCTGATGCTCACACACATATGTGCACACACTCACACACATGCACACTCATACATGCATATACACACTCATGCTTACACACACACTCACACATGCACACACACGCATGTTCTCACACACAATTGCACATGCACAATGCACAAACACACTATCATGCTTACATAATACATGCATGTGTGCGCACACATTTGCACATGCTTACACATGTGTGCACACACACTCTCATGCTTACACACATACTCACACATGTTCACACATACACACACACAGGTGCGCACACAGCTTTGGAGAGAAGCATCTTGGTATGTTTGCTTTCCCATCTTTTATCCTCCACTCTCCAGATCACAGGGGCCACAGGGATGACAGACAATCTTGGTGAGGGCAATGAACCTTATTGAAAAAAACACCAACGGTCTACATCTGGTTCCTTAAGGGGCTGCTGCACGCCATGCCTTTATTTGGTGCCCTTGAATGAACATGTTAGTAAGCACCTGCCACAACCACTTTCAGATCTATCTTGACCAGAAATGACTCTGATTTGATCAAGAACATGATGTTCATACCTATGAAGTTCAATCTCTCCGCAAAGAAACAAATTAGATCCCCACTCCAAGACACATCACCTCCAGACTTCCAAAAGCCAATGGGGAGAGATTCCTAAAAGCGCCAAAGTAGAAACACCTTGTCGCATGTCATTTCACACCACAGCCCGGGGCCTGAAAGCCATGGGTGATTCTGTGTCCAGCTGAAGGAAAATTAAGACCCTCCCAAAGAAGCAAGAGTATAAGGTGTTGTTACAGGAGCCCTATTCAACGGGAAGTGTGTGAAAGGTAGACTAGCCACAGCAGTAAAGAGAGCCCCACAAGCAAACATGAACACGGCAGTTTGCAGTTTGATTTTCAGCTCTTTTTCCTCTTAGCCGTATGACCCGGAAGATCAAGGCACAGAACAGCGACTGTAAATCTGCATTTAACAGCAACAGTGTATATAGAGAGGTAACATGAACCTAGATTGGATATATGGAGACAAAGCCGCACTGATACACTTGCCATTTTAAGCAGCAGACAGTCTGGACCATGCAGAGTCTGCTCTGGTGTCCAGCTATCCCTCAGCTAAGTGCAACCAGCATGATAGGACTCTGCAGGAATGGAGCCCATGCACGAGCCTGCATATGCGGGGCTTGTAGTCTGAGCAGGCTGGGTTTAGTTGCCCTAACTCATTGGACACAGACTTCTGGCTTGATTTGGGAGGTGGAGTCAAACTTCCTATCACTTTCCACTTGAATGGCTGGCAGGCGCTCCTCTCACAGAGGACTCTGTGGGGCCAGAGGTCTGTTGTTAGAAAGTCAGACTGCGGAAAAACAAACATCCCTGGGAGCTGTAGCGTTGACTGGGCCGGTGGCTTACCGGCAGCAGAACCACGCTCCACTGCACGCATGTGTGACAAATGTCCCTGACTGCTGACAGCTGGGGGACAACTCCTTACACATCCCACCCAAAACACCCTTATTGGGTCACAGTACTCCTGTCTTCTGGAACCCAGGAATCCATTCTCCCAGTCTGCTTCCTGCCTTGGACGGGCATGGCTTCTTGCTGGTAGGATGATCACACTTTGGAGGAAATGAATCTCAGGTCCTGTGTGACAAACAACCAGCTGCTGCTTGCTGGCATTGCAATCCCTTCATTCCTTGTAGGAGACTGGAATGCTTTGTGTCCTGCTGAATTGAACGAGGAGGGAACATTTTTGCTGGTGGCTTATGTGTTGTGACTTCCTGAAAGTCACAGCATCCTTTGATGGCCCTTTGACGGGACAGCAGGGTAGCTTCAGGTGCAGTGAGGGGGAAGGGCACCTGGTCTTCTTGTGACTCTGCTGCAACCCTGGCCACAGACCAGCCTGCCAAAGCTCTGTCCCTCTGATTATTACCAACCTTGTGCTGTTCAAGAGACACTCTTTGTGCATCCAAACTTGGCCAGCTTTGGGATGTCTGTCCATTTACCCTTTGTCCTCTTCATGGTCACTGCCCGATGCTTGCTAGCACACACACACACACACACACACACACACACACTCTCACACACACACACCACTACCACCACCACCACCACCAGCAGCAGCAGCTGCTGGATTGTATCCTTGCCTATGGTTCGCTTCTCTGTGTGTTTGTAGTTTCTCTATTCCCATCAGCGGAATTGCCAAGCAAGTCTTCAGATCCACTGCCACCTTTGCAGCACAGTTGGGGTCTGTCACCCTGACTGCACAGGTATCGACCATAGGAGTTTCAAAAAAAATTCCCTGTGCTTCCCCCCAGACCAGCTCAGTGAGAAACTCTGGGTGGTAGGTTAAAAAGGTAGCAACCACCACACGGGACAAAAAGCTTCACCCATCACGAGAGAAAAGCAGGGTTTGGCCCTCTTCCATCGTGTCCTCCCAGGAGCTCTGAAATAAATACCAGACCAGGTGCCGAGGCCAGAGTGCTGCCCGGAGGGGAGTGTCCCTTTAGATGAAGCTAAGACCAGTGGGATTGGAGATGACTACAAAAATGACAAACACAACGAGAATTGTTACCGGGGGTGGGGTGGGAATCCAGTTCCCTGAAATATATCCAGATGCCAGAAGATATTCCATCAGCAATATCATAGTGTGGACTCCTGTGCAACTTAAAAAGTCATTCACTTTGAAAATCATGCCACTAGACACCCGTGCCTGCCCTCTCATTCACTGGCTTCTTCTCACCTGTGCTGAGTGAGAGGGTGGCTGCTGCCGCGCCCTTTGCAGAGGAGAACACCGAATCTTGCCTGGAATTGGGCATCTGGGGGGTGGAATGGGACTAACAGCTTGGCATCTTTGTGTCCACACCCTGCCGGTTCCCTTAGTCCCCTTAGACTTTTACTTAAGCTCTAACCCAGCTCTGCATGTAGACATGTGGGTCACCCCAGAACTGTTTTGTCTATCACAACAACACAGGGGACTTGGCCTGTCACCACTGGAGTAAATACAGGTTCTTTCAGCAGTCCTTGGGCAGTCCAAGCACATATAGACCTATTGTCTTTAATCCCAGCACTCGGGAGGCAGAGACTTGTAGATCTCTGTGAGTTCAAGTCCAGCCTGGTCTACAGAGCTAGGTCCAGGACAGGCTCCAAAGCACTGCAGAGAAACCCTGTCTCAAAAAAAAAAAAACAAACACACAAACAAACAAACACACAAAGACCCATCGTGAGGCCAAGAGGCCGCCACCATTGGCAGGACATCTATGCAGGATGATGCCAGCAACGGAGAAACTCCACAGTTTCAGGGTGAAGCCTCTACCTGATAATCACTAACCTCAAAGGCAGGATGGCGGCACAGGAGAAAGAAAATGTGTTTGAGAACCCACCACATTGTCCAGTCTCCTCCACGGTATCAGAAACCCTGCCACTTCCTTCTGCTCCCGGCTGTAGTCCTGGTGACAGCCAAGCCTGCCTTGAGTGTCACAGGCTCATATGCACTCTTTACATAGCACAGGCTCCCACCCCACCTATGAGGCTAGATCAGGTGCAGGGCTCCCTGAAAAGCTCAGGGGAGCTTCACTGGCTGCCTGCCCTGGAGAGCAGCCCACCTCTGCTCCGTTCTCTGGGGATGGGGTGAAGGGTCGCTTTGGGGGTCTTTGTTGTTGTCACAGATGGTGACTCCGGCCATTCCCTGCTTTGAGCTAGACTCCCTTAAAACACAGTGTGCTTGTTGGCAGGTCTGGACAAGGTGTAGAGGGTGCAGAACATTTGCCCTCCCTGAGAAAGAGAAGTACTCCTCAGCCATACAGCACCCACCTCTCCGCAGCTGGATTTCTCGAGGGAGCATTTTCTACCTGCTTGTGTTTGTACCCCTGTTTGTCTGCAGTCACTACTGTGCCCAGAAGCTCTGTGGTAATCCTTTATGGCCCCTTTGTGTGCCTTGGTTGGGGACCCTTGTGCTTCACAGAGTATTAGTCCTCCATGACAGCTTGGTCTTGGCGCCCTTATTACTACATTGAACCAATGTCTCCAGACCTCTCCATCCCAGGAAGTGTGAGCCTGTCTTCAGACCCCTCCACACTAAGAACTGTGAACTAAGCCTGGAAGAACACAATCTCTAAATGTTGGCATGGCCAACCTCTGCCCCAGGGACTGCCAGCTAGTCAAACAAGGCAGGGTTTTCACACCCAAGGAAACCCAGACTCCATGTTTAATATAGGCCTGGCTCAACAGTAGGAACAGCATGGATGTGAGAAGCAAAGGAGGGAGTATTAAAAGGAAGAGAAGGGAATGGAAGAAATTACAGGAGAAAGGCAAGGAAGCCAGCAGCATTTTGAGGAAGCTGGCTAAGGGTGTTTCCCCCCCCCCTCCTCACCTTCAAGTGTGTGTGTGAAGGTGAACATGCAAACACATCAGAGCGGTTCCACTCAGGGTCTCTCGCAGCAGAGTTCAAAGAGTCATTTTCAAATGTCAGACAGATGGAGGTCCAAGCAAACGGTGACCTGGTGTCAATTTCAGGCCTCAAGAGGAATTGTTCTGCATTTGACCTTAAATTACTTCATCCTTAATTGGCTCAGAGACCTTTACATAGTGTGTGTGTGTGTGGGGGGGTGTATCATGTACAGGTTTAGGTGTGTGTGTATTTGTGTTCACATGTACATATACATGACTTATGTAGTGTGCGTGTGCGTATGTGTGGTATGATGTGCACATGTGCATGATGATGAACATAAGTGATTTCGTTTGTGCTTGTGCACATGTGTGGTATGTGAATGCATGGGTTTTTTTAATGCCTGTGTGTCTATAAGGTGTTATATGTATGTGTGTGTCACTATGCACGCCTATGTGTTCCTTAGTGGTTGTTCTATTGCTATGAAGAGACACTGTGACCAAGGCAACTCACAAAAGAGAAGATTTAATCTGGGTCTTGCCTACAGTGTCATAGGGTTAGTTCTTTATCACCACGGTGGGGGACATGGTGGGGGGCATGGTGGGGTCACGGTGGAACTGGAACAGTAGCCAAGAGCTGCAGCCTGATTAAAGGCAGAGAGGGCGGAGTCTGGACTAGTGTGGCCACACCTCCTAATCCTTCTCACACAGTGCCATTTCATGATGACTAAACATTGAAACATATGGTCCAAGGGGCAGTTCGTAGTCAAAATACCACAGTGTGCATGCATGTCTGGCATATGTAGCATGCGTGTATGGCTCTATGAGCTTCTGTTTCCTGCATAGGTAGTCTTGTACGTATATTTGGGTGGGCATCTATGTATGAAGAGACTACATACACCTCAGGTAGCTATATGTAGCTACCCAGGCCTGCCTCAGCCTCCCAGAGACCTGCTTCCTTGGAAAGAGGCCCTTATTGGCCTTCAGGCTCTTCCCCGCTGGGAAAAACACTCTAACATCTTTAGAACAAGGCAGGCGATGTGTTTGGACTGTCTCAGTTTCCAGTTATTATTTCCCTTTGTTTCTGTGAAACGGCACAATGGTTATGTGTGTGTCTTGGCCCAGACAATCTACCGAAAGGGTCAAAGTTTTGAGATCCCATGCACCATCCCTACCTCATGTCTCGCCTGTCTTCGTCCTGTGCTGCGGAGTGGCCTGGGTGGCTGGCGTGGACTATATCCCCCTAGCCCCAAGAGAGAAAATGCAGCAGCCCTTTGTGTACGAGGAACAGCACAGAGTCTGGTGCCATTGGGATTGCTGCTGTGACTCGGAACAGTGCTTTCTCTTCAAGGCCCACTCCGCAGTGTCTGCCATGGGCATTCTAAACTGTGTATGAGTGCAAGGGCCTAGGTAAGGAAAAGCCATTCAGCTCCAAGTGCCACGTACCAAAGACAGTTCTGTTAGTGACACTCAGTGTCTGGCCTAGACAACTAAAGAATGTGAGGCTGGCTTCCACCTCTCTTCATCCCGCACTTACCAGACCCATCAGCAGACAGGGAGGCCCTGCAGGGAGCTGCTTAACCATCTCACCCAGGGGAGCAGCTTGGGCTGTGTAGCTCTGCAGGACAGGTCTCTCCTGAGGCCATCTGCATCAGCTATAGACCACTGTGACTGGAGGCCACTAGGGCATGCACCAGAGAAACCATCCCTGGGACTGATCTCTCCTGGAACCACACTCCCAATCATTTTAGTTTTAAGTGGCGGGACATAACTCAGAAAAAAAAATTGTGTGAGGGTTACAACTGCTGAGTGCAGTGTGGAGCCAGAACTGAAGGTCTGGGGACAGTACTCAGGCTCGGCATGCATCCTCCTACACCCTGTCGGCGAGGCTTAGTGGCTCAGCATGTACCCAAATATGTGGTCCTTATCAGGCAAGAGGTTAATCAACTCCCAAACAGCATTCTGAAAATGTTCAGAAATCGGTATGGTTTCTAGCAACAAAAAGAAGACTTTGTGTCTTTCTAAAGAGTCATAAATCAGATGCCAGATAAAATCGGGCAAACCTCAACCAAAGGGATCCATTCATGAGGCACCTGTGTGTTTCAGAAGAGTCTCCTCCTCCTGGATACAGCAAAGAAGACTCTAGAATGGATTTTGTTTCCCAAGACAATGTGGGGAACTGCTGGTTTCAAGCCAAGAGCATTCACAGCGAGTAACATCCCAAGACCTACTGGGCAGCAAGAACAGAGAGCAGAAGTCTTGGGCCTGTGCTCAGACACTCATCTGCAGAGGTGTAGGCTGGGCTGCGGCAGCAGCTGGCTCCCTCTATGTCTGGGTCCATTTGATATCACAGAGAGGGTTTTGCAAGAGCTGAAGCACCCAAGCCCTGTTACCAGGCTCCATGAATGCAGCTGTGTGGTAAAACGTAGAGAAATAGCACAGGTTCCACAGACACAGGAAACCTAATGTGTAGGGAACACTCCCTGCCGGTTCTAGGACTTGCTGATCCCGGCTGGTCTCATTCCTGCCTGCCAAGTCAACCTGTCCCCCTACTTCAGCAGCGATGTGCCAGCGCGAGACAGAAGACATAAGCATAAAAGTATGGACAGACACTGACCCCATCCCTTCCCTCCCCTGAGGACACTCATGGACGTCCAGAAGAGTCAAGCACACAGAAGCAGGCAAGCTTCAGGATCACTGTTTTGATTCCTAGCAAAAAATAAATAAATAAATAAATAAATAAATAAAATTCTCTTTGCCCGCAGGATACATCTTTATATGTGGTCTGATTTCTTTGAGCTCCTGCACCCTTGACTTGGAACTGATTTTCGTGACTGGTTCGCGCTGAGGCTTAACAAAAAGGGTTGTTTTGATTGCCAGTAAGTGAAGGCACCATGCGCACCTACAACCTAGTCAGTTAAGAAGTCTGAGCCACTGTTCTCACCCAATTGTGTTCCACCAATCAATGACTGCGCCCCCTAGTGGGAAGGGGAGGAACATGGAAGAGTGTGCCCCACCCATGGTAAGAGCAAAAGGCAAACAACTAAGTGGAGAGCAGTCTAAGGCCACTGTGGCACTGTAGGGACATTGTGTCACAAGTGACGCACTTGCCTGGTGTGAACACTTCTGGAGTCTGCATAGCCCTGTTCCAACCCCAGGCCCTGTGCACAGCTAAGCTGTACGTCATAACTACAACAAGGTGAAACATGGACATTTGCCCACATGGGAGAATTCCATAAAGACAGTGCAGTGAGTGGACAAGAGATTCCAAGGGTGTGAACAGGATCTGGATTCGGCAAAGCAGTCTCTGAAGGGGGTGTGTGTGTGTTTTGTGGGGTGGGGTGGTGGTACTGACAGTGCCCCTGGCCCATAAATGGTTAAAAAGAAACTACCGGACAGATTGATTCTTTTAAAAAGTTATTATATTATTACTCAATATTAATAGTAATTATTTGGGGACTCCAAAAGTAGAAAGGAGACAAAGGCACACCATGAACAAGGTGAAACAGATAAAGTGCCAGAAATAACCAAAGAAATTGGCAGTTGTCCCAGCAACCCAAAGCCAACTAAGACAAGCTCTAAATTGGAGAGCTGCTTGTGACTTTTATGAAACACTAGATGTAGCGCAAATTCTAATTGGTCTTCATAGTAAAAATCCCTGAGTCAGATATAGGGGTCAATGCTGAAGGATCAGAGAGACAAAGGGTCAAGTCACAGCCCCGTCTTAACCTTACCAACCTTACCTCAGCCTGGGGGCTCCTGACTCCTCCCGCCTTATAGTCCTCTCTCAGTCTAGCCATATGATTCCCTGTTTCCTCCTCCCTACTGCTGGGTTTAAAGGTATATGCTACCACTGCCTAACCTCTATGGTTAACTAGTGGCTAGCTCTGCACAGAAATGATAAAAGTAACTAACATACCATCAACATATAAATGTTGGTATACTACAGAGCACTATTTTTAAAAGTATCACAAAAATAAGAGCAGATATTTGGAAATTACATATTTGAGAAGGGGTTTCCTGTTGGTATATATGAAACTCCACCATTCACTAAAATGAAAAAAAAAAAAAAAATGGAAAAGGAGTTTGAACCATTGTTTCTTCGGAGAGGACAAATGGAGGCCAGTAAGCGTCAGGATAGATAATAGCGCCGAAATGACCAGGGAGATGCAAGTCAGAGCCATGTAACACCAGGTTAATATTCACTGTCTACTAGTTCTATAACCACCGAGGAGACACACCCATGAACGCCTTAACACTACTGAACTCAGCGCCGAAAATGATGTGAATGACAAAATGTATGCTATATATGTTTAGTCAAAGAAAACAAAACTAAAACACCAGAAGTATCTACTCTGTTGCTGTTCAAATCTGCAGGTCAGGTAATCCATGGTGAGAAGGACAATGACGATACGCTTTCCAAGAGTTCCCAAAAGTACAGACGAGTTTCACCAACCAATTTCTGGTTTGCTCTTTAAAAAAAATAATGCTATATATTAGTTATACAATGGAGAGTCTAGCACCGGTGAAATAAATAGCTGCATAATTTACAGCTAGTTCATGAGAAACTAGCATTACAAGGACAGTTGAGGGCTTTTACGGTACGCTAAACTTGCTTGTCATGGAATGTGAAATGAGAAAACCCAGAAGTTGAGATTTCGTGACAACACATCCTTCATCATCTTAAATGGCAGACACTTGGAACTCCGTGGTTTTATGTGCTAAGACAGAAACAGAAGTCACATCTGGAGAGGGAACCAGGAAGGAAAATTACTGTTCTTTCTCTAGCTGATCCTCTCCCAGACCTTTATAACACAATCATACCATTATAGAAAGCCAACATAAGAAGACAGAGGGTGGGAAAGAAGCATGCTTTAGGAGTCAGGAGACCTAGGTTTAGCACAAATCATTCAGCCAGCAGTACTGTAACTTCAAATAAGCTCTTAAAAGCTCTGTTCAATTTCCTGGTCTGCAGGATATTTGGGGGGCTGCAGGCTTCCCTCCCAGAGGCACTCACGTTTTCAGGCAGTAGATCTGCTACCCCCAGGCTTCACTAGAGCGTTTCTCTGAAAACCATCCTCAGGCAGATTTATAGTTTGAACGCTCCAGCAGGAGCCTTGTCTCTGCTCCCCAGTGCACAGAAGGCCCAGAACCCATGCAAGGCTGGGTATAGCACAGGTGTTCCGCGGCATGTGAACCCCAGATATGGTTCTGCAATTCCAACTTCTTGTCTCTCTCCCTAGTGGGAAGGTACCCAGATAGATCTCTGTGGGGTGCAGTAGTGACATGGTCCTCAGGGAAGTGAGGTTCCATTCTACGAGCCTGCTCCAGTGGGAAGCATGGGCATGCACAAGTGTTCTGGAGAAGAACAAGGGATAATTTTAAATTCCATGTCTTCTCTTTTGCTTTGCAGCGCTGGGAACAGAGACTACATGCTTTAAAAGCCCAGTAAAGGCTTAATGCTACAACCACTAACCACTTAATACAGTTCCTCACGGTGTGGTAACCTCCAACCATAAAATTACTTCCATTGCTGCTTCACAACTCTAATTCTGCTACTGTTATGAGTTACAATGCAAATATCTGATATACAGGATATCTGATACACAACTCCCATGAAAGGACAGTTCAGTGGTTAAAGGGGTTGAGACCCTCAGGTTGAGAACCACTTCTCTACAATAAGGTTTATCATTTGACATGGGGGGGGGGAGGGGTCTTCCAATCAGGTGTTATAGCTGTCTTTTTTATGTTTATTTTTGCATGTTTAGACTATAATGCCCAAAGTTGTCACCTGTACCATGTATCACTCAAAGTTGCCTGGAGTTAAGCCCACTCTACAGGCCAAAAAAAAAAAAAAAAAAAAAAAAAAAAGAAAAGAAAAGAAAAGAAAAATAAAAGGTTCTGAAGAAGACATCTTTGAGACAGAGCTTCTTGGGGAGACCTAAATGGCCACTGCATGGTGGTAGCATTCATGTGGCTTGTTCTTATCATGTGTAGAGTTAGCTCAAGTTCAAAGCAAGCTGATTCAGGACCATTCCAGCCAAAACCCAGAACCTGCACACATGGCTGTCATTGTTCTCATTCTGAGAGGGCTTACTGTCAGATCTGGGAGTCCTATGTGGTGAAGTATGCATGTGGGCCTTCTCAGCTCATCTCTTACTGTTCAAAGGTTCTTGGATGTCATAATTGAGACGGTAAGGAGAACATGATAAGCCTCACGGAGTTGGCAGGTTGTTTGCAACACCCATTCTGCCATCTTCCTGTCTCTGAGATGGGGATAAAGTACCTGCCTCACAGAAGCAGCCAAAGGTAGAAAGGCTTGCCGCACAACAAGTTAGCATGCAGAGAACCCGTGCACTTCAGATCTAGTGTTTGCATCTCATCACCACTGAGGATAGGCGGTGTGACCTATCGGCATGGAAGGGGCAGCAGATTGACAATTTGTTACCTGGAAAAGTTAGGTGGTGCATACTATAACGAATGGCCGAAACAAAGTTTCTCAGCAATGTACAGGTTTCCATTACTGGAAACAGTACTGTGTTGAAGGGCTAAAATAATTAAGAATCAATTCAGTTTCAGTTTTCCTTAAGCATGGCATCTGTGGTTAAGGTGTAATTCCTAAGAACAATTACAAAGGGCATGTGTTGTGTATATCAGCGCCATTGCTAAATAGCCCATTAGCCTGGATTTAATTGCTTCGCCTCATCTCTGAGAATGAGCTCTGCAGACATGGCAAATTCCCAAATTCCCACAGCCTCTATGCAGCCTGGATGGAAGACAGAAGCCACCATGGCTGGGGGGGGGTGGGCAGAACCAGGGTTCCCAGGTCTGTGGTCAGGTTTGTACATTTATTCCAAAAGCAGACAGATACCTCTCTATGTAGCATCTCTGCAGATGGTCATGGTCACACTTGGGACATCACAGTGGCGTAAGCTCCCATCAAGGCTAGTTTCCATTTACCACTCTACTCCAACACCGGAAACTGCCATACTTACCAAATTTAATTCCTAGCAGTCAATCCTATCAAACATCGCTTGCCTTAACTTCCAATACCACCTTCCATGTTTAACATAAACACTGATATGCTCAGATCCAGTCCTGTCTGTGAGGGCATGCCACTGTGGACATCGCCTCCGAGGGACTCCCATCTCCACACAGTTCCAGTCTCAACTCTCCAGCTACCAGGTCCTGGGGACAGACATAGTCATTTCTATAGAACCACACTTGGCCCTGGAGCACACAGAAGCATCAGTTGAGGTATTTTAGGGTCACAGAAGCCGGATCCCATTCCTGAAGCCTGATGCACTAGTCCTGGGGTGGGACCCAGATGCCGGCATGTTAGAATCCCCATGTGGGATTGGCAAGCACAACAGGGAGAAATACTCTATGGACAGTTATCAGGATAATTATCTGGTATTTAGCCCCAGTGTTTAGGGTCAAATTCATTTAGAAAAAAAAATCACTTTAATTAACCAAGACAGTCAAAGTTGAAGCTAATTTTGGTTTCAGGGAAATTAGCCAACTTGTAGGCCATGACACAGAGCACGGGTCCTGAACGGCCCTGAGCATGTCTCCCTCCTCTGAAACCTTAGCTGTCGGATGTGACACACACTGGCTCCCATCAGGCTCAGCCTGTGGCCAAAGTGTCTAGTGGTGACTTTGCCCGTGACATTCAATTCTGTTTGTCTAATAAAGATTCTTTTTCCAGCTGTGAGTCCCAAGTCACCTGGCCCTTGGTATACTACATTTGGCATGTTCGGTGAGCCCCCCCCTCCTGTCCCTATTTCTGAATTGTGCTTCTGGCCTGACTTTGTCTTGTGAGTCTCATACCCAGAAGTGGGATCACCATACAAACTGCCCCCACACAGCGTCTGAGAACAACTATCCATGCTCAGCGTCAAGTTGGAGTGGTTTGGGTACACAGGGACAGAAGCACAAGTAGGTTTGTTCCAGGCAAACAAAGGGTCATGTCTTCAGTAGGAGACATGCTTTCCTTTAGGGAGAAACTCCTAGAGACACCGCAGCACACCAGAAGGTTAACTCCCTGGAGGGGATGAGGACATAGGTGTGTGGGAACCTGGCTCAGTGTTTCTCTGAAAATGTGTGACTGTTGCTCACCGTCCTTGGTGTGGCTGGCTGGGTCTCACAGCTGGGTAAGGAGCAACGGCCTGGCTTCTGGGTCAGAGCTTGAGGAGATTGGCATCTGTGATAAAGGAGCTCAGTGTTGCTCTCGTTTAGGGCCAGGTGAGAAGGAAGAGACGCCACCCACTCAAATGCTCCTTCGCTGTCCAAGTTCAATATGTGTGGTTACTGTATAACAGTTAGCACCAAGTAAAGTTCTTAAAAATAGAAGATAAAGCGCAGAGGGACAAAGAAGGGGACAGAGTGCAAGCCTGTTCTGTCCTCTTCAATCCAAGAGACACTACTGAACTTGGGGGAATTAGCAGGAAGCATTCAAGGCCAGATCCTGAGTGCAGGCAGGGCAGCAGGAAGTCGGGCTCTGTTCTTTCCCTTACTGTTTTCCTACCCTGAGTAGGGGTTGCTTTCAGTCACTTCATGGAATTTTGTTGCTGGAGTTTCTTTTCCCACCAGGTCCCGCCACTTCAGCCCCAAATAAGCACACGGATGCTGTGTTAATTATTAAACTGTTGGCTGATGGCTAGGGCTTCTTGTGGGCTAGCTCTGTCTTAATTACTAACCCATTTCCATTAATCTGCATTCCCAGGTGGTCTTGGCTTACCAGAGAAGGCCAGAACCTGTTACTCCTTTTGCACATACATGGCATCTCCTTTGAGGCACCTCTCTGCCTACCCTTCCCAGAATTCTCCTTGTCCCCTAGTCCCACCTATTTTCCTGCCTCTATTGGCCAAACAGTGTTTTATTCATCAACCAATAAGGGAAACATATATACAGAAGGACATCCCCCATCAGAGTTTGGTTCTTAACACCCTTGTGAAAAATGCATGGATTCCCCCCCCCCCCCCACTTAGGTGCCTCCTATTTATAGATGCAGATCTTTAGAAGCTGGTGGCAGAGCAGTTGTGAAGAATTACACAAGCTCCAAGAACCCAGCACTCTGCATGACTTGTGGAGTCTTCTCTGGAGGTGTGTGGGGTTTGCCAAGTAACTCTGCACACCTGACCCTTAAATGCAGAGTCGCAAGAAGCAGGCGTTACAGGCTGGCATTTCCCCAGCTGCAGGAACAGTATCTGCGGGATTCAGAGCACATTTTACCCATTGCTCTCTAGCCATAGCGGTTGCCAGCTCTGTGTGTACAGAGTCTCATGTGGATCAGCACAGCAGGCTTGGCTGCAGAGCAGATGGTGAAGCTTTTGCTTCCAGCAACTCTGGGGTTCAGGACCAACCATCACACATGGCCAGCTATATCATTGCATCACCATTTCATGTCCTTGTAGGATCTGTTTGGGTGGTTTGGAAGACATGCTGTCACTCAGCCTCTGTCCCTAGCGTCTGACATCCCACTGATTACTCTCTGGGGTCCCTGGCAGACAGGACCTGGCCTGAGCATCCCCTGACCATTGATAGGACCTTTGTCTTTTCAAGCGAATTCCTGAAATCATTTTTGTGTATTTTACAACCTGGCCATCAGGAAGAAGTTTAGAGAGTGAAGAAAAGAAAAGAAACTAAGCTGGTATTTGTAATTTAGATCTAAGAGAATTAATTTCATATCCCAGAGCGTTAGGTGGGTAAACATTGGACCCTGCAGCTCAGGGAGGTCCCTGCAGAAGCAACCCCCAGAAGTAGAAATCATGGCACTCTCCCACCCTACGGAGTCCCTGAATGATTTTCTTTCTAAATTGAGACTTAAATTTTAATCCAGCTTGGATTACCAGGGCCCGCACTCCTCTGTAAGGAGCCTCATCTGTGTGATCTATGCAATACTTCACCTTCCAAATGCCTGGAGTTATTTATCTATAGGCACTTTTCATGATGCTACATCAAAGGTTAGATTCAGGAGTAGGGGGGGGGGAGAGTCTCGGTTTCATCAAGATCTCCTGGGAAGAAGGATGTGGTGGTAACCATGGAAACAGGAGCAGTTGGAGAGAGGTTTAAGGAAGCATTTGAGCTGCAGTGTGGCAAGAGCAGGGACATCCCCGAGGCTCTAGTCATGACGGATGGAAACAGGGTCTCTCAGGCAGGGCAGCTGGAGATTTGATTTTAGGCAAATAGTTGCGTGTACGGATGGCGCTGAGAATACCAGCAGCATTAATGCCCCCAGTTGACATAAGCTAGAATTACCCATGAAGAGGAATTTCGATCGAGAAGATGCCTCTATCAGATTGTCTGTAGGCAAGTCTGCAGAGCATTTCCTTTATTAGCGGTTGATGTGAGAGGGCCCTGCCTGTTGTGGGTGTTACCACCCCGGGGGCATGTGGCCCTGAGCTGTGTAGGACGGCAGGATGAACAAACCTCTGGGAACAAGTGAGCAGCACTGATCCATGGCCTCTGCATTGGTCTCTGCTCTGACTTCCCTCAACGATGGTCTGTGTAAGCTGAAGTAAACTGCGGCCACCTCACCCACACACACCAAGTTGCTTCTGGCCGTGGTGTTTTATCACAGAAATCCTAACAAAGACAAGGAAACAGCCTGAGGACTCAGTGCCCCATACTTCCTTTTGGAGAGAACAGAAGGAAGACTTAGTTGAGGGGCAGGGAGGACCCACAAAGCGTGGAAGGAAGATATGGCATGGGCAATACGAAAAGACCCAAGAGAAGAAAAATAACACAGGATTCCCTGAAGGCAGGTGTGTGTGTGTGTGTGTGTGTGTGTGTGTGTGTGGTACAGCCATCACAGAGGAGGGCAAGGCCAGGATGGATGGAAGTCACTGGAGCCTGAGGATGCAGTGACCTTAGAAAGTGAATAACACTAGGCTCAGCTCAGCACAGGCAAATGCTGAGAAACAGTGAGCCTCCCTGTGCCAACAGAAAAACACTGGACAGTAGAGCTGTTCTAAGTCACAAACTAGGGATGTGGTATCCAACTTTGCCCTGTGACTTCTCAGGAGTTAAATGTCCAGGTTTGGGGACACCTGTACTGTGGTGAAACCGCCAGCATGAACATAAAGTGGTTCCTCTGCGTTAGCTCTCCCAGCTGTGTCTAAGCGCAGCCTTAATAATGTCCTATGCACTCTGTCCTGGGTGTAGCTTGGATTCCAATTGGTCTTAAATGATAAAATCCTGAGTTAGATACAAGGGTAAATGTAGTGACTTCAGAGAAGCAGAGCAGCCAGCTGCTAGTTCCTATCTCAGACCGAATGGGCAATGCTGTCTCTAGGAATCCTCAGACTGGATGCTTGAGTTCCTGCCTCCTACCTCCTTATAGTCCACTCTCTGCCCAGCCATATCACTCCTGTCTCCACAAACACCATGTCACCACACCTGGGCATGAGGGTGTCCCTCTATTAGTTGTCTAAGAAATCACATTCTTTTTTAGGGTGATGCAGAACCCTCTATTTTGCGTGTCCGTAGTTGTATTCAACACTTTTGGAATGAATAAATTGAAATTTTGAAGCACAGACCTCTAGAAAAGGAAATGCTTCCAGGTTTTCCCCTCCTACCCCATCATGAATTCTAAATTGAAGACTTTTGGAAGAAAGATGAACTTGGAAATCAGGAAGTCAAGTGGTGGGTTCAGGGGCTGAATGTGTGGGGTTCAGGTGTCAGTACATTAGAAAGACGGCGCTAATGGTGGTGGGTTCTCAGGCTCTTGGTAGATAAGTCAAGATCTCCGAGTTCCCAATGCCTCTTGGAGGGAACGACCTAATCATTATTAATTCCTCTGGTATTTCTGTGACAGCCTTAATCACAGCAAATGCACCTGATGTAAATGGAGAATCTGGGACTCCTGGAATGCCCCTCAGCACTCAACATTAATTAACCAGGGCATCACGCAGGACTGCCGCCCGCCTCATGATGAAGTGTGTTCTTGGCACACTCTGATTAAGACACAAATGCCAAGCTGATAAAGACTACGGTAAGAGGAGAAGGCTTACCTGCTGGGACACAGCAACAGATGAGCCATCGAATACGTACAGCCCAGCCAGGCTGACTGCTACCTAGAGAGCACGGTAAGGTAGAGTACCCCAGAAGCTAGTGACAGAAGCTGCGGGCTGAAGCGCCATCCCTGCTGACACAGGCTCAGAGGAAATTCAAAAGACACAGGTATGTTTATTCTCATGTCTCTGTGTGTGCCTGAATGAGCTTATTCATACCATGTGCAGGCAGGTTTACTCGGTGACCTAAAAAGAGTTGTAGACCCTCTAGAACCGGAGTTGAAGGCAGCTGTGAACCATCAAACATGGGATGGGTGCTTGAAACTGAATCCGGGTCTTCCGGAAAGCTGTGAGCGCTGGCTCTTAACTCCTGAGCCAACTTCGCAAGTCCCCCACATTAAGTTTAAAAGGCTTACTGAAGACAGCAAGATGGCCCAGCTGGTAAGGTATTTACTGCCAAGCCTGGCAGCCTGAATTCAATCCTCAGAACTTGGTGGAAGGAGAAGAGGAATTGTCCTCTGACCTCCACACGCACCATGACATGTGTACGTGCATGCAAATACACATACACACATAAACAATAATAAATGTCGTGTCAAACACTGGGTAAAAGGAAAGATAATCTGCAAATACATGTGTTGAATGTGTGTGTACATGGGAACTACAGAGCAATGCTCAGGTGCAAACTTGGATGCCGGCACAGAAAAAGGCTGCTTGTATTCCCTCGGGTGAATATTGTATTTCCAGGGGGAAACTGTCTGCCCTCCCTGAATAGCAGGATCCCTCCCCAACCCCCGCCAGCTGCCTTTTGGAAACGAAGTGGGGAGAGGAACGGGGACCGGTGCTTGGTGGCCCAGCTGGGCAATGTGACAGTGTCCGTCAGTGTGACAAAGTCATGGCAGTGGTTCTAGCGAAAGCTGTGCCGGTCACCCTGGCTCCTCTGTGCCAGTTCAGCTTGCAACCTGCTGATGTGACGGGCCTTGCAGAAGCTGCTCCAGCACAGCCAGATGGCAAGGAACCCACAAGGAAGGCACAGGGCTGGGTGGGAAAAGGCAACGCTTGCCGGTGTTGGTGAGCCAAGAGGGCTGGCAATGGCCAGAGGAGGGAAGTCAATGGAGATAGGGCTGGCAGGGGACAGGGCCACCTAGGGCAAGGCAGCCACAGAGGCAGTATGAGTACCTGGATTCTCAACCTGTGGGTCACGGCCCCCCACACAGGTGACACACCAGACACCCTGAATGTCAGCCATTCACATTACAGTTCAAAACGGTAGTAAAATTACAGTGGTGGAGTGTAGCAACAACTCGGGAGCCTCTGTTCTTCTGCTGGCTCAAATGCAGGTCCCTTGCTCTGGGTCTGGGAGTGGCAGAAGCAAAAAAAAAAAAGACCCTATCTAGACTATAATTATCCTGCTCTGAAAAGCTTCCTAACCCAGGACGGAAGGGTGACAAGGCAGACTGTCTGTGGCTGGTGATGGCCCTGTGGGTGTCACATTCACCTGCATCAATACTCTACCCCAAGTTCTGACCAAGGTTCATTCTGAGACTAGACACCGACTTTGTCTTCATGCCTAAGAAGATCTCCCTCTGCAACCTTCCAGTCGCCCAGTGCCTCAAGTATTGGTTAACCCTGGGTCTGTCCAAGGCCGTGTGACGACTGGAGAAGAATGCACAACGAGGATCCCTCAGAATGTACGTGCCCATTAATGTGCATGGAGGAATCCTTCAGCCTCACACCCTGGAGATCAACCCCATCAGTCTCTGGATTAGCTCTTTTATCACTGTTGTGACAAATACCTGTGGCAAGGCAAATTCAGTGAGGAAGTGCCTGTTTGGGCTGGCCAGTTAAGGGTGAGCTCATTATGTAGGGTAAGGCACAGCAGCTGGTGCAGCTTGCAGCTTGGTAGGACTGTAACTGCTGGCTCACATTTCTACAGATCCGGACGCAGACACAGGGCAGAAAACCACCCTTGACATTCAGTGACCGACATCTTCAGCCAGGCTCCACCTCCCGAAGAGTGGTTGACCCCACACCCGAAAAACCAGTGCTAACAGTTAGGGACACAGTGTCCACTCTCACACCCCCGTAGGGACCCTTATCAAGCCACCCCACCATCTGTGACCAATGTCACCAGGATTGATGCTGTGCTGGGACCATCATTCCTTGGTGCCTAGCACAAGTTTGCCAGGCCTGCACCTTCCCTGTGCCGGGGCATGCATTGGCAACACCATCTGGACTTGTCCTCTGCACCTTTGTACTCCTCTCCAGCAACCTCGGGATCTTTGGGCGTGCCCGAGGAAGCTGGGGGCCTGCACGGGTTGTCACAGAGCCTGGGCGTGAAGAGTCACGTAGAGCTGCATCCATCACGGACACATGCATAGAAACCGGAGAGGGAACATCAGATGACAGGTGTGGTGAAGCAGTCTGGGTCACGGAGGACAATGTGCTTCCCTGATGCTGATGCTGGAGAAAGGACACACTGGGTAGAGCAGGACAAGAGCTTGGGAGGGACACCTGTCACCACATGGAACTTCTATGATCCCCAAAGGCAGGGGTCCTTCTGTCTGAGCACTCATCTCAGGGACCCCATGGACTGAAGGAGGCGCCCAGCACCTGTCACCTAGGGGGACACCGGCGAAATGGCCCTCAGCAGAAGTCAGCTCAGCTTGGCACTGATGGGAGATGCCATTCAGTAAATATGTTTCTCTGATTGGTTAATGAATAAAGTGCTATTGGCCAATAGGAAAGCATGATAGGCGGGACTAGGAGATAAGGAGAAGAGAGGAAGAAGTAGGGAGGAGATTCGAGATGGAGGGTGGGGAGAGCAGAACGCCAGCCCGTGTCTCCGGTAAGATAAGACCACGTGGAGATATTTATATTAATAGAAATGGGTTAATATTTAAGACAGAGCTAGGCAATAAGAAATACTAGTAACTGGCCAACCGCATTATATCAAATACAGTGTCTCTGTGTGTTATCTGAGGCTGGCGCGGCTGTGGGACCAGGCTGGCCAGAAAACCAACTCTTAACATGGCACAGCGGACATCACTTCTTAGTAAGTAACTCTCCCTAAAATAGAAGCACCTTGACTCATCCCCTAGGAGATGCTAGGCAGCCTACTGCTTAGGACTTCTTCAGCAGGGCGCTCCACTTCTTGGAGCTGAGACCCTCTAGCCCGGAACTCCCCCTGTTATCTATCACGCCAGTGGCCACTTCCTATGAGCAGCAGTCCAGAACACTTCCCTGTCATCATTTATGCTGTTGATGCTCCTTTGTTTGAGCCATCGCCCATAGCTCCATGTGAAAATCCAGTCCAAGGCTCACTCAAGGGACCACTTTCTCCTTGAGGTTCAGTTTAGAAATTTCCGTCAGGTACTCTGCCTATGTCCCACCCTTTAATGCTCATCCATGGTGAGTATGAGGCTGCCAACCCTGACTGCAGGCCTACCTTTGGGCACTTGATCTCTACCGCACCCCGAGGAAAACACGCTGTGTGGTAAGGGGAGTGTGTGAAAAGGTGACCTTCCTTTAGCCTACTCCACCAAAAAAAAAAAAAAAAAAAAAAAAAAAAAACCATGCACCGGCTTACAGAAGACCATTGAGGTAAACCATTCAAGTGCAGTTAAAACAAAAATAACAGTCCTGAATGTATATGAGGTGACGGCTCTTGTTTACGTTATACCATGGAAGTGTAATGTGGGAGGATTTATTAAGTCATTATCAGACATAAATATTCTCCTTGAATCCCAGGGTCACCAGAGCCAAGCTCAGGGTGAGAGACGTTATTGGAATGAAATTGAAGTTCATTGACAAGGATGACCAACAAGCCATGAGTTGTCATAGATCTAACCAAATTTCAAACGTGGTTGTGAACAGAGCAAGGGATATAGCAGTCCCAATTAAAAACAGTATAAATAAAGGAAAGGAAAAATTCATAGAATCTATTAGTTAACTAACTCTTGTACATTCACTTGACACACCTAGGCAGAGAGCTCGTAGCTTGCAGGTGCTTCCCAGGACCTGCCTCAGAGGCAGGATTGGCTGATACCTGGACATGCACAGAGCTTTGAGGAGGTGCACCGAGCTCTAATGAACTGGTGTGTGTTATCCATCTTCTAACTGTGGTGGAACAGAGCTAACCTTTCCAATCAATGAACGAAGGTCATGATCTCAGAACTTGGTACAGGCTTGACACTGAGTATATGAATTAGTGCTGGGGTGCAGGGTGTGTTGTGACTGAGACTGGGGGCTTGGAACGAACTGCTGGGGAATAACTGAAATTGAAGGCCCAGTGATGGGAGCCACGAAGGCAGAACTGGGTTCAAACTTGCTGGTGGAGGCCAGCAGGCAGGGGAGCCGCAAGGTCACTGACTCTAGTGTCTTCAGGGAACAGAGGGATGTGGCTACAGAGTGTGCTAGAAGCCGGGGTCAGCCACAGAATGGATTTTGGCACAAGAAGCCGGGGCCTGGGCACAGAGAGGAAACTTCTAATGGGATGCCATACTGTTGGGTTATATAGGTCAGAGACCGGAATAGCACAGAATCTTCTCTCCTCGAGTACTGATGGCAATTCGGGAGCGGAGGCTGAGGTGGGAAGGGAGGCCAGACGTGGACACACTGCTTTAGGAGTAAGTGGAACTTGTGTAGCTGGCAGTGGGTGACACCTGTATTAGTTTTCTCGTTGCTGGGACAAAATGCCCGAGAAGGCATCTCTAGGGAGGACAGTGGAAGGCACAGGCCATCATGAGAGAGGAGACATGGCAGAAAGAGAGTGAAGTGGCACCGTGTTTCCGTGTGGGGCTTGATGAGACAGTGCCCCTGCACTTCCTCGTTCGCATTCACCCCCAGCCTTCCTTGCTCTGTTCAGCTCCTCTGGAAACACGGCCACAGGGGTGATCTCACCTTTGGTGGCTGAACTGCCTACTCCAACAACCTCCCTCCCAGACTACACAAGGCTAAGATGCACCAGGAAGAAACCCTCAAGACAAAGCCTGGGCTAATGCAAGATTCTGCAAGGCTGAACCTTCCTTTCTCATCCACACAAAGCTAAGGAAGGATGTGAATTCTCTAGTTTGCTGGTAGAGGATAGATCTGAATCCCGGAGCACTGTGTGCCATGCTTACGTGAAGGTCCCTGGGTAGGATATTTCTTGTCACTAGTAAATTCGTAAACTACTCTGTATGCATTAGGTGGTTATTGAATACCTGCTGTATGGATAAGAAAAGTAAAAGAAAAATATTTTAAAGGTATAAAAATGTATTACCTAAGAAACACCTCCAAAGACAAGCTAGAAATTAGTTTAGAGAATATTATCTTTATCCTGCTGTTGTCCCTGGGGAAAATCACCAGTTTAAAACTCTCAACGTCTAACAATTTCCATGTAACAATAGTTGCTGTTGCGATGATGAGGATGATAGTGACATTTCTGAAGGTGGTGATGTTTGCAATGGAGATGATGGTGCTGAAGATGATGATGGTGGTAATAGTAAGTTATGGTGGTGGTAAAAGTTATGGTGGGCAGTTATAAAGGTGATAGTGAATGTGAAGATGATGCTGATACTGATAATGATGGGTGGTGATGAAGGTGATGATGTTGAAGATGATAATGGTGGTACTGGTGGTGATGACAGTATTGATGGCATGATAACAGTGGCAATGGCAATTGTGGTAAAGATGAAGATGCCATGGGAATAAAGCAACCATGATGTTGAAGATGACGGTGACAATGATGAGGCCGTAACTGTAAAGTCCTATATCCTGAATTGCTCATAAAGGTCCCACAAGAGCAATGCAGTTATAGGCCCATTTTACAGATTTGTAAAACAATGAAATCTGTTTAAGGTCGCCTAACTAACACATAGATCTCTTGGCCCAGCAGCAGGATTCCAGAATTGAAAGCCCGTTGCTTTAATTTCCACCATTATGTGTGATATCCACCATGTGCTTGACATTGTTCATGAAGGACCAATGGAATCCCACTAGAGTTCTTTCTTTCTTGAAGCATCCCCCTCCCCACCCCCAGAACCCTGCTTGTCACAAAGGTCCTTCCTAATATGGAAACCTTTGACTAAGAGCTCTGAGTGTGACGCTCTTGGGCATGCACGTCATTCAGCTCCAGTGGATCACAGCCTGATGAGAGACACTGAGTCAACCATCTCACTAGGCAGCAGCTGGACTTCTGACCACAGGCTGGTAAAGACTGACACTTGTTGTTTTCAGCTGTCAGGTCCTGTGGCGGTTTGTTAATACTGCATTAGATTATTAACACAGTGAATTTCCCCAAGGATGAGAAGAGCTCTCAGAAAGCTTTATAAAGTTTAGTGGCGGCCGGCTTTGGGTAACTTGGTAGGAATTGGCACTGATGGGAATGAAACGTGGCTTGTCATGTCACTGGGAACTTTCTTCTTCTGCATCTGTGAGGAGCACAGTATTAGAAATGCAAATTGGGGTCCCACCCAAACCCGCTGAATTGTTAAAGAAAGGAAGGGATGCTAATCCTGTTTTAATAGAGCTGCCAGATGACTCTGCACTGTCCGTGGACACACTCAGTTATCCTCCGAGAGACAAGGTCCTCAGCCATGCATGTCCGCACAGCCAGAGAGGTCCCTAGGCCCATGAAGATAGCACAGTCAGCTAGCTGCCTACCCTCAGAGGTGTAGTTGGGGGTGGAAGGGGGTGTTGCATGCATATACCTACATACATGTGTGCCTGCCTGATGACAGGCTACTAGCTGAAGCGACCCTTCTGACATAACTTCCTTTTATTCTGCCTGTGATGCTGTGTGTGTTCTGTGTCAGTGGCATCTACCCGGATACAGTGAGTTCCGACCCTTCTGACATAACTTCCTTTTATTCTGCCTGTGATGCTGTGTGTGTTCTGTGTCAGTGGCATCTACCCGGATACAGTGAGTTCCGACCCTTCTGACATAACTTCCTTTTATTCTGCCTGTGATGCTGTGTGTGTTCTGTGTCAGTGGCATCTACCCGGATACAGTGAGTTCCGACCCTTCTGACATAACTTCCTTTTATTCTGCCTGTGATGCTGTGTGTGTTCTGTGTCAGTGGCATCTACCCGGATACAGTGAGTTCCATTAGCCACGGGCGTGGTCTGGTTCTATGAAGCACTCTGAGCAACAACAGAGGGGCCTCTTTAGGCTCACAAGGGGACGCAAAGGAGGTGCCAGGTTCTCCAAGCAGTTATTCCCTTCTGACTCAGCAGGCCGTGCGTAACTGGGAGGTGAGCATGTCTGCCCGAGTATGCCCAGCTGAGCACAGAGGAAGGCAGCATTTTCACTCCTAGGGTTGGGCCGTCGGCAGCACAGCGCCATTGCTTTGGTAAACTGTTCTGTTATTTGGAAGGTGTCCGGGTGATGATGGCCAATCAGAGTAGTGTCACGTTCCTAGAAGACTTGTGACCTAAACGATGGGGGATGTCCTTCTGCATATATGTTTCTCTTATTGATGAATAAAACACTGACTGGCCAATAGCCAGGCAGAAAGACAGGTGGGGCTACCAGACCAGGGGGAAGGCTGGGGAGAGGAGGAGGAGAGAGTAACATGCCCGTGGAGTAACATGTGGGATTCCGGGTAAGCCGCAGCCATGGCAATACATAAATTAATAGAAATGGGTTAATAATTAAGACAGAGCTAGCCAGTAAGACTAGTGTTATACCTAATATAAGTCCTTGTATGCTTATTTGGTGCAAAGCAGCTGTGGGACCCGATGGGACAGAAACCTTCATCTTCACCTAAAATCGACTACCTGACCTGAACAGGGCTACCCCGACTGACCCGCACTCTATGGACCTGGGCAGGATGACAAGCCTTCTCTCAGCTGTCCATATACCCAAAATGTTCTTCTTGTGACTAGTATTTGGGCTAGGCTTTGCCACACACTGTCCATCTCCACCCCAGCACATGTACCCAACTTCAGCATCCACGGGCCACACTGCTCAGTTTGAGGGGGGAGGGATGGAGCCCTCTCCCTGCAAACAGCATCCTGACCTCCAGGCCTTATCTCTCCCAGTGTGGATTGATCACATACCTATCCGATTCTAAAGAGCCCGTGATGGCCCTAGCATCATGTACTTCTGGGTAGTCACAACCAGCTCTGTGGCTGTGACTCTGCCTCCTGACCACTGCCTCTGCCTGGTACCCTCTGTACTGGAAACCTCCCCGCACACAGCCTCACTCTGTACTAAAAAACCTCCGCACGCACAGCCTCACCCTGGTGTTCTTCACTGCCCAAGGTAAGGTAAAGAAGAGCGTGAGAAATTTGGACTGAACTGGAAAATATGTAGTGACACCTTTAAGAAAGGCTGATCCTTATTCAGGTGGTTGGCCACCTCAACTCACCAGGAGATTACAACTGTTGCAAAAATGGAAATGGATCAGGGGAAGAGAGTCTTAACCCAAGGGAAAACCCTGGTAAGACCCAATCATGGAGAAGAGGGAGTCGGAGTGAGGCAGGGCTCCAAAAAGACTGTGTTTATTTACTCAAAGGCCCAGGAAGATTCCCACCTCTAGGGGTCCCTCCTGTCCCCTAGATTGTAACTGTTTGTTCTAAGAAAGTTTGCTTATTTGTTTCTTCTTCTCTTTACTCCCTGTCAATTTGTAACTTGTGTTCCTGGTCCCTTGGGATCTTATTCAGTCTTGCAGGATGCCACTTGCCTCAGGTCTGTAATGGTAACTCTGTATCCAGACCCTCAGGATCTCTACTCCTACTCTGGAGTGGGTACCACCTGCCTTAGTGTTCTTACCTCAGATCTGTACTGTCCCTTTGGGCAAGGACCCCCCAGAATCTCCACTTTCGCTCTCTCTGCCTCAGTATCCATTAGTGTTATTTTGTGTCTGGGATCCCTACTTTCACTTTTTGGGCAGTATGACTGCTGTTGTGGCATCCCTGCCTCAGATCTGTTACTTTCTGTCAGGCTCTCTCCCTGATGGCTGCTGCTGCAGATCTCTGGCCATCACAACCTGTCAGTGGCCCCTCACTCTCCAAATGTCAGTTGACTTTACTTAATGGGTCTTCTTCCCAGGATGCACAGCTCACTGGCTGCCACAGGGACCACACTCAGCAGTACCTCCCTCCACTCACTAACCCTTAATCTTTGTGGGAGTTCACCCGGGATTTAAAGACCTCTCAAATGGGTCTTGCACACCCCCTACTGGGATGTGAAGGACTGTACTTAATATCACAATGGAGTCTGCACTCCCACCGGCAGTGGAGGAGTGTGCCCCTTTCTCTACATCCTCTCCAGCACAAACTGTCTTTGGTGTTTTTGATTTTAGCCATTCTGGCAGGAGTAAGATGGTATCTCAGGGTTGTTTTGATTTGCATTTCCCTGATGGCTAAGGATGTTGAGCACTTTCTTAACTGTCTTTCAGCCATTTTGGATTCCTCTACTGAGAAGTCTCTATACAGTTCTGTATACCACTTTTTAATTGGATTATTTGGTGTTTTGGTAACTAGCTTCTTGAGTTCTTTGTATATTTTGGAGATCAGCTCTGTGTCAGATATGGGGTTGGTGAAGATCTTTTCCCATTCTGTGGGCTGCTATTTTGTCTTGTTGTTGTGTCCTTTGCCTTACAGAAGCTTCTTTGAAAATCAGTGTGGCGGTTCCTCAGGAAAATGGGAATTAGATTACTTCAAGATCCAGTAATTCCACTCTTAGGCATATACCCAAAAGATTCACAGTCATACAACAAGGACATCTGTTCAACTATGTTCATAACAGCATTATTTGTAATAGTCAGAACCTGGTATGCAATCTAGATGTGGTACATGTACACAATGGAGTACTACTCAGCAGAAAAACACAACGGAATCCTGAAATTCACAGGGAAATGGATGGAACTAGAAGAAACCATCCTGAGTGAGGTAACCCCGTCACAAAAAGACAAACACGGTATGTACTCACTCATATTCAGATTTTAGACAAGAGCAAAGGATTACCAGCTTACAATTCATACTGCCAGAAAAGCTAGGAAACCAAGAGGACCTAAGAGAGCCATGCATAGTCCCCTGGAGAAGGGGAAAGGGACAAGATCTCCCAAGCAAATTGGGAGCATGGGAGGAGGGGAGAGGGAGCTGGGAGAAAGAGACAGGGAGAATAGGAAAGGAGAGGAGAGGAGAGGTGGGCTTGAGGGAACAGGAAAACTGAGTCAGGGAAAGAATAGAGAACAAGAAAAGAGATACCATAATGGATGGAGCCATTATAGATTTAAGGAGAAATCTAGCACTAGGGAAAAGCCCAGAGATCTACAAAGATTAACTCAACAGACAATATAAGCAATAGTGGATAAGCCTTAATGCCCTTCCTGGATATAAGATTGATGACTACCTTATAAACCATCCTAGAGCTTTCATCTAGTAGCTGATGGAAGCAGAAGCAGACACCCACAGCTAAACACTAGCTGAACTCCTGGAATCCAGTTACAGAGAGGGAGGAGTGATGAGCAAAGGCTGGAGAAACCCACAGAATCAGCTGACCTGAATGTGCACCCCAGTCTGATAGCTGGGAAACCAGCATAGGACCTACCCAGATTCCCTGAATGAGGTGTTAGTTCTGAGGACTGGGTAGTCTATGGAGTCTCTAATAACGGATCAGTATTTATCCCTAGTATACAAATGGACTTTGGGAGCACATCCCACATAAAGAAATACTTTCTCAGCCTAGACACATAGGGGAGGGCCTAGGCCCTGCTCCAAATGACATGACAGACTTTGAAGATCACTCATGGAAGGCCTCATCCTCCCTGGGGAGCAGAAAGGGGGTGGGCTGGAGTTTGGTGGGGGTGATAGGGGAAGAGGGGAGGGTGAGGGAACTGGGGTTGACATGTAAAACAACCTTGTTTGAAATTTAAATAAAAAAGGAAAAATTAAACATATTCACCTGAAATAGAAAAAAGATTCATTCATATATATATATATATATATATATATATATATATATATGCTGAATTTTTCCAGATTTGTCCTTGCTCCTTGTTTCTGATCCTGAATAATAGTGATTTCTACTTAAAAAAAAAAAAAAACAAGTACATTAAAAAAAAAAAAGAATCATAATGGAGGGCTCTGAGACTTGAGAAACCTCCCATAGTGGGAGGACCCCCTGGGCACAGTTAGGATGGCCATCTCCCTTAGCCAGTCATCCCTTTATTTTTGTTGGGTTTATGGAGAATAGGGGTCCTAAGCTTTGGGGGAACACATGGCTAAGGGGAGAATGGGATGTTAGCGGTCAGTTGCAACAATGGGATTTCTGGATCCCAAGGCACATAAAGTGACCCAGGGCAAACCCCTGGCAGTATAAGCTCCCTGTGACATCTGTGCAATACTTAGTTCCAAGGGACACTCACAGCTATCCGGCAGCAGGAGGATAAAACACCAAGCTTTCCCAGCAGAGTGGCCTAAAACGACCCTTAGGCCTGTCCCACTCACTTTCCAGATGTGGAATATCTTCTTTCCAGTGTGGAATATCTTCAACACGCACTCTGTGAGGTCTCCATAGAAACCTACACTGCCAGACCTGATCTTAGAGGTCGAACCTTGGACAACTCCAACCTCCAAATGTGTATCCCTGGGAACGCATTTGTCCAGGGTGAAGCGTGAAGAACAGGACATGCAGTAGTAACCAAATTTGAGACTGAGCCTAACCCTCTCCAAGTTAACACCAGGGCTTCACTGGAAAAGTTCATTTCCCTAACAAGGGCTTTGAATCTTAGTAAAGGATAACTGGTAAATATTTATACAGACTCCAAACAGACATACTTGATATTGCACGCTCATGCTGCCATCTGGAAGGAGAGGGGATTACTGACCACCTTGGATGAGACCTTGGACTTATTAGATGAAGTTCTGCTCCCCCTGCCCCCCGAAATTGGAGTCACACACTGCTGAGGGCAGCAGAAGGGAAAGGACTTTTGGGTAAACATTTAGAAGATGTGGCCCCTTGGATAGAAGAAATGTTTCCTCTTCTATAGGAGGACTCTATCTCACCTTGGAAAGGCCCTATTACACTCCCCGCATGCTAGAGAAGGTCCAAGAACAGGTTGGCATGCTGAATCATTAGTTACCACCAATGGGTTATCTGGGATTGCCTGAGTCCCTATACTGAAAAATGTTTAAATCACTCTACCAAATGTACCAGCTGGAAAGGAAAAAGTCCGCCTTAAAGAAATATTTGTAGAGAGAGAACTATCAAAGAGTCTAATCAAGGTGGCTCAGTGATGCAGAGACTACCGAAAGATTTATCCCTGTGGCAATCACTCACTTCCTCTGGCATGCAGAGTCAGAGAAAATATCCAGGGGAAGATTGACAGATCTTACCAGAGAACCTAAACCCCACTTGCTATTATGATGGGCAGACCCTCGCTGAATGGGCTGAAGCTTTCCTTTGCCAAACAAATGAGTGCAGGGGGTGATAAACCCCTCTTAAATAAAATTGCTCTTACATTTAAAATAAGAAGCATACAGATTGACAATGAGCCAGCCTTCAAAACAGAACCCCAAGAAGTCTCTGAAGCCCCAGAGATACAATTTAGCCTCCACTGTGTCTGACTTCCCTAGTCTTTGGGAACAGAAGAGAAAATGAACACCTGTTTTTTAAAAAAGGCATCTCACTTTGATGGAGGAGGCTCAAACTCCCGTAAGAAGTTACTGCCATTAGTTTTGCCATTTGTAAACCACTAGGACTGACTCCTTTTGAGGCTTTGTGTATAGGCCTTTCCCTGGAAAGCCCTATGAGTGTCTTCTAGACTATTCATGTATTATCTCATATTTACCCACTTAGTCAGATCCCAATGAATTCTCCTTACTGTTTCCCTTTCTACCAACCACTTTATCAGCCAACTGCCTCTCACAGCAACCCTTCCGGCGACTCTGGCAACACAGGAAGCCATCCCCTTAGAGGAGCAAGCACAGTAACGTGATGTGTTTGGACCTCTATTTGTGTTTAAACACTCTGTAAGCTCTGCACAAGGCAGTGTAGCCACTCCATCCTGTCTCCTCAACCATGAAAACAGAAGGTGCTTCTTCACAGGCCAATTTGTTGCCTAACTAGAGAGGTCAGGCCACACCGTTCCTGTCTGGCAAGTCAGAACTTATTTGCCCATCAGTGCACGCGCTGGGGAGAAGACAGACATGATTCTGAGCATGTGACAATGCCTTCACAAATAATTTCTATGGAAAACAGCAGTCAGACCTAACACAGGCCCAAGGTGACCTCATCACCAGAATTTGTTCTACTTGTCATTAGATGTATCACACCGCATCACTCAAAACAGGAAAGAAAAGAGAAAGTGACACACAGAGGCACGATAGGGCGAAACATAGCATGCTACAGACCCTCAGCAGGAGAGGGATGCGGGGGTGGGGGGTGGGGGGGGGTGTCTGCCATGCCTAGATCTGTCCCTGTAGTCTCTAAAGCTCTGCCCTCCTATTCCAACATTCTCTAAACAACACAGCAGGCATACCTTCCGTAAACTGTAAGACAAGCTTGTTCTTGAGAAGACAAGGGAGGAGTGTGGAGGAATCCAGACACTGAGCGTAAGGTTCAGGGAGTCTGTTCCTCAAGTGGGTGAGGGCTAGCCCCGTCTACACGCATGGCCTCATTGGGGAGCACGGTAAAGACGTGATCCTGACTAGCAGCGCGTAGAGTTGACACAGCCCTGCAGCCCTGGTGACATGAAGAGGGAGGGCAGCACATTGGCCGTCAGGGTGGCAGCAACAGGAAGGGATGAGGATCATCACTCTTGGGGGTCGGAGATGGCATTACAGGTGCCAGTCCACAGTGCAGAAACTTGCCATAGTAACAGCTACACATCCCTCGTATGTTCCTACGCAATTAAACAGATGCCCTTGCTTGGCTGCAAACACTAATTCTATGGGCTGGTACACAGCGCAGGCTCCTCTATGTAGCTGCTTCTCAGGCAGACCACACAAGCTCAACGGTGTGTGTGTGTGTGTGTGTGTGTGTGTGTGTGTGTGTGTGTGTAAGTGCCCAGGATAGCATTCGCTTAGAGAAGGGTGGGGCCTAAGAGTGTCATCCACCTAGGAAGCAAAGGCCTGCCAGGCCTGTGCCTGAAGTTAGGCGAGGAGGAGACAGCCCATAATTGTTAAGAAGCACATATTCCCAGCCCATAGTTGTCAGTAGCTGGGTCGTAAGCACAGGTGGCATCCAGAGGGTTCTACTACTAGAACCAGGAACCAACCACAGCCTCCCTTAGGATGAGAGAGCTGGAATGTTTGGCTAAAAAGCCAAGGGAACCAGGCTCTGACTCTTGACCAGTAGTAACCTGACTTCTTTTTAAAAATGACTGTCTGACAAATTAATTTGGTTTCTTTATGGTATGGAAAGGAGGGCTATGGAAAACCTTAACTCCCCACCTGTAACCAGTGGGAGTGATACAGGCTCTGCAGTCAGGCTCCCGACCGAGGCTATGAGTCCTGGGTGATCCTGGGCCAGCTCCCAAGAAAGCAGAAATGCGCACCTCCCTATCCTCTAAACTTGCAGGGGCATTTGACGTAGATCATGTGCAACTGTGAGTTTCAGTGCTGAATCAACGCTTGAGCCTAAAGTTTGAGCTTAGCGATCATAAAATCAAGTCCACTTTAATTGAATTCAGGGACTTTAAGCACTTTTGGCCAGACTGTGTCCTCCCTCCCTCCAGAGAGGGCTGTGTTCGAGGTGGACAACCCAGTGTCTCGTGGTGATGGAGTATTCAGGTCAGTCTCAGCCTGACTTGGGTCACAGATGCCCTGCGTTCCGTGGAGGACAGTGAGCTACAGCCACTGTGAGCACACAACCAGGCAGAGAGGATCCAACAGTGGCTGTCCTGTTCACACGTCACAAACGCCCATCCTTCCATGGGGCGCCCTCCCCTCCCAGAGTCTCCTAATGACTCCCCAAGGGGTTCTCAAGTCCTCGACAACTGTCAGTCACTACCACGTAGCATTCTTGCTTTGCTCAGGGAACCAGCCATTCCTGTCCCCCTGCCCACCTCCACCTGCCCTCAAGTTAACAGCCAAACATTTCACAGCTCCCTCCCACTGACATCGGTCAGTTTGGCTGAGCACACCCTGCCAACACTATCCCTGGGCCCAGACTGTCTACACATTCTTGTCCATCCTGTGTCCCCAGTTTCTTTTCCACGTGTAAAGTGTGGTGTTCCCTCCCATGGGGACGTCAGGGAAGCTGGGGGTCTGCTAGTGGAGAACTGAGGAATTAGTCTCACCCATTAGGTTCATACTCAGACCTAGACGTAGAGTTCCCGTGTTCCCTGGGTGAAGGAAAAGCTCACCGATGTGACCACGTCCCTGAGGCCCTTCTGCACTCATGACATCTGCCTGAGCCAGGGATGGAAGGAGCTGAAGATTGACACGCTGCTGTGTTAGATTTTGGTTGTTTCCCCAACAAACTCCAGCCTTTGATTTTTTTTTTTTTTTTTTTTTTTTGTCTTTTTAATTAACTGCTTGCCTCACTAATAAAACTGCTTTCTTTTGCCAAAGGATAAAATCTCAGGATGCAGCCAGGGGAATAACCAGGGAATTAAAACAAAAGGTTAACATTATTACTTCAAAAATAATAACAGAGGTGTGGGATTGGGTTCCAAGGCTGGCATCTGTCAGACCCAGAGACACATGTCCTGTGAACCCTGATGCCTTTCTATTGTGACCCTCCCCTGCAATGTAACAAGGGGTAACCTGATGCTCAGGAACTGGTCTCCACCAGACAATGCAATCCAGGGTGGGGTTCAGGGGTACCGATGAAGGTGAGGAGTACTGCAGCCTCAGAGGCAAGAGCAGGGTAAGGAAGGTTTGCTTCACAATGCAGGCCTTTGCTCCCCAGGGAGGAGGGTGGATGCTGTGCCTGGGAGATGTGATCCTCTTAACAGTACTGCTGATCTTGAATTAGCTACTCCTACCTCAATATCTCAAACAGTACTAAGACTACACCTACACTCATCCCTCAGTAGCTACGGGAGGTAGTTTCAGGGATCCCCAGGATATTGAGCTCCTAAGATGCACAAATCCATTTCACAAAGAGATGTGGTGCCTGTGTACATTGTGATACAGCCTCCCAGGTGCTTTTAAGCCTTCTGGATCAATTTCCTATACCTGATACTGGAACACAAAGCCAGAAGCTGCCACACCATAGGTGTTTAGGAAGTGTCACAGGAGGAATAACTATTTGCGCTCCTTGTGGGGTGACTCTGTTCCCTAAAATCTCCCGTCCCTACACAAACTTGGAAGGTATGGACAGCTGGATGTACTTCTGTGATGGAGATCTGAGGGAGTGGCTGATGTCTTCACACGTGGCGTGTTGGAAAGTAATGGCCATGGCCTTTCAGGATGCTGCCGTGGTACCGGTGACCATATGCTGAGATGATGTTCTCAGCAATTAGTGATCTTGTCATGTCTGAGGTCATCACAATACAGACCCCACTCAGGCCATGAGCCAGGCATGTCTGCAAGCATGGATGGGGCCTGAGTGATTTAACCAATGGCTACAATCCGAGTCACCATAGAGAAAAAGCGCCACCCCATGGCCAGTGCTGTCCAGTTCTTTGATAGTAAGGCGACAGCTGTGCTTTTTTTTCCATGAGAAATGAAGCAACTTTTCCGTGAGAAGAGAAGCAACTGTCCCAGCCATGAGGCAGCATGTGTCTGCCAAAGAGTACCAGCTCAGGTCAGGCTAATGAAACCACCCCACCACTGCACAACCTCTCACTGCACAGGGCAATGAGTGTGTTGCTGAGGCAACAGTACAGTCATTGCCCTATTAACCCAGCCATTTGGGAGGAAGCTCAACTAAGGACAGGATGGAGAAAAGCAGATGCTTTCATGGGTGGGCCTAGGAACCATCTCTATCATCTATCTATCTACCTATCTATCATCTATCTATCTACCTATGCCCATCACCTCCCTATCTATATATCTATCTATCCATCCATCTATCATCTATGTACCTATGCCCATCACCTATCTATCTATCTATCTATCTATCATCTATCTATCTATCCCCATTACCTCCTTATCTATCTATCCATCTATCTATGCCTATCATCTATCTATCAATCATCTATCATCTATATAGCTATGCCCATCACCTCCCTATCTATCATCTATCTATCTATCTATCCATCTGTCTGTAGTTTAGTGTTAATAGAGTTCTAATCATTTTGGCATGCTAAGAAAGCACTCTTTTGTGAAGCCACATTACAGCTCAAGCTCGTGATGTGGGGACAGGCTAGAAACCAAATTTATCAGTCACCTTTTGTACCCGACACCAGTGGCCTTACAGGACACATGCAAGCTTAACAATTAGGAAACTGCTAGAAAACCAAACAGCTAAAAACACAGCTGCAGTGTTTGAGTCTTGTACAGCTGAGGAGGCAGCATTGCTACCTCCCCTCATCCTTCCAGGGATGAAGGAGGAGGTCTGTATGTGAGGTGGTTTCTAGGGAAATGCCTCTGAGAAAGCCAACAGCTACCCAAAATGCATCCGAGGATGCATGCACATGGCTCAGAGAAAGGATGCACCAGGCCACAGATACCTGAAGACCTGGACAGCCTTTGATGTGCCCAGAGTGGTGAGGTCAGGCATCTGTGACCTCACAGAGGGGTTGCTGGCATGGTTACTGGTGTGGCCTGGGCACAGAAGGCAGCAGATGCTCACTGTAGAGGGGTGGGATTCAGAAGCAGGAGTGAGTGGACAGAGCTGTGTCAGGGGTGGACCGCTCCCCAGATTATTGGGCTCAAGGTCATAAGTACCCTTATGGCAGTCTATTGGAATAGAGGCCTTGACAGTGGTAACTGAGGCACATTTTGATCCTTGAGATATCCGCGATCTAACAGGACATGTGACATCATAAGATCTGGAAATAGTGGGAAAAAAGGAAGGACACTTCACAGGAGCATGCAAGGATACAAGTCAGGAAGAGTGGCCTTGGGAAGCCCCTTACAGCATGCACTTCTCTAGGACTCCAACCACTTGTCTGCGGGAGGATGAGTTCCACTGTTGACCTCACCCACCTATGACTCTGTCATTAACGACAGGAAGGGATAGCAAAGGAATTAGCATTGCCACCAGCCCATCCCCCAGGGCTTAAGGTACCTTGGAGGAAAGGAAGACTCATAGGAGCTGGATGTGAGGCAGTTTCCAGAGACGGAACTCCAGAGGCAAACCTCTGGCTGCTCTCCTAAAGCACCAGCCTGGGAGGACTGGTGTGCCTGCACAAATGTGAGTCCAGACCAAGGGTGTCACAGCCATGGAAACAGCTATGGTCAGGGGCTAAGAACAACACGGAATTCACTGAGGTGGGCTGGGATTTACAAGTAGGAGCAGGAGGGGAGAGAAAGGAGGGTTGGGCTATGTGGCTTGGGAGTTTCTTGGGAGCCACCCTGAGGCCCAAGTCCCCCACCAATATGCACACTGATGCATCTACACAAACCCAATATGGAAGACTCTCCACTGCAGCCTCAGGCCTGTGGGGCTTCCATCACCCCCTGCTCAACAGCACCTGCATGTAACTATTAAAATCTACTGACCTTTTTGCATTTTATTTGGCCGCATATGTAAATATAGACAATATCTTTTCCTTTGTTTAAAGAGACATTTTCATTTGTGTGTGTGTGTGTGTGTGTGTGTGTGTGTGTGTGTGCCTGCCTGAGTTTATGTGCACTGTGTGTGCAGGTGGCCCACAGAAGGCAGGTTGAGAGGGTACTGGCTACCCTGGAACTGGAGCCACCTATGAGGCTGCTTAGAACCAAAGCCAGGTTTTCCCAGGAGCTGTACTTGCTTCTAGCCACTGAGCCATCCCTACATCCCCGCTAACATTCTTGACAGTGTGGCTGGCTTTTGCTATTGCCTTGCTTTAAATGAAGTTACAATCCGTGTGATCTTTAATTTCAATTCATTGAACACGAGGCAAAGAACATGAAAACACCTAGTCAGACTTTGACCACTGGTAACACCGAGGTCCACCTCTGTTTTTTGCTGGCTTCTGCTGCAGGGGAACAGAAAACCCTCACTGATAGCTGGGACATCAGAACAGGCATGGGTAGCATTTCAGATCTGGTCTCTTCTCGGATCATGATGTAGTTGTTGGGGTAACCTTAGCCTACTGAAGCTTCAGTACCTCTCCCATTTCTTGGCAGCACCGGGTATATAATCAGAAACACTTGCAGTTCCTTAGAATTTAAAAATCATATAAAGAGGTAAAGGTATCTGGGCTTTAAGCAAGGCCATTAAAATACAGCTGCTTCCTCTTGGTCAAAAGGATAGAATTTAGATTCCACCTCTGGCTCTAGGTAGGGATATAATGTCTAAGCTGCTAAAACCTAAGAGTCACTCCAACTGGTCCTGCAAATCGCCTGGCCTAGGGATCACCCCTCTGGAAGGCTGATTTCCTTAACTGAGGAGATTGGAGGGATAATTATCCCCTTAGTGAGATAAAACACTTTTCCTTCCTTCAAACTCCTCCGTGGGGCAGACAGTTCCATCAGACAGCATGGTGGAGAACCTGTGCTGTGTGGCTTGCCTTCAAATGCAACTTTTTCTTTCTCTTTAGCCTTTTTTCCCCCTGGAATTCTGGGCTTGGTCACTGTTGCCAAAGCCTCTCCACCCCGCTCACACCTGTTACCTTTTGCAATGTGGTGTGTGGTTGCTTGTCTACCAGGACCTGCTTGCAGGATGATCCAGCCTAATGCAAAGGTCATAGCTTCCTCTCTTCTCTACTCTATTTTCCTTTCCTGGCAGATCCGAAAATTTACAGCTTGCCTGGACCATCTTTCTCTTAAACCCTACTAAAGTTCTCCCTGGAATTCCTTTTGACTCTGTTTCTAAATTTGGCTTTCAAAATGCAAGTTTTGAGTAATTCCTACACTGGCGCTGTACTGACACCACTTAACCCCTCCTTCCAAATCCGTCTATATCCTTCCCCCACCCCGGGGGGTCTCCCTCTAAAAATCTGTGACCTTTTCTTTATTAGTGTGAGTGTGGATGTCCATGTGTGTACCCCTCTGGGTCCATTTAGTGTTGTTTGTATGTGTACGTGTTCAGGGCGTTCCTAAATTATTGATGAGGGTAAGAACAAATAAGGTTCCATTTCCTGTAACGCAGCTACAGCGCCAGCCAACGGTTCACTCTCTGGGGGCTGGAAGGCAAATGAAGACGAGGGTGTCCAACACCCCTCCCCCCCAAGTTCATTGGCTTTAACCAGATGGGCAAGCTTAACTGAAGGGATGGATGCTGGACAGTGGTGTCCTGCTTTGGAGAGGTGGACCATGTGACCAAAATTAACTGTTCTCCTCTTGTTATCTGTGATCCTTCTGAAAGGTCGGTCAACAATTAGAATTTTAACAATCGTAGAGAGGTTGGGTGAGGGGATACAGCCTGGTCTACAGCCTGATTAAAATTTATCCTAGGCTATCTTTAGCTCCCTTCACAGGCACCTACTGTGCTCCTCTGTATGTGTGGTAGTTTGCATGAGATGTCCTCCACTTGGGCCCTAAACCCCTGTTGCTGTAAACTGCAAATAAACCCTTTCTTCTGTAAGTTGCCTTGGTCATGGTGTTTTATCACAGTCACAGAAAAGAAACTAAAACAATGTGTGCACTAATGCCATTGTGGTTATGAGGTAAGTCTCTTGGAACATACAAGGACCCTAGTCTCCACCAAACAAAGACTGAGCACGTCACCAAATGGCATCTGATGCCTACAGCTGAGATAGTCTTACTTTTCTGTACCTCTCTTACCTGATGTTTCCACAGGAATATCTGAAAAGCATCTTGACTTATGAGTTTCTTTGTCCTATTACTATAAAAACACGATGATACCATCACCATGTTAGAGCGTGGAGTTTGTGGTAAACAGAATGTGTTACTGGCATCTAGTCACTTGTATTTGGCTCTAGAGAACTGAGTTTTGGGGCTGACCCCCCTCAACCCTTAATTTGTTAATTACAGACAAATCTTATAGAGAAAGTTTTGCTACTAGCAAAAGGGTTTCTTCCTTTTCCCTGTAATCAAGCAGCTGTTTGTAGGGGTTGAAAACAGGTAATATACAACTATCATGGTCCAGCAATCTATATGTTCAAACTCAAGGGGTACATCCCTTAATCCTTAGACCCTGCTAATGAGGACAAAATAAAGAATCCAGGGCATAGGTTCTGGTAGAGGGGTTGAGGGGCTTCAGCCTAGCAGCCTCAGTCATGTCCCTAGAGAGTTCAATCACCTTCACTTGAGGGACACAGACAACTATGGAGACAGAGGATGTGATCGTGTGGTCTTAGGAGTCTTCATCCTTGGCTTTCCCTCTGTGCACAGACATGCCAATTTTCCTCTGCAAGGGGAGAGTGAGAATCAAGGCCTGTGTACTTTTTTTTTTTTTTTTGATACTCTCTGGATCAGCACCCAACTTCCCAGGGAGGAAATCTCTGCCAACGTCTCAGCCCACTGATGGGCTGTCTCCAGTTTCTGGAGCAAGCATTTCATGGGGTGTATGTGTTTGAACATCCACATGTGGAAAGGGTAGACAGGCTGGAGTGACCCTGGGGGATGGGGAGGGTGAGATGTGGATGCTGATGGGGCACCGAGGAGCCAAGACTCTGGCAGGACCTTACTCTGCTACTGCTTGACAAGGCACTAAGAAGGCACAGGGCTGGGTTCCTTCATGAAGGTCACCAGAGAGTCCCAACACACACACACACACACACACACACACAGCAGATTAGCAGATGAAATGGTTCCCATGGTAACAATTGGACAAGCACATTGCTGCAATCAGCATTAATTTAAAATATTTTTCCCAGTCTCCTTGGAGTTGGTTTGTGAACACAAGTGCTTGCCAGCTCTCTAATCCCAGGCACCCTTTGAAATCCTATCCAGTGTGTGTGTGTGTTGAAACTGAGCCAATTAACTGAGAGGAACTGGGTGGGTCCAGTGGCGCTGGCAAGACTGTGTTTACCAATTAGTTTTTTTTTTTATGATGTAAATGCTGCACCCCATGCAGCAGGAATAAAAGCGAGCGGCACTCAATATGAAACTGTTAATTGCATTTTCAGAGACACAGCTACAAGGTGAAACTAATCACGGAAATGATAAGCGGTTCCAACACCTACAGCGCTCTGCCTTGCACCTTCCACTAATCTGTATTAAAATGGCCCCCTTGGTCTTTCCAGCAAAGGAAAACATAGCATTTGGTATAACCTGCCAACGCTAAGGAGGGAAAATGTGTATATATGGGAAGCAATACAATGAACAATTTTCATTTAAATTGGATTAATACTGTTAACAAACACCATTGCAAAGGGCAGAAGGACTTTTTTTTTTTCTACTTCTTGTTTTTCCTTTTTGCTACAAAATTATAGGAAATTGTATTTGTGAATAAAGAATGCCAGTGCATTCTGACAAGGGAGGCTCAATGTGGATGAGCTTGTTAAAGAAAAAAGAGCCACGGTAATTAGTGAAAGTTGGCTTTCCCATCCGAGAAGATCAAAGAGGCCTCTGCAGAAGCTCTGGAGAGACATGGGGGGAATCTTGGGCCCGTTTGCCTTGAGAACCAGCAGGCCTATGCTAGGTGGGAGAGAGGCCAGATGAGGGCCTGTGCACAGCTCCCTCCTCTTAGGTGGGAGTCAGACATACGGACGGAAGGATGGACAGACTCTTAGCAGTCAATGGGGATGGACTGTTTACCTCATAATCAGGAGCTTGAGAAGCCAAGAAGTGTAGCTTGGAGACTCTGGCTGATTCCCAGCTGCTTCTCTGCCCCTGAGTGGAGGCATGTCACTCTTAGCTGGAAGGTCACTGTGATGAAATACCATGACCAAAAGCAACCAGGGGAGGGAAGAGTTTACTTCATCTCAAAGCTCTCGGGTTATACACCATTGCTGAGAGAAGACTGGGTGGAGCCTCAAGTGAGGAAACTGGAGGTAGAGACTGAAGCAGAGGCCATGGAGGATCACTGCCTATAGACTTATACCCATGGCTTGCTCAGCCCGGATTCTTATAGCACCCAGGTCTACCTGTGCCCTGTGGTTTGGGTGGGTCCTTTAGGCTGGGACCACCTACATCAATCTTTAATCAAGAAAATGCCCTTCAAACTCGCCCACAGGAGATCCAGTGGAAGGATTTTCTCTACTGAGGTTCCTCTAGCTTGTATCAAGTCGACAAAACAAGAAAACCAACCAGGACAACCTCAGGTTACATGGTAGCCAGAGGCTGCCATCCCATAATCCCTCCCCTTGAGAGTTAATCAAAATGGTTCTATAATCGCCGGGGAAAGCTGTCTACTTTAGAAATGGCATAGGAATGGGATTCTCCAAAGGGGCTTTAAGGGGTAGACAGGCTGTGGGACAGTTACCCCAGAGCTTAGGCCTCAATTCCTCTTCAAGCAGGAAAATTAAGAAGGGCATGGGTTGGCCATAGAGGAACTGAAGGGCTCATGACCACACTGCACCCAACATGAGCCTGGGGACAGTTGGAGCTGCAGGAAGGAGCCACCGCAGGTCTGTAAGCATCCCAGCCTACGCATGAGTCTGTACCATGTGTAGTCGCTGTCTGAGGCAGAATGATCCTGTGGGGTCATCCAAAAAATGGCTCATCAGAACCCTGTGGTCAGTCATTCTGGAGAAGTTTGCCTCTCATCCCTCTTTGTTCTTAGTGAGGTTGCAGGTCACTATAATTATAGAGATTAGCTGAACTTTAATCTCTGCTCACAGCCTAGCATCAGAGTTCGCAAGTCCATCCACCCTCTTGGTGTGGGATGGCACCCAATTCCAATGTCTACAGGTGTCTGTTGGTGAGAGCCATCAATGCACACCCCTTTCCTGAGGCTGAGTGAGCTGTGGACTTGAAGATTTCCATCACTTTCTTCACCCTCGAGGCTAGGATAAGGGGCAGTTTGCAGATGGTGAGATGTATTTAAAAGACTAGCCCCATCCCTCACACCCTGAGTGGAATGCATAGATAGCACTCACTGTTTGCATGGTAACTAGTGCCACAATGACATTGGGAAGGAAAGGCATTGGTGCCCACACAGGTACCCATGACTTGAGGGTAGCAGCTCATAGGCTCAGATGCGCTATTGTTAGAGACAAAATCTAATGGTTCCTCTTCAGAGGTACCTGATGTCAGCTGAGGCCCATGGACAGCCAACATCAGATTCCTGGTGATCCTTGCTGGTCTAGCTATCCTGCCCATAAACTCTGACAAGCCATCTCTTCCCCAAATTAGAAGTTTAAGAGTAGAACCACTCAACAGCAGAATGTCCTTCAAGGTCATGCCTGAACTTTATAATGAACAGTATGTTAAGTGTAGACATGAACTCGCACATGGTTTCTGTGGAGAAAAAGGCAAACATAAGTGATGGGTGGGGAGATAAGACCTAGGTGGTATGTAAGGTTATACCCCGACTCCCTGTCATTCAAGAAGGGGAGGAAAGGCCACATGTTTGGGCTTATAAACTGTTTCGTGCACTCAATGAACATGCCATACTGGCCATTCTAGGCTGGTTCTTGCGTCTAATACTCTATGAATTGAGGGTCATTTTGTCTCATTGGGACCTTGCCCATAGGCACAGAGCCTGCTAGATCCATATCTACTGCTCACTCTAGGAACGTGCTGGGAGCTGCACCATGGGCACTGTCTCTGTGAGTGAGTGTACCTTGGCCTTGGGGACATATTTCAGAAAAATAATCCATCTTCCTTTAGGCTTGGCATTTCTTTCCCCAGTCTGCCTGGCTAAACGCTGTTAGGTACGTGGGAGGTTGTTTCTACTGGGTTCATTTCTCTTTAGGGATATTAGAAAAAATACAATGTGGTGTATTGGGCTTAAGGATATTTTTGATGTGTGTAAGTATCTTGCCTTTATGTATGTGTACTACATGTGTGTGTGAACCCGCAGAGGACAGAAGAGGGCATTGGATCTACTGGGACTGGAGGTACAGGTGGTTGTGAGCTGCCATGGGGAGCCTAGGAACTGAGCAGCAAGAGTTTTTAACCTCTGAGCCATCTCTCCAGGTACACAGGAGTTTTCTTTAAAGAATATACGTGTGTGTGTGTGTGTGTGTGTGTGTGTGTGTGTGTGTGTGTGTGTGTGTTATAATAAGATGAACTCACCAGCAACTCGGGACTCATTCTAATATGATTCATGAGCATAGGGTGCACACAATCACAGAGTGCACAGGGCACACATGAATTTGGAGTGCATAGAAGCATGGGTACACGGGAGCTTGGGGGTTAAACAAGAGTAGAGCGTGCACACTCATTTGGTGTGAATAGGAGCATAGTGTGCACACAAGCACATGGTGCACATGAATATGGGCACAGAAGCACAACAATATGGCGTACCTTTGAGCAGATTTCACAGGAGCACGGGTTGCACACGCGTGTGGAGTGAACAGGAATGTTGGGGTTACAAAAGCATGGGTGTACAGGAGCATGGGATGCGTAGTGTGGGTGCACACCAGCGTGGGGTGCATGCAAGTATATTGTCCCCGTGGGTGTGGCGTATGGATGAGTGTGGGCTACACAGAAGCAAGCGTAAGAATATGGGGTACACAGAAATGTGGGGACAGCATTAATAGACTGGCTCTGGTCTATCTGGGCATCCCTGCGGCAGACGCTAACATGGACAGTATCATCTCAATTCCTACCATGTAGTTAGTTCCCAGGACTGCCCCACAGAGAAATGACACCAATACAAACAGATGCTGTCTCTGGCTGTGGACCAAGAGAGGTCTCCTGATTCTAGTGCTGTTTGGTAGAATATTTAGCGAGTAAATTATGCTTTATACACTTCTAACATTCAGATACTTGCTAAGTTAGTGATAATTCTAGTTATCATCTGGGTTGGCCTATGATGAGACTCTCTCTCCAGTCTTCCCATGGGTAGATAAAGGACTGTGGTGAAGGCACCAGGAGGTGGCGTCAGGCCATGCGGTGTGAGCATGGTGATATGTGTCTAATATAGCCAAAAAAACCCTCATTTTATAGATGCCACTGTTTAGTGATTTGTAAAATACTTAAGACATGAGTATTTAAATAGAACAGGTATTTGTTTTCAAGGGCAGTTATACTTAAAACCTAAACCTAGAAGGTCAGGTACCAAGGTTCAGAGGAAAGGAGTTTGTGTGATATAATGCCCTGGTCTCATTGTATGCCATGATACAGCCCAGCCAACTGCAGCCTCAGCATAATACAGGCCTGTCTCACTGCCACCGCCTCAGCCTGTTTGCCCAGGCATGGGAGGCCTATATATGCACAATTCTGTACTTTATCTTTACCCAGCTAAGAGGAGTCAGTGTTCAGGAGTCAGAACACTGTCTCTCACAGTTCAAGGACAATATCCAGATGCCTCTTCCTTACCTATTAATTCCATGGGTGTCTTCACTCTGCCTCATCCTTCCAGGACACCTGGAGCTGGAATCCCTCCTCTCTCCTAGCAAGGATTGACCAAGTTGTGTCCACCATGCTCTGCCAAAGGCATACCACAGCCAGCTCCTCCCTTCCCTTCCTTTAATGTTATTCAAAACAATGCTAGTCCTCCAACCTCTTCTACCAGTCCGCTTCCTCTAGGCAACACTAGAAACATGGCTGGCACCTCACACCACAGCATCTGCATGCCTGTCCATCCAACTAGGGCTTTTTTAAAAACACATCTACATCGAACATATACAGCATTCCTCTTGTAATTGCACAAGCTATATAGTAAGTGGCAATTTGCAGAGTGTTCACATGGCTTTAGGTTTTATAACTTAAAGTAATACACACACCAGACATGTGTAGGTTCTATGCAAACCGGTGTCTCAAGCCAGGGGTTTGAGTATCTAAGGGTCTTGATTCCCCTTAGGAGGGGGTCCTACAGTCAGCTCTACTCACATGTCACAAGACACTCAACTACTCATGGAAGACAATGGGAACAAGAAGAGAAACATGTATTGAGGCTTTAGGGCATAATATCATCATGATACAGTGACTTCCGATGTGATTGATGAGGCCCCAAAGCCGCTTGGACAAATACAAGATGGAGGCAGAGATAGACAAAGGGAATCAGTATAAACAGAAAGGGCAGATATTTTATGCTGTGAAGGTGGAAGCCAAATGTTAGCCCAGGCCTCTGTGAGCGGAGGCTTTGTGGGATTCCCACTCAGCACCAAGCAAACATCCCCCTTGGCTGCTGTCCTCTTTATTTGGCAAAGATAGGCACCACCATCCTCAACCCCCTCACTCCTCCCTGCCAGGGTTAACTGTTAGGGGAAACCTCTCCACCAGCTGAAGCAATCGTGACTTGAAGAGGATTTGGTTTTCCTCCACTGCCCTGACATAATTCTCTCCTTGGATGTCTGTCCTGAAAATTTGTAATACATACATACATACACATATGTGTTATATAGTAACTGCAGGAAATTAAAAAAAAATTAGTAATTTCTGAAGATGGAAGAGACTGAGAAGCAAAAAGAGAAAAATCATCTCCAATGCTGCCGAAGTTGGCTACCTTCAAGGCTGGCTACAGTCCGCATAGCTATGTTATAACCTACTGTTTTTCAAAGATGTGTTGATAATATTCCATTTTAATACATCAATTACAGACCTCCTCCCCACTGCCTTGCCAATGCCAGTGTGCTTCTCCCAAGTGAAAACTTTGCCTCACCCATATCGGTCACTTTTCGATGATTTGCTGACATCCCCTTGGCTTCTAGAATTTTAAGTGCACAGCGGGCGCCAGGAAGGAGATGTACGTACACCATTCCGAGCAACCGAAGTTGTGAGTGAAAAGATGCCCGTAACAGTGAGTGAAGTGGAAGAAAGAAGGAGAAGTAGATGGGGTTAACGTGTAATTTACTGTGGTCTTAGCCTTCAGTGACAGCCTGTGCGGGCATGATGACCTGTGGTCTAACATCCCCGTTTGTACATTTCATCCCAGCCCAGAAAGACTATTAGAACTGTAATAATTGGTTCCAATAAAATCAAGTGGACGTTAGTGTGCCAGAATTCACCAACCTCAGCTGTGGGCATTGATAGTCCTGCAGCCAAGAATGAGCTAACCCCATTAGGTCTTGAACGGTGTAGAGAAAAGGCTGCTGACTTAACCACAGCCCCCTCACGGACTCATTCCTCAATAGGCATCCCAAGGGACTGGATGTGCCCCTGGGGCCCCCAGACAGGGAGGGTTTCTCACACAATAGCACCCGTTGGTTTCAGCCTCAGAGCGGGGCCAGCACAACCTGTCACCTCCTTTGCCACCGTGGGAAAAGGTCACATGCAGCCCTAGCCCCAGACGGCAGACTTGGTCTCTGGGGGAAAATATCTCCCTGGGACTTTGTTCTAGTATCTATTGGCCCAAATATGCTGGGCTATAAACAGGGGCAGTGAACAAGAATTGTAGGTGTTCATGACACACTGTTCATAAACTGTCAAAGGACTTAGCAAAGATGGCTGCAGTATTGCCTCCCACTGACCCGTCTTGGGTTGCTAGTCACCAGACTCTTTCTCCGACTCTTGGGCAAAGGATTCCTGGGACAAGAACAAAGCCTATGTGGGTCCTCAAGTGGGAACCTGTTCTGAATTGAGGTGGGGATGCTTCCTTACCTCTGTTCCACCTCAGAGGGCATCCCTAGAAATGCTGGATGAGGATGGAGCTCAGGACACCTATATCCTTTAGCCTGCGTATGACACAGACCCACTGGGCTGTGGTGTCTCAGTTGACCATATGGGCAAACCACACTACACAGATTATTCTGAGAGAAAAGCCATCCAGGGAGCGACGCTTCCTGAATAGTGTCTCACCTGAAATCCATGTTGCACAGTGCTCTGCTCTGCTGCTTAAGCCTTTTCAGTGAAAAGTATGCATCTGAATTCTTTGTGGGTATGCATGCTCATGTGTGTGCACAAGCACGTGTGTGGGGTATATGTGTACATGTATACATACATATGTGTGGAGCTCAGAGGATAGATAACCTTGGGTGTTGTTCCTCAGGTGCTTTCCCCCACACAGCAGGATCTAAAATGTTACGTGTTTTGCTTTTAAAAGCAAACTAAGCCAAACAAAGCAAAGATTTCTTGAAGCATGGGGACCACAGGGTCTCATGGGCTCTGGCAGTGTCTGGATGTTCACCACAGTTAGAGTCTGGCTTCCTCCTTGCAGTGGGTCATCAGAGCAGGGGTTGTGGTGAGAGGTGCCAAGGGAAGCCGGCCATGTTGTCTTGTCCCAATCACAAGGGAGGCAAGGTCCAAGAAGGTCCTGCTGGACTATTCTAGCTTGTGGGGAACCCTTGTGTGAGGGACAGGCAAATAGATGCCAGTTTTACATCTAATTACTAGACAACCAGGCAAAATGATGGCTCTAACAGTATTCTCACCTGTCCTTTAGATACCGAATACATTGATTGTCTAAACTCATTCTCGCTGTTCAAAAAAGAATGCAGCTAGAGGCCCCAGCATGATATACGTGGGCAGTTTCTATCCTCATTGGTACCTTACATTTGGTTCCACACACACCAGCATCTTTACCCACAGTGCACCTGGAACGTGTGAGGCTTGCAGGTGTCTCCTCTGGGTCTACTTGTCTATGGAAACAAATGTCCTTTCTTAGACAAAATAAACCCTACTACCTGGACACATGTGAGTACCAGGAGCCTCAATCAAGCAGCTACACACACACACACCATATACACTACACATACCACACGTACATACTCCACACCATCCACATACTACACACACCACAACACATACTACATACCATCCACACACACACACAATATACCATCCACACACACTACATAACACACACACATACTACACACCATCCACACACACTATACACCACACACACACCACACACACATACTATACACCATCCATACACACTACAAACACTACACACACATTACACACACACACATATATTACACACAGACACACTACACACACACCACAACACATACTACATACCATCCACACACACACACACATACACAATATACCATCCACACATACTACATACCACACACACATACTACACACCATCCACACACACACTATAAACACTACACAAACACATTACACACACACATATTACACACACACACTACACACACACCACATACACAAATTTGTGGATCGGGTAAATGTTAGCAGTAAGGATTAGAAGCAGATATAAAATATTGAACAAAAACTAAGACACTTAAAAAGATCCGCCGTGTGGAGGGCAGCTTTTCCAGGTAATTGACACGGGATCAGAAAGCTGCCCCCAGGAAGGAGCAGGCAGATCAGCCTTGGGATTAACTAGCAGGCATGGCAGACATTGAGACCTGAGCGGATTTGCCCCTCTCTTCAGTTCCCATTGTCTGGGTCTTATTTCCTTGCGCCCGGTTGTCTTTGTGATGGAGGTAGCAGCTGTGACTGGCAGGTAATGGCAGGCTCAAGGATGCTGCATTTGAACGAGGCCTTTCCTTTCAGTTCCATTTGCCAAGCTCCTCCACGCTGACCCGTCTCAGCTTCAGATAGCAATTTAGATGGAGGCTGGGCTGCAGGGCGGGAGGAGGTCAGCAGGCTGTGTGTGTTTATTATTACTTAGATTTCATGGTTTCATGTGGTGTAAGTGTCTATTTAGGGAACAGTTTAGAATCGGTTCCTCTGCTATTGAGCTATTTCCCTAGACATAAATTCATAAGAAAATGCCAGAGACAATGAAACCTGTATCTCTATGAAGTCTGGAAGGTGACAGCCCACCCTGGTTGGGGTGGCTCCTCTGAGAGGTTAGTGTGCCTTGTGAGATGAGCCCGGTTTCTCAGACGGATACCAATGACTTCAGGTGAAGCCTAGAAGAACTGACACTTGCTAGGTTGGTTCTGTCCAAAGGCGGAAAACTCCGCTACAACTCATTGCCGGTGAACATTATCTTTCACTGGGTTATTTGCACTATAAACCTGGGTGATTCCTTTATCCCCACAGTTGTCACGAAGTTAAACAGGCTTCTGGATAGAGGCAGAACCAGGGCTTTGCATCACCAAAATGTGGTTGGGACCTCTACCATGGATGGGACACCCACAGCTCTCTATTGTAGTGCTTTCCAAATCTGTCCATGAAGACAGGACACAGTGATAGTTGGCACCTGGGCATTTTCCGCCAGGCTCCCAAAGTGGCCTCCTTCCATGTCCTGGGTGAGGTCAAAGGCCCCTCCTCAGTACTTGGGGAGCTCTGTATAGTATAATTAGTTCCAAGCTTCCAGGTCAAAGCTCAGCCCAGGTCGGGCAATGGCGAAATATAATCCACATAGCTACCCGTGCAGGATGCATGGCCTCTTCCTTCATGTTACCCTGTTCATCCAAAACTACCCATTCTGTCCCAAAGGTTCCTTGGCACACCCATTGGTCTGGTGCTACCCAGCCTTTACAGCCCATCCTGGGATTGTTGCTTAGAACTGGGCTACTTCTCTGGTCCAGTGTTCTCTAAAATCTCCAGGATGCAGCTCACTCTACCTCCCCCTGGAGACCTCAACACCATCAGTTCACAGGCTGCACCTCCCCACACAAAAACTGTCAAAAACATGAGGGTTAGAGAGAAAGGCTAGGCTGTTCTGAGTCCTACTGCTCTCTCTGTCTCCTCTCTCTCTCTGTCCCTTACCCTCCCCTCCCCCCACAGGCACCACTCACCCCAAGCCCTAGGATTGTGTTTATATTAGCTCTGCCTCCTCATGCCTTTCTCAGAGTTGGGTCCACTGAGGTGCTAGGTTAGGGAAACTAGGGTTAACACCCCCCAGGAATCTGATGGCTGAGCTCAGGCGCAGGATGTCTTGAGGTCCCAAAGGAAAGGAAGCAAAAAGCCTTGGGGAGGGTAATACTCAGGCTGCTGCATGGCATTTTGGTCTACAAAGAGGGCGAGGGTTTGAAGATTAGGTGATTCTGAGGCATAGGTCTGCCTGTGAGCTGCTCTGAGGAGATGTCTAGGAATGAAACCAGGCAGGAGGCTGCTGTGCATCCAAATGCTATCTGTAGCAATAGACCCAATAAGACCACTGAATGGATTTCTACATGTAAGTCAAAAACACCAAAGGAAATGTCCCCAGTGACCAGAAGCTCAGCAAGTGATGCCAGGTGGTTAACTAGCCTAAAGAGCTCATGAAGGTCAGCCCTAATTAAAATTTCTGGTTACGAGGCAAAGCAGAATATCCCAGAGTTCAAGGTCAGCTTTACCGAGTGCTTGAATAGTTTTCTGTTCTTTATAGCACACTGGGAAATGGTGAAATATCCTGCCAAACACGCGAATCTTTAACTACAAAAGAAAAGACAAGATGGACACATTGGCCCAAGCCTGAAATCCCAGCAGTCAGGAGGCTTAGCCAGGAGGATCTCGAGTTCAAAATTGATCAGGGCCATATCATGATTTGTGAGGCCAGCCCAGGGGGCAACTCAGAGAGACCCTGTGCCACAATAAAAGAGTAGAGCAGGGAATGTACCTCAGTGGTAGAGTGCTTGCTTGCCTAGCTCAGGGGTTCAGTCCCCAGTTCTGGGAGTGGGCATGGGATGGGATACAGTAATCAATGTAAACAATGGCTTCTGAAGGACAAAGGTACTGAAGGCTCCTGTTTGCTATGGGCCCCAGCCATCCTGAGCACACAGTGAGTACTCCCTAACAACTGCCTGCTTAGGCTTTCCCGCAGATCTTTCTCCATGCCCAAGGCTGTGATGATGAAGCATTTGTCATGGTGTTGAGGAAGAGGGTAGTTTATGAATATTCCCAGCTCATACAGCTGGAGAACAGCTGTTGCCGCCATTGAAAGGGAGGCCTGCCAGCTTGCCCACTCGTAAATTCTGTGCTTCCCTGAAAAAAATAAAATAAAATGCATGCATATATAAAGACTTTGCATCTCTCCGCACAACAGACACCTGGCCACTCACAGGCACAGAACGTGGAGTGGCGGGATGAGGCCCCGTTCAGATAAGCAGCTCCTGGGTGGATAGCATAGCACGCAGTTGAAGTGACTCGACATGCATCGCATGGTCAAAGGAGTGGGTTGGGTGCAAATGTCCTCTGCTGTGGGATCAGGAATGAGGTCAGATGCCAGCAAGATGTGTGATCTGGTTACCTGGCTTTAAAAAGTGGCAGTTTTTCAAGGACAGCACTCACTGTGATCACCATTTCTCACCCAACTCCACACAAGAGGGAGTACCCTTTGGGAAGCAGAAGTGGCTGGGGGCGTGGTTGGGGATGATGTCTGCACAAAGGGGCCCATTTCCAACCGGAAGGAGGGAGGGAGAGAGGGAGGGAGAGCTGCTTCACAGTATAGTTTGCCATCCACGAGCTTGTCCTTGAGGCCAGAGCACAGAAACAGCAAGCTCCCTGCAGTCACGGGCTTCCGATGCTGCTACAGCACCAGAGAGCCCCTTCACAGCCACACAGGGTGAGGAACACACCGAACCTCCGCCCAGGTGGTTCAGAACCGCCAGCAATAAGTGAACTTAGTGTCCCCCACACACACTCGGAGGGACTTGTTGGACCCCTTCCTGTATCCCTGTGGCTTTAAAATCCCAGTGGTGTGCACAAAGGATGAAAGGAAGGTGTCACAGGCCACCCATGATGGCGGACACCTCATGCTTACATGGCACACCGTGGCCCTCGGATTTTCATAAATTTAATTGACCCTCCAAGCAACCCGTGAAGTGCTCATGATAAGAAAATTTAAGACAACTTTATCTGAGCTCTGTGGTTTCGTATGCTAACAAGTGAGGAAATGTCCAAATCAGACTTTGGTTAAGTAGAAGATGATTGACTGGCGCAGGAAACAGGAGGGGGAACCACGAAGGGCTAGAGCTATGTATACATTTCGTGAGACGAGGGGAGCAGCAACAGAGCAGGGGTGACAGGAAGGAAGTGAAGGGAGCCCCGCCCACCACCTGCCAATGCAGACCCTCATCCCTGCTTGCTGGAGACTCTGCTCCTTGCTGGAACCTTGTACTACCCAGGGAGCACTATGGTATGTGTGCCCCCTCCTCACTTTGACTAATCAGGGTACTCTACAACTAGTTCTAAATCGTGTGCACCTCCACTGAGGATAGTCTTCAGGGAATCAGGAACGAGGAGGGTGGGAAGAGCTCTGTGCTAGGCTTGCAGAGGAGGGACCATGGAGCCGAGGCTCTCAGTCGCCAACTGCATGGAACCTTGGGCTTCCCATGAACTGGGAGCTTCCCTTGGGGAATGAGGGGGGCTGCGGTAGTCCACATCGTTAACTTGGCAGACCTAGGATCACATTAGCCTCTGGGAATACCTGTAAGGGGGTTACCAAGGCTGTGTTAACCGAGATGGGGAGACCACCCTGGGTGTGGGTTCTACCATTGCATGGGCTGGACTTCTGAACTGAATTAAGGGGGGAAAGTGAGCTGGGCTCCTTCATCCATCTCTCTCTGCAAGCCCTTAAAGGTATAATTCGGAATAAGCTTAAGTTGCCTTGGTCGGGCACTTTATCCTCTCTGGAAGCTCTTGGTGGCCAGGCATTAGCATCATGACCCTGTCCCATTCCCCGATGGCAACCTCAGAAACTGATAATATGTGACTACAGAGGCCTGGTCCCTCTCCACCTTTGCTATGCACTGCTGTGGGTGGCTGGCCACACCTCTTTTAGGTGGCCCATTCTCCACACCACACCCTCACTGGCAATGAACCTAGCTGGTGTCTCAGAACACCAGCAGCAAGTGATGGCTCTGAGATGAAAGGGTTTGGAACTTTGAGGGGTAGGTGGCAGGCTCAGAAAGAAAAGCATGCCCTCTTGCTGCTCCTGTTTCTTGGTGTGAACAGCCTGGTTACACCTCTGGTGTGAACAGCCTGGCTATACCTCTGGTGTGTATACCCTGGCTACACCTCTTGTGTGTATAATCTGGCTACACCTCTGGTGTGAACAGCCTGACTACACCTCTGGTGTGAATACCCTGGCTACATCTCTGGTGTGAATACCCTGGCTACACCTCTGGTGTTAATAACCTGGCTACACCTCTGGAGTGAATGACCTGGCTACACCTCTGGTATGAACAGCCTGGTCACACCTATGGTGTGAATACCCTGGCTATGCCTCTTGTGTGTATAATCTGGCTACACCTCTGGTGTGAACACCCTGGCTACACCTCTGGTGTGAATACCCTGACTACACCTTTGGTGTGAATACCCTGGCTACACCTCTGGTGTGAATACCCTGGCTATACCTGTCTACAAATCCTCTGGCACTAACCTTTCACTGGACGCTAAGCCTTTGGGATCAGTCAGCTAGCAGGCTGATAACAGAGGTTTACATATTCCTTGGTGCCTTGGGTCCACCCTGCTCTGTTGTCTGCCACTCCTATCCCTTAGATATCTGACTCCTCAGAGCAGTATTTGTGGAGTGCTCATCAATGTTTCACATGCACCACTCTATCTCTGAGGGACAGTGATGACTGACCAGTGAGAGCCCCCATTCCTAGCTCAGACTTTCCAACACTGCACCAGGGGGATTCTATGGCGTCACACTGTTTCCCTTATGAACACAGAAATATAGAGAGGAGAAATGCTATCACGTTCCTTTAGCTACGTCTCCCTGCCCTAATGTCCATTTATTTCCCTAGACTTAATTTCTATGAGTGACAGGGGAACATCACTGTGAATGCTTTAATAGTACATGCTAGGAAGGGTAAGGCCTAATGTCATCATTGTTATGAGGCTATCATACTCACCATCATCCCACCATGCCCACCACTACCATCAGCATCCTCACCAGCATCACCACCTCCTACATCACTGTTAGCATCAGCACCACGAAATCACCATCAACGTTATCACTGCACTTTCTCTGTTATCATCTACACGATGGCATCATCGCCATCACTGTCGGTACCATAGTATCACCATCGCTATCACCAGCATCACACCATGCTTGCCACCACCATGGTGTCCTCTTGGTGGGACTGAGTTCCTGAGTGCCAGCTTCACTCATTCCACTTGCATTCCCATCCCTGGACACCTGTGCGTGTCTTGGGGATCATTCTTAAACTTCTACGGCTAGAACGTGAATCAAAAACTCAACTATTCACGTTCTACTCATTGGAATACTGACAATGGCAGCTTATATGTATCTGGCAGTTATTTTTCAACCATCGTGAACAGAATCTGAGCCTCCTAGACAATCCTCAGAGGCGGACACTATCGTGGCTGTTTCGTGGGGATAAAAACTGACATTTAAAGAGATTGAGTGAACTCAAAAGCAGATTGCCTCCTGAACAGACCTATGAGCCAGAGCCCTTCTTACTGCCTCTTCCCTCTCCAGACCTACAAAGCCTTGTGCACCACCACATACAGACTCACCTCTCCACTGCATCCCATGTCTGGAACACTGGACTGCATCACTGAACCAGCCTCTTGGCTGTGCAGCTGTCTGTTTTCCTGGTCACCTCAGTTCTGGCTCCCTGTGACATCTCTATCTGAAACTTCAAAGATCTCTCTCCTCTGCCTTGCTTTACCTGTTCTCACTGGACCTTGTGGGGTTACAACTCCCTGCTGGTACTGCAGGCCTAAAGCTTGGGCTCACTCATGCCTTCATGAATCCTTAAGCCTAAGGTCTCTGAGTGACATAGTCCCACCTTCACAGTGTTCTACCACACCAGCCATGCGGCCAGAAGGCCCTCAAAGGATGTCTTCAGGGGTGTGTGGTGATCTATAACTGCTGTGTTGGGGTTATCACCTTCAGTGCCTAGAGGACCCAAAAAGAAAGGGGCCTATCTAGGATTATAATGCATTGCTAACAAGTCTCACAACTTTAGGAGAGGAATAAATCACCAGGAGTAATGGAAACACGTTGATGGAGACAGCATGTTCCTGAAAAGATGCATGAGCTAGAATACTTTATAAGTGAACTTTATAACTTTATAAGTTTAAGATACTGTGGCTAGAGCTACTCTGAAAACAGAGGAAGCGTCTAATGAATTCCATGGGATTCCCATTTCTCTTCAAGTAAAATTAAAAAAAAAAATACATTAGAATCAAAGAATAACAGACACAGAACAAAACCTTTAGCCTGTTATGAATACTTGTGGGGACCATTTCCTTTAAGGTGTCTTTGGTCCAGTGTCCTCCAACTTTACCACTACAAAACAAAACTGCCTCATCTTCAATTCTCCCTTTTCACTGACTCACTCTGCTGTCTCGATGGAACTGTCTGGAAACTGCCTTGGTCACTGTTGGAGTCTCGGCAGCCATGTTCCAGGGAGGCTCACCACATCCTCTGGAACCTTTCTTTTAAGCCCTCCAAGACTCACATAGCCTCAGCTTGTATGAAGTGGTCTCCAGGCTTCTCAAAACTGCACACACTCTGAGATACCTGGTCCTCACAGTCATCCAGCTCTGTGGCAGAAACGATGGATCCTGCTTTCTCTACAGAAGGGGCAGGTTCAGTCCAGGCTCAGTTCACTCCATCCCCTCCGCCAACTCCCCCAGTCTGTTCCCAGGTCAAATACTGATGAGCAAAATGGGAACTATGCCCTCATAGCATACATGTCCTGTATGCTATGAATATACGACTATCTTATTGGTTGATGAATAAGGCACTAATTGGCCAGTAGCCAGGCAGGAATTGTAGATGGGGCTACCAGACCAGGAATGCTGGGAAGACGACAGAGAGGAGCCTCAAAGCAGCTGTTGCCAAACAAGCAACAGGTCCAGGTGTTCTCCAGAAAGATAAGGCCATGTAGAAATACACAGATTAGCAGGTATAGGTTAGTAAGAGAGAGCTAGCCGGTAAGAAGACTGAGCCAACAGTTTACAATTAATATACGTCTCTGTGCATTTATTTGGGGCTGAAGGGCAGCAGGAGCAGAGGGAGAGAAACCTCTGTCTACAAATGGCGCCCAAGGTGAAGCATGAACCCACGACCCTGAGATTAAGAGTCTAATGCTCTGCTGACGGAGCTAACAAAACTGGGAACTTGGCGCTCCCGTGCTGAGCATGAGAACGCAAGGGGCCGTCTGCAGTACCAGAGCATGCAGCGCCATCATCCTGGTTCAGGCTATGTGGAACCCTTGTCCTCGCTGTGAATCCTTCAGCTGCCCACTGGGCTTCCAGGAATCCCCTCTACACAGGCACAAAAAGCAGGTGTCAGGACAGTGGCAGGCTCAACCTGATATGAATCACCAGCACACAACTAAGGGGCTGGGGTAACCTGGAGACTTGTGTCTCCTTAGCCTCCTCACTAAAATACAGCACCCTGTGGCCTGTTGAGCATGCTATAGAGACCAGAGGCCATTAATGATGCTATGGTGAGTGACACGGGTTAGGGGGGAAGGACCCGCATAGCTCTGTGTTTGGCAGCCAGTGCTCCCTCCGGCTGATGGGGACGCCTGGCTCCAGATGCTTTGCCTGTGGGAGAATGGGTATGGAGAGAGAGTGTGCACTGCCCCAGAGATGTACACAGTCTGCGGAGCCCTCCTGCTTTGTCCACCTTGTGTGAGGTGCACTGGAGACATAGGGAGCTCTCTGCAGGGGCTGCATGTAAAGTCGCAAGTGCTTAGTGGAGCTGAGTTACCCATGGGACAGGATTTCCTCCATTGTGCTTTCCTGGCGGGCACTGCCCCTCCCTCTCCCATTCAGTGACGCACGGGCAGCGGTGGCGCTGATTATAAAGCGTCCCAGCTGGTAGCAAGTTCACTTCATCTCTCTTCAAGCACGCTTTTTATTCAGTTCACATAGGAATCCAATTAGCATATCATTGTGACTGATTAAATATGCCTCATGTAAATTTACACGTCAAAATATACACTGTGCTTAAACAAGCAGGCCTGGTTGGTGCATCCATAATGGCTCTGCAGGCTCATCCGGCACCAGCACAGGAGCCTGGATGGAAATGTATGGCCACTACCTGATGGCATTGGGCATGGGAGGCAGGGGGCTCATACTTGATGGATAGTGGATATAGACATTTGTCTCTCTTTGTCTCAGGCGAGAAGCTATTGACAAGGGAGGCCATCTGCACAGGAGGCTGCCACGTCCAATTAGCTCATCAGGTGACGGAAATTTGGCCTCTGCTCCACAAAGTCCCTGTGCACCCAAGTCGAGACTGTTTCAAAGCGATTGCATTATCTTAGACAGCAGGATTAAATTAATATGGCAAAGACTGCTACTGGAGGGAAAAAAATTTCCAAAATGTGTGTTAATGTTTATTATGCATGGCGCTATCAGGAGTAGTCTTCTTTGACATGCTATTCAATTCCTCATTCATTCAGTCCCTCTCTAGAAAGGAGCAAAGGACCCGCCTATGAATATTGGATTGGGAAAGTTAAATAAAAATAGCGAGCTTTAATTGGATTTCTTAGAAAGCAGTGACTATGACTTATGGGTTACTGCATGGGACTTGAGCACTTACAACCCCAGCACTGGCTTCCTGGGGGAGCAGAGACTTCCTGCTCCGTCATTACTCTACCTTGCATGTTGTCACTTGCTGCAGAATCACAGCACCTTCTGAGCCCTCTTCTTTCCCTGAGGGCCATCCATGGTGGCCTGGGCTATTTCCATCAAGGACGGACCACAGGGTTCTGTGCACATTTCTGCTTGAAGAGACTGAGGCCTGCCTTTCCGCTGGGCTCCATCCCTAAGCTAACCTTAGGGATGGATAAAGGCTCCACCCTACCTGCATCCCGGGGCCAGTCCCTTCTAGAAACTAGTCTACAGGCTACTATCCACACAGGCAGCTCTGTGTAGGAGCTGCATTCTCCATCTCCAGTGACATCAATGAGTAGGTTACTCAAACTCAGCTGCGATCGTTTTTTGAGGCTTGGGAGTCCTGCAGTTGTCCATGAAGGGCATTCAAGGGCAAACCTTGCACTACCCCCCCCCCAAAAAAACACATGAAAAAGCAAATGGAGTTACAGGAAAATCTTCCAACTAGAGTCGACAGACAATGGGAAGCTGGCAGGACATGAAGACCCTCTGCAAGTGTGTCCAGGTGTGGCATTGTGGCCGAGGCTCATCTAGCCACTCAACAGAGCATAGAAAGGAGGGAATCAGTACATTTGATAGATAGAAAGGAAATTTAAGACCAACTTGAGAATCTCACGCCAAATGTGGGCCATCCTGAGTCGGGACAGACATTATGCAAAATGAAAAGGCCGTTTTTCCTGGTGTGTTTTACTGAAACACACTAAAGGGATTAAACTTGTTAGACGTGGTAAAAGAAAAGCATTTAACCATAGCAGGCATGGTCTAGAGAGATGCATACAAATGCGCTTCTCTTCATTTAAATACTGTTCAAAAACCTCTGCGGGAGATCCAGGGAAGCCCTGTAGTTAGTGGGCTCCTATGAAGAGGAACCCTGGAAAACACGTCTGGGTGCAAACTGACACTCACTTTCCAGGCATCTGTGCAGAATGCTGCAGCGCAGCACATGCTCTAACAAGACAGCTGCTCAGCCTCCGTTGAGATTGCTGCTGCACGTGCCGGTGGCGCTTGGGGCACATCCCGAGGCCAAGAAGAAAGCCACCAAGTCCAGCAGTGCTGGGAGGACATCTTTCCACGCAGGCTGCCCTCACGCCTCCTCCTGGGATTACTCACAGGCAGTCCGGGAGCCCAGGAGCTGTCTGTCATTCTTGCCTTCTCCGCCATCTCTTCTGCTCCCTCTTTACAATCCCTCATCTCCCAGACACCTGTGACTGACCCATAGGCTGGCCCAAGATGAAATCATGGCCACCCTGGGTTAGTGCTTTTTTGCTCTGCCTCAGCCACTCTCCGCCACTGTCACAGCAATGCTCAAAGGGCCTGACTCTGCCACTCACTCTCAGATCCCCCCACCGCTGGGCTCTAGTTGCTGCTGCTGCTGCTTCAGTTATGTATTATCTCACATGAAAGGGCTGGCAACTGTAGACATAACCTTCACCGTGCTCATATTCAACAGAGTCGAATGCCTGCCACATGCTGAGGCTGCGTCGGGGGACACTTGGGTCTAAGAGGGACTCTCATATATGAGACACCCTAAGAGGCCGCCTCTCTGACCCACTCTCCACAAAGCAAACGCAGTTGCTGGAGTGGACTTGACTCCTCACAGTCCCCTTCCTGATCCTCCAGTTTCCATCGGGGTGACTCCTTGGTTAAGTCTAACCACTCTCTCTCTGCTATTAACTTGATCTGTTCTTTATATCACACAGAGGAGGATAGCTCCCCACCGGCAGCTTCCCACTGAAGCCTGTCAGTCCTTACAGAGTATCCATGGTTACAAATGTTGTCCAAAGCCCCGAGGAGATCCTGGTAATTTCCCAGGTGCAAAGGCAGGGACGTGTGGACCATGCTCAGTGTGGGGCTGTGTATGTGTCCGCTCCCCTCACAAACCGTGCCTCATGTTTATCGGTGTTGAACTCAGAAGCAAAAGAATAACCAAGATGTAGGTTTGTGCTGCAGCTTCATACTGCCTCCCTCGGTGGTTAGGGAGCTGAGCCACGTGGCTCTTGTTTCCTTACCGGTTTCCCCAGCCTCTCCTCTGGGGTCTGTGGTGCTACCATGCGTCACCGCTTGCAGTTCGAACCTAAAGAAATGCCCCTGGGTCAACCTTCCTCTCTTTTTCTCCCTGCCTCTTTGTCCCTAAGTCCTTGTCCTCTGGTTCTAATTCTGTGTTGCAGAGTAAAACTGCGACGTTCACACTTTCACTGGATTTACAGGCGTGTTCTGTCCAAAGCCCCAGACAATGCCCATGACTGCCCTGCTGCGCTCACAGTGCTTCATGGGGAATATGTGTTGAGGTTCACATCGGCCTCACCTGCAGCCGAAACCAGTACCCTTGGCCCCTCCCTCTAGGAAGGCATCTGGAGGTACCGTAATCTACATCCTCCCTCCATCATCGTCGTCGTAGAGCTGAGACTTCAAACACTCAGCAAGATCACAAGACAAGAGCCTCCCAGCTCCACCACAGCAAGCTCCATATCCTCCCCTGGTCTGTGTGTGAGAGAAACAAAGCTAAACTCTAACTGTCACTTCTCAGCCAGTGTGGGTGACAGGTGTCAGGCAATCCCATGACAAGGGCTGCCTTTCCAAAACCATAGCAAAGACCGGTGAATCCCCTGTGTGAGAGGCCATAGGTCCCCGGGGACCCTAACACTGAGAAGTCCAGTCCTTAAGGCTTGAAGGGTCTATGAATAGAACCTATCTAAACCACTGTTCAACGTGGTTACTTCCTCTGCCTTGTGGCAGTGTCTAGTTCACACATACACTTCCAAGTGGCAAAAATTATCATTCCTTCCAAGGACACTGCTAAACTAAATTCTGCTGAGACTACCACAGCAGCCAGGAATAGAAGCCAACCTCTCCCCGTGTTTTCTTTCTGTCTTGTTTATATCGCTAGATTGCAAATTCGCAGTACATGAGAATTTCCTCACTCAATCCATGAAAATGAATACTTTATGAAGTATGGTTTGAAGAAAAGCAATAACCTGACATGATTGGAACAGGTATCCCTATGGCCAGAGGGGCTGGGGACACATACTTGCTTCCTTGCCAACTTGTGCAGTGCCTGCCACTAGCTATATGTCAGGCTAATGCTAATGTACAGACTCAAGAGAATGGACAATGCCAGATAGGGTGACAAGGAACAGGATGACAGGCCAGAGGTATGTATAGGAAGAAGGAAGTATGAAGAGAAGGGACGGAGCTTGGATGGCCACACTTATTCTATGCCGGTGCTGCTGTGTGGGACGTATTCACCTGCTGCCTGTACTGGGTAACAAGGGAGGAGCCACAGCTGCCATCATTGTCCCTGGAGGAAATGATGTGCATTCTCACACCAGGTCAGATGTGGGGCATTTAGGTCCCTCGCAGCATCTTCTCTATGGCTGTGTCTTCACGGGGAATGCTCCTCTTCTTCTAAGGATGCTGATCACGTTGGGTTAGAACCCGCCCCTTTGATCTTAAGCTAACTGGATGATACTGGACCAGACTTGATATTCAGATGAAGTCACAATCAAAGGGACACAGTCTTAGCTTCTTAGGGACACACTTTGCCCACAGGCAATGTGGGCTGCTACAGAGCATCTTCTACATACTCCCGTGCTATAGTTGATATTTTCGTTTATTCATGAGACCTGATAATATTTTTCTCAAAGCAAAGAACAGGAGACAAAGAGGCTGAGCCAACCTTGTTAAGAAGAGGCTGACATGGGAGGGAAGGCAGGCCTTTCGAAGCACTTTGCTTGAATAACATGTCTCATGTATTGTCATTTTACTGAGCAGTTTTGCATGAAGGATGAACTCCCTGCTCAGTGTTTATAACCTGCTTTTCTTCCTGAACACTCTATCAGTCTGACATTTCCCTAAATCAAACTGACTTCCCACGATGTGGAATAAATCACAGTGGTTTCGTCATGCTGACTAGAGAGCATTCTCCCAGCCCTGGGACAGGATGACAGCTTCCCTGTCACTCACACTTCCCCTTGGCACTGTGTGGCTGAGCCGGGTGGGCCGAGTTGGCCACAATTGCCCACGGCATCACATCACAAATTAGAGGGAGGACGCTGGCCGAGGCACTCCACTTGGAGAACATGCTGTCTGCCTCTGTAATTACCGATGTGCTTAGCTGACCCAAGAACTACTTAAGCACAAGGGGAAACTGATGTGGATGCAAGAATAAAGCTAAGGTCATAACCTCACAGAGTTTGTGGTGCCTACCTCTGATTCTCACTGAGTAGCTACCAGGGAGGAGCTTCTGTGTGCCTCCAAGGGTGCCACAAAGGACCCCGGTAGGGAGACCCTCTGCACAGAGAGAACTGACACCAACCTTCATTGAGCTTGATGAAGACATCCAGAAGAGAAAACATAACTTCAGCTCAGGGCCACAGTGTGAACAGAGGGCGCGCAGTGGTGTCTAGAATGGCATGTGTTTTCTGTAATCTCAGAGGAAGCCCAGAGCCAGAAGTGGCCAGTAAGAGCTGACACACCTGTCCCACAAGCTACCGAGGGCACAGCGGGGCATCTCATTGGTAAGAGCGTGCCTGTTAGAATACGTAGATGTCAAGTGGCCCTTGTGCTCATGGGTAGTCACTGGAGAAGTCAGGAAAGTTAAATGTGCAGGTTATCTTCTCCAAAGGAAGAAGATATTTTGGAAATTCTCCCAGAATGCTGGGCAAAGTATACTTTCCAACCTGGTAATCCATTGCTACCTGTTGAGCAAACGTCTGCACATATTCCCCTGGAGTAGTATGCTTGTTTGTCACAGATATCTTCCCCCCCACCCCCCCCAGCCTAAAACTTTTAGCATGCTTCTAGGCAATAACCCATCCTTATGAGTGATGTCACTCGTGATTTACAACAGCCTAAGTGACTTCAACTTTGTCTTAGGGCTAGGCCAATCGTGACTCCCACAGGTATGTGTTTACCTCAGTCAAGCTCCCAAGGCCCTTATCTTGAGCATTGTTTCTAAGGAAGAAGTCATATGTGCTTTGTAAAGAGCTTCAATGTAAGCATGCCTTAACTCTTGTTTTACTCGTGGGACTTAATTCATTGTTAATCAGAAAACGGTTTCCCCAAATTGTAATGTGCTCAATATAGCTAAAAGAAACGAACCAGTGTCGGAATCTCGGTTTTAGCCCAGCACTGGTTCCTAAGTTGGGCTGAACCAAGGTTGGTTTATTCTTGTCTCTTAGTGGAACTGTCTCCCTGCCATACAGAAGGACTCAGTCAGCCCCAGCAAGAACCTATCGCCATAGACATACCTGACTTCCGAGGGGGTCACACCTGAGGGCTCAGAGCCGAGTCTTGATGAAAGTTTGTTAACCTGTCACTACATCATAATATTAGGGCTTACAAACCCATCAGAGCACGAGCCAACCCAACCGTGGAATGTTTCCATGCGGAAGCGACCGACTCCATTTTTTCTTGACGGGCAGAAGTGGTAGCTAATGACTGTGGGTAAAGATGTGACAATCTGAGATGACATATTTGCCCAGCTAAAAGAAGTGCACATCCCACACTGTGGCACACTCGGAGAAGGCACAGGGCTTGAGTCACAAAGTCTATCAGACAAATACGGCAGTAGAGTGATGGCTATGAGCACCAAACCTTTGGCTGGTAGAGATCCCTATACCAAGGAAGGACCCCACCCTGCACGGGAAGCTTGGAGAAGACACACGACTTAACCAAATCTGCACGTATATGAAAGGTCAGGATCCAATCTCCACCCTACCTGACTCAAGCCTGGCACATGCTTAAGACACAGATGTGTGTCCTGCCTCAATACTCCGTGACCTCATGTGTGTCGGGCTGTGGAGCTTCTTATGAGGCACCAGTATCAGGTCAGGAGGAGTAGATAAGTCTGGAAGGTAACTATGACAACATTAGCGCTATAACTATTCTGCATGCTCGGGTGAACACTCTTAAGGATCATGTACATGTACACCCTCCTCTGAGCTCATATATATAGTATTCTTCGGGGTCAACCTAAGAGCAGAACTATAGGGCTGCCTGGCTTTGATTTGAAACCCTCTCTCCATGGTGCTTTTCATACACCCATTCTTGGGGAGTTCTTACCCATTTTGGGGGAGTTCTGAGGAGTTCAAGTAACTTCTCAACAGACTCATTTATGCTCTCTCTCAATAGAGAAACTACACTGCCATAGCCCGAGCCACCACAACCCTGCATCCACTAGTGGATGGGGCATGGCGGCAGGGGCCTGCAAACACTGGCCAAGCCTGTGAGTGAACACAAGCCAGGCCCAGCCTCTCATTCTCGGCTTGCACATCAGGTTGTAGCTCTCAGCTACTTCTCCTGTGCCACACCTGCCTGTTGCCATTCTCCCTGACATGATGACAAGGGACTAAACTCTGTAAGCCAGCCCCTATTAAATGTTTTCTTTCACAAGAGCTCCCTTGGTCATGATGTCTCTTCACAGCAAGAGAAACAGGGACCAAGGGTCAGTATATCACTGGGGAAAGGCTGAGGCCCAGGCAATGGGCAAGAGCTGCTCTACTCACTACTGAAAAAGGATTCAGTAGTCCTCCCCGGAACTTGTGTACCATGATGCACACACTCAATAAAGGGTCAAGGTTGAGACAAAGAAGAAGAAATAGGGAGGAAAAAGACTATGGACACTCACTCCCATGCACTCCCTCCCACGTGACAGGCTGTGCAAGCAAGCACACACTTGTGTGTGAGCCTCACGGCAGTCAAGGCCAAGAGGAGAGCCGATGGATGAAGGCTTTGTCATCGTCATAATGCTACGCGCAGCCACCCAAGATTCAACGCCTCCCAGGAACTTCTGGGTGACAACCAGGAGGAATGCACACATGGATGCCCACCAGCTTCTTCTTCAGGTTTCCATGTCTCCCTTTCACGAAAGCCAAGGACTTTATCATCAAAGCGTGCTCCTAGCAACTCCACAGGAGCCACTGCAAAGCCTGAGTCAGCCTCGGGATGAGAGTGCTGGACACAGATTGACACGGAGGTCATTGTGCTCTGACACAGGAAAGGTGAGAGGCAGCAAAGCACCCAAGGTGGACACACACCTGATGGGGCTCTGAGACAGGGGCACCTGGGTGTAAATAGGGTCCAGGGACCAAGCTGCCTGACCTTCGGGGACTTGCTTTCACCGAGAGGGGATGGTAAGTCAAATCACTAGCATGAGGCTCTGGACTCTTTTACCCATGAAGTCTCGGGATAATAAAGTCAAACATCCATGAGTACCTTAAACAAATAACATAGTCTGGATTTAATTACAGATAAAAGAAATCTGGCTTCTATTTAAAATAAGAGCAGTTGCATATAAAAAATGGAAATCACCTCATGCATGGAAATGCAGTCGTCTCTGTGCACATTGTCTTAGAATTAGAAAACTATGAGGCCTTTTGGCTTTGGAGAAGCTTTTCCTGAAGACCAGGCTGGGGGGAGCCGTTGTTAAAAGGGTTCCAGGGAAATGTCCCCACCATAAGTAGATGATGCCCCAGTTTACTCTCGGGTCCCCTGCCTCTTCTACCATAAGGGCAGTAGGCTTCCACCTTGCTGGATGGTTATCTGGATTGCTCTCTTTCTACCAAGTGCTTGTGAGTAGAGAGGTCTCGGACTCAGCAACACAGATGAATGAGGTCATAGTCTGAGTCCAGCATCACTGCATTTTCAACAGGAGGTGCCATCAACAGATGGTGCAGCCTATACCCGGTCCACTAAACTATCCTGCATGGAGAATAGCAGGAGACTAACAGCAGAAGGTACAGTCTGTGCCTGGCCCGCATTTATTATCCCAAGTAGCCAAGTGAGGTCAGTGAGTTGCATGGGGCCACCAAATCCCCTAGATTTAAGCCTCCTCACACAGCCCACTTTTTTGGATCCAGGGTCAAAGATGACAAAGTTCGGTCTCTACCAGTGGAGGTGCTGGCTGAGAGCAGGGTAACAGCGCCTTGTCTGAGAACCTCAGGTTGCCCATGGCTTTTCCATGCCAAACACTGTAAGCCATGCTTCTTGCCCTGGAGGGACCTCCGAATGCATCCCCCTGCCTCCAATGTGGGGACTCCAAGTGTTAAAATTGTCAAGAGGGCATCATAAGACATCAATGTCCTGGAGAAATTCCAAATCAAAATGTTGGGCAGGAATGAAAGTCGGTTTCCTGCAGAGTAGTGTTGGCGTGGAAACCCTCGGGGCAAACTTCATGTTGTGCTGATGTTTTCTAGCTGGACTCCAGCTGCACATCCCCATGCACACACTCATGCAGAGATCCTTCAGCCCAGGGGGGCCAACAATGCATGCAGGCACCAAGGTGGACACCTAACTCTGTACTGTGACATGTGACCGAAAATGACACTGATCACTGAGACTCCAGTGTGTGGCTGTGGGCTCTGCACAGAGAGACACTGGAGGCCACGGAAGCTGACGGTGAGAAGTAAAGATGCTGGCATGTTTTCTTCACATCAGTAAATCTTTCAGATGTTACTGAAGGATAGACAGAGCTACACCATGAGGAGGCGGCCCTGTTTCCCTGCTACCCTAGTATCCCAGCAGTCTGCATTTGTTGCGGTCTGGCAACACAATCAAAATGTGATGTGGGGTTAGGATAAATCTCCAGTTCTACATAAATGACACAAATGCCTTCTAATAAAGACTCCTTTCAGAGCATCTCATGAAGAATGGTGGCGGTCACGGTGCCCCCCACACACACACACAATGCCCCACATGTTTTTCTCCCATAGCTCGGATCTCATAGTTACATGCATTTCATAAGTGTCTGTAAGTAAAACATCCAGGGAATGGTGGGTATATTCTACTTTCCATGGCTCTAAAGAAATACTCAACGCAGAATACTTTAGAAAGAACAGAGGCTTGTTTTGGATCATGGTTCCATTCTACCTCTGCTGGTGGCTTTCTTGTAACAGAACCCAAGGCAGCTCGTGACTGAGTGGCACAGGGTAGGCATTGCCTTCTTGTCTCTCTCTTTCCCAAATCTAAGAGGATTCAATCCTGGGACTCTGTGCTGATGTCTGCATATTAGTTGGGATTTCTGAGCGTAAGAGGACTTTTAGAATGAATATATTTATAAAGACTTTATTAGAATGATTTACAGGCTGTGGTCCAGCTAATACAATAATGGCTGCCCATGAGCAGAAGATCCAAGAACCCAGTAAGTGTTCATTTGATGAGGATGGATGTCTCAGCTGGTCTTTAGTGTTCACCAGAATCCTGAAGACTCAGGCTTTAATACCAGTAAAGGAATGACTTGCTAGCAGGCCGAGAGAGAGAGAGAGAGAGAGAGAGAGAGAGAGAGAGAGAGAGAGAGAGAGAGAGAGAGAGAGAGAGAGAACTTCATTCTTTCGTGTGCTTATATAGGCTTCCAGCAGAAGGTGTGGTCCAGATCAGAAGTGTATTTTCCCGCCTCAAAAGATCTGGATTAAAGGTGTGTCTCCCTACCTCAAAGATCCAGATTAGAAGTGGATCATCCCACTTTAAATTATACAAAAATCCATCCCAGGTGTGCCTAGCAATTTGGGGTTTTCAGTCAATCCCAGAGGTAACCAGGTTGACAATCAAGAATTGCCATCACGGCCTATCCCAAAGACAGCCTCATCCTCTTACTATTGTACAGCAGAAAGGTCCCTAACCTGCCTCTTTCACACTGGCAGTAGGTTCCTTATTTGCTGAGCTCCATATTTGCTCTGAGAGGTATTTTCCATGACCGGCCAGAAAGTTACTATTCCAGGGCTTCATGGCTCCTGCCTGATAAACCTCTAAATTCTGCCTCAGCCATGAGCATAGCCTTGTACAAGAGTGCTGGGCTCACTTCCTAAAGCAGCAGCTTCTGAGCAAGACCCAGGGCCATAGTGTGCTGTTCAGTTTGCTAGACAGACCAGTGGGAAGAGGTGGGGTGGGGGGCACACAAGGCTGAGAGGAGGGCAGGGGACCCTCACAAATGCATATCACAATTCCTTTGGAGTCACACTGGACTGGGAGCTAAGAAGTGGCAGACAGAGGGAAGAGTAGGCCTGTGGGATTGGGAACCCCAGCAAGGCTGGATGCAGGACACTATCCATGAAGAGATGGCTGAGTGTCATCTGCTAAGGGCAGGTAGGCCTTAGCTGCCCAAGTTCCAAACTTCACTTTCTTGCTTTCCATGTCTTCAATATAAAGGGAAAGGCTTGTATGCACGAAGCCAGGAGACCCCCCCCTCCTCGGGGGCTGGGCTCTCCTTCCCCAGTGGAGCCTTATTCTGTAGGTCCAAGGACTGCCCACATGTAAATTTGTCATTAGCTCTCAAACCACAAGGGAACTAGATACCTCTGCAAGAGAGGCATCACCTTCTACATGCAAAGGAACAGTGAACCCCCGAAGAAGGTATGTAAATGTCCAGTGTCAAAGCTAAGTGGTAAGGGCATCATCGATCAACCAAAGAGCAAACACCTGCCCCATTCCAGCCAGAACCGCAGCAGGCTTCTTAAAACCGGTGGCAGCCTGAGCTAAGCCAGAGCAGCAGCTGCAGCAGCGGGAGGTAATCAAGAGCTGTGAAGACAGGGACTGCTTGTTCCTTCATACTGCTTTGTGTTCTGGGAAGGAGTCCTGCAGTTGCCTTTGCTAAGGATTTAAAACCGGGGAAAGAAACAAACAACAAACAAAAAACAAAAAACAAAACGTGCTTCCCATGCACGTGAATTGAGACAAGGTGTGAACTGCCTTCAGATCTAAGAGGGGTCATTCCACCTTTGATCAGAGTCAGGGGGTGGCACAGGTTAGAGTCGTCCCTCTCAACTGCAGTCTGTGTGCTGACACTGTCCTTGTATACCACCTTCAGATGCCACCCTTTGTATAAGGCAAGTCCCACGGTCAACAGGCTTGGCCTGTGACAGAAGCCCAGGGAAATGCTTCACTTTAGTGTGTGATGCAACTGTCCCACCCCCATTAGTGAGTACATACTGACACTCTCCTGACCCTATGGATACTGTGGTCCCCCCCTCCTGTAGGGAAGGACACTGATGGCTGGCCTCTCTGCCATGATTTGCACTCTCTGACTCTGGATGTCCTGTGGAACGACAGACCTGCAAAAACAACTAACAGTTTTGCCCAAACCCGTTAGAATTTAAATTATGCTCTCAAACCAGACTCCTTTCTGAGTCACTCAGTACTGGAGCAGCCTGAGGAGTGAACTCTTTCATCCCTTTTGAAAGAGAAGACACCCTCAGGCTTAAAAGAGCAAATGAGTGGCCAAAATGTAGGAGGAGGTGTTGAATGGAGGTTGCCAATCCTGTCTCCTGCTTAACTTTACCTTATCAGGCTGTGAAACTTCAGTGAGGGTAACCAAAGAGGGAGGGCTGGGGACGATGAGGCCAGCTCTCCCCAGTTCCTGGTCCATGAGACACATCTAGTTGCCATGGAGATCGGCATCTGCAGAACTCCCTGAAGGAGGCTTCTGACAGACACTTAGTCTCTCTGCTCAGACACAGCCTGTTAAGCTGAGCTGAGGGAGGCTACCGAAAGGGACCCCAGCTGAGGAGGTCTGCAGGAAGGGGGTCTCTAGCTGAGGGGCTTCAATTCAGAAAGGTGGTCCAGGCTGAGGGGAGGGGCTGCAGGAATAGGAGTTAGGATGAGGGAAGCTGCAGAAAGGGCTCAGGGGGACTGTAGCAAGGGGACAAGGGGAAACTCTATGCTCAGAAGTAGGGAAGGCCTATTGTTACTAAGTCCGACCGTCATCCATGTGCTGGTTGGATAGCTTTCAGGCAGGGCTGGAACTGCCACCCATGCAGCCCTTTTGTCCTGTTGAGTAGTTTGCACCTAAAATCTTCATTGTACCAGGGGATGTGGTCCCATAATGCAACCACCTACGGTGCTGTCCAATAGGTCTATACTGTATCACTACACTCTTGCGTTTTCTGATAAAGACATGCTCTGGGGGCATGTGGAGTTCCAGCCTCTGGGTAACTCAGCCACCCATCTCAGAACAAGACCCAAGAGGAAACGGTGAGCTAATGTGCAGACAAAATTTCAGAAGGGGTATCTGCTCTTGTGCAGACTCAACACAACATCACATCTGTTTATGGCAGGATTGTTCGCCTAGACTTCTCTCCAAATATCTCAAGAGCCAAACACCCTTACCCTGGTCCCCCATGCCCAAGGGCCCTTGTCCATCCCATCCATGTCCTCAGTTCTGATACTTTCCCAAGCCATCTAAATGAAAATTGTCCCGTTGGTCATAGGCAGTGACACTTTTTGGAGGTGTGGTCTTGTTGGAGGAAGTGTGTCACTGGGGGCGGGCTTTGAGGTCTCAGATGCTCAAGTCAGGCCTCATGGCTCATTCTCTATTCCTGCTGCATGAGGATCCAGAAAGAGAACTCTTGGCTCTTTCTCTAGCACCATAGTTTGCCTGCATTCCACCATGTTTCCCACCATGATGATAATGGACTAACCCTCTGAACCATAAGCCGGTCCCCCAAATAAATATTTTATTTTACAAGAGTTGCTATTGTTTTGGTGTCTCTTCACAGCAATAGAAACCTTAACTAAGTCACCATTTTTTTTTAACCTCCCAACCCCAAGATCTGCCCTCAGCTGGCTTGTTCTGGGATGATCACTCACACTGATGGGGGGTTAACCTATTGCATGTGTGTGTAGCAAATGCCCCTTTCCTGGCCATACTTAAGATGAAGGGATAGTGCTAAGTATCCGTGGGCTAAGGAGGAAAGCTGAAGAGCTGGGCCATCATCAGCTAGACAGCTGTGACTCCAGTGCCAATTACCACCTGTATAGCCTGAGGTGGTCCCACATATCCTGGACTAAAGCAGTAGAGTCAGGCATTGGCTCAATAACATTTGGAGATGAGACAACCATGAGCACTGTGTCCACAGGCCCTGATGGGCAGCATGGGTGAGCCCTTGATGAGGTGCTTGGAGTTGAAGCCTGGTTTCAGAGCAAGCTCCCTCTTCTCCAGCTCTTCCTCTAGTTGCCATGGGAACTAGCATTTGTAGAACTCCCAAAAGGAGGCTTTTGACAGACATTGCTCCCTGCAGCTCAGAGACAGCCTGCTAAGCTGGCCTGGGAAGGGAGGCTCCAAGAATGTAACCTGGTGTATGTGGGCTCATGCCTTACCTGCCTCCCCCAGGACTTATGTGAAGCCACATTACATATGCAACATCGCTCTGTGGTGCACATCCCCATTTCCGGAACAGGGTGCTCCCATCTAGGTGTGAAGGTATTTTCACCTCCAAGCCTAGAGGATCAGAGAGGGTAGACGCGGCTCTGTGTGTGAACAGAGGAAGAACACAGACAGAATGCCCCAGTAGACTTGATGGCCTGTCACATCTTGCATATCTCAATCTGAATAAAAGTTTTTTTTAATGCTATTAAAATGTAAGTCATACTTTGTCACCCTGCCTAAAACCCTTCAGTGGGTATGGTTCAAAATCACTTTATCGTACCTTTGAATTGTTTCTTCCCTAGACCATTTGGGAGCAGGCAACTCCTGAGTAAAGAGTCAGCAAAAGAGCTGGGCACACCCAGTGGACATCGCTTCACCACAGCTGCCTGCTGAGGTAGAAGAACAACTTTGACAGGAAGAGCCTGGCCTTGGGTCACGAAGGAAAGGCAGAATGAGTGTGTTCAGGCGATTATGGGTAACTTGATGGAAAGTTTAGTAAATGGGGGTCTCCATAGAGACAGAGGAAACAGACTCTGGCCTCTAGAAGATGAGCAAGAGCCTTTTGTGTTTGAAAAGAGAAATATAGAAGTTGGTGAGAAATTTAGGATTAAGGAAAAACTAAATAAAGTGAGAATAAGAACAAATTTTCTTTTTTGTAAAGGAGACAAAGCCCCACCCCCTAGCTGAGGAGCCACTGGCCGTTGGCAGCTGCTGGGAGAAGAGGATTCAGTTTCTGTTAAGGGTGTGACCCCCTAGTTAGTGGGTTGACCCTGCTGCCTGCAGAGTAGGCTCCACACTCAGAGGAGTATCTAGGCAGCACTCATTGATTTGATGGGTTTTGAAAAAGAAGACTTTTGAAAAGTTGGGAAGGTGAAAAGGGGATCTGAGATGAACTGAGGAGGGAACTTAATTAAAACGCGTGGCATGGATGCCTCAACTAATTAAAAACAATGTAATGAGTGCCAATAAGAAGGAAGGAATGAAGAAAAGAAGTAAGGAAGGGAGGGAGGAGGAGGAAGGATAGACTTTTCTGTGGTTGTCAGGCTGGCTGACAATCTAGGCACAGAACCAGGGTGACTACCATTGTCACCACGCCCTCCCAAGAACAGGATGCACATCTTTGTATAAGACTCACTACCTTAACAGCAACAAATCCTAATACTCATCCCCAAGCTCTTATTAGGCAGAAAAGTGGGTGAGGAGGCTGGGCCATACAAACGGAGTTCGTTCATCCACAAACAAGGACAAGGTCATGCCCTTTGCAGGAGAACGGGAAGACAGGAGATCGTGGCGGGCAACAAAGGAAGTCAGACAGGGAAAGGCAAGGGCTTGGCGTTCCCTCTCAGGCATGGAGCCCTTACTCTGAAACTCGATACCACAATAGAAGGGGGTTATGAGAGAGTAGGGGAAGCAGGGAGGGTTGTGGGGATGAATGTGACCAGAGGACAGATGGAGAGTCATGAAAATGTCACAGTGAAGCCCTTTGTATAATTAACATAACTTAATCTAAGAAGAAAGTGGGAACTAAAATAAATTCATGAAGCAGAATTCCCAGAAAGGAGTCACCTGGGACCAGGAAGACATTCTAAGTGACCGGAGTGATCGCACCGTGTGGCATTTGACGGGGACAAACTCGGTATTAAGTGTATGCCTATTCACTAATTTATGTATTACTCTTTATAAAATTAGCAGAAAAAAATATATAAGTTCTGTTACTAGGGTTACACCTCATTCACTAATGAAAAAGGAAGTCTCTGTGCCGCTTGGTTCCTCAGAAGCCAAATGCAAACTGTGAGTGAGCTTTCAGGAAACTCATAATAATACCAGGAACTTCTACAGAAGGTTCTGTTGGGTTTACAGCCGTAGCACAGTGACATTCCAAAGTGTGCCTGCCCCAGTAAGACATTAGGAAGTTTTTGACGACACTGGTAAGGTTTATGTCACATTCTAAAACTAAAGGGTCCAGGAAATGCTTTATAAGACAAAATTCTACTTCTTTATCCATACCTGGAACTGTCCTTAACAGGCCACCAAACTCTCACCCTCTCTATGAGGGTGGCAGTGGATGCTCACTGTACTTGGGCTGACGGTCTCAAACTTGTTTTGTTTTTTCTCACACAGCATCAAGTCAATCCATAGGAACATGGTACTGTTAGAAACTTGAAAGGAACACATAGTTTCAGTTGCAACTCTATACATGTTCAAACCGTGAGAACCACATGGCTTGGACACCTATAGTGGTGTAGCGGTTCCAGAGAAGGAAAAGATCCATGACGTGGAGGTTGTACACAACGGGCTCTGCCCACACTTCAGTGACAGCCCAACAGCGAGTGAAGCATGCCAGTCTCAAAGTCAACAGGAACAAGGGCATCTGAAATCACTTATGGTTCAGTAACAAAAGCAATTCATGAATTTAGCAATGCGCAAGGCTAAAGGGGACCAGTACTCTTCCAAGTCTGGGAACTGTGCCCTCAGCCTGGCCTCCCAGAAATAGACTTAAGAGCACGAACATCCTTCAGTCAAGTCACTACAAACACCAGAGCTGTTAGGATACATGCATCTTCTTTACTACCAAGATTCACAGACCATCATGCACAGGAGTACTCAGTGGGTCAGAACGTATTCTGGAAGATATACAAACTGCCCCTTCCTGACCACTCATGTTTTTTTTTTTTTTTTTAAATGACATTCCTGAACACATCTCTACAGCCACTCCTAGTCTACCAGGGCAAAGGTCTCAGAGATGCCCTGAACCTTTCCAGAAGCCACTGTGTTCTCTCCCACCTCTACACCCTGAGATGGGTCCATTGGGGCAGCTGCAATCCCAGAGTGCTCCCTGCTGGCACAGGGTAAAGTCTTCTCACACAGAGTTATAGCTACCAACCCTCACTTTGCCGAGCTTCACAGTTCAGGCACAAGGTTTCATGGCAAAACCGAGGCCAGTGCATTAGAGAAACTCTACTCACCACGCCACCTCGGCCCTGGTCAGTGATGAAAGTGCAGTTCTAGGCTGCTTTCTGCCATGGCCATGCATATATATGTGTATGCATATGAGCGTGCACACACACACACACACACACCAGGAGACTGCCTTACCTGTGGCTTTGATGACATCTGCAGTTGTCATGTTTTGGATGTTGGTGCTCACTTTGAAGGTTACTGCTGGCCCCAAAACTCTGGAAGAGATCATTTAGGAACAAGGTTATTCCTACATCAGCATGAGAAGCTGCCCGTCTCTGAGCTTCTGAACACTGACAGGTTACAAGTGCCTAGGTTGGCCTATTCCTGCTGGTGTTTCTTTTGGACACTAGACCTCTGTTTCCATTTCCAGTAATTCTACTGATGACTTTGCTTTTCTCTAACACATACACACACACGCATATACATGCATTCACAAATACACACACACACGCGCAAGAACAAACACACATGTGCATACACATGCATGCACAAACATACACACATGCATGCAAACACACATACATACAATACACATGCATGCACAAACACATACACTATTGCACACACATGCATGCACAAACACACACAACATTGCACTGGGAGTGTAATCCTATTTTTTCTTTTTTCTTTTGAGACAGGGTTTCTCTGTGTAGCTTTGGAATGTGTCCTGCAACTTGCTCTGTAGATTAGGCTGGCCTTAAACTCAGAGAGATCTGCCTCCCTCTTCCTCCCAAGTGCTGGGATTAAGGACATGCACCACCATTGCCCAGCAAGGGATGTACTCTTATCAAAAGAAAAATACTCATACCCGACAATAGCAGACAGGAATCCCTGCGAGGGTGAAGGAGAAGCTGTTGTGGAAAAGGACCTCATTCTTGAGCACCAAGAGTCAAGGGCAGAGTGGGGGAAAGTGTTTTCAAACCTCTTTCTGCAGGAGCCACTTGAAGACCCATCACATCATTAGGAATTACTTAATACAGAAGTGGCTGTCGGGGAGTTGCTAGGCAGGGATTATCAAAATGCCTGAAGCTTTGTGAAGGCCATGCTGAATGTGGCTCTGAAGAAATGTGCCACTTTACAGTTGAAATCATCTATGGACCCTTTGTAATACAGGAGCCAGAGATTGTGTGCAAGCAAGCCCAGGAAATCTTCTATGTACCCCTTGTGATACGGGAGCCAGAGATTGTGTGCTAGCATGCCCAAGACTGGGTCTGCAGGGTCCGCACTTGAAGGCAGGTCAACCCTGCCTCCACAAACGATGACCCTTAGACTCTTTATGAATGGACACGGTAAGCACCTTCTGAGGGCAAATCCCAGATAGGCTGGCAACAGGAAAGGCAGTAGCCCTGTGGTGGGAGAGGGCTGCTGAGGAAGTCCTGGTGGAGCCTACTACCGAGCTTCCAGACACCAGCTGCAAGACTGTCCATAAGACAGAAACTACTACACACCTGCAGCCCCTGCCCCCCTCCCTCTCAGCAAGACTCAGCTGCCATTTGCCCTTGCCCAGATCACATCAACTACGATGTTGACACTTCAACAATGACGCTGGGCATGAGCCCTTCTTTCAGCCTCACCCTTGGCCATAGACTGAAATACAGTCCCTGCCCACAATATCTTCATCTCAACTGCTGAGATTTTAGACTCACCAGCCTCCAGTCAGCCCAGAGCTCCAGCACACTGTGCGTGGAAGCCGGCTTGCTATAGCAAGGCGGATAATGACCATTCCAGTGATCCAGAATCACTCTGGGCTCCGTAAGATCTGTATGGAGCAGTTATTGTCTCCAAGGAGTACAGCCTCCTGGCCTTATACCACAAGCATCCAGAGATCACATTCTGTTAAAATCCTTGGGAATGCTGGCATTGTATTTCCACACTGTCATCTAGTCCAAACATGTCTTATTGCATGACAAAATTGAGAATTGTCTGTGTTCGGCTTTCCTGTCTTGAAAATCCAGAGAACTACCTTGGAAGTTATTGTGGTGCTGATGTGAGCACGGGGGAGGGGGGGCTGCCATCACCTTGTTCAGACCAACAAACTGTCACCAGACACCTTGTGCTCAGGCTCTTCCAGCTCTTTGGTGGAACCCAGTCAACACCCTTCCTGGCCACAAAGACCCACTGGCTTCATTCAGGCCAACACTTGTCCAGGGATGTGTTCCTTCCTCACAGACCATGTTCTATCAACTCTCAATGATTTGCTCGGTTCTTAACACATCTACCTGAGGAAGCACCCACAATGGTAGGTTCTCTCTTCTAACGCCTTCTAGAAAGAACTGCTACCAGTGATTCAATGGAGTATGAGCTTCTACAGACCCATCTTGGCTTCCCAGTGGGGCCATCAGCTCTGAGAAGCACTGCGGTGATCCTTATCGGTCTCTGTGAGAGAGTCAGAATGCTTAAGTCTGGAATTCTCCTGACATTGAGAGAGTCCTTATTCATACGAGAAATGCCCAGTCACAGAGGCCACATATCAAGCTGTTGGGAGGGGACACCCGGGTACACAGCACTCAACTGCTCTGAACTCCAGTGTGTGTTGGGTAGCTTGGACCCCTTCCAGAGAGTCTCTCTACAGGGCACCCCCAATACGCTAACGAAAGCATACCACCAGCTCTGTGATGGAACAGCTCATGTAGTTATCCTGTGGCATTACCCAGGAATGCCCCCAGAACCTCTGGATGTCCTCCTCAGCTGGAAGCTAGCCTCAGCAGCCCCTGCTCCTACAGAAGGAGTCCACCGTTGTCTGTACTCACACACCACCCCAAGTCATTCCTGGCTTTGTATCTCCAGAAGGGCTTTCTAGGCAGGAGGGAGACTACTGGGCCCATTTGCTGAAACTCGGGAGATAGGTAAAAGCCATGATCTCCACATGCTGACAATTTGCCTCTGTGGTGGCCCCCTCCTCACCATGTCTGGGAACACCCATGGCAGAGGGTTGCCCTGAGTTCCCAGACCTCATGGACTTCTGTATCATGGTTGTTCCCAGGACTAGGCATAGAGTCCCCTAATGTCTCCAGCGAACCTGTGAGGATCATCCATCAGTGAGGGCCAACGTCGCTGAAAATAAGTCTTACAGTGCCATGAACTCCTTAGGAGAAGTTTAGCACTTGGCAGTCAAAAGGGTCACTTGAGTCCTTGGCAATGGCACATAGGCATCACAGATGCCATCTGTGTGTGTTTCTTGCTTATGAAAAAGAAGCCCCTGGCCTTGGATGCTCAGGAGAAGGGGAAACAACCAAGGACCGCCACATCCCATGCCCTGCTTGGACCTATGGTGTCCCACCAGCTGTTGGCTAGTTATGTACAACGCTTGTGATGTGGAAAATGATCAGCCTAGGGAGTGGCCTTCTTCCTCTGTTGGGAACATAGGAACATGGGATCTCCATGTTCCTTTGCCAGTGTGGCATTTATTGCCTTTAAGATCTGGGACATCCCATCTCCAGTGTGTCACTCAGAAAATCTTCCCTGAGAGGCATCTTGATTGATTGGATGTGGTCAGATCCTGTGGCACTCAAAATAGCTTGCCGAGAAAGCAAAAGGTGAGGCGGGGGGAGGGGGTTGGTCCTCTGTAGAAGAAAAATGGCAGACCCTGATATGCTCAGTGAGTGAAGGTCATTGCGTGAGGCTCTGCAAGGCCTGAGAAGGAACCTGCTCTGGTGATGCTGGCAGTGAACCTTGGGACAGGAGATGTGATGTATCTGCATGCACTAGGACCTCCTGGGCCAAGCATCATTCCAAAATCACTCACCCTGGCCCACACAGTGTTGGAGCTCTGATCAGAAACGAATCGAACTGTTAGAATCTTCTCTAGGATATGACCTTTTCTACCAACTACACTGGAAGTTGCATGGTATGAACCCCCGATGTGTCCTCCTGCACCGCAGTTAGCTGGGTAGCTCTACCCTTAGAGCAAAGTACAGCAAGGAATATCCTGGGGTATAAATCAGTTGACTCTGACATTCAAATGTATAGGATAAGCAATTCCTAGAGCTGATTTACAGACCACACATGAGCTCCTCCCCAGTAGATGGTGATAAACAGACCTTTGACTGGTCAAACTGCAAAGGATGAGACACTGTAGATTGGCTTTAAACTAGGCATCTATAATGTGCTGCCTCCCGAATAGCTCAGGGACCATTGCAAGAAGATGGAGAGGAAATACTGCAAGACCCAGAGGTTAGCAAAACTACTATCATGATGATGATGATGGGGATAATACATTCATGAATTTACAGTGCCTGGGGTTTCCTACATAACACCTACACAAGATCAAGTCAGTGAAATGTTCAGCATGGATGGGGGAGGGGTCCACAAGGCCCCATTCCTACCCAAGGGGCTTTGGAGGACTGAAAGCTTACTGCTCAATAGCATGCCACTCATGTACAGCGCAACATCCTGCATGCCGCACAAAGAAGACAAATAGAAACCAGAATTGGGGTATAATTAGGAAGATTTCGCCAACAGACAGGAAGAAAGCTGAGCACCAAGTCAGAGGAAATGCCCGGGTGCAGCTAGGAAACAAAAGGCACTCACTTTGTTCTTTGACTTTCAAGTTTTCCTTCAGATTTGGCGATAATTACTAAGAACACACGGCAGGCAATCTCATTATCCCAGGGAATTGTGTTCTCTGATGCCACTGGACACAGTGAACACCAGAGAGATGCTGGCCCAGGGAAGCAGGCCAGGTTCCCGGGGCTCTGACCACAGTGAGATGGGTACCAAGAGCCCCGTCTGTGTACGTTTCTATTCAAATCCACCCCTTTCGATCTGTGCTGGTGAGTGATTGGTATCTAACTCACAGCCTGAGTGGAATAGTGAAGACATGCATATTTTCTCCACATGGCACCAGGCAGCTCTGCGGTGCTTCAGCATCTTGCTCAGGCACAGATCCCGGGGGGGGGGGGGGACAGAATGTAGGCCGCCTTTGTTCTTCTCTGGCCTATGACTTTAAGATTTGCACTTTAGGAACCATCTGTAGACAGTTGCTATGGGGAAGACCTTGAGAGGGCCACTGGCTGACCTGTCAGTGTCCATTGCATCCCACAATAGGGGACTCTTGACATGGGAACACACTTGTCTCTTCTGGATCATGGACCCCAAAGGACCATCGACTGGTTGGCAACCAAGTTCACTTGCTGGAAGAGGTAATGTTATAGACAGTAGAAAAAGAAAAGTGAAAATCAAAACAAACAAAAACAAAGGGAGGGACTTGCAAACTTTGGCCTAGGAAAGAAGGGGATGTCCTTCTGAATTCTGTGAATATATCTTTCTCTTATTGGTTGATGAATAAAGCTGTTTCAGCCAATGGATGTAGCCAGGCAGGAATTAAAGGTGGCGCTAACAGACTAGGAGAATTCTGGGAAGAAGAAAATGGAGGGAGTGAGTCTCCAGAGAGATGCCAGGACACAAGAGACCTGGGCATTCTCTGGATGGCGGGACTGGGTGGGACAGAACTTCCATCTACCGGTCTTTGGTCTTTCACATATCTGAGTGAGCATGACACTTACATAGCTGCTTGGGTGTAGGCATGTCTGCCAGCCTTTCTAGATACTCCAAGACATGTTGGGTATGAAAACCCATATTCCCGAGACTTCAAAGAATTCCTTCATTTGAAGCTATTGCTAACCAAACCGAACAAGGCATGCAAGCTCTTTGCAGGCAAGATGTGTTTGTGTTTGCATTTCAGCAGCATTGCGGCCACCCTCGTCTCTGTTTAGAGTTTGGCGCCTCCACTGGACACTTCATGTGTACTTCCAATCATCCCTTCTCTTTTATGATCATAAAGCACACCTACAATGAACAGAAGGGCTGTGTAGGATTTTAACTATAACACTGGGTGTAATTTCCAGAGCATTCTCATCCAGTCACTCAAAGCTTGTAAAACAAGCCAGTCGACCTTACACTAACACCAGTGCTGGGTGTGGCAGCAACATTCAACTGAAGGCTATGCAGATGCCTGACTCTGATTGTTATTGTTAAGTAATTATAACATACTGTGTAATATCGGTAAGTAGTACGTGAGTCTTCTAAGGGACTCTATCCACCGTGCTCCAAGGAGAGCTGTCAGAACTCCCAGTGTTCAGCCCATACTCAGACCTGCTTTTCCATCAAAAATGGAGCAGGCAAGCAACTTCCTGATGGAAGCTTATTTTTCTATTATTTTAAACCATTTCCAAAGCAAAAGCACCGTGAAAGTCTAGCTAACAAGAGTTCCTTCCACTAAGGCTGCTAGGTTTATTCTCTCTCTCTCTCTCTCTCTCTCTCTCTCTCTCTCTCTCTCTCTCTCTCTCTCTCTCTCTCTCTTAGCTCATACCCAACACAGGATTGGGAGGGGGGCCCAAGCAAACTTTAAGACCTTCCTCCACCAGTGATAGCCGTCTTTATAAACACTACACTGTAGTCCAAGACAAGCACAGATACTAGATTCCTGTGACCTTTTATGGACAAGATAGCCAAGGCACACCAGACAACAACAGAGTTTTAAAGTTAAATTTCTAATATTTACACTTTGTAGCTACCACAAATGTAAAAACCATTCTTTCCAGTGAATAAACTTTGTTGAAAGTTGTTTAGAAATTAACTTATTAACTTTTAGTTTTGAATTTTTTTTGATAGCACATTTTCTCTTAGCATGATAGCCCAACATGTGTCTGATGTCTTGATTCTGTGAGAGGTGCATATGATTTGTGGATGGATGGATGGATGGATGGATGGATGGATGAGGGGGGCAGATGGATGGATGGACTAGTCGATGGGTACATGAGTATATTTTGCTGAGCCCACCATGGGGAGGGAGGTGGTGCTGCTCTCTCCTATAGTGATGACTTTGGGATACCATTGCATCAGCCCCACATCCTGAGGATGCCTCCCCCCCCCAGTGAGGCCCTGCTCTCAGCTCTCCTATGAAGTATCTCTTGTAGTATCTCAGTTCCATGTGACCTGGAGATTATATATTGCAGGGACTTCAAGGTGTAGAGCTGATGATAGCGGAGCTGGAAACCATAATGACTTTCAAATGCACGACAGCTTATCCCTGCCAGTGCCCTGTTTAGTCTAAACACGGGACTGTGATAGTGGGACACACTATCCCGAGATTCCTTGGCATTGTTTCAAGGGTTGGTGCCACGAGCATTTGTCTCTGGCACCAAGATCAGCCCTTTGCCATCTTCTCATTGTCCAGGTGAGCACTGAGGACGGAGCCTGCACTCTGACCCAGTGACATGGCCAAGTACCACGGCTGCAAGCTCCGTTGTTACCCGCACAGGTGAGCAGGCTCTAGGCACCCACGTTGTGAGTGACACATATTTACTGAGGTGTTCCTTCCGTTTCTGGATCCTCTGCTGAAGGCACTGTCCTAGGGGCATCCATTTACCCCAGGCAGAATCCCTGATGTCCATTTACCTTGGGCCACAGAAGCAATCTAGGGTTTAGCCCATGGAGGTAAGGCAGCTCTCACCCCGATCTGTCCTACACACCTCTTTATTGTCACACACTCTTGAGACAGAGGGACAAGGCTAGGGAGCAAACAGTAAATCAAATGAAGTACAATCTCTGAAAGTCTGCAAACTTCTTAGAGGGTAACAGGACAGGACACAGGCCGGGGAGAAGGGGTATGAGGTCCGTATGGAGTGTGGGTGTTTCCCCAGGAGGCCCTGACGAAGTGTGAGGTGAGGATGCCCGTGGCTGCACCTCGGTCACCGCCCCAAACAAGCACACCAGTGACAAAGAGAACTGTGCCTTGAAAGATGAGATCCATAAATCTGAATCATGGCCTGGGGCCTTCAGTGGCCTGAGATCCTTGGGTAGACCCAGGGCTCTGTGCAGCCTTTCTCAGCCCAAGCCTCAACTGGCTGGGCTCCAAGCCCTTAGCAATACCTTCCTTCATCCTATTCTTCCCACCTGAGTAGATAGATGCTTCAGGGGAAGGCGGCATTCATCAGCCAGCCCAGGGCAGCCATGATTAGTTATAAAATCATAACTGTGGTCGCTGTATGTCTGCTGGCGTAATTACATCAGCATGCTAATGCCATTTTAATGGTCTCTAATGATGTAATAAGAAATAATGGGATTTATTTGACAGCTACATAACCATTAACAAAACACATTAAGCATAACTAGAGCTTCCATAAAAATGCAGATGATGCCGGCAAGTGCCGGCCCACGTGCCCTGCATTTTCTACCTCGGAGACAAGGAGTGGTTCTGAGGGCGAGCTCTTAGACGAAGACGACCAAGCCAGGTCATGCTGGCTATGAGCTCATACTCCTGAGACACGCCTGCGGTCCAGTCCATGCCTAAGTCAGCCCGTGGAACGAACGTGTGTCCTGCTCTGCTGAGACAGATGCAGCTCGCACATTTAAAAGAGAGAGCTGTTAACACTGGCGTGCACACGTGCAGGCAGCACACACACACTGGGTAACGCAGTGACTCAGTGTCACAGACTCCTCTGGGCATGTCTGGGCATTCTGGGGAAGCTAACACTGGCGTGCACACACACACACACACACACAAACAGCACACACACACTCGGTAACGCAGTGACTGGGTGTCACAGACTGCGCTGGGCATGCCTGGGCGTTCTGGGGAAGCTAACACTGGCGTGCACACACACACACACACACACAAGCAGCACACACACACTCGATTATGCAGTGACTGGGTGTCACAGACTCCGCTGGGCATGCCTGGGCGTTCTGGGGAAGCTAACACTGGCGTGCACACACACACACACACACACACACACACACACACACACACAAGCAGCACACACACACTGGGTAACGCAGTGACTGGGTGTCACAGACTCCGCTGGGCATGCCTGGGCGTTCTGGGGAAGCTAACACTGGCGTGCGCACACACACACACACACACACACACACACACACACACAAGCAGCACACACACACTGGGTAACGCAGTGACTGGGTGTCACAGACTCCGCTGGGCATGCCTGGGCGTTCTGGGGAAGCTAACACTGGCGTGCACACACACACACACACACACACACACACACACACACACACACACAAGCAGCACACACACACTGGGTAACGCAGTGACTGGGTGTCACAGACTCCGCTGGGCATGCCTGGGCGTTCTGGGGAAGCTAACACTGGCGTGCGCGCACACACACACACACACACACACACACACACACACACAAGCAGCACACACACACTCGGTAATGCAGTGACTGGGTGTCACAGACTCCGCTGGGCATGCCTGGGCGTTCTGGGGAAGACTCTGGAACCAGCTGGGATCAACATTTAGTTTAGACCTGGGATTAGACCTGAGAATGGGAGGAAAAGTCAGCAGAGACCACAGGAGGTGCTTAAGTCCCAGGGTTCCACCTCTGTCAGGAAGGCTGTGCGATGGGTGACCCTACTCTAGAAAGAAGGACCACATGTCTTCTGAGCAGGAAGGAGGGCTGTCTGGTAAAATTCACCAGGAAGCAGTCAGGGAAGCTCAGGCCTTCTCCTCAGAGGGCTTGGGCCATCCCTGTGTGGGGAGCCGGAAGGGTCTCTGGTAAATAGGAAGGTAGGAACGAGGCAAAGAAGCCTAGATAGGCATGGGGAGTTAGAGTATGGAGCCTGAGGCAGAGGGTTGGCCAGCATTGAGGTACGTTTCCCCATGCCAGCATCCCTTTGCCCTCTCTTCAAAAGTTACCCGTAATACCGATTACTGTTTTCACTGCAAAACACTTGACCACAAAATGGGTTTATTTTGGCTTACAGCCTGAGGATGTAGGCCACCATGGTGGAGAAGGCATAGCGGAAGGAGACGGTCAATGGTCAGAACCAATGGCCAACAGTCAGAACGCAGAATGAGATGGGCCCTGCTAGCACACTGCTCACTTTATTTTTTCTGTTACCCCTTTAATCAGTATGGGCTCCTGGCCCCTGGGATGGGGCTGCCAACATTCAGGGTATACCTGTCTTCCCATCTCCATTAACCCCTCTGGAAACACTCTCACAGCCACATGTAGGTGACTGTCAATATGGTCAGGTTGACAGTGACTGTGGACTCAGGTAAGGAATCAGTTCAGCTCACTTACTGTTGGGGGAGCAGCAGCACAAATAAGGGTTGGCCTATGCAAGACAAGGAAGGAAAGAGGTCAGATAGTGGCGGAAAGAGAAAGGCACTGAGCTCCGGGGTCAGGAAAACTGCTCTCCAGCCTGGATAACCAGGGACCTGCATCTCTCACCCTGCTTTGCTCACCCTGCAAGTCCTGAGTGTGAAAGAAAGATCCTGGACCATCTGTAGACACTGCCTTTACGTTGGGTGTCTACTCGAGTGTGTACATGCCAATTCGATGAGCATCCCATAATACGGGTGGAATCCCTGCTTGGGGATCTATATGGAATGTTCTGGTATCCGACTAGTTGGGGATTTCCTCTTGGATGTCCCTTACAATCTACAGAAAGTATTCAGACCTGGGGTAAGGATAGTGTGGATGCATGGGGTTACCTAACTCCCAGGACAAACTGGATCAGAATAGAAACTACAATGCATCCCTTGCAGCTAGCAGACTGGGAGGATAAGGGGCTGTGTAATGTGAGCAGGTATACCTCTCCAGTGCATAGCTGTACAGGAACTCAGGGCAGCCTCCACTTCAGTCTTTACATCCCATCTTACATCCCTAGTCTCTCCCAGCCGCACATTTTCCTCATCTCCAGCACCCCGCCCAATAACAGTACCAGCGTAGCTAGTATTTATCCATACACAGCACCTTCTCCAGCATCCACACACTTTGCAAGCAGTGACTCTCATCAAGGGGTCGTGAATCTTGGCTGGGCTGTGTCTGAAAGTCCTGTGCACAGGCTTTCAGCACAGTGTTGGGCCCTTGTCCACACAGGCACTGAGGCCCGCGTGGCATCTTTAGGGGCGCTCCCCTGGAGCCTGGAGCCTGAAGCCTGTTCTGGCTGCTTCAGAGTCAAAGTGATGTCAGGTGCAGTGGCCCCAGGAAGCTGGCCTCCACCACACCATTGCTGGGGGAGTCGGCATCTTGTAATTAAATGTAGGTTTCAGCTGTATTTAAATAACTTCCCGAAGCCCGGAGGAATTTTCCTTTCATTTCTGTTCTAAACAGCCACTCTCTGATATAATTAACAAGAACCCCAGGCATGCGGCTCTTTTCATCACAAACCAATTTGTGAGCCCTGCGCCATGAACAGCAAGCACCGGACAGCAGGGCTGCAGTCCACCACTTACTTGACATCCGCAAAGAAGCCAGGAGGTACCCGGAGGAGGTGGGCAACTTCATCCATCAGCTGCTTCCCCTTCTCTGGACTCAGGGGGCTGGAGGGGAGGAAGAGGAATGCCATCACTAAAGCAGACCAGCAAGTCTTGCAGGAGGCTCTAGGCTTTTGGCTACCTTTTGTCACCAACTTTTGTCAGTCCTGGGGACTCAGTGCTCCTCAACACATGCCCTGATCCAAGCAAGGCCCTGCTATACTTTCTGCTTTGGGGACTATTACTCGCCAGTGGTACTCTGGGAAAAGGTAGTGGCTCCCTCCTGTTGGGTGCTCTCGGACTGAGCCCCTGTTCTGGGAAGGGTTGCTCCTTAGTACACCCCTTATTCAGGGGTCTGCTGCTTCCCTACGTATCACAGCTTTGGGGAGGGCTTTCAACATTTGGTTCACTTGGGGGGCTGCTGCTGCTACTGGATGCACTCCCCATGCTGGGAGACAGACACTCCGTGACACATGCCCTGCCTGGGGATACTACCCTCCCCTCTGTCTACCGCACAAGCATGAGCTACCCTCTGAAGTGGCTGCTGCTCATAGACAGACATCTGATTCTCAAGGGGAAGGGACATTGCTGTCCACTGCAGCCCATTTTGCATGGTGCACTTCCCTTTGGGGATCTTTGCTCACAGGCAAGCCCCAGCTATAGGGGTGGGGGGGGGATGTTCTCCTAGTTGTACCCCTGCACTTGCAGGGTGCACAGGCTCCTTCTTGTGGGGGTGCTCTCCGATGCAAGCCCGGCTTAGGAGCCTGAGGTTCTCTACCGGGGGCTTGCTCTGGGACCGCTGCCCCAGGGATCATGTGACTCCTCAGGCGTGATGAATCACCTGATTTTCCAGCAATCAGACAGACAATATGGTGCAAATGGAATTGTTAGGAAGTGTAATGGGCCTGTGATGCTGCCACAGGCTCATCTCAGCCTTCAATAAAAATATAATAAAGAGGTTAGGAATGGGGGGGGGAGGAAAAGAAAGGAGATGGAGAAGAGCGAACGGGGAGCAGAGGACAAAAATCAGATTGCTGGGCGGCGTGAAGCGAACAAAGTGAGTTATAATGCCAGGGAGGGGAGAGGGTATTTAAACACCGCACACCAGTCACACACACGCGCGCGTGCCAAGTGAGCGGGTGTAAGTGGTAGGTAGAGGTCCTTGCAGTAAAATTGGCCACCCCGGGGGGATTCTGGGGCTGCAGACTCCCCAGCAGGCCACAGGGAGAACAGCTTGATTGTGAAGCAGGAAAGCAAGGACCCGGTGGGCCCGGGAAGTTCTCAGAACCAACCCCGAGGAGCAGAATTCATTTCACAGATCACAGATGTCTGTGAAATCCTGTTAGTGCCACTTCAGAGAACCCCTAATTCACATTGTTAGAGCAGAAAAACGGGCTTTCAGTCAGAGGAACCTTCGCTGACTTTTCACCCGGCAGACATAGGAAGGATGGGGTAACAGTCCCTGCTCCCTGGGATTCATAATGTCATGGGGAGATGCATGACAGAGTCAGCCAGAAAGCAAGCCGTTCACTACAAGTGCAAGGGTGTAACCCCAAACCCAATCATGTCACTACAACTGCATGTGCAATCCCAAATCCAATCACTGATGTACCACCGCCACCCCGTGTCATCTGACTGTCTGGAAAGAGAGTCCTGTGTATTCAATTTGTTAAGATGAGTCACTGGTGCCCTTGAGCCAGGGAGAAATTACACAGACACCGGGGAACAATGTGAAGACATAAAGAGATGGCTACTGTAGACAAGGCCCATCTAAGACAGGAGTGCCTGTCATTCAACCCTACAGAGGCCAGAGGAGACTCATCTACATATCAAGCAGGACAGAGTTTATTTTGGAAGGAGTCTGAAGAGGCCTCTTCCCAAGGCCATGGGGCACAGCCACATGGCATCAGGCAGTAAGAGAGGCAGGGGCAGAGGTCAGGTGACAAGGGAGGTTACTCAGGGCAGGGCAGGGGCACAAGCATGGGCTTGCCCGGACGAGATGGGTGGGATGAGTGTCCTGTGGGATTCTCTAAGGACAGTGTGGAAGCTATGTTGCAGGGGCCATACAGGTAATGATGACAGCCAGGAGGTGCGATCTGAGGTTCGCAGGATTTCGAAGCCATGCAGAGTAATAAGATGGTTGACCAAGGATGTGGAAGCGGAGAAGCCAGGGAGCTCAGGCCTTGTGCTCAGTAGATTGTAACCTATGAGACTGGTAGCCAGGGAGTCAGCTGAGGGAGGGTTGTTAAAGCCTTGGCCTCAGGGGGGGGGTGGCTGGGGAGCCTACAGAGATTAAAGAAGCAACAGGGGACAGAATCAAGCAGCTACAGAGACAAGACTGGTAAGCAGAAAGTCAGATCATTCTGGGATGAAGGTCGGATGGTTGTGGGTCATCGATGAGTTGAGGTAAGTGGACCTAGGACACAGGAGGTCTGACTGAAGGATGCTCTATGGACAGAGGAGGGGGAAGCAGAAAAGAGCTCAGGAGTTCTGCCTGGTCAGACACGTTTAATCTGGCGACGCTCTGCTTGCTGCCAGAATTGTGGTAGTGAGATGTTGAGGGGAATGTTGGTGGCTTTCAGGAGGGACAGGGACAACTTGTCCTGGTGAGGAGCACGCTGGAGCTGGGAAGCTAACCACTACCTATCCACTAAATACTGTATAAGACTAGAGTATCCAGTGCTCAGACCCCATCAGTTCATAGGGCTGCCTGGATCCTCAGAGCTTCTGGGCCACCATGGTATTAGTTATAGATGAAATGAGAGGGAGACAGGTGTGGTAGGTAACAACTCACTGGGCCCAGCAGTCTGCAAACAGAAGGCTATGAAGGCGCAAAGGGCAGTGTCATACTGCGAAGTTCAATCCAGATGTGCCTACAGCCATGATCAATGTGAGGACCCAGGGAGAGTTGGCCATCGACCACCTTCCTGTCATAGACACTGGCCTCACAGGAGAACCCACAGACTTGGAATACAGGGTCCCATGTCAGTCAGCAGCTTGTGGACATTGGGTCTAGCTAGGCAGTTGAGGCTCCTCCAGTAGCCCAGACTTCAACAGTCCTCACACGGGCTGACTCACAGAATCATTTGGGGAAGACATGTGCCTTGGCAACCCCACATTAGCCTTGTCAAGACTGTAGCATGTGATGCCAGCATCAAGATAGAGAACAAATGAAGAACTCTGTCCATCTGATAACCCATTTGGTTTGAGAGCCTTGTTTCAGAAAATGGGAAGGTGATCATGTGACCCATTTACAAGATACCTCCCTCCCTGGGCCTGTGAGATCCCCCAATTATGCCAACACTCACCAAGCATCAATGCAGCCCTTCCTTCATGTACACACTCCTAGGTACCCTCTATGTACATTACATTCTATGCTCACACACTTTCCCATGCATACTAACATATTCTCTGGTAATATACTAAACATCATCATGTATACCAACACATTCCCTAGACATTAATGTATGCATACCATCACACTCCCCAGGTACATACACATGACCTTTCATACATACCAACATGTTTACTGGGCATGTATACACGCATACTCCTCCATACACAACAACACATCCCTAGGCATGCATGCAAACATACCCCTCCATATACACCAATATACTATCGAGATATACACACATGTCCCTCCAAATGCACCACAGGCACAAAGACCCCAACAATCTCCCAAGTTATTCCTACATATTCTTCCATGTACATCGATGCTTACATAACTCTACATACACCAACACATTCCCAGGCATCACACCCATCATTCCTCACACACTAACCCACTATGCAGATATATGGAACATACCCCCTCCATGCACAGGCCCAAATAGTGAGATACTTCTCAAGTGTTGAATACAGCCTCCTTAAGATCATACCAAGATGGACATGCACATGGGCTCATGCTTCAAGAGACAGTGGAGCATTCCCACAGATGGAAACCTACCATCATGGACACCAGACTCACTCCTGCTATCTTTCATACTGAGAAGAGGCAGCACCCTCAAATCAGTGAGAACCATGGCCATAATGTATATGCTGCGACCCGTAGAGGCACTGTCCTGGCTCCTGATATGACCCCTGCTCAGTGATACCTCACATCTAGTGGCCCAGCTCTCCCTTCTGCCCACAGGCATCTTAACATCTCTATCTGTCTTAGGATTTCTATGGCTGTGATAAAACACCATGACCTAGAGCAACTTCGAGGGGGGGGGGCGAGTTTTTATTTTGCTAAGTAACAAACCTCAACGAGAGAGGTCAGGGTAGGAACTCAAACAGAGCAGGAACCTGGAGGCAAGAGTTGATTCAAAGGGCATAGAGGAGTGCTGCTTACTGATGGGCTCTTGTAGCAGGACTACCAAACCAGGGGTGGCATCACTAACGGTCAGCTGGGCCATTCCACATTAATAACCAATCAAGAAAATACACCACAGTCTTGCCCACAGGCCAATCTGGCCAGGAAATTTCTCAGTTGAGGTTGCCACTTTCCAAATGACTTTGGTTTTGTGTCAACATGACGTAAAACTAGCCATCACAATTGGTCCTTTGTCAACTTGACACACAAACACATCACTGTTAAGCCACAGCTTTCCTTTCTTGTTTACTCCCAAGATTTCACACTAATGTCAATATCACAAAATAAAGCTTTCCGATTTTTAAAAGTCCCATAAATCTTTAAAAAATTGAAAAACGTAAAAATTCAGTCTTACTCTAAAACATCCAAAGTTTCTCTAAAACATCCAAAGCCTCTTTAAAAGTTCCAAGTCTCTCAACTGTAGGCTCCTCTAAAATAAAAAAAAAAATAAGTTAAATGCCTTCCTTTGTACTTTAAGAGGGAAGAATAGGGCATAGTTACATTCAAATCCAAGCAAAACCAAAGTATGTCAGATTTACGGAACTCATCATCTTCCAGACTACAAGGGGCTTGCCATAGCACATGCAGCTTATGCCCCTAGGCTCAAGCTCCCTTCACTACAACTGCTGCTGCTCTTGATGGCCATCACAAGGTACTGCCATCTCCAAACTGCTTAGGATATCTGCAGCTGGGCTCCACCTTTGCCGGTGGCCTCTCTGGAGCTCTCCTCGGGGAGTTTTGACTCTGTTGCACGGTGCCAAGCTTCAACCTTTCTCCACTTCAGTCCTAGAACTTCTACCACAACTGAAGTTGCACCTTCACCAGTGGACTCTCTAGTCATTTTTTTAGTAACTCCATCCCTGCCACACAAGTGTCATGCCCAGCTACTCTTCAGGATGCCTTCATGCCTTTCGAAACCAGTACTACCTGGATGACTCTTACACTACCGAGTTCTGCTGCAAGCATGAGGTACAACCTCAGCCCCCTCTAGACAGCAGCTTCTGTGTACTGACTCTGAGCTACACCTCCCAGAAAAATCTCAGTCCAATGATGCTGGTCTCTTCTTAATCACAGCTGATTCTTCTGTGCCAGCTGTTTGGGAAAGATTGCCCCGGAAAAGCAATGGTTTTACATTAGTGGTGTAGTCTCTTGTTAATCACAGCCAATTCTTCAGATCCAATTGACAAGAACCATAAATTCTTAATTCAAAATATCACACAAATGGCTCTGATAGTCTTTGCTTCCCTCTGAGACGGCATAGGCCAGGATTTCATTGTCTGCATCTCTTTTAGCATTCCTGTCTTCCACGTTCTCACAGAACAGCCCATTTGACTCTAGAGCACTCAATGGCTTTTATCCCCCTCAAAGTTTTAAAGTGCTCCCACAGTCCTCTCCAAAACAACATGGTCAGGTCTGTCACAGTGATACTCCATTCCTGGTACCAGTTTCTGTCTTAGCTGGGGTTTCTATTGCTGTGATAAAACACCATGACCAGAAGCAACTTGGGGAGGAAAGGGTTTATTTAATTTATAATTCCACATAACAGTCCATCACTAGGGAGAGTCAGGGCAGGAACCTGGAGGCAGAAGCTGATGCTGAGACCCAAGGGGAACACAGCTTACTCAGCCCGCTTTCTTATAGCACACTGACCACTATCCCAGGAATGGTACCACCAATGATGAGACTGAACTTCACAATCATCCACCAAACAAGAAAATGGACTACAGGCTTGCCCACATGGCAACCTGGCAGGAAGACCTTCTCAGTTGAGGCTTCTGCTTCCCAAATGACTCTAGCATGTGCCAAGTGGACACAGACCTACCTAGCACACTCTCCCTGACCCACCTCCCCAGGTCCCCCTTGCTTGTAACGATCACCCATCACTCATCTACTAATCACAAACCACCCGCCCTACCATCTCCCCTTTATCTAAAATTCACCCGCACATTGACGGAAGCCTTTGTATGGTCACTCCAAGGATCTCCCAGGTCTATCAGCCCAGACCTCAGACTTGTAGAGAGTATAGGCCATTTCTTTTTAAGATTTTTAACCCCAGAGTTCTGTGGAGGACTTGCTTTGACTTTACAATTTGGGTTGGACCTACTTACACCAATTTTGCTTCTAGATCATTTACCGACGAAGAGTGTGAAGATGAAGGGCATGCTGGCTTTGTCAAGGGCCCGAGCTCCATACACCTCATGACTTTCTCAGCCCTATATAGGGAAAATGGCTGTCACAGCAAAGCTAGTTAGCGGGCCCTTGATGACGAAATTCACTGAACCAAATCCCTCTCTAAGCCCTTTTCCTCCACAGTCAGACAGACACCCCCAACCACAATAACCACCCGTCAGGGCAAGCTGCCGCTTTCCTGCCTCTCTGCCACAGTCAGAGCTTCAGGCAGGGCACGCTCCATTCAACCACCCTGTGCACACCTTGCTCAAATGAGCACGCCCTTATCCCTGCTATACTTTAAAATACACAGCCATCATCTGTCATTTCATGGTTAGAACTTCCTCGGGAAGCCGCTGGAGTTAATCTGGAAAATCAATGGGAGGACTCAACAGAGCAATTCCGGCTGTCTCTGTGTGGCAGCTGCCACCCTGATCACCTAGAAGAGAGCAGATACTGACACTTGCTGTTAGCTGGGCTCACAGATGGGAGAGCCTTGAGAACCACCCCCCACCCCACCCCACCCCTTATGCTCACGCAATAAGCAGCGAGGGTTTCAGAGATAAAGATGAGGTCTATCTCTAACGTGTTTCGGGTCTGAAGGAGAGCAGCATGCTTTGAAACCATGCTTTTAATGCCACTGTTCAACCATTCTAAGAGGGGCTGCTTACCCCCGCCCCGATACCTACCCAAAGAGCAAAAAAAAAAAAAAAAAAAAAAAAAAAAAAGACTCCAGAGTGTTCATAATCACGCTGCAACAAGAAAGCCTTCCCAGTGGCTCTAAGAATGCTGAGCACGGCTTGAGGCGTCCCACCCAAGCCAGCATGGATATCCATGCACACACAGTGCATGGACAACATTGCCTGAAGCATAGTGTGTGGACTACCTTGTAAATCCCAAGTGCATACCCCAGTTCAGCATTGAACGCAGACTTACAAGTAAAGTGTGCGGATCCCCATATGCACACAGTTTATGGACTCCCGCACAGCCTCACAGCACCCAAATAAGAATCCAAATGATCAGCAAGCACAGATGAGAACATGGTGTGACCAAGGGGCCACAGAGTGACACTGTTGAAACAGAGACTAGCAGGCTGAAAAGGTGGCTTGCTGGTTCCTGGAGCCCATAATGTGGCTTGCAGCCACCTTAATCCAAGTTCCAGGGAATCCCATGTCCTCTCCTGATCCCCTAGGAGTGCCAGGCATGTAGGCAAAACACTTATACACTCATAAATCTTTAAAAAAAAAGAGAGAGAGAGAGGATGACAAAAGCAACCTTAGGGTCAGAAATGTTAAGAGTAGCAGAAACTTCTGCAAGGCTCTCTGTGCTGTAACTGAGCTCAGCTGTCACACACGTCTCATAGCATGTTCACAGCTCTGTTACCAACTGTTTTAGTTTGTAATTTTGTTTTGCAAAGAGGTTTCTCTATGCTGCCCATCCTGTCCCTGATCCTAGCCTCAAGCCCCTTCCTCCACCTCCTGAAGAGCTGCAACTACAAGTAAGCATTACCAGCTCTTTGAACTTGGTTTCTTTTATTTATTTATTTATTTTTAGACAGAGTCTCAGTACATAGTCCTGGCTAGCATGAAACTCTCTCCATAGACCAGGCTGTCCTCAAACTCTGAGATTCTGCCTCTGCCTCTAGAGTCCTGGGATTAAAGGTGTGTGCAATCACATTCTGTCTAATTTTGTTTTAAGGAAGTGATAGGAGATGTCATTCTGTAAATATGTTTCTCTTATTGGTTAATGAATAAAGTACTGTTGGCCAATAGGAAAGCAAGACAGGCGGGACTAGGAGACAAGGAGGAGAGAGGAAGTAGGAGGGAGGAGACCCAAAATGGAGGACGGAGAGAGAAGAATGCCAGCCCCTCTCTCCGGTAAGATGAGACCACGTGGAAGTACTTAGATTAATAGAAATGGGTTAATAATTAAGACAGAGCTATCCAATAAGAAACTAGTAACTGGCCTACGGCTTTATATCTAATACAACATCTCTGTGTATTATTTGGGGCTGGCAAGGCGGTGGGACCAGACCGGCGGAAAAACTACTCATAACAAGGAAGTAGAAACAAAGGCTAAAGAAATGAAATCCTTCATCAAAGACCATTACACCAGTTAACTGACAATGCAAAGGAGAAGCCCCCACCCCACCCCCAGGGAAACTGCAGGAATCAAGCGTTACAGCCAGGTATCAGAAGAGCAGCGCTGGCTATGGGCTAAGTGTCTTCTATGAACACTTTGACTTCACAGAGTAGGAATCAGCGTGTGCAGTTATTTCTCACACATCTTCCCCAGCGTTTGTAATTGTCTCTTTCCTCCGGTGAATTCATATGGAAGACAGCATCCACTGGTATGGTGCTATCTTGTCTGTACAAATAAAGCCTGTCTGAAGGTCAGAGAATGGAGCTTGCCACCAGCTAACCACAGGTCTCTACAGACAGACAGGAAGTAAGGTGTCTGGGAGGATATAAAGCAGGCAGAAACAGGAACTGGCTGTCTTTGTCTGCTGAGATGCTAAGGAGGTAAGGTTGCTGTAGCTTGCTCCTTCTTCTCTCTGATCTCTCAGCATCTCCCTCTCTATCTGACACCGAGTTTTTATTAATTAGCCACAGTAAGAACTCCAATTACACACTGGACATGACATCTGCCATCAAGGATAGCCTTACACACACCCTCTTAGTATCATCGCCTGACTGTGAACATCTCATTATTTACTTGAAAACTGAAAGTTAGGGACCCAGATGATCGTTAATTTTCCTCAATCTTGTCACAAAATATCCAACAAAGGCAATATAAACAAGGGAGAGTTTGTTCAGACTCAGAGTAGGAGGGTGTGGGCCGTCACAGCGGCATCAGTGTGAAGCAGCTTCCTCATAGTACACCCACAGCCAAGAAGCAGAGGAAGAAAAATGTCATTGGTGGTCAGTGTGCTTTATTCAGCCCCGGTACCCCCACATACAACTCAGAATGCATTTGAGTCCTGGGTTTAAATCCACGTAGCTCTGTAAACTGAGGCCTTCCAGTCCTTCACCTGATTTACAGGTACATGAACCCAGACAAGCACATCATACACAGAGCATTCACAGACACATGTCATACACATATATCCAGCGAACACAGGACAGAGGACACACAGTAAATGCACACGAATAACACACATGAGAACTTACATGACATGCCTCCCCTGTCTACTAAAGCTACATGTTCTTAATAGGCACGGTGCCCGTTTCCACAGGATGACTCTGCAGAGGGGCCTTCTCTTCGACACCTCCTGAGACTTCCGAGGCAGCCCTGCCCTCCTCCACCCCTCCAGTCCTTCCCCACTTCAGCATGCTCTCGTTTTCCCATGGGAACGCCACCGCTGGTGGCCCCGTGTTTCCTTCCGACTGCAGTAAGAAACACCAAAATGTGTCCCAAGAACAGTGGCCAGTGTGAGCCTAGGACAAGGAGGTGCCACTAAGCCTGTCCTGTTGCAGTAAGTGCCCGGCAGGCCTGTAAGAGGAGCAGCAACCTCAGAGTTGCACACACTGGGTAAGGAGGAAGAAGGCTGCCCAGCTCTTGTGGGCTTGGTTCAGAGCCACGGTTCTCACATGACTGTCAGAGCAGCCCAACAGTGCCATGTCTTGCACAGTATTAGGCCACTGGTCAGTCACGGGGCTGAGCGTGTCTGACTGTCTGGGCTGAAGGCGCTGTTGACGGGAACCTTTGAATCTGCTCACAGGGCATGACCTCGGGGCTTCAGGAAAAGTGTGGCTGGGTCAGTCTCAGGTGAGCGAGTGAGTGAGACAAGCCTTTCTGGAAGGGAACACCTCTCAGTGCTGCCGCTAGGAGACCTTCCTGCTGCAGATAGCATGCATATACCTGGTCTACTTAACTCTTCGCACCGGTGGGACAAAGCAGTACCGGTGGGACCTGGCTGAGCCCAGGTCACGACAGCACTCCCTGATGAAGCCTGCCTGCAGCCCGGTGACTAAGCAGCAGGCAGGACAGGGGTGAAGTGACAACCTTTTGATCATGGCTGAGTCCCAGAACTTCCGTGGGAAGCGAGGACTTTCTTCTATTTGTTCCTTCTATTTCCGTGGCCATACGCCATCACCCAGTCTGCTGGAGCTACTCTGTCTCCCGGCTGACATGCTGCCTCCAATACAAGTCGGTGTGTACGAAATGGAACTGTGGAAATCTGATAGAAAATACCCCCCCATGGGGTGGCACTATTAGGAGGTGTGACCTTCTTGGAGTAGATGTGGCCTTGTTGGAGGAAGTGTGTCACTGTGGAGATGGGCTTTGGCTTTGAGGCCTCATATATGCTCAAGCTACACCTAGTGAGACAGACCACTTCCTGTTGCCTGTGCAACTCTCAGCTACCTCTCCCACACCGTGTCCTGCTTGCACACTGATGTGTCCCACCATGAGCCACACAATTAAATGTCTTCCTTTTTAAGAGTTGCCACGGTCATGGTGTCTCTTCCCAGCAATAGAAACCCTAAGACACTCTTCTAGATTCTTCTTCTAGCTGCCCTGTTGACCTAGACACAAGTATCCCTTCCAAAGTGGTGTACAGGCTTCACAGTCCTTTTCCAGGTACGTGTGGCTATGTGGCATGGTTGGGGGCCATCTATACAGAACTGCCAAATTTAGCAGGCGGTTTCCTCCTCCTGGGGAAGTAACTCACTCCTCAGCCCCACACTAGTTCCCACCTGCCGTCCCCTCCTGCAGCCCATTACAACTTCATCTTAACACCATCTGGAGACACTGCAGATACTGCCTCCCCTTCAGACTCTATGAGCAACGCAGCAAGAGAAGAGGCCATCTGAAAGGTGGAGAGATCAATGCACCAATCATCTTTCCTTGTGGGGACCACTGGTTGCCATATGGAAGAGCCTAAAATGACAACATCTTCACGGAGGTGCCTGTCTGTCACCTACAGTGCAGCTGAGATCAGGGCAGTGTGTTGTGTTGGCTGAAGGGCCTTGCACATGGGACACTCTACCTGATGTCAGAGAGTACAACACTAAGGACACTGATGTTCTGATGTAAGGGGAGGGTCCTAAGCAAGGATGATGACACATACACACAGCGCACAACATACAGTGCTGAACACGTGAATAACATGTGAGGCCCTGCATTACATATACAGACCACAAGGCTCATGGCATATCATGCACACATCACAATATACACATCATGTGATACCTTACTTAATGCATACAAGTCACACAACCGACTATGCACACACAGAACACGAGACATACAATATCTAGTATGCAATACAAATACAATGCTCAAGGTATCACATCACACACACACACACACACACACACACACACACACATATATATATATTTGGCAGTGGTTTGCAGGGGAGGGGGCATGTATACATGGGGTGTTTGAGTTAATGAGTGACTAACTGGCTATTGAAGAGTTTACATGGTGAGTAACCTATGGCGGTTTCCAAAGTGTAGAGCTGTGTCCCACATCCCCTGTGGGGCATGTCCTAAGTACCGTGTGCATTCTCTATATGGGGGGAGGTGGGCACTCCAGCACCTGTCAAAGTGTGAGAGGACAGACAAGGATAGGAACTCTGCTCTAGAGAAAGGAAGAAGCAGAGAAAAGCAGGGAATGTGGGGCAGGGTGGTTCCTGAAGCTTCAGCGGCCACCACTCACCCAAAATCATAAGAGGGAGGCTTGGCAATGGCTGAGTATAGTCTTGAGTCTTGATCTGTTTTTAGTAGCAGTCTGTTTCGAGCTTAAAATAAACCTTGTCTGTCAATTAGCAGTTGACTCTCGCCAACGAAGTTTAATGTTTCTGGCAGCAGTACGTGGACGGTGAAAACCACACAGGTTCCACTGTGCTACACCTCGGGGGAACGAGGGCCTGCGTTGAGCTTTTTCCCACTGCGTTGAGCAGTGAGAGCAGTGGGCTCCATGGTGAACGGAGGAAATGCCTGAGCCTTCCCACCTGTGCACATGCATTTGCACTCATGTGCACACATACCTACACAAGACATGTATGTTCAGATGAGTACACACACCTGCATCTATGTATCTCTGTGCACGTGTACTCAGACATACACGTGTGCACAAGCTTATACAGTCATGAGCCTTCCTCCCTTTGAAATACTGCTCCCATGACTTGAAGAAATGCTGTCTTCTTTTGAAGCGTGACATCGAACATCAGGCTCATTAGCAAGGGGACCCGAGTATCGGGCTGACCACTGCTGGCTCCCTGGTACTTAGTGTCTGAGTTCTTTCTCTTGTTAAATTCTGACCAAAATGAAAAGCACAGTGTGAGGAATATTTTCCCTCCACTTGGAGGATTTGTTGGGAAATGGGTTGTAATTTTAGAGTTCCAAGAAGTGAGGAACCAATACAGAACTATACTTTGAGGACATCAAGTCCTGCTCTATAGCTGGTGTCGCTTGTCTCTGTGTATGGGCATTCTCTGGAAAGAGCAACCTGGACCAGATCTTGCTACCATACCCATGGCTGTCCTTTGCAGATGTGTCTGTAAGCAGGGAGTCTCTCCCTGAAGAGGGCAGGATAGCCAAGAGATGCAGGCAGGGCTTTGCCTTGCTTGCTGTGTTTCCTGGCTTTGGATCATGGTCCCCTGATGATGACGCTAAGTTCAAAATCCCAGAAGGACACTCCTGGCTGGGCAGCCTCACACACACACACACACACACACACACACACACACACACACACACACACATACCCCTGGACCCATTTCCACTCTTTGGTGAGGCACGGCCACTCTCCAGTGTCTCGGGGTCCCAGGAAAGAGAAGGCAGATCCTCTACTCACTTGTTTCCGGTGAGGATGTATCCCCGCTGTTCCTTCTCAGAAGGCTGGACTTCCAGTTGTAGGTCTCCACTAGGGGGTCCCTGTGCTGCTGACTCGGGGCTCTGCTTCTCCCCCCACACCTTTGGAGCTCGGTTTTGGAATTGGTCCTCAAGCCTCTGGGCCTGGGGCTCTGAGTCCAGCTTCTTTTCCAACAGGTCTTTGGAGTAAGTCCGGCTCCTCACGTGCTCCACCCCAGCAGTGTCCTCCTCTGAGGACAGGACTTCCTCGGGCTGCTCTGACTTCTTGATCTCTGCTCGGGGTGACTTTTCTGGGCGGGGAGCTTCAGGTAATAGAGGTGACCCACGGTCTTTCAGGAGGTCCCCAAGCTGGACGCTCAAACGGCTGACCTAACAAAGAAGAAACATCTGTGAGATGCCGCCATTCGAGAAGGTACCATCGATCCATACTTGGGGAAAGTAAGGTCCCATGGTGGGATGACAACCAGCCACTCTGAGGAGGGCAGGGCCGTGTCTGTGTGCAGAACCATATCTAGAGGAGCTATCAGCCAGGGTGTCGGTCACGCCATGGTACTCCCTCCTACAACTCCCGCCCTCTCTCACACACCTTCCAGAAGAATCCCTCTAGGAGTGATGAACACCTATTAGCTGTCACAAACATTCATCACTGTTCTGTCGAGCTCTCCCACATGCAAAGACATGAACAGGATTACTCTCTACATGTAAGTTCAGTCTTTAAATAAACTCCAGGAGTTAGGAACTATTGGCAATGCTCATTTCATGGACAGGGAAAATGAGGCCGAAGCTGACCTTGGATTGAGCCCAATGTGGGGACATGTGCTTATGTCCCAATGACATTCTGGTCCTGGTAAGGGTGATGTTTCCTCAGCCTGACTCTTTCTTTCCTTCCTTCCTTCCTTTCTTTTGATCTCTCTCTGTATCTTCCTTTTTTTTTTGTTGTTGTTGTTAATTATTTTTCCAGACAGGGTCTCTCTGTGTTGCTCTGGCTGACCTGGAGCTCACTCTGTAGACCACACTGGCCTATAACTCACAGAAATCCGAATGCTTCTGCCTCCCAAGTGCTGCAATTAAAAGCATGCATCACCACTGCCTAGCTCTGACATCACTTTCTTAATACAGGTTCCTTGGACACCCACTGGCATCTGCCAAAAAAGTGCTATGATTATGCCACATGGCTATGAACAGTGTGATTACATCACATGACTATGAACAGTGTGATTACATCACATGACTATGAACCGTGTGACTACATAGCATGGCTACAGCACTTGTTTGCTCCATGCACACTTCATATCATCACCCCCACCTGGAGTACAGTTTTTCCTCCCGCCGCCAGTCTTGTCCCGCCGTCGCCCACGCCAGCCCCAAATAATACACAGAGACTCTGTATTAGATATTATACTGTTGGCCAGTTACTACCTTCTTATCGGCTAGCTCTGTCTTAAGCATTAACCCATTTGTGTTAATCTATGTATTTCCATGTGGTCTTCTTACGGGGAGCTGGCTGCTGCATACTGCTCTCTCCAGATCCTCCATCTTGACTCTCCTTACTACTTCCTCTTTCCTCCTTGTCTCCTAGTCCCTCCTATCTTCCTTTCCTATTGGCCAACAGTGCTTTATTATTAACCAGTATGAGAAACATACAGAATGACATCTCCCATCATTCACCCCTGCTCTGGCCTCTGCTGCACATACTTAGCCTTACAGAAACCGGACATCAAATGATCACAGTTTCAGATTTTGAAATCTGCTCTAACCCTCGTCACAGGTGCTGTTTCCATGAGGTCAGGGCCCCCAAGGTGTGTTCCATGGTGTGTGCAGAGCATATGTCCTTGCCATCTCAACAGAGTGCTTCAACTGTGAAATTATATTTCTGATGTTACACTAGACAGAATCTGGGGTTCGATTTCTTTCATAGTTCACTCCACCAAACAAACATACATTTAAGAAACAGATAACTGTGCTGGGGATCACTCCCTCTTGACTAGAATTCATGAGTCTTCCTTTTGAATATGTGAATACAATAGTCTGATGAAGATGTCTACTCCAATTCTGGTTTGCAACAACAAAGCATGGCAGTTAGTAGCCCAGCAGGGGATTTTGAATATCAGGATGATGACGTCTTGGATGGAGTTGCATATGAGGGAAAAGCATTACTGGAGAGAGCTCAGAGCATCCGACACTCAGGGGCTCCTTCTGAAAACAGTCCCTTGGAAACGTGCTCCAAGAAACAGAGAACCCCATCAACACAACACTTGCAACAGAGCAAGTCAAAACCCAAGGAGTGCAAGATGAGGTCATGGGAGAGGCAGAGAGGCCACGAGCAGGGTCTGATGGTTTCACTTAGTTCAGGTCCAGGGGGCCTCTGGCCTGAATTCTGAGACCACAACCTCGAGGACTATGGGGACTGTGTGGTGTTGATTCCATTCTCAATATCCAGAAACTGTTTGCTGATGAAATGTCCCCATGGCCACTCAGATGGAAGTCCCACTGTGGCTGTGACTTCCATCTCTGCCCCTGGCTGTCATCCATCAGACACCCATCCAGAAGCAAACAAGATGACATAAGCAGTTTTACAGAGCCACATGACATCACTGTGCTCTGGGCAGACTTTCTGCTTCCTTAAGACTTACAGTAGAGACCACAGGTTCTCAAGCAAGAAGCCCCCAAATCTAATGGTTACCAGTATTGCTGACACACAGTGCATAGGTGCTGGCTGCCTAAGCCCTTTCACAGAGCCTTTCTAGACTACCTCAGTGACGGAGCGCGCAGGGAATTGAACAGGAAAGCTGAGGCAGCACCAGGCACACAGGAGCCCCTGCTTCCCATCCAGGGAGCTTCAGAGACTGTGCAGTTCTGTTAAATGCGCCTGTGATGTTCACACGGGAGTAATTCTGAGAGCATTAATTCCCTTCTTTGAATTCACCATATTTTCATTTATATGTTCATTTATATGTTTCATTCATTTCATTTATAAATGTTCATTTATAATCTGAAAACATGGCATGCTATACCTAGGTCTATACAATTGTGCGTGCATTCTGAATTTTCCCTCAATTTTGGGGTTATGAGGATTTTCCCCCATGCCCTTCCAGCAGCTAGGAAACTACATTTCATAAACAGAGAGATGACTTATCATACCATGATCTTAGGTCAATATGCTGTCGTCTTACCTCGTTGTACACAGGATCATCCACCTCTGACAGTCTGTTGTCTGTAAAAGACAAAAAAAAAAAAAAAAAAAAAAAAAAAAAAAACCATGTTTGTCACAAGATGTCCTCACAAGGTGTCCCAGTGCACAGCGAGATGACCGTCTGGAATCCCTCATGTAATGAGATGGGATACCACGACCAAGTTCCTACCAGAGCAATGTCATAAAGTGTGGAACGGAGGAGGCTTGTGCTGAGCAGGCTTAGACACAGCATCATTCACGGGTACCACTCCCCGCTCCACAGACAGGACCTGCACAGAATCTTCAGTGTTTGCCAAAGCTCAAAGGACCCCAATGCCTCATCATAGTTATTAAAAACTACAACAGTTATAAAAACAGACAAGTCTTCCAGACTATTTCAGATGAAAGATGGTGTGGACTATCACTCTGGACAGAGGAATGCAGTCCTAGTTTTCTTTTTATTGCTGCGAGAAAATAGCATGGTAGCATTTGGAGGAAGTCAGAGGCACCAGGCTGGAAGTGAATGAAGCAGGGGTCACAGAGGAACACTGCTCGTGGGTTTGCTAATCAAAGCTCCCTGCTTACATTTTGTGCAACACTAAACCTCCCGTCCAGAGGTGGCACTGTACACAGTAGGCTGTGCCACACCCCCCCCATCATTCGCCAATGGAGACATTTGAGACTTGTTACATACAGGCCACTGTGATGGAGGCGTTTTTTCTCAATAGAGGTCCCCTCCTCACAGATGACTCCTGCTCTTGTCAGGTGCCGGGGCCTGACTAACTAACCACAACAGGTGCCCAAGGCTGTGTGACGGGGGCACATTCCTCAAGACTCTCTAGATCCTCCTACTCTTGGTTACCCCTTTGACGCTGGTGAGTGGCCTCTGTTCCAGTCCACAGAGGAGAGGAATGCATCCCGATTTCAATGGGATTTTAATGTGCCTACCACATTCCGAGCTCAGAGCCTCAGAGGCCTCCCTGCCTTGAGCAGCTATGCCAGGTAAGATAGGGCACGATGTTGCCTGCTGCTCCCAGTAGGCTCGGAGGCAGATGCAGGTAACTGAAGGGACCATTTTCAGTGTATTGTTCAAACGTTTGACAGAGCATACTGGTGTGACCCAAACAAAGACATACTCCCATCACTCCTAAGTCTGAACCTCAGCATGCAGGGGTCAGACCTCCACCCCGAGAGCAATTTGCTGTTCAATGCAATTGCTCCGGTAAAGCTTAGTCTGCTAACAAAGCTTTTAGAGGCAGAAGTTCAAACAGATAAAAAAAAAAACAAACAAAAACAAACAAAAACAAAAAAAACTTTAACATAAAGCCATCTCTCCTGCAGAAAGGATGCATTATAGCCTGGTGAGTAGGACCCCCCTCCCCATTGCTCCTCCCCTCCCCATGGCTCCTCCCCTCCACAGGCTCCTCCCCACCCATGGCTCCTCCCCTCCCATGACTCCTCCCCACCCATGGCTCCTCCTCTCCCCAGGCTCCTCCCCTCCCCATGGCTCCTCCCCTTCCTGTGACACCACCACCTCCCTATGTTGCCTCCCCATGGCTTCTCTCCCTCTGCAGGGCATGGCCTCACTCCTTCCCCAGGCTCCTCCCTCCTCCTCCCCCCAGCCCATTCCCATGGCTTCTTCCCTTCCCTGTGGCCACCCAGCTGCAAATGACCCAGGGAGCAGAAGGTCACCTTGAGGCACTTCTTCTGAGGCATCTGCCTGCTCTCTCAGGGGCCCCTCGGCGCCTCTCCCGTGGCTTTCTTGGCTTCCCTCTGCAGGGTCACCTTGCATGGCTCCAGCCACTGAGTCTACCATCTCCTCTAACTTCAGGGGCCCCGGGCGGTCCACTTCAGCTTGCTGCTGCAGATCCTTCAGTAGACTCCTCAGGAGTGTGTCTGGGGGCACAAAGTCAGTCATCAGTCACACAATATAACAAGTAACCTGGTTCACATGGAGCTCACAGAGAAGGAAGGACTGACACAGGGAAGGACAGGATAAGGCCTCGTAGTAACTGCAGGTTCAGCTGAGGAGGGACTGGATACATACCACTTTCCAAACATAAATCAAGGTCAGATCAACAATTTAAACAGACCTGTAACCCCAGTGCAATGGAAGCAGTCATTAAAAGTCTCCTAACCAACACTCCTCAATGAATCCCACAAAATAGAATCAGAAGGAACAGTGCCAAATTTGTTTTATGAGGGCCACAGTTACCCTGATAGGCAAATCACATAAAGACCCAGCAATGAAAGAGAATTACAGACCACTTCCTCTTTTGAACATAAATGCAAAAAAAAAAAAAAAAAAACTTAATAAAACACTTGTAAACCAAATCTGAAAACACATCAAAAAGATCATCTACCGTTATTAAGTAGGCTTCATACCCCAGATGCCAGGATGGTTCAGCATATGAAAATCCATAAATGTAACCCACCATATAAACAAGCTAAAAGGCAAAGCCACATGTTCACCTCATTAGATGCAGAAAAGGCCTTTGATAAAGTTCAACACCCTTCATGATGAAAGTACTGCAGACACACCTCAACATAATAAAAGCAGTTCACAGCAAGCTCAAAGTCAATGTCAATCTAAATGAAGAGAAACTCAAGCAATTCCACTAAAATCAGGGACAAGTCAAGGTTGTTCACTCTCTCCATACTATTCAAGAAAGTACATAAGACAAAAAGAGATCAGGGGAGATATAAATAGGAAGTTTCTTTTATTTGCAGAAAATATGACAGTGTACACAACTGACCCTAAAAATTTCACTGTTGATTAACAACTTCTGCAAGTTGTTAATCACAAAAATCAGTATCCTTCCTATATACAAAAGACAAATGGAATGACAAAGAAATTAGGAAACACTACCCTTCAAAATAGCCTCAAATAATGTAAGACACCATGTGGGTAACTCTAACCAAGCAGGTGAAAGACTTGCATGACAAACACTTTTTAAACACTGAAGAAAAAGATTAAAGAATATATCAGAAGATGCAGAGATCACTAATGCTCACAGTTTGATTAGGATCAATATAGTGAAAATGGCCAATCTACCAAAAGCAATCTATGGTTTCAATGCAATCCCCACCAAAGTTCTACCACAAATCTTCACAGATACTGAAAGGTCAAATTTCAGCTTCATATGGAAACATAAAAACTCAGAACATCTAAAACCATCACAAATAATTAATGAACTGCAGGAAGTCTTGTCGCCTGTGATTTTAATACTAAGAAGCTATAGTAATAGAACCAGCAAGGTACTGGCACAAAAACAGAAACCACCGAACAATGGGAACAAATTGAAGACCCAGATATAAATCCAAACATATATGGACACCTGCTTTGTTTTGTTGTACTTTAATAAAGTCAGAAACATATAAAAACACTGGGAAAAAAACCAGCCTCTTCAACAAATGCTGGATGACCACATGTAGAATAATGTGAAGAGACCAAAACTCAAGTACAGGTGGATCAAAGATATCAACATAAAATCAGATAGAAGAGAAAGCTGGCAACAGCCTTGAACTCATTGGCACAGGAAAAGCCTTTCTGGAGGGAACACCATTAGCACATGCTTTGAGATCAACAATTAATAAACAGGACCTCAAGAAACTGAGAAGCTTCTGCATGGCAAAGGACGCCATCACTCATACAAAGTGGCAGCCTACAGAATGAGAAATTAATTTTACAAACTATACATCGGACAGAGGGCTAGGTTCCAAAATGTATACAGAACTCGAGAAGCTAGATATCAATAAAACAAAAATAACAATTAAAATGGGTACAGATATAAACTGAGATTTCTCAAAAATGGGGGGGGGGATCTCAAATGGCTGAGATTAATGGCACTTAAACATGCAACATCCTTAGCCATCTGGGAAATGCCAATCAAATCTACTTTGGAATTCCCTCTTACACCTGTCACAATGGCTAAGATCAATAAAACAAGTGTCAGCTCAAGCTGGTGAGGATGTGGAGTAAGGAGGGCACTAGTGATGGGAATCCAAACTTCTACAGTCACTATGGAAATCAGTGTGGTAGTTCTTTAGGAAGATGGGGATCAATCTACGCTAAGATCTAGCTATACCAACTGCTCTTGGGCATATGCCCCCAAAATAATTCATCCTACCACAGAGACATGTGATCAACCACGTTCATTGCTGCTCTCCTCATAAAGCCAGAAATTGAAAACTTAAATGTCCCTCAACAAAAGAAAAGAAAACATGATTCATCTACACAATGGAGTATTATTCAGCCATTAAAAGAATGAAATTTTCAGCTAAACGGATAGAGCTAGAAAAAAAAAAAGAAAAAAGAAAAAAGAAATCATCCCAAGTGAGGTTATCTCAGAAACAGAAACACAAATTCAGTGTGTATTCACTTATGTGTGGATATTAGCTAAGTCTGTGATAATCAAGCTATAATCTACAGAACCGAAGATGGTAGGGATAGATATATCTCATTAGGAAAGGGGACTAAAATAGATATTTATGGATGAGTGGAGGAGGGTGGAATGGGAGGACCAAGGTAGGGAAGATAGTGGGAGAGAGTGTGGGAAGAGACCTCTAAAATTAAGGGGCAGGTGAGGGACAGTATGGAAACCTAATACACTACATAGAGCTTCCTGAAATATTTACATATATGAAGGCAATCTAAATGAAACTGCCAAATAATGGGGAGACAGATACCCGGTTGGCCATCTCTTGTCACCAAATGAAGCTTCCAGCACTACATCTAATTGAGTTGCTGGCAAAGGAGACCCATGAGAACCTTCAAACGACCGATGCCGCTGCCAAGACAGCAAACTGACAAGGCCCTATTGCTAACAGAAACACCTACATGGCTCATTGAACATGGAGAAGTTGAGCTGTTGGCTACAAAGCGCCTTCAACCCTTTGTTCTAGCATCTTTGGAACAGCGAGCTACTCTGGACGCTACAAAAAAGGAAGAAACATAAACATCAAACCAGCCGCAGAACCTTTCGTCCACAATGGTGTCCTGCTTGCGAGACAAGCTAGTGCAATGGTGGCACAAAGCTTGTGGGGGGTTGCCAACCAACGTGTGATCCGGCATGAGGCCCACTCTAAGAGATGGACCCAATACCCGATGCCGCTTGAGCGATCAGGAGCCAGAGACACCATAACTCAAAGAGACCTAGGTTAAAGCCACATTCTACTGCTCCTAAAAAAAAAAAAATATAGCAAAAAAACAACTCCTAATGATGCTCTGCTGTGTTCATACCTCAGTGCCTTTCTCTGCCCTCATTAGAGAAGCTTCTTCCTGCAGCAGCAAGGCACAGATACAGAGACACACATTGTTCAGAAAGTGACAGACCTTGGGACACTCAGCCCCAAACCTTTCACCTCAGAGCTCAGAGAATCCCAGGGAAGAGGAAGCAGAATATGGAAGAGCCATAGGAATTGGAAGACACCAAGAAAGTCAAGCCCTCGAAGTCAACATGGTCAAAGCTCATACGAACTCACAGAGAGAACCTGTGCAGGTCTGCACCGAGTAGTCTCTCTCTCTGTCTCTCTCTCTCTCTTTCTCTCTCTCTCTCTCTACATATATATGTATATATATATATATGTATGTATATATGTTATATCTCCCAATCTAATGTTTTATGGGATATGAATATATCCCATAATATAATATTATTATATTAAATTAATTACATTATAATCTTGGGGAAGAACTGGAAAAGGTTGAGCAAGGGGAAACTGCAATCCGGATATATTATGTGGGGGGGGGGAATCTATTTTCAATAAAAGGAAAAAAGGAAATAAAATGAGAATGGACCTTCAGGCATCAGTGTGGCTTTCTATTTGGTATTACACATATGTTTAGTATTACGCATATAAAAGGCACGCTTGGTTCTCTGGTCAAGAAGTTTCAACCCAGATATCTGTAGCCAGGGGACATACCCTTTAGACACAATGGTGACCGACATTTTTATACTGTTCTTACAGAACAGCAACAGGGTGGCCCCGCAGACACAGTGAGTGGACATGTGCTGCTAAATGCTAAAACACATTTGTCTGCTGTGGAGGAGTCATTCACCCATGCCCCTACAGTCTGTAAAACACATACAGCTGTGCAGACACAGGGGAAATGTGTCCGCTCCCACAGCAACACGAGTTCCCTGCTTCCTGTGTGCAATGCTCAACAAAGGCAGCTTTATCTCAGCACAGACAAGGCTTCAAGGACATAATAGTCCCAAACTATCTAAGAAAACTCATTCACAGTATATTAGGGAGAAAAAAATCCCTGTAATAATAATGAATGATAAAAAATAGTAAAAATAGGTGACGTGGAGGCTGGGTATATGCTCAGTGGGTAAAGAGCTTGTTATGCCAGGACAAGGCCCCAAGATCTGAGCCCCAACACATATGTAAAAGGCATGTGCCCGTTACTCTTGCAGGAGGCAGAAGAAACAGATGCTCAGAGTTCATTGATTAGCCAGTTGAGCCAATGAGTGAGAACTAGAGGTCCTATCTCAAAACAAATAGGGTAGGAAATCATGAAGGATAGGATTCAGGATTGACTGCTGGTCTTCTCTCTCTCTCTCTCTCTCTCTCTCTGTGTGTGTGTGTGTGTGTGTGTCTCTTTCTCTCTCTCACACACACACAAACACACACACACACTCACACACTCTCTCAAGTGGATACACACACTTGCAGATGTATCCACAGCCTCTCTCTCTCTCTGTCTCTTTCTCTCTCTCACACACAGACTCAAGTGGACACACACACACTTGCAGATGTATTCACAATCTCTCTCTCCCTCTCTCTATGTGTGTGTCACCACACACACACACACATACACACACACATATGGATACACACACACTTGCAGATATATCCACCACTACACTCACACACACACACACACACAAATAGATACACCACATGCACACACAAAAAAGTAGGCAAGGAAACAGTACAGAATTCACAAAAGCAGCTATATAAGTAGCCAATAACCTTATGAAAAGATGTGTAGTTCTTAGTCACCACAGCCAGGCATGCAATGGCACAGAGGTGTTTGTCCTGCCACAGCTGATGGGGTCCTGAGAAGATGTTTCTACTCCACTAAGGTTAAGGATTAGTGTGAGATCCAGTGTTCACCTAGGTGATGTCCTGTGACAGGCAGCACTGTCATTATGCCTCAGGAAGTGGAGACACAGAGCTGAACCACCAGACGCAGCTTCTGGGTAAAGAGATGTCAGAACCACACACCCACAAAATGATCAAAGGAAAGCTGGGTTTTCCTTTAAACTTGAGAAGTTGAACTCCATCAGACTTAGAATTTGTTGGCCTGTTGTTGTGGAAATGGAATTTGCATACGATGAAATGCATGGACATAAGTGTGCACAGGGATGAGTTTTATGGTGTGTGCTTAGGTGATCACCTCTAACACCACACATTACCCGTGCTTCCTGCTGACAGTTGCTGTTCTGAAGTGAGGAGATGCTATGAGATCGGTAACTGTTCCTCTCAATGTGCACTGTGGAGTCGTGGCGCTTCTGCCCACCCAAACCTTGTTCCTCTCTGGCTCTGAGTGGACACATAGTCTGGCTGTCATTTCTCTGCCCTCTGGGAGTGTGGCACATGTTTTTACCTTCATGAGCGATTGCTGAACCTTTCCCAAGAACTGTGGGGTTCAGCACCGTGGACAGCTCTCACACAGAGAGCAAGGGGGGGACCTGTGACACCACTCCAGGGGTCCATAGACACGGCCAAGTGCAGTCTATTCTATAGCTGACCCCAGCTCTGAGGGCTCTGACTCAGATCTACATGGATGCAGCAGGCTGACATGTCTGGCTCACACAAGTCTTACCACTGAGAGGACAGAAGGCAGTGCTCTGGACTTCCAAAGATAGGCATTTTGAGACCCTGGAGTGAGTTTCAGATACAATATAATACACAGTTGTCTTGGCCGTAATACAGCTCCCCCTTCAGTGAGTACTCATTACACTTGATTCTTTAAAGTTAATTTTTATTTAAATTAAAAACAAACTTATTTTACATACCAATCCCAGTTCCCTTTCCTTCCTGTCCTCCCATTCCCCCATCTACTCCTCAGGGAGGGTGAAGCCTCCCATGGGGGATCATTGAAGTCTGTCACATCATTTGGGGCAGGGCCTAGGCCCTCCCCCATGTATCTAGGATGAGAGAGTATCCCTCCATAGGGAATGTACTCCCAAAGCCCATCCATGCACTAGGAATAAATACTGGTTCCACTGCCAGAGGCCACATAGACTGCCCAAGCCCCCCAACTGACACCCACATTCAGGGGCCAGGTTTGGTCTTATGCAGATTGCCCAGCTGTCAGTCTGGAGTCTGTGAGCTCCCACTTTCTCAGGTCAGCTGTTTCTGTGTGTTTCCCTAACATGGTCTTGACTGCTTTGCTCATCACTCCTCCCTCTCTACAACTGGATTGCAGGGGTTTGGCTCAGTGCTTTGCTTTGAATCTCTGCTTCTGTTTCCATCAGTTACTGGGTAAAGGCTCCATGATGCCATTTAAGGTAGTCATCAATTTCATCCTAGGGGAATGCCATTTAAGGTAGCCTCTCCACTATTACTTAGATTCTTAGAATCATCCTTGTGAATTCCTGGAAATTTCCCTAGTGCCCGGTTTCCCATTAAGCCCATAATATCAGATGCCTTTTCTGGTCTCTGAGAGCATTATTCTAGGCTACTCCAAGCATGTGGGATTAGTCAGGAATGAGATGATGCTATTGAGACTTAAAGTCATGCTCTACCTGAGTAAGGAAGCAGGCAGATGCATGATGCATCACACAGAGTGCCTCTCTCCTACTTCACCATGGCACATACACACTCTCTTCATTTTGAGAGGGAAAAGAATCACAGTGTGGTCCATGACCTTGTTGATATTGAGTTTAACTCTATATGGCATGTACTCAACCCGAGAAACTCTGCAGGTAGTAAAGGAGGAAAGGGACAAAGAGGAATTTAGTAGGTATGGAGCTCACTATGGCAAAGCCTGAAAAGCCAAGCATGAGCAGACCTTTGCTTGACCTGTAGGCACAGAGCTACCAGAATCCACAGGCATTAGGGCTATAGGGAGCCACTTACCACTTTCTCAAGTCAAATGATTCTAGGTCTATGAAAGATTCCCTTCTCTCCTTATGTAGCTTTGGGTCCCAGCCCTTCCATTGGCACCATGCCCCTTAGGGCTCAGAGCTAGGTCATCAAGAGGAAGAGATGACTAGTTCAGGAGAAATGAGGAGGGCTTCCATGGCCCCAAAATGACTCCACAGGGCTGACAGAGATGACACTCAGGCATAGACATGGGAGTCCCACATGATGGATGGCTTGAGTCTTGGCTCAGAATTCAGGAAGTGTTGATTCTCATAGAGAGACTCTGTCTTTATTGGACAGTGACGGCCAATAAGGTATATATTGCCATCCAGTGAAGTCATATCCCAAGGCCTTGGTGCATCATAATTACTGTCTCAATAATGAGCTAATGATATGGATTATATGTGCACATTACTGCCCATCTTGCTTCACTACTGATAAGCATTTTTATATCTCCAAATAATTCGAACCACAGCTCACTCACTGCAACCCTTGAGCAGGTGACACAAAACACAGTCAAGACCTATGAAGCCATGCAGACCAGCTATACTTTGAAATATGAAGAGATGTTTCAATGTTTAGAAACACTTGCTGCTCTTGCAGAGGACTCTGGTTCAGCTCCCAGCACCCACACTCTGGTTCACTACCATAAGCTCCAGTTCCATGGGATCAGGAAAACTTTTCTGGCCTCCAGACCTGCACAAGGTTCATACACACACCCAGGCAAGACACTTGTACATATAAAATGAAATAAATCTCAAAGTTTTAAAAGATTATGACTTTCAATACTACTCCTTGTCAAAGTATAAGCTTAAATTTAAAAAAAAAATATGTAAATTTCAGCCAAGACTATACTTTCAGGGATCATTTCTATAGTTCGTAAATTTCAGCCGTGAAAGTCAGGCACCAAGTGACATCTATCTGCCCATTCACTCAAGTAGTCATCCCTCCATCCCTCCATCCCTCCATCCATCCACCATGCATCCCCATGTAAGCATTCATTGTCCACCCAATTATCCACTCACATTCCCTTTGCCTACATATTTGTCCATCCACCCATTCCATCCATCCAGTTTATCAACTTATATTGGACAACCATTTTGCCCAGAGCCCATGAGAAGTTATTATTACAAATAAGGAAATACTGAAAATTAAGGACATAAGGCTACAATACTGATCACAAGCACACTTATACACACCACACACATAACATATATATGCACATAAAAATATATACACAGCACATATAAAACATACACATGCGCCATGCATACACATATCTACACATACTCCAAATATTTTGATTCTAGATAGACTTAGACCTTGGACATCACAAGAAAACTTAATTGGTGGGCCTAGACAACCATTAGGAGACGATGAGAGCCAGGTGTAGTAAAGCAATCTGGTGATCCCTATACTTCAGATGCTGATGCAAGAGTATCCAGCATTAGAGGTCAGTTGGACCATACAACAAGTCTGTTTCACAGAATCAAACAAGCCCCATGAGGTGGCTGAGTGACATCTCCCACCACTGCTTTTTTCCCCTCTAAAATAAACAAGTACTCAGGCTCACTTGTCACCCAACCTGTCACCTATTTCAGTTTTATGAAGCAACTTTCTTTCCTGAATTCCAACCAAACAGCCTCCAAACTTTTGTAAAATAATCTGTTTGTAAAACCACCGCATGCATTTTACCCTGGGAACTGACAGGCTGACATAAACAAATATGACAAGCATCTTCTCAGACTTACTATAAACCTTTAAAATATGCAAAGTTGCAAACTCCGTCCTTTTGGAAAGATTTAAAAATAATGTATTACTTACTTTATTATTGAACAAAGGCAGCCCAGTCAATTCACTGATTTTTAAAAAAATAAAAATAAAAATCCAAATTATATATTATGGGGAGACAATAATGTATAAGTTTGGGTCTGAGCTATTGAAACAAAGTGATACTGGGTATTTAATAGAAAACTAATAAAATATTAAAAATGAGGTAGACTAAAAAGTAATCTGTGGGACAGTACTCCCAGATCTCAGCCCAGTGCTTGGCTATGGATCTCTGCATTTGTTTCCAGTAGGTACTGGATGAAGGCTCTCTGATGACAATTAGGGTAGTCAGTAATCTGATAACAGGAGATGACCAGTCCAGGCATTCTCTCTGTCCTTACTCTTCCTCTCATCCTGCCCCCAACTCTCCAAACAGGTTCCCGCAAGTTCCCACCTCCCCCCAACACACCTCCAGTTTATACCCAGGAGATCTCTATTTCCCTTCCCAGGTAAATCCATGCTTCCCCTATTGGGCCCTCCTTGTTACCTAGCCTCTTTGGGGTTATGGATTGTAGCCTGGTTATCCTTTACTTTACAGCTAATATCTACTTATGAGTAGACCTGGATTGCCTCACTCAGGATAATTATTTTCTAGTCCCATCCATTTTCAAGAAAATTTCATGATGTCATTATCTTTATCCATTCTTTGGTTGAGGGGCATTTAGGTTGTTTCTGGGGTCTAGCTATTATTAAAAATGCTGGTATGGACATAGATGAGCAAGACACAGCTGACCTGGGCTCTTGGGAGATCATAGACTCTGGGCCGACAGCTAGGGAGCCTTCATGGGACAAACCTAAGCCATCTGCATATGTGAGACAGTTGTGTAGCTTGGTCTGTTTGTGGGGCTCCCAGCAATGGGACCAGGGTCTGTCCCTGGTGCTTGAACTGACTTTGGGGAACCTAATCCCCATGTTGGGCTGCCTAGCCCAACCAATCTTGATATTATGGAAGAATCTTGCCCATAGGAGACCTTCTGGGAGACAGAGGAGTGGATGGAAGGGCAGAGGGGAAGCAAGGGAAGGAATTGGAGGAGAGGAGGGAGGGGAAATTGTGATCAGGATGTAAAATAAATGAAAAAATTAAATTAATAAAATTTAGAATAAAAAGTGATAAAGACAATTTCTAGATTGTGTTAAGCCTCACTATAAACACATGAAATGTAATTGGTTTGTGTCCTTGGAACACAGTATAAAGATGAGCCAAAGCAATCCTTAAATCAAGAAGTAGAGTGTTAGGAAGCTGCTACCCTCTGCAAGCACGGACACCAGGAACGGGCCAGATATGTGAGTGAGCCCCAGCACATGCTGAAAATACTTCCCACGGTAGGGAAATACATTTGTAAATGACTGACAGCTTTTGATCAATATTGAATAAACCCCAAGGCTCTGGTGAACACCAACAGCCAAACAGGCCAAAGTGCAAGAATGTTCCTTCCCCAGAGGCTCCACAAGCACTAGGCAAGTGTCCTCAACCTGCACAGTCTCTCCCAGGATCTCCAAAGACAAAGGCCTTGACTTATGGCCTGATGCTACCTCAGCATCAGGCCAGCTGTGAAGCTCAGTCCTAGACCCCTGCAGTGACATTTCCTGCTGCCTGCCCCTAGTCCAAAAATTCCTGAGCATCCCTGCAACCAACATCAGGGCTCACTGTCTCTCCATTACCTCTGGATGGGCCTTCTCCAGCTCTACAGTGTGTTGTGACCAGTGTGCCAGCGTGGAATCGGTCAGAGTGGAGTGGAGAAGGACAGGCATCACAGTGCCGTCAGGTCCTGCTTTAGTAGCGTGCTGGCTGCATCGAAACGGGACAGCCCTACATACTCTCTCCCGATGCTGGCACACTGCCCTTCAAGACCCTGTTCTCCCGGAGATGAAGGTCAGATAAAAAGAGACGTGGTCAGCAGTCATGTTCACAGCTATGGTGGGGATATGAAGCAGACGCTTCCATCTTCCAGATGAAATCAAGTGTGCCTTCTACAATCACTGTGTCTCGTCAGAGAAAGAATTTCCTCGGGAGTCTATATAGTGAATGGTGGCTTTAAGAACACTTGGGGGACGCCATGGAAGGTTCTCGGTTGCTGGCTAGCAAATAGGGATTCAATAGCACATAATGAAATTCATCTCCAATTAACAGCTATAAACCATACATTGGGCATTGGGCCTCTTATGTCTCCTAAGAGCCATGAGGCATCACTGCCACCCCTTTTAAAGATGGACTGCAATGAAATAATGGCTCCTGTGACAGTCCATCTGCCCCGCTGGAAGATGGAATACAGCTCAGCCCAGTCAAATGCCATCCAAGCAAGCCTTCTTTTGTTCTGTCCATTGCACTACAGATCTCTGAGCTCTGGCTCACAATGACACTTTAAGTAGCTTTCACTGCTTTGTGTGGGCTCTAGCAGAGCAATTACATGAAATGTCAGAACATCAAATATGCAGTCCCGAAATAGGAGATCACCTCTCATGGCTCTGCACGCAGAACCGTGCGGGCCTGACCTACTGAAATTATATGTCTTTGCAAGGTTGCCCAAACAAAACTCTACCTGCTTTACTGAGTGAGCGATGGTACGCGGACAGCTTCACTGAAAAACTGCCTCCATGAGAAAGATGCGAATCACACCTAACAGCTTCTGCTCCTCAGCACGTAGGGAGGCTATTTTAGCCACATCGATATTCATCTTGCTTACTGTAGTCCCTTCATCTCACCACCTTTGCCGTTCCTCAGCACCCTTATTATTCCTCACCATCATTGTCATCATCCCTTACTGTCGTCACCATCATCTTCATCATCATCTTTGCCATCAGCCGCACTGTCTCCACCCCACACTCGCCATCCTCACCCCGCCGTCCTTACCACCTTAAATACTGTCCTCACCATCACCGCCGCTCCCACCATAATCACCACCTTCACCATCACCTCTCCATCATTAACACCATCACCAACACTACCACCACTAACCTTGCTTCCTTTCTAACCACCTTCACCACCGTCATGGCCGCCGTCTCTACGATCATCTCCATAATCGTCGTCACTTTTAACACCCTCACCACCATCCTGAAGAAGTGGCTGTGCCCCTTCTGTTTAGAGGACGTGTGCAGTCTGTTTGATTGCTGAAGCCCCATTTAGTTTTTGCTTATTTCCAACAAACTCAGAAAAACTCAAGTTATTATCTTATTCTGCGTTCACTTGGGCCTCTGCCAAGAGACATCACGGTAGACACCAGTGTCTTGTCTGCATCTACTGAAAAAAACTCCAACAAGGTAAAAAATGTGCTCACTACATTTTAAGAGGTGTATCATAGCTAGGTGTCATTTATCTCTCTAAGGCATGTGGGAAATGCAGGCTGGGACAGGCACCCATTGCTTTGTAGGGTATGATTCATAGGGTTCTACATTCAAGCAGGTCAACCTTTTCACTTCATGATTTCTCATGTGGAAAAGAAGAAAGTATTACCTATGTGACCTTGGTAGGGAATTGGAGAATAGAAGCCAAACTGCTCTGTGCAAATGCATGCCTGTGTGCGCATATGCATGCCCGTGTGCACATTGCATGCCTGCGCACATACAGGGAGGCTGGAGGATGATCTTAGGTGACTTGTTCTGTCACTTTCAGTTTTATGGTCTTGAGACAACCTTTCTCACCGAACCTGGAAGGAGGCCATTTGGTCCCGGTCATTCTCCTGTCTCTGTCTCCCACAGTGCTGGGTTCATAGGCACACCCCTAGCCACACACAGCTTTTCAGATGGTTTCTGGAGTCTGAATTCAGGTACTCAGAATTCAGAACTTCACCACTTAAGTCTTTGTTCAAAGACTCGGGTTGGGGGTGGGAGAAAGATAGCCTGATGTTAAGGGTAAAGGGACAAGACAGGTAGACATCTGCTACCTAGTGGCAGAACTCAGGGAGGAGCTTCATGAATCCAGCAAAGCATGGGGCCCCCCACATGTCCTGGGTGAAATAGAATGATTCTCATGTATCTGTTGTGCAAGATGTACATACTTGTTATTTTTGTAGTTGGTTAGGCATACAGCCAACAACCTTTTATCACACTCCATTCCCATGGTAAATGTAATCCATTTCCGGCATTGGAGGTTTCACTCGCTGGCTGATATAAGATGTCTAACTGGGGAACTGTCTCCCCAACTATATGGTAACTAGATACACACATATAAAAGGAATTGTAATGACCAAAGCCCAGGACCTATTAGCCAAGGTAAAAGAACTTAATAATGTTTAGTTGGTGTTTAGGCAGTTGGTTCTTGACAAATACAGCTTTCTCTGGTGTGATCCAAATTTTCAGTTGGTTACCACCATTAAGCTCTGAAGGTTTTGCTCTCCTGGAAAACAAAGCTGATGATAATACAGCTAGGTGAGCAACAGTTTGGGTAATTTGCAGATGAATCCATTCATTCATTCACTCAGTAAACAGTGCAGCTGTCCCAGCTAGCCTGAGGATACAAGCAACAAATGGAGAATGTAGTGTGGTACCATGGCGAGCCCAGGGGCCACAATGTGGGCAGTGGAGAGGTGGTGGCAAACGCCCACCACATATCCACCTGAATGTTTTAAGGAGAGGATTGGGATTGGAGTGTCTCCCCCCTCCCCCGGGTGGGCTCAGCATATCAAGGGACTAGAAAGCTTTCCAGTCCGTCTCAGAGCTGTATGTGGATGATTAAGCCAGAGCTTGCTGTGACCCACTCCACCAGCAAACTCAAAGGAGGCAAGGGCAGGGCAGTGGGCGCCTGCCGGAAGCACAAAGCACGCCCATGAACCCCTCACTGAGACCAAACAGACCTGGCCATGTGCCAGACGCAGGACAGAAATGACTTAGACATCACTGGAACACAATCAGCCCGATTCAGAGTGTGACAAACTCCTTCGGAAAACTGACCAGGCTCCTGACAAGACAACTTCAGACGAGAGTAAGGAGAAGTCTCGACGATTCCAGAAACCCAAAGGCCTGCGCAGGCCTTATTTCAGAAGAACTATGAGAAAAGTGTTGCAGTTTGGAAGTTTGGGCCCCGAAAAGGCTCTGTGTGACACCATCATTTTTAATCCTCATGTGTAGTGGTGCCACCATGGCTGGGTCTATACTCCGTCCCTTATCTCTCTATACCCTAGTGGAGTCTGGAAATGTACAGTAACATGATGGCTAAATTGCATTCAAAATCTTTTAGGGAGGCTGGGGGATGGGAGGGTTGTAGAGCATGAAGGTTGAGCAAAAGCCATGCGCTAAAGACATGCCCAGGGTTCCCTGCCCAGTTCTGTTGATTTTGCGTTTAGCATTTTATGTGGCACTTTTAAAAAGCATACAGTGAAGTTAGGCGCATACGTACGGCAGCTTGGGAAAGAAGCCTGCATACTGGGCAAGCAGCGGTGATCACTGGGTAATGGAGACCGTAGGCGTGGGTAATCTATTCACAGACATATCCCACTTTCCAATTACATTTGCATCCCTTGGTAGGAAATTGGTTATCTGTCTCTTCTTCCTAGTTCCAATAACTATGGCGGAGTCCAGCAATAAATGAGAACTTTTTAGTAGGTTATGGGAGATGGGGTAGGAGACAGTCAGATAGAAGCAGAGGACTCCACCCAACCATGAAGGAGAGCAGCCGAGGATACAGACGAGTCATTCGCATCTCCCCTTAGCAGACTTGCTGAGGTCATGGGCAAGGACCAACTTTGGTATCTATATGCAAGCATGTGTGGGCCTGTGCTGACATGTGAGGCTGTCTAAGAGAGCCCAGGAGCTGAAAGTGTGCAGAAGGTCACTGGGTCAAAGTAAGGAGTTCCTGGGAGTGCTGATGCTTTACAATGAAGGAACAGCCTCTACAGGAACAACACTGCGAGGAAAGGCCAGCTGTCGACTGAGGTCCCTTAGCAAACACAGGGTGCATGTGCAGTATCTCTGTGTGCATGCATCTCTAGGGGGCGCACCACTTGTCTCCTGTATGCTGTCCCTAAATCACAAATGAGAGGAGAATCTTAATGGTCGTGTGGCAACTGCACTCCTTATAAAATGACTGCTGCATTTGACTAGACAAGGAATACATGAGGATGAGGCCGCCTGCCTGGAATGCAGCAGCGAGAAGCAGGACTGTTAACACAAACTGAGCTTTGCTTACAGGAAACAGAATGATGCCCCTGCAGTCCCCCGCTGACTCCCCAGAGTGCTGCCTGCATGGGTGTAGAATCCGTGTGTCTCTATGGGAGAAGTCATAACATAATAATCCCACTTTGGGATGGCCTTAGCAAAAAGTTGTCAGAAAGCAAATAGACCAGAACCTTCTATATGATATAAAGGAGTAGGAGCCAGCAAGTGCCGAAGCTGTCATCCCCTGTAGGTGCTCCCATAGCCAGTAGTTAGCCAGAAAAGTTCACCACTCTTACCAAGAAACTGAATCCCACAGCACTGGCAAGGGCCACCCCGAGGTCTGCACTACACACCACTGCATTGTGGGTGGTACTAACCGCAGACTGAACACCTCTGAGGATTAACTACTCAACTATATCTGAGTGTGTAGTTATGGGTTTGGCCACGCAGAATGGCATGGCATGGGATATCTGATGCCATTTCTATCCTGGGTTGTAAAACACATGGTAGATGACACAGTCCAGGGGCCACCCTTAAGAGGTAAGAGCTAAAACAGCCATCTATAAGCAGAGCACTTGCTTCTCTCCCCAACTTTCATGGGTATCACTATGGCAGGATTCTTCTCCACAATGAAGGACCCTGGACCCACATAAGATCCCATTGCCACAGTGTGTCTACAAGAGGTGTGTAATGGAAGAGGAAGAGGGAGGTCATCAAGGCCAATGCAGTGAGAGCAGGCCACCAAAACACTCACCGTCTCCCATGCTCTGGGAGTCCTTGGAATCTCCTTGGGGTGGCGTCCATCTCTGAGAAGCAGCAGGCTCTGAGAAGGGCCTCGATGCTCTCATGGGACTATGTAGAAGGTGCCGTGGCCCTGGGTCATTCCCTCCGGGTGGCCTCTGAGCAGTGTAGGCGCTGAGCGCTGCAATCAGTTGCCGTTGATCCACATCATTGTCTACCTTGGGGCTCAGCTCATCTGGTTGGAGCTGGCTAAGGGGCCGCAGAAGGTTGTCAGGATACTTGACCCGGGTTGCAGGAGGATAGGTCAGTGCAGAAGTATGAGCCACATAGGTCAGGATGTTCTCGGGAAAGGAGTCCTCACCCTAGAGGGGAAGATGAGACAAGGTAAGAGTTAGGTCTTCATCAAGCTGTGCCCAAGAAGCCCTGGCTCTATCCTCATGGCCCAACGGCACCAAGCATCTCTGACATATGAACAGTGTTGATTGGTCAAGATCTACGTTTTGTCATTACTGCAGCAACCGTTTTTAAGCAGCAGATTTCTTCAGACACGGTAGTCCATGTCATGAAATCATACAGTTCTGTAGTTTTTAAAGTGTTCACAGATGTGCAAACATCACCACTAAGTAATTCCAGGACATCCCCAAATCAGAACTTTGTGCAGGTCCCTCTTCCTCTGTCACCAGCCCAGGCAACCACGGTTTTACTTTCTGCATCTGAGAGCTTGTTGCCCTGCAGGCATTTCTGTAAATGGACCCTCAGAGCATGTGGCCATTTGCATCTTGACAAGTGCCAAGGTCCACTTCCTCTTCAGGGTTGAGTGGGCCTCCCATTGTATGTTGTGACCACATTCTATTTTTTCACAGACCAGATGATGGACACCCAGGCTGTCTTCCACTTTGGGCTACTTTGAATAAAGCTGTTCAATCACTATATTCTGTCAAGTCTGGGAGATGGGCATATATATTGATTCTCTTGGGTATGAACCTAACAGATGAATTCATAGGGTCATATTGTCACTATATTTAATATTTCAAGAGCTGCCAGCTAGTCTTGCAGCCCTACAAATGAAGAATGGGGCTGAGTGTCTCTTCAACGTTGCCATTCCATTATTCTCATAGCTATGTATACCATACACTTGCGACTAGGAAGTGGGTGTCCCATTGTGCTTTGCTTTGTTTTGTTTTGTTTGCATTCCTCTGGAGGCTACCGATTGAGGGCTCTTGTGTGCTTAGTGACCATTTGCATGTCATCTCTGAAGAAATAGCAGAATCTTCTGCCTGTGTGGGTGTTTGCTGTGACTCAGGAGGATAGCTTTCCTGTAAACACACCTCCACTTCAACAGAGGTTCCAAATGCCTGTCTGACACCTCTCCCTTCCCAGCCCTGACTTCAGTGACGCAAGTCTAAATCCTACTCGAGAGAGAGAATATGACCCTGTGTACATACATGTATGCATGTACATACAGAGGCCAGAGGTTAGCACTGGGTGTCTCTGCATGTATACATGTGTACTTACAGAGGCCAGAGGTTAGCACTGGGTGTCTCTGCATGTATACATGTGTACTTACAGAGGCCAGAGGTTAGTACTGGGTGTCTCTTTTATTACTCTCCAGTTTGGTATTTTGAGACAACAACAAGAAAATTCTCACTGAACATGGACTTTACTAATTTGGCAAGACAAGATGACCAGAAAGCCTCAAAGATGCTCCTGTCTCCTCCTTGTCATCTTCGAAATTACAGGAATGTTGTCACTCCTGTTTTGTTTTACATGGGTGCCGAGCATCCAGATTCAGGTCCTGGTGCTTCTGCCCGAAGCGCATCACCCACTAAGCTGTTTCTTGCACCCAAGGGACAGGTTTCCCTGCAGGAAGTTGTGATGGGTCCAGGAGCCGCTTCTGTGCAGTATGAACTTGAACAGTTCACTGCACCTTTTGAGACTTGTTTCTTCTGACATAGGAGTTTCAACATCACCCTTTAGATTCTTCTGCTGCTGTTGTTATTGTTTCCAGAATGATGTAAATCTAGCCATCATCTAACTCTTCCAGATTTGTGTGCAAGACTAGCTGCAATCAACTGGTCTTCTCTTGGAAAACAGAAAGTAAGAAGGAAGAGGGGCACAGGGGCAGGAATGTTGTCACACAAGAGCTGCCCCTCCAGCTTTTCCCCGCAGATCCAGTGACGGAGTCAGCTGCAGGCTCTGCCGCTCTGCACACAGGCCGGGTCACTGCACCAGAGGCCAGGGCCTACATCTGAATGCTCATTAATGTGCCTGCAACATCCTTCCTCTCCTCACTCCGATGCAGCCTGACGGGCTCCACTCAAAGCATCTCTAATTAGCACCCCACGTTGGACAGCTCCAGGCAGAGACACCAGGCTCAGCACTTCTGTGCAGCAGGCTGGGACAGACAATCTGCTCCCAGTGTTTATGCTCTGACTCAAATTAAGGCGAAGAGGAGGAAAGAACATTCCAACATATAACACAAATAAGGGTCTTAAAAAAAAAACTCAGAAAATGTTGGTTTCCCGGTATCCCACACCCTGGTCCCATGCAATGACACAGTTAGTCTGTTGTCTTCTAAGGGGCAACTAGAAGCAGGTGTCAACTTAGCAACTCAAAGGAGGGAGTCTATTCCAGACCCACTCAGACACAAGCTCCAGAGTGGCTTAGCATCAATCTCACATGAGTGGGTGGGCATGTCAGCATCCCTAGCTACAGTGTCCATCATTGCTGTCATCACTGAGCTTCCTGACAGCCAAATACCCCAAGAGTGCCGAGGAGAGGCCCAGCTGTGCTGTTTCTTCAACCATCTCTTTTACTCAGAGTTAAAATTATGTTTCCACAGTCTCTAGCTTAAAGATATATTGAATTTCAACATGCTGATAATGAGGTGCTTCCAGAAGTAATATTAGGTGATATGCAAGACACCTAGAGATTAACAACCCAGAAACAAGACTGGTCAGCTTCCAACTCAAGGTGGCACTTGTGGCACGAGAAGTTTCCAGTCATGTGTAGGACCCAGTTGGGATGCTGGGTGAGGCACACCAGGGCGTATGCTACACCTGAGAGTATTCCCAGAACTTTCTGAGATTCAGCAGGAGCGATTTTCCTCCAGGAACACCTCTTACTCAACTATCGCTACATAAGAAAGGGCAGAGCCACTGAACACAGTAAAAAAAAAAAAAAAAAAACAAATAGGAAAGGAGGCCCATCGGGAAGTAAGCTAGCCTGCCCGCCTAGCTCTGTGTACTACATAGCTCTGAAACTCCCATCTGATTTTTTGAGCTTTACTTTTACCACCTGTAAGACCAGAAAAACTAATTTCCCTGTCTTTGAAAGTAGCTTTACAGGTTAGGGAGACTGGGAGTGACCATACCCAGCTTAGCAGACGGCGCAGAAGAAAGTGAAGAATGATGTCAGTGGCAGTGCTACCATCAGCAGCCCAGGAACCCCACCATTTGCACCAGTCAACTTATGAGCATCATCAACTCTATCCACAGTATCCTCATCCTCACCATCAGCAGCACTTACTCTACCAGCAGCATCCTCACCAACAGCAGCATCCTCACCAACAGCAGTATCTACACCATTAGCACCATCTACACCATCAGCACCATCTACAACATCAGCACCACCCAACCTGTGAGCATCATCCCCTCTATCAGCACATCCTCATCATTATCAGCATCCCTGCTATCATCAATAAACCTACCATTAGCAGCAGCATTGCTATTGCCATTGTGTGTTGAGCTTCTTAATGCCATTCTGGTACAAAGAGTCATTCTAACATAGCCCTGTCCTCAAACAGCTTGCAGATTAACAGAGAAGCTAAGACAGAGAAATCAGTCTTTAATTAGAATCACACTACAGAGAGGTTCAGAAAAGCAACCCTCTTTGGAATGAAGTGACTGCATTCACTGGGGTTGGTTGGAGTGACTTCTTGGAGTTGAGGTCTGCTTCATTTGCCAATCTGCCCAAGTGATGAAGAGAGAAGCTCTCCTTGCTGTCAGACTTGCCGCCTACAGTTTCAGAGGCAAAGTCAGGCCTCTCTTGGACCCCACTGCCTGTGGCTGTTTGCATAGCTATTGCTCAGACTGACAGGAAGGCCTGGAGCTCCTGGGAATCCCACAGAACACTCTGCATAGACAAGATGCACCTGCCCATTGCCCATTCAGCTCATCAGATATCCTCTTGTACCAAGGATCCAAATCAAACAAGGAAAGTCAAATCAGGACTCTGCTGACCAACACACATCTTTTCTGGTGTGCCCAAAGGCAGTGCTGACAGTCATATTGATCAAGGTGTAGCCACAGGCCTGACAAGCAGTGTAGCTGGAAGAAGGGGTCCAAGGCTCTAATGAGATGGCCCCATAGAGCGACACATTGGATTGCTGATTGCCAAAGGGATGTGGGGATGCACAGCCAGACAATGACCACTGATGTAAGGCCTTGGCCATGGGGATGGTAGAGGACAGTGTTCTTGTTATTTTTTTTTCTGTCTCTGTCAGTTTGTTATAGATCTGTGTCCCTCTGTCTTCCTCTCTCCATCTGTCTGCTTTGTCTCTGTCCATTTGTGTCTGTCTGCTTCTCTGTGTGTCTCAGCCTCTGGGTATCTTTATGTATGTATCTCTCTGTGTCTCTGTCTCTGCATTTGTCTATATGTCTCTGTCTCTCTCTCTCTCTCTCTCTCTGCCTGCCTTTGTGTTTGCTCTTCTTTGTTTGCCTCTATATTTTCATGTCTGACCAGGCCTATCTCTCCCCTATGCCTCTCTGTCTCTCTATACCTGACTCTCTAGGTCTCTATCTATATCTCAACATCCAGTGATGCCAATTTCCAAGAGGGCTCAGCATTTGTGTAGCCTACTGTGTGCAGCTCTTCCTGCCTGTGTGAAGTCACTGGGACACTGACCTCCTGCCCTCAGGGAATATGAGAGGTCTCTTATGTGCTGTGCTTTGTTGCAGAGATGACAGGCTCCCTCCTGCTGGGAGAAACCAGCGTCCAGAGAGCTCACACTTCACAGAACCCTCAGGGTGCAAACCCATTAGGTGGTAAACTGAGAGCTGCGTAACCTCACGGAAAAAACAGTGGTCTTTTGTAGGTGGATGCTGACAGGGGCCTGTGTGGATGATGCCCCATCTGTGGGTTCGGGAGCCTTCCAAAAGGAAACGGCGAGTAACCCACACCACACTGCCTTGTCTTCTCCACCTGCAGCACCTGTAGCCGCCTGCTAGTCGAGCTCACACAGGATTCTCTTGCCAGTCACAGACAGTGGAAAGAAAATAAGCACAAATTGCCCCCACTTTGCTATCACAACTGCCTGGCTTACTCGGAATTCATGTTTGCACTCTTCCTAATCATCTTCTGTCTTCAGATGAGATGCAATCACCTCACCTCACATTATAGTACAAGATGGCAGGGCCGGCGCATAGACAAAGCACAGCTCTGCTCGCCTAGCATGAAATGAAGGATCGGGCGAGTTTGAACGTGGAATTTGGTGCTTCAGTTTGAGGACTAAACACAAATCAAAGTAAGGCCTGACGAGAATTCCAGGGCTCTAAATGCAGCGGCATTGGTGAGTGACTGTTTGAAAGTGGCCTTTTTAGTCTGTGGCCATAGCATTCTGACATTGCCATGCCCATTCTCATTTGAAAGTGGACATTTTACTGGGTTGTCCTTGTTGTTATCCATTTACAGCCGGCCTCCTCTTCCAGCAGGCAGGTCAGCCATCCCTGACATCAGTGAGAGCAATTCAGCTGCCCACCCAGAGGGGAAAGCAGATGGCCTGGATGTGGGCCTGGGAAGGAAAGCATAGCAGCAGGGGCTCCACAGATCCTCAAAAGCACCCCATGGATGTCACAGCATAGACTCTGGCCCTCCTGGCTGCACCATGGGAGGTTTGTGGGTAGGTTATTGACCCGTGGGCACTCCTGGCTTCCTGTACCATGCAACGCCTGTGCAGAGAGCTCTCTGTCTCTGTGGTGTTGCTGGAGGGTAGACAATTGGTGACCATTTGAAAGTAAGGGAACTCGGGAACTGTGGGATCCAGATTCCTGATTGTACCAGGCACAGGTGTGTGAACTTAAGGCAGGACCTAGCTCCATAACAGCTCCCCTGGAGTTGAAAAATAGCACCTAGGTCTGGGACAGCTCCCCAGAGTGTGAAATTAGCACTTGACCTAGAGACAGCTCCTCCAGAGTGTGAGGACATCAACCAGCCAGGGGACAGCTCCCCAGAGTGTGAAGATAGCACCTTGATTCAGGAACAGCCACCATAGCCCCCCCACCCACCCAAGAGTGTGAGGATATCAACTAGCCAGGGGACAGCTCCCACAGAGCCTGACTTTCTGCCAACAGTCAGGGAAACATAAAAGAGAGCAGGAGCAGGTTTTAAAAATTAAAAAATCTAATGAACATTGTGATATTTATACAAAAACTGCCCTCCATCCTCAGCTCTATGCTGACAAAATAGACAGAAGCTGCATCCCCAAACACTTCCTCCCAAGAGGCGCCTCTTCAGACATGGATGGCTGCAAAATGGGCCTGTGGTAGACATCCTTGCTATTTCTAGGGAGGTAACATCTGTGAATCTGCAGTGAGGCACAAGTCTTTGTTTATACACACACACACACACACACACACACACACACACACACACACACACGGTCCTGATCCTCCTGACTCTCCTGTCTCCAGTTCCCAAGTGCTGAGATCACAGGCACATGCCACTATGACCATGACTACGTTCAGCTTAGTCTTGACCTTGTGGACATACAGAGCAGAGCTGCAAGTCTTATAACGAACTATTCTACCCAGAAGAAACCACACAAGCCATGGCTCTAACAGTTGTTACTCTTGTGGTCATGAAACCATCCTATTTCACGTCCTTACCAGAGTTGACTTCACAATCTTTATGTTTTATAGTTATCCTTTAAACACTTTATACATCCATACAACATGTCTTGATCATATCCACCCATCATTATCTCCCCATAAATGCCCATTGTGCCTCAACAGTGTCTCCCTCTCAGCCAGTCCCATGGGCAGGAAGTGGCAGACTTGGGTATCACTGCATTTCCTCAATGAGAGACACTGAAAAGTTTTTTTAAGGTTTTATTTTTGTTGTATGTGTATTATGGCTGTCTGCATGCATGTGTGTGCACCATATATGTTCCTGGTGCCTTCTGGAGATCAAAAGAGAACACTGGGCCATCCCCTGGGACTGAACGGATGAATTTGTGTGAGCTACTATGTGGGTACTGGGAGCAGAACCTGGGTCCTCTGCAAAGACAACAAGTACTCCTAAACATAGATCCATTTCTCCAGCTCCAACACTGAACACCTTTGATGCCTGCACTGGCTCTCTGTATATTTTTAATTCCTAAATAAAGCATCTGTTCAAAATTTTTGCACACTTTGCATTGGGTTACTTTTCCTTTCATCTTTACCAATGGGCAACCAGCATACAATGCATGGATGTACTGGCTTCCACACAGGCATTGCTCCATTCAACCATCCCCAGATAAGGACTTGGTGCAGAAACACCCTTCCCTTCCTACTGCACATCCCCAGACAGCCATGATCTGCTCCTGTTACCCACTGCTTCATCCATGTTACTTGCTGTTGCTTTAATGTGTGATTAATTGTCAATGGTCTGTACCCCTCAGCTGCTGACACTTTAGTTAGTTATAGCTCTGCTTTCTACTACTAAGTTGATCACAGAACTTCCTGTGCAAATTTTGAATGAATGCATACCTTAACTGGAGGTTAAGGAGGAGATGCACAGGAGGAGATGGAGTGTTTGGGACCCAGGGAGATGATATTCAACTTTTAAAGACAGTTCCAGGTCCTCCATGCCAGGTCTGACAAGGGGTCAGACTTAAACATTTTAGCCAGTCTTCAAAGCTGTGGGAGCTCAGCCAGCCTCACATTGCCAGTCTATGGTGTTCAGGTCTTTCATCCCATCCATTGGGCTCTTTCTGATATCTCCAAGCTGCACTGCACTCATGAAGACTGTGGTCCTGGTAGGGTTTCTCTGGCCCTCTATATGAAGATTCCTGCTCATCTTGTGCAGCTAACTCTTGACTAGTCTCTATATGTAACAGTTGCTCTTGGAAGTCCCCCACAGAGCTCTTCTCCCTACTCTGGAGGTTTTAGGGCTCTGTGCATCTTCAGCAAGCCAGGGCTTCTTGGGAATGGTGGAGCAGCAGTTCACCTCACTATCCATGCCATGTGTGGTAGTAGAGGTCCCTAGACCATAAACAGGTTCCACAGAGGACCTCTAGCTAGCCTTCTGATCACTGCCACTCAGGATACCCATTATCCCTCTTCCCTTCCTGCTTCATGTCCTTCACATTGAACTCTGACTCCATTGTCATACCTACTCCATTTTTATTTGCTTATTGTTTCTCTTATCAAATATGACCGAAAATTCCAAAGGCCAGGGTCAGTCAGTCTTTTATCTTTATAATTACTCTGAAGAACATCATAGTTCCTTTGTGTTAAATACATTCTCAAAATGTTTCTATAATTAATTGATAGTATCAGGAAGCAATGGATTTCTGTTAGGCCCTCTTCGGTGACAAGCAAAATGAGGATGTCATGGTGGTCTATGGGTAAAACTGGGGTATGATATTGTACTGTATAGCGCCTGAATGGACTCTGGGTAGATGCTACTCTGATCAATAAAGCAAGATGGTGAGCACCCCACTGACAATCCAGGAATAGGTTAGCAGTCATTTAGTCATCAGTATGTGCTCAACACATGTGTCAGAGTGGCTCCTGGACATAATAGTTTAGGAGAAGCAGGGAAATTCTAATCCCCGTGGCTTCTGTTATGAGGTAATCAGTCCATTAGACTCAAAGAGAATGAATTCAGAATTCTGACTATGCTGGAGCCAGATTCTACAGGATAGGAATACGAAAATAAAACATGATTTGCAAACAATTCATTGGAAATCGGTTGTGTGTTGAAACGCCACCAGTGGCTACAGTTTAAATTGCCACTGAGATAGCCTGTCACCCAGCTGGGAGGGGTTGGGAGAAGCCCCAAGTTCCTAGCTGGCTGTGGCACCCCATGGCAGCCTGGCGAGCTGCCACACTTCTGTGCTTTGTGCGGACATTGCTCATTAGAGAGATGACTCAGCTTTCTCCTCATTTAAGCACTCAACAGAAAATAATGAGTTCTGGGCTTTCACACTTTTTATTTTTTTAAATATGAAGAATCATCTATCTGAACACAGAGGAGAAATGTGTAAACCAGAAGTGCCCCCCAGCGCTCAGCTTCTGAATGACTTGTGGCCATTGCTCTGAAATGGCCAGCCCAGTCAGAGGACTGCAATGTCCATTAATTTACGCTGGGTCATTTCTGAAGGGAAATAACAGCTGTGGTTATAGGCATCAGCTGGCACTGTGTGGCTTCCTGTGGTGTGAGGTTGTCCTGCTGGGTGATGGTAGCAAGGATTCCAAAACCTACAGAATGTGAGGTGGGGTTGCTATCATGGAATTCCAGCCGCAATGAGTGCCAGCTCCCCTTGCCAACTTCTGTTTCTTGGCTTTGGGGGGTGTGGTCAGTTGCCACTGCTTCTCCTCTGTATCAGTCCAGAGAGGCTCCAGAGCCCATAGAAACATCACAAACCACCTGTCAGTCTTTTGTGGACACAAGACTAAAGGAGTTAGTGTTCCAGCACAGAGCAAATGGTGCTGACATCCTACACAGGGGAGACTTTGAAACCTTCAAGGAGCCAGACACCTGTGCTGGGCTCACCATACACCTAGTACAGTGTATGGGAAAGCTCCAGATAGCCCTTGGTGCTTAGCAACACACTACAGTCTTAGAAAGAAAACCGTCCGTAGTCAGTCCATATGAGGTAGCGTGATGGATGTTCCTTGGGAAGAAATGTTGAGCTGTACAGTTGAAGGCCCAACACACCAAGTAGTCTGAACTTTACACCATGCCCAATCGCATCCTCAGATATGAGATAGTTCCTAGTCTTCACACTGTCTTCTCCTGGTACCCAGAGCTCTTTAATTTTTTTTTAAAAGGTAATTCAGAGTGTGACAAGGCCAGCTTGCAAGCTGACCTGAAAGCATCTTGGTCACAATACTTTCACACCTCAAAATCCCACTGAGGTTCTATCTCTTCCTTTAAAATATGTTTCACATCCAAAGCAAGCCAGTTCTAGCATACCAGCTGGCAAATCTGTCATTCAAAAAAACATGCCAATTGCTCTGTGTTCAAGCCTGCCTTAGACAAAGGGATAGTTGTCCAGTGCCCACAACCAAAAGCCTTACTGTTCTGAGTACCACGCCATCTTGATACTGCCCATAAACGGACAGTCTTTCTATTTTCCTGGGATATCCACATTGGTGATTTTACCAGAAATTAAGTCTCCAGGGATATAGCAATCGCTGAGTCGGACACATGACAGACAGGCACCAGAACTAATTTCAACCATGTTCAAATGCTCCTGCCCTCTTGACAGCTGTTTCCGCTCCTCTCCTGGGTATTCTTCCTACAGACTGGTATCAGGGCTCTGCCCTGAGTTCTTAGCACTAGGTTTTCTGCAGGAGTGTTTGCAGCTAGCACAGCCCCAGAACCTCCCTGCATTCAGCCTCACCTTTCCCATACCATCCAGAGCCCGTAGTCAGGGGAACAACTGCCGGCTGCCCAAGAACTAAGACTGCTCACTCTGTCTGTATCTTATAGATAGACATACGGGCAGGCAAAGACAACCCTGCCCACAGGGAATAGGCTGGAGAATCACCTTGGCTGGACGTGTCTCATGTTCTATCCTGGGGCGTGCATTCACAGTTGGGGCCTGGGACAGAAGCTCCAAGTAGGGCAGATAGCGCCGAAGGGTCTTGGCCAGGGCCGCTTCGCTGAACCACTTTTCACTGTCAGCATTCTGTTGAAAGGTCCTGCAAAGCAAAGAGAACGATGGCTCAATCCATGGTTGCCCCGTGCTGAGCTGTGAGATGCAGACAGATGGGAGCACAGAGTGCTCACAGCCTCAGCAGCCTGCATGGGTGCAGCTGTGCAGTGAGCTGGTGGCCAGTGACTCTACTTCTCCTTAGCCCTGGCGTTGTTTCTCAGCGAACCTCCCTCATCCCACAGTGCGTGGGATGCAACAGAGCCTTTGGGAGGGACTGAGGGGGTGGCTCACGTATGACCCCATCCACAGTGTCCTGTGGCACTGATAACATGAGACAAATTTAAATGGAGCACAAAATACATAGAAAAGTTGATAAAGCACCACCCACCACTTAGGGCATGTGGAGCATGAACTCCACAGCTGAGTCTGGTAGCTCCGATTTGTTACTGTAACACTCCAGAGGCTGAGGCAGGGTGATGGATAGCTCAATGACAGCTCAAACAACTTAGTGAGGACCTGTCTGATGGGTTTTTTTTTTTAATTACTGAGAATTTCACACATGCAAATACATTTTTTTTTTTTAATCAAATCCACACAGTTCTATCCGGTACCTCCCCCCAGCCTCACTTGCTAGAGTCAGATGAGAGGAGGGAACTCCATTTGAGAAAATGCCCCCATAAGATCAGGTTGTATACGAGCCCGTAGAGAATTCCTCAATTAGTGATTGGTGTGGGAGGGCACAGCCTGTTATATGTGGGCTCGCCCCTGGAGGATGATCCTGAACTTTATACAAACATGCGGACTAAGCAAGCTACGAGGAGCAAGCCAGTAAACAGCACTCCTCCATGGCCTCTGCATCAGCTCCTGCCTCCAGGTTCCTGCCCTTGTAAATACCTGCCCTCACTACTCTCAATGACCAAGTGTTATGTGGATGTATGAGTGAGATGAACCTTTTCCTCCCCAAGTTGTTTTTGCTCATGCTGTTTCATCACAGCAATAGTTACCCTGACTAAGTCATTCGCTGTGTGGAATGTCATGATGGAGGTGGGAGGGGAATAATGTCAAGTTGACGTTAACCAATCGGCCAGCGTTAACCATGGTTGACCCCATGCTCCTCCCAGGCCCCTCCCAGAAGAGCCCCACCTGCCTCTTAGCCTGGACATGGTCAGCAGGCCAGCAGCACTGTGTGCCCTGTCTTCTACACCAGAACTCATTGCCTATTCCACCAAAGCCCGAGGATGCCTTCTGACCGAGGAATGAAATGCAAGCATGCTCATCTACGAGCCAGGACTGAAACCACACACCACTAACGAGAGTCCAGACTGAGTCTAATGGCTGGGGAATGCTGACCAAAGGCTTTGAATTCTGATCACTTCCAGGCATTTCAGTTCATTAAGTGCTTTCTTTAGGTCTAGTAAGGAGATGGGAACTAGTCAAACAGGCAAGCTCCTGTGAACCGCCGTGGGACCGGCCTGCCCACATCATATTGCCTTCATTCAGAAACCTTCCCAAATCCATCACGCCAACCACCATCAGATCACAGTCCCTCAGACCCCTGGCAGTCCCATATCTACAACTCTCAGCTCCCAGCAGGCTCTGGGCTCTGCTCTCCAGCATGATCCCAGTAGGCTGGACCTGCCCATCTCTTCTCCTTCTGCCCTGGGTAAGACTGTTCCCTGCTGGAAGCTGCATCTCTTCCGAAGCAGAAGCACAGGCTAACCCACTTCAAGCAGGCCTTGCCCCTCTTGGCTCTCTATAGATTCCAGCCAGGCAAGAAGGTGGCATCTTCAGGGCTGTGGCACAAGGCAGGTAAACTCAACCATCCAGGGCCATTAGTCTCCACTGCTGATTGCCTTACATTCATCCCTTTGCTGTCCCAGTGCTGGTGTTCACTGAATATTTCTATAATTATATGGGTTTTTTTTTCTTTTGCTGGTTCATTAGCCTCGGTTCTAAGTGGTTGCTTTCAAGTGCGTAGCATTCACCTGTCACCGAGCACGGGGACCTATAAGTGGCATCTCACAGTTCAGGTGAGGCATTGCAAAGAAGGTACAGTAACCTGGGGGCTTTCTCCCTGTTGGCTTGCACGTGACAGCCTATGTGGCCACGAATCACATTTACAGCCACGGACTAGCCACGCCATGCATCATACACTGTTTGATCAATCAACTCTGCCTGAGACTGAAATAGTAAGTCAATTCCCAGATCTCTGGTGCTCAACGGCCTTTGGGGGTGTGCTTCCCGGGTGCTTGCTCCCTCCTTTCACACAGTGACAGGAAAGCTGCTTCAGTTCCTGGGCCCCGGAGAAAATAATTGTTGTACAGCAGTTTCCTCGGAGACTGAAACGTTCCATTCTGCTGCAAAGCTCTTTAAGACAGAAGGAAGCTAACGCAAAGTGCCTACAGCGAGTTCCTGAAATCTACCAGCTCTACTAGGTTTCTTCCCCCCAAGAGAGACTCAGTGACACAGCCATCTCCTGAGTTCTTCCAGCTCCTGTAAGTGACCTGTCACCCACACAAAACTCGTAAGTTCACCAAGTTGGACTTCAGTGGTGTCTGTACTATAGTTTGTTTCGGGTTCACTATCTGGGATGAGCAGGTGTGTGGGTATGCATGCATGCGAGTGTGCCTGCGTGATTGTGTTTGTGTGTTGTGTGTGTTGCATCTCCCTAGGAAAAGTATTGTCACACACCTTCGGATAGCACTGTTTGGAGAAGTTAAAGAACCTTCAATTGGTGCAGCCAAGGCTGCAGGAAACATGCCACAGGGGACGGACAGGCTCTGAGAGTTTATGGCATTGCCCTACTTACAGTTCGTGATCTGTATGGACTTTCCCTCTGGAACAATAAGCTATAATAAACTCTCCCTTCCTTAAAAATGCCTTCAGCCAAGGTGTTTTATTACAGCAACGGAAAAGTAATGAATACAATGGGTCTCTGGGTTTATCATTTTTACCATGTGGAAACAATTTTGGTCTTTACTTCTGCAAACACTTTCTTTTTTCCAATACTTCCATTTTTCCCTCCCTGGGGCTCTGGTCACATGCATATTTGGTCCTTCAATATCTCCAAACTTACTACTGGTGATTTCTTTGCAATTTATTTCTCCTGTTCCCTTCTTGCTGTATCTCTAGGTTTACTAGAATTGTGTACTTGCGTCTAACTTGCTATTAGCCCAGCAGGCATTCTTGTCATATTCCACCTCTTGCATCTTTGCATCTTTCTGTCTGAACTCACTGGCCTCACTCTCCTGCCTCTCCTATCTAGCAACCTTTGATTGGATTCTGCGCACTGAATTCTTCCCCTTTGGGTGCATTTCCATCAGCTTTTTTCTCTTTCGTTGCTACTTTTGCCGTTGCTCTTGTTAAGATAGAATCAGTCTCGCTATGCGGTTTAGGTCGGGTGCTTGAATGATCTTTCTGCCTTGATCTCTCCAGTGCTGAGATGACCAAGCTGCCACTAATGCCATGCCCCTGTGTCTGGCATCCCACTGAGATTCTGGGGGCAGTTCTGTCCTTCACGTCCTACCTGTGTGATGAGCATGGTGGCAATTACCTACAGGTTATTCCTCTAGAAGCCTGAAATCTCTGCTGCTTCATCTCAAATGATGCTCCTCTTCTGAGGACAATACCTTGCACACTGTGGAAAGGTTGCTGTGTCCCATGTCCTCATACTGGGTTGCCTTTCCCATCCTTAATACAAGGGGATGTGCTTAGTCTTACTGCAATTTCATATGCCATGTTTTGTTGGTATCCATGGGAGGCCTGCCCTTTGCTAATTAGAAATGGAGGAGGAGTTGTTGTAGAATATTAATTTAAATATGTAAAGATGTATTATATTGTTTATGCTGCAGAATATTACTTTATGTAAGGTGTGTTACATTTGTTTATGCTGCATTTGTTTAACTAGGCAAAGATGTGTTACATTTGTTTATGCTGCATTTGTTTAACTAAGCAAAGATTGTTACATTTGTTTATGCTGCATCTGTTTAACTAGGCAAAGATGTGTTACATTTGTTTATGCTGCATTTGTTTAATTACTTATAGATGTATTGTTCTTTTACCTTGCCCCCCTACGGTACCTGACTGATCTAATAAAAAGCTGAATGACCAATAGGTGGGCAGTAGAGGGATAGGCAGGGCTGGTGGGCAGAGAAAATAAATAGGAGAAGGAATCTAGGCTTGAGAGAGAATGAGGGATAAAGTAAGGGAGATGCCAGGCAGTAGACAGACAGACAGACACAGAGAAGGACATACAGAATGAAAGATAAAAAAAGTACCAAGGCAAAATGAAGATGAAAAAAAAACAGGTTAATTTAAGTTATGGGAGCTAGTGGGACAAGCACAAAATAAGTCAGAGCATTCGTGACAAATAATAAGTCTCAATGTCATGATTTGGGGGCTGGTGGTCAAAGAAAGCCTGCTAGGAAGAGTGAATTAGAGTAGGGGTAGAGGGAACTGCAGTCCGGATATAAAGTGCATGCGTGTGTGTGTGTGTGTGTGTGTGTGTGTGTGTGTGCGCGCGCGCGCGTGCGTGCGTGTGTGTTACAAATTCCTCTCATAAAAGATAACTGGGAGTCAGATACCAACAGGTATCAGGTTTTCAAGGATGTGCTAGATTAAAGGCGCCTGGGTTGTTTTTGGTGTGTGTGTGTGTGTGTGTGTGTGTGTGTGTGTGTGTGTGTGTATGTTTCCTTCCACAGACTTCAACACTACATTTTGGATCAAAATCAAATGCAAGAAGTTACTTGTACCACCTTCCAGAGAGGCAATGCTGGAATAACGCCACGAGCCAGAGGAAGATGCAGTACCACCTGCATATTGCCAATAATGCATCTGCACTGGGCAGAAGAAGCAATATTTCATCCCAGCATGTCAGACCACTCTGCAGCCATGCTTGGGTTTCTACTATGACCTAGACAAACTTTAGGAAATTTATAGCCACTGGAGATTTAAGTGGCTATAATGTTACAGATCCCTCTCATAAAAGTTAAGTGGGCGTCAGCTACCAACAGGTATCTGTCTTCTCCGTGTGAGAAGACAGGTTTTCAAGTGTGTGCTCATGAATGGGGTGCCTAAAGAGGATTGGAGGTTGCGAGCCAGCGTAGGCTACAAAGTGAGGAGAGTAGGGAGATGAGGAGGAAGAGGAAAAGTGAAAGGAAGGAGACAAAGGTCATGGGTGATTCCTGCACGTATTTCAAATCCCAGCAAGGAGATGGAAATCACCGCCACAGTGAGATATCATCTCACCCACTGGAATGGCTGCTCCCAAACTGTAGACACAAATGCTGGTGAGGGTGTGGTAAGGGAACTCTCACGTTGCCATTGCACACTGCTGGTGAGGAACTAAGTGTGTGTGGTTGTTATGGAGAGCCAGGTTGTAGCCATCAACACACAGACTTGTACCGGGTCACTTGGCTTCAAGGCAGTGGAGAATGTATGGAAGGACGGGAGGGATCTCACACCAGGACTGTCCTCTGATTACTCTGCTCCTAGATGCACTAAGCTTCCAGACTTTGTACCTGTGTCTGCCAAGACACAGATACTGGGTTTCAAGCTGAGAAATCAGAAAAGCAAAGCAGCTGGGCACTAGCTCTTACCTCCACCTCAGACTGAAATGGGTGACCCTGTCTCCGTGAATCCTCAGAGCACAATGTCGATTTCGCAGCTCTCCTCCAAGCCTTAGACTGCAATAATCTGAGTTCCAGACTGCTCCCGCCTCATATTCCCGTCTCTCCCCAGCCATATCACTCCTGTATCCACCTCCCTAGTGCTGGGATTAGAGGCATGGGATCCCAAGTGCTGAGATCACCTTTGTGTGAGCTGTTTCTCTTTGGGACTGGATCAATTCCATATAGCTCAGTGTGGCCTTTAACTAACATAGATCCACCTGACTCTGTCTCCTAAATCCTGGGATTAGAGGTTGTGCCACCATCACCTTGCTCTATGGCTGTGGCTAGCTTTACATTTTGATCTCTAGTGGCTTTATTAAATCATAAAAAAAAAATATGTTACCACAAGTTACCATGCAACCTGTGGGATGAAAAGCAGCTGATATAGAACCCAGAGGGGCTCAGTGATGGTAATTTCATGTCATTTGGTTTTCACACACAGGCCGTGGGCCAAGCAGCGTTGGAGGTGGTGCTCATATACACCCATATCAGAAACGTGGGCAAACAGCCAACGCTTGGTCTTTAGTGGTCCTGTGTGTGCCCATCCCCGCAAGGCTCTGTTCAGCTGGGTGCACCCGTGCATCTCTGCCTAAGGCAAGGCATTTAGTAAATGGGAGGGACAAATGGCAGGCTTCACCAGCTGGGAGTGTTGCTCCCTCAGCTCTGAATCAAGTGGGGAAGCCCCGTAAGGAAAGACCAAACTGACTTTCTCCCCTCCCCCACCACGCCCTCTCCCTCTCCTGTGAAAACGCAGCCCAGACCCTGCATACATGGGTAAGAACTTTATCATGAAGCTCCCTGGCAACTCGTTTCCCCCCACATTGCTTAAAAATTTGAGACAGGGTGTCATTCTGTCGTTCAGGCAGGCCTTGAACTGGCTAGCTTCCTGCCTCAGCCTCCAAGCACTGGATGAGAGAGGCATACCCCAAAACATCCAGCCTCATCTTCACTCAGAATGAACCACTGCTCCATCTCTGGAGATGGATTCCATGTATGAAAAAACTCCAAAAAAAAAACATTTCATGGCCAGCTGTGGGTCAGCAGAACTCTGAACCCCCATGAGATAGGGTTCAGGATTAGGCAGGACTTTTGATCACTGTCACCGTCTTGTAATTCAGGCACATTGCGGGTCCCACACCCTTTCCTTCTTTCATTCATGGGATGAACTTTGTGACTGGTGCTGGAGGGAGTGGGAAGAAGGAAGTGATTTGGGCAGGAAGGAAAAAAGCGAAAGCAAAATCGGTCCCTACTCTCTAGGGGGTTGGGGACACATGAGCTCCTTTAGTTAATAATGAAGTAAGTCTGCTGTTAAGGCTGATGGCTATCTATGAATTTAAAATCAGACACAGTTATTAAAAACACCGAAGAAGACAAACATAAGTAAATCACATCACGCAGAGGAAAAGGGCGTGAGGCTGCCAGCGCGGACGCCCTGCTGGGCTTCCTTGAGCTTCTCAGAAGCCGTTTGGTGTTGGTTATGAAACCTATACTTCAATCGCAAGTGTCCAAGGGTCAGATTTTAAAGGAGGCCACAGAGTCATCAAGCAGCAAGAGCCTGGGGTGCGTGAGGTGAGATCCAAGGCAGAAGCAAGGGAGGCAGCCAGTCTCAGGATGATCACAGCCCGCAAACAGAGATGCAGCCCGAGAGTCCAGCACCAGGGTGCAGTGCTCACAAAACATAATGCTGGCGATGCGGCAAGGGAACATGACAAAGGACCAAAGGACGTTAGCCAAAATATGAACGAGGACATCCTGAGCTTGTGCAATGCCCTGGAGCTTATATTTGTAATTAGAAACTCAGCATATTATATGCAAAATATAAGCTCTGTGTGGGTGTGGGGGGGCATTAAATAGGATGCCCTCTATAGACCCATGTATTTCAATGCCTGGCTCATACAGAGTAGCACTGTTAGGTGTGGCCTTGTTGGAGAAGTGTGTCACTGTGGAGGCAGGCTTTGAGGTCGTATATGCTCAAGCCAGGCCCAGTGCCACAGCCTCTTCCTGCTGCCTATGGATCGAGATGTACAACTCTCAGCCCCTTCTCTAGCACCATGTCTACCTGCATGCCCCCTGTGGGGTCTCCAAGGGGTCCCACAGACCCAAGCATCCTCTAATGTGAATCCCCTATATAGTAAAGACAAAGTTGAGAGGCCATCGGGTCTAAGTGAGAGGAATTAATGGGACCTTGAGGGTGAAGGAATAGGGTTGTGACCTTGTGATGCAACTAAGTGGAGTTTGAACTTAGGTATGGAGCCTGGAAGAGGAGTCTGGCCTCTCTCTGCTACGTCTACAATGAATAACATCCCAGGGGTCAATCCAAAACAAAGAGGGTCCAGGGATCAGGAGATCATAGGAGCCAAGAAGCCAATTCTCCCTCACAGGACAGGGCTCAGAGGATGGATGGGAATCTGGAGAATACATAGCCAGCTTCTCCCAGAGGCTCTGGCCCTTAAAGATGGCAGGTCCTCGTTCCCTCCCACCCACGAGGAAGGAACGAACTCAGGAGAGAGGAGAGTTCTTGCCCTGGTCATCTCTGAGCCAGAGACAGGAACGCTCCTCAAGACATACGAATGAACGTAGCTGGCTTTAAACATAGATGCCCCATGCTGAAGAAAACAGAAAATGTAATGGAGTTTGAGCATCCATTCATACCACACACAGACTCACTGCCCACTCATCGCCTGTTTTTTACCCTCTTGGTCTATGACGCGGGGTCCTGATCCATTAGTTGCACATGGTCATAAAGGCAGACAGTCATATTCCGTGTCACAAGGATTTATTTTATATGGAAACTGCAGCTCAAGAATATTCTGTTGCTTAGGAAATAATGGACCTTGCAAACTAAGCCTTTGGGAAAGATTCCATTTGTTTGCTGTTGTTTTAATCTGGAAACACTACATTCCGGTGTAGGTACATTCTTGCAGCAGCTTCTCTTTGGACAATGTTTCAAGCTCCCTGTTTCCCATTTCATGACCTATAGGAAGTGGGACTGATAGGTTTCTCAACCCATAGCAGGAAGTGCACAGGGATGGGATGACCTGGGACAGAGTTTTTGCTTGATATGGGCTGCTGTGGCTCGGGAGAGAAAGACCTGGACTCTCTGAATTAATCCTGCTCATTGCAGGGTTGTAGCAAACACAATTTCCTAATAAGAAACCAGAGTTCCACCTCATTTTGTTAGAGCAAGGCTCTGAAGATGCAGGGTTACTTTAGCAGGGTCTCACCGACAAGTAAAGAGCCATGGTGTACCTCTCAGTGTCCAGTGCCCCACATTGCAAGGTCTTTCCCTTTCAGAGAAGCCTCCTCCCCGTGGCTGTCTATTCTACATCAAAAAGATGGTGGTTGTTTTGCCACAGTAAAACCAGATTTACTTAGAGATATGGCTGTAGCTGGGTGCAAGAAGGGGCAAGTCATGCCTACACGTACCTGGCTGGGCTGGAAGCATCCCCACGCCATGGGTAGGCCTTGGGGAGGTTTGCAAGCTCCTGGGCCATCACGTGCTGGGTATAGTCATCTTGCCATGTGAAACCTGTGGAGAAAGGAGTATAAAATGAGGCATGAATTTGCAAATGTGGCAGAGCCCTTACGTCAGACTTCCACGGGTCTCTCTTTTCTTCCAGCAAATCACGGGGTCCTGTGGGGGTTCAGTAAGGTTTCCTTTAGCTTTCTTCAACTTTCAGAACCAAATGACAATCAGGTCTTTGTCCTATTGGTTTAAAACTGGGTGCAGTGGGTGCCAGTTGTGGCTGGCAGACAAAGGAGACCTACACCAGAGACTTTTGTGCAGTGCAGAAGGTGGACCCTGTCTACCCAGGTAGGTTCACCTACAGGAAAGATGCCCCCATCAACAATGTGCATGTGCTTGCCAGCATACCTGCCATGCTGCCTTGCTCAGTGTACCCACTGTGTTCTGACCTGGTTGTGCTACCACATTGGAACAACTGTTCTCCCTAACCCATCCTGTGTGAGAGCCCAGCATTTGGCTGGATAGGGTTACATTCCCCGTGAAGCAATTACTGCGGGTTTAATGTACTAAACCTCAGAGCCAATTACATTATATTTACACTCAAATGTTGTGACAAAGAGCTTTGTAACAAGGGGGAAGCAGTTATGAAGGCAAAATCCATGCAATTGTGCATTAATTACATGCATTGTGGATCACATGATAATTACGCTCGGAATTACCAGATAACTCCCAAGAATAATTATTATGCAATTTGTACATTTTAGATCTTACGGTAACGCTTTCACACTTAGAGCTACCCTATGCAATTATCCGTAATTATCTAATCACTAAGCATCACGTAATTACAGAGGTATATTTTTATGCTCTATGCAAAAAAAAAAAAAACAAGTTACAAAGCCTTCAAATCAGGACAGCTCTGTGTATGTGCATGTGAGTGTTATGCATGTGTGGTAGTGTGTGTGTGTGTGTATGTGTGTATGTGTGTATGTGTGTACAATTTTGTAGTATGGATATTTGTGTGTGTGTATAAGTGTGCGTGTGTGCCTGTGTAAGTGTGTACATTTGTGTGTGTAAGTGTGTGTCTGTGTGTGTGTGTAAGTGTGTGTGTCTGTGTGTGTGCCTGTGTGTGTAAGTGTGTACATTTGTGTAGTGTGGATATTTGTGTGTGTAAGTGTGTGTGCCTGTGTGTGTGTGCCTGTGTGTGTAAGTGTGTGTGTATGTGTGTACATTTGTGTAGTGTGGATATTTGTGTGTGTGTGTAGGTGTGTGTGTAAGTGTGTGTGTCTGTGTGTGTGTGTGTACATTTGTATAGTGTGGATATTTGTGTGTGTGTCTGTGTGTGTGTGTGTCTGTGTGTGTGTCTGTGTGTGTGTGTAAGTGTGTGTGTCTGTGTGTGTGAGTGTGTACATTTGTGTAGTGTGGATATTTGTGTGTGTGTGTGTGTCTGTGTGTGTGTAGGTGTGTGTGTGTCTGTGTGTGTGTGTGTCTGTGTGTGTGTCTCTGTGTGTGTGTCTGTGTGTGTGTGTGTGTGTGTGTGTGTGTGTGTGTGTGTGTGGTAAAGAAGTCCGGAGTACACACCCTCGATAAAACTGAAAGTGCACAAAAGTCGTTTTCATGAACATACTTAAACATTTTTAAATGCAAATACTTAAACATTTTTAAATGCAAATGTGAATTGCTAAAGCTTACAGACGGCAAGAATCAAATGACTCGCACATCCTAAGTCCCGGAAGCCCCACTGGCAAAAATACCGGGAGGACTTTGGCCTCAGCCCTATCTCCTCCAGAGCAGTTCTCTGAGGACCTCACCGCAGCGGGTGCATCCCAGCCCCTGCAGCCTGCATGTTCGGCGATGAAGGCAACAGAAAAGCAGGACCTCTGCCGGGTCCCCTTAGTCCATTCCCAGGAGTGTTCTCGTTGGAAAACACGTTTTCTGTGTTAACCCAACAGCTAGCATTTTAGGTTTAGAAAACAAGCATATTTTAAACATGCTATTCCCCAAGGAAAGTCTTACTATTAATATTTATCAGGCAACATAAAGAAATTTCACATGAAAATTTTTTTCATTAAAAATGTCATCTCCTGGGCTCAGGAGATGACTCAGTTGGTAAAATGCATGACTTGCATACTTGAGGATCTGTTTGATCTAAGGAACTCACGTTTTAAAAGCTGAGGATGCTAGCAGGTGCTTGGATGTGCTTGGAATCCCAGAGTTTAGGAGGTGGAGATTCCTGGGGTCTCACTAGCCAGTCTAGCATACTTGGACTAGGCTAATAAGAAACCAGTCTTAAAAAACAAAAACAAACAAACAAACAAACAAAAATAAGATAAGTGGCTCCTGAGAAATAGCACCTAAGGTTGTCCTCTGGATTCTGATGTACACACATGCATAAACACGTGGCACCTGCACATACAGGCACATACATCCGAGCACGCGCACGCACACACACACACACACACTAAATGGCACACTGTCTGACCACAGAGCTGCACAGAGCACTATGACAAGGGCTTAGCCATGCTCCTGAAGTGTGGTTGGGCAGGGTAGACATCAGTTTACAAAGGCAGTCTGAAGGAGAATGGACCCCAGCCCAGATTGCTAAACTTTCACTGGAGCAAAAAGTAAATAAAACCTTACTCCTTACAAAGAGCATTCATGTGTTGGGAAGAAAATGGACAGCATTGCTATGAACTTGCAAAGAAACAGTGCCTAGAAGAGATGGTCCCTCTGCATGAAGATGGAAAGATGGCTTTTGTGCAGGGAAGTAGGAAGACTAAATTTTTCCTGCTCATTCATTGACTGCTTCTAGCAACCTTAGGCATGGATGGCCAAGGGCGGAGAGAACCAGTGAAGGAGCCACAGCAAAGCCTCATGCCTTTTCTCTATTGCCGGGAGGTAGAGCTAAAGAAACCAACCCACAAATCCATTAAATGCCCTATGTGCAGACAAAAAACAAACAAACGAAAACAGACACTACCTCTGAATCTGAGGCCAAGAAAAGACAGCTCAGCAAGATCAAAGAGTGTCAGACAATCATGGGCTCCATAAGAAAGTATAATCTCTCATACCACCTTCCATGCTGGGAATCCCAGGGTTCCTTCCTTCTAAGCTGTGACGCAGTGTTCCTACACCGTCACTCAGCTTTGAAGAACACTGAGCTGGGGAGTCTTCCTACACGCACACAAGATACATGGGGTAGCCAGAGGCTGTAATTCCCATGCCTCCCCACCGTCGGATGTAGAAGGAGGTTCACTAACCTCCTCCACTAACTGTTAGCTACCAGGATACTCTAACCTTCCTTGCAGAACAGCACAGAGTAAAGCCGGCCAGAGCACACAGTTTAAGGGGGACCCGGGCCCTCACTAAATTGCACAGATTCCAGCAGAAAGTCACTGGTCCCGGGATCCAAGAACCAGGGAGATCTCATGCAGAACAAGAACAGAGTGAGAGACATCAGCACTGGAGGGCAGAGGTAATGGCAGCCAGGTGATGGTTTAGAGAAGCCATGGCTTCAACAAGCAACCATGTCTCACCCAGGTGAGACAGAAGAAAATGGAGAGCCTTGGCAACAGGGGGAATAGACCCGAAAGGACTGTAACAAAAGACAGCGAGCATAGGGGACTGTGGGTGGACTTCTCAGTCTCTCATCATCCAGGAACCTACAAGCTAGCCAGGGAGACATAAGGGTAAAGCGTCTCCCTGCATCCGGTAATCTCTCAGCCAGCCAGCCAGTCAGGAAGGACCCTCAGGAATGAGGGGTAAATCAAGATACTCTCAAGTGAAGTGAAATCAGAAGACCTGCTCTAAAAGAACCTCTGTGCGAACTACTCAGATTACAGTGGAAGTCAGGGAAGAAGGAAACAGGGCATTGGGAAAGGACAGGGCAAACACGCCGCTCACACAAGCTTCTCCCGTGCCCATGTTTGACAGTGGAATCACACACATCATAACAACTACATTCTCCTAAGTGTGGGGAGGGGAAATGCTTAGCCATTGTGTTATCAATGAGTGGTTAGGCCAAGTTCCAAAAACAAGGAGAACTAGGGTGCCAACAAGTTGCTGTAAGTCATGTGTGTGCAGCCCAGTATCTCGAGCAACCACTGTAAGGAGGTGTTGAAGACACACACTCAAAGCGGTGAAATGAATTTCCAAATACAGTGAAGTAATCCAAGGAAAGCAATAAAAGACAGATAAACAAAAAGACAGATAAACAAGTAGGAGTGCAGCCAGGTCCTACAACACTTACGTAGCCTGTGTGTAAGGTCCTGCGTTTGATACTCAGCACTGGAAGAAAGGAAGAGGAGGAAACAGGGAAAAGCAACATTTAAGCTTTAACATGTCAATGATTATACCTGATGTCTATGTGCTAAAATATAACGATGGTGGAAATGTTTAAATATGCAACTATGTACTACCCACGTAAAAAACTTCCAGTGTAATTATGTGGGAAGAATGAAATTAAACATGTGGATAAAAAAAAGCATACCTTTATAAGCATTAATGGGCAGCAGCCTAGGCTTTATTAACATCATTTCAATAAACATGCAGGACAGAGATTACAAAAGACAATGCAGGGAAATGTGTAGTGGTAGATGGGCTAGTCCACAAAAGACATAGCAATCCAATTCCAAATAACTACATGCCAAACAACGTAACGGCAGAGTATGCAAGGCAGAAATGACAGCTCTGAAGGAGAAACAAAGAAACCCAAACTATCAGTAGGGGGTTTCAGCATCACTTTCTTAGCTGGACTTATTCTTAGATAGACAACTAAACAGAAAACAAGCAATTCTAAAGCACTCAACAGTGCAACTGATGAACACTTGTGGATCACACTACCCAAACAAGGGCAGGGCATGCAACCTTCTCAATCCACTGTAGAACACAGACCATATCCTGAGCCATGAAACTAGCTTGGTAAAGACTGGGCAACAGAATCATTGATTATGGCTCTGACATGGTGGAGGCTAGCTAGAAGTCAGTAGCAGAACAGTAGTGGGGAAATCCCAAACTTGAATGTTATACATATGTACAAGTAACCCATGGATCAATGACTAGCTGAGGGAATAAATCCATTACCCTAAATAAAAATGAAAATGTAAACGCGTACCTAAGTTTATGGTACACAGTTAAGCCAATTCAATGAGTGGAAATTGTACCACAAGTATTTACATTGAGGAAGAAGAAAATTCTTCAGTCAGTAAACTAAAGAACAACAAAATACACCCAAAGCAACAATAAAAGAAACCAAAGTAATGAATTTTAAATTTAAGAAGAAAAGAAAATCTTCTGCAGGCTCCCCAGCTGCCAGTCTGGAGTCAGTTAGCTTCCATGTGCTCAGGTTAGCCGTTTCCCCAACATGGTCTTGAGCCCTTTGCTCAAATTATCTCTCCTCCTCTCTACAACTGCTATGAGAAGGATCCCTGTTGTCCTTACTTGCAATAAAAATCTAAAGATCCTGAAGCTGGGCAACAATAACATACAAGACACGGGCATCAAATACTTATGTGAACATCTGAGGAATCCTGTTAGTAAATTGCAGTGTCTTGAGTTAGACATGTGTGAGTTTACCACTGACTGTTGTGTAGACTTTTCCTAGGCTCTCACCACATGCAAAATGTTACATAGTAAACAGCATGAACCTGGACTGCATGACCCGGGATCATGTAGAGCTGGAGCTGCTGTGTGAGGGACTGGACAAAGAATCATGGATGCTAGTGCAAGCTGTAGAATAGAAAAATAACGTGAATATTTTGCATTATCTCTGGGTACTGGAAGATAAGAAGAGAGGTGTTCATCTGGTATGAAACAGCAAGAATTGTTCTTGAAACAACAGTCTTTCCTTCATCATAATTCTCCTGTATTCCTCCTTGTCCCAAGTTGCATACCTGGTACTGGTAGCTGATCCCAGAGTTGTTCTTTCACCGTGTCCTGCCTCCATCCATCTTATACATCCCCTCACCACTTTGTAATAATTAGATAACACATTCAATAAACTCCAATGGTGTTTGAAAAAAAAAACAACAAAAAAGAAAATCTGTGATTTATAACAAGATTGCAAAAAAAAGAAAGAAAAAGAGAGATTGCAAATTGCTTACATTGTAGACTTCAAGATAAAATAAAGAAATAACTCCACTGGGATGAACTTAATACTGATGAAATGGGCCGATTACTCAAAAACACAAGTGGCCACAATTCATCCATTTTGAAGTGGATTATTTGAATAGCTCCATAATTGTAAAAAACTTACACTCAGAATCAAAATCCTCCCCCAAAATAAATATGTAGGCCCAAATGGTGTCACTATAAACTCTATAAAATGCTTAAAGAATTAATATGAATTATGCACAAATTCTCCCAGAAAATATAATAAGAAGAAACAGTTCCCAACTCATTTCATTGCTAATACTACTCTGATAACAAAGGCAAATGAAAATAGTACAAGGAAAGACACCTGTAGACCAATCCCCATCATGAATGTGGGACAGATGTGTCATTGACAATATCAGCAAATAAAGTTCGGCAACAATTAAGAAGAGAGCATGTCGTGCCCAGAAGACACTGTTTCCAGGACTCATCCCCAACTTCTGGGTCTTTTCTCCTCCTCCCTCCTCTTCTTTAATTTTCTCTGAGCTTTGGAAGGGGTGTGATGGACTTCCCACTTAGGGTTGAATATTCCAAAGTCATTTACTCTCTCCACTTTGACCAGTTGTGAGCCTCCCCATAACCCACTCCCCACTGCAAAGATAAGCTTCTCTGATGGCAGTGCTAACCTACAGGTATATAGATAAGCACTTAGTAGGTAGTTTGACACTGTGTCCACTTAAGAATTCCCCAGTAATTGTACTAAAGGAGCCAGCTCTCTCTGTAGATGGTAAGAAGAAAGGGTCCCTGTTGAAGCTGCAGGTTGCTCACTTATGTTACAGTGAAAGCAGAGGCTGGGAGATTAAATGTTAAAATGGCAGTATCTGGGGTACTAAGAAGAGGAATAAGGGATCTATGGTTGAGTATAACTGAAATAGATAAGAAGAAGAACAGGACTCTGGGCCAATGATGGAAGAACCGATGTTCCCTGTCCCCCAGAGCCCTTGAGTAAGACATATAAGGCACCGATATTTATATTCTGGTTCCTGATACAGCTAATTGTTACAGACTAAATTATAAATAAGGTTGGCTTCTAACAAGAAGCCTCCACCTAGTTTAGGAAAGATAACCCTATCGTGGTTAAATAAGGATCAGGATAAACAAACAGGCTGAATAGATGTTTATTCAGGGAGAAATAACTTACAACCTAGACAGATGAACACCAGGAAATTCCACCTGATGCTCTCCTGTCCTTTCCCTGCTCTCCCTCAGACCTCCTTCCACAGGTTGCATCCGCCCCTGGCTCCACCCCCACAATGGGCGTGGTCAGTGCAACAGAAGGACTATCACTACATAACCCAAACCATCCCACAAACAATGAGTTGACTAAACAAAGGCAGCTACCTTTTGGTGGCTGTGAGAACAAAGAGGGATTAGCCCAATTACTGAGATTTTAGACATCTGCCAGGTCGGGGGTACCAACATCATCCAGTGACTAACAGCCATCAGACAGCACTCAATGCCAGCAGCTGACAAAGCACAAGTCAGAGATAACAAAGAACAAAGCAGGTTTCCATGACCCCTAACTTGTTGGCAGTGCATGAGCAGAGGATGATCATCTCCTCCTCAGGTGGAGGGCATAGAGGGTGTGGGCCCTCTGTGGGTCATGATAGCATAGAGAGTCAACCAATCTCAATGCAGACTACCTCGCAGCACTATAAAAACCCTCTGGAAAAGGGAATCCCACTGCTTTGCACCACTCTGGGAAAGCCCTCCACTCTGACTTGTCCTTAATTTCTTACTTTTCAGCAATTTTCCTTAATAAAGCTTGCTTCTACTTTGCATAATCCCACAAGAGTTCACATCTCTAATCATCATTGCATGAGGATATGCACTCAAAGCCACTGTCTCAGGTTGACCTCTGGTGACCTTGGGTGTCTGGCATCTCAGGACCCTGGCTGAAGGAGAGCATACATAGTGCTTTGGGATTCTGTAGCTCTTGCTATAGGACAAGATAAGGAAATGAGGAGGTGTGAAAATCAGACATATAAACATGAAACTGTACATATCTCCATAGGACATGCTCTTCCGCTTGGAAGTCACAAGAATCCTGCAAAAATAAAAACCTACTTAATAGCCAGAAACACTGAACCCAAAAGCATATCTGCTGTAACAAGGCTGGAGGCAGTTGTCTAGGGAGATCTCAGAGCTTACCCCCTTGGAACAAGGAATTGAATATTCAAGAATGATTGTGGAGCAAACTGTCAGGAAGTGCACGGGAGCTGCTTATTCCCTTGGCATAGGAGAGGCCCTAAGGCTGAGGTCCCCAATGGATGCTGACTTGTGTATTTCATAGGGCCACTGGGTTCTTCCCTTTCCCATAGTGGTCCAGTTTAGATACCTACCACCATGCCTTCTTGCCTTTTTTTCTTGCAATGCCTTCTGGGAACAAGAAGCCTCTATCTTCTTCTGCTTTCTTTGTCTATATCTGTCCGTCTAACTAACCATTGCTTCATGTCACTCAAACATCACATAATTGTGTTTAAATCTAGCAAAACATGCACAAGACTCACAGGCTAAAAATTCATTAAAACATCTGAAAAACAGGAAGTGTGCCGTGTTCGTGGACCGAAAGCTCCAACTAAAACCAATCAGTTACCCTCACGCTGACATTCTTGAGGGCTTAACAAAATCCCTGTCCAAGCCACAGCAAGATCCTTTGTTGATACAAGCAATTTGTATGGAATAACAAATTAACTAGAGTAGATTTAAATTGGGGAGGGGACGCGGAATATAGACAGAAAAATCACTATAGGGCATCCCAAATCCAATTATATTAGTATAGTAATACAAACTGTTTGGTAGAGGAATGGACAACTAAATCAGCAAAACAGTGGGAAACACAGAGATGCTCTCTCTCTCTCTCTCTCTCTCTCTCTCTCTCTCTCTCACACACACACACACACACACACACAAAATGAAAATAACTTTGTGATGGAAAAGTTTCCTCTCCCACATGCCATGCTGGAGTGATTGGGTATCCACAAACAAGACTAGAAGGATCAATTCCATTTCGTGTGCATATAAAATGAACCCAAGGGTATAAAAGTTTAAAACTGTATAATTTCTAGGAAGGGAAAGAGATCATCTTTGGGACCTAGGACTAAGCAAAAGCTCTTGGACTTGTGTTGAATGCCTATAAAAAGAAAAACCGATCCATTGGGTTTTCTCAAAATCAGAACCCTTTGCTCTGCCAAAGGCCGCATTGAGAGGATAAAATGACAAGGGCCAAGAGGGAGAAAACCCATATGCACTGGGGTCTAGAGTAGAGAGAAACTTCTCAAAAGTAAACATTAAAAAACAACCCAGTTGAAAAACGGGAAAGAGATGTGAGGAGACATTTCAGTACAGAGGCCTCACAGATGGAAGATAAGCACACGGAAAGATGGTCAGCACTACTACTGTCTTGCAAATTTGCCACACCTCGTGTACCCCAAGTTTGCACACACCACACAAGTGCACAAATGCACACGCAAAGTATATGCACCAGCACAGGGAGAATGCAGATTTATAGTAGGAGGCAATAATTTTTATAAGATACATACTTCCCATGCACAACTTTCAGTCAGTCTCCCAACTCCCCTTGCCCGATTTAAGATAAGATATGGTCACAGCTGATTTCCAAGCCACAGTCCCAATCCCTCCCTTCAGATAGACGCCACCTAATGTTAAGCCCTCTCGTCTCAAGCAGCTATCAGCTTGCTCTTCTAACTCTGCTGTCATGGAAGACATTTGTAACAGCTCTGCCATCTGCTAGAGCAGAGCCAATAGACCACTCATTCTTAAAATTAGCGAATGAAAGTTTTCTAAAAGAAAAGAAAAAAGTGCCAAATCGTTGGCAGTAAATGGCACACAGTTTTAACTTAGCTGTGAGAATTGCAGAGTGGAGGAGTATAAAATGCGAATCAGGAGGCTCTGGAGGCAGGTGCTGGCAGTGTGGGTACTTCATGGATATGCAAACTAAAAGAACAATGTAAGTGTAGTGCTCGCCTTGGAGCGAAAGGGTCATGAAGGACCCAAATGTTCTGCGGGGATCCTAAGACAGGAGCCCCGAGCCCCACTGACCAAAGGACACACCCTCCTCACCTCAGATGTTGTCCGTGTGAGATTGACACCACAGAGCCCAAAGGTGCGGCAAGTTTGTAAACTGTGAAAAACTTGGAACCCGAGGCGTGGCAGAAACACCCGTTTCTCGGTTGGAAATCCTTTGGTAGACCCTGGACCCCTTGCACAGGACAACTCCCGGGAGAGTATCACGTGGGAAAGAAGATTCACTAGAACACAGTATAGGTCAAATGATTTTTATTTGGGAAGAAATCACTTACACCTGAAACAGATGGCCGCTGCAAGTTCTCACTCTAAGGACACCACCCGGATGCTCTCCACCACCCGACTAGGAAGCAAGAGAGCGAGCTGGGGTCCGGGACCCCAGACCTAGCCTCCCACAAGTCATGTCCGCATCTGTGCCCACGCCCCAATGGGCGTGGTCACGGCAATAGGTGAGGTGCAGGCGCAGGCAGGGTGGATATCTCACTACAGGAGAGTGGACAAACACATATAAGCCATGACAGCATGTCATGGTCAGGACAAGACAAATCAGAGCTGTCCTCCAGCCTCCTTATCCCATGTTACACCCTTGTCTCTCTGGAAATGAGCGTTTCAAAGCCAAGATCCCCCTGTGGTCTCCTGAGTGAGACTCCGGGTTACCATGGTGACTAGCACTTATCCTTAGTGCTGGCCACAGGTGGGATTTGTGCTCCCTGCCGAGAGCCATGTGTCTGATAGGTTTCCTGGTCCATCCTCTCTACCCTCAGACAATCAGAGCAGGAACAGTACATGCCATGCTGCCTGCCAAACCTCTAGATGCCAATTACTTAGAGGGAGAAAAACCATTCCTATGCCTCTGGGTAGAGAGTGGTGTCACCATTTAGACAGCTCAGTGAAAACCATCAGGCCTGCATTCACTGCAGTGCAACCCGAACACACTGCTATTAAATTATTTGTGGGCTAGTGGACGGTGTGGGCTCTGTGGGGATTCCGGAGCTGGAGGCTGGGGCCCTCTGTGCTCACTCTGCCCTGGTTATCACAGCGAACAAGTGATGTGTCTCTACAAAGCATCACGGACCTGACAGGAGGTCCCGCCCGCCTGCCCCACATGCCTGGTTCTCAGAGCTGCTAGAACAAGACCGATTCTTTGTGACAAGCAGGGAGTGTTAAGGCTTAGGGAGAGATGAAGACCATTAACTCAGGGGCTGAGCAACACGATAACATGCAAGTCCTCGTAGCAATGCAGTGAGCAAAACAGGGGCAAAATTGGCACCTCCACCACCCATCCCAAACCCAAATCGCCTGGAACATAAGCAAACCCTGGGGCCACAGGGCTCCTGCAGCAAGGGAAGGGTGTTGGGAACATACTGCTTCCTTTAAGGAGACCCAGACAGCTGCCCTGCACTCCCCGGCTGACTAGATAAAAGTAGATTTGGGTCCCATGTTCCTCAAACCATTGTCATGAGGCCAGGAACTAAGGCCAGGGAAGAGGAGATGGGTTATGCATACCAAACCAAGCTCGACTTACACCCACTGTTTAAAAATACTTTTTTGAGCTCTGACCTTGAGGGAAATAAAATAAATACACAAGTCTCCTATCTAGGTTCTAAAATCTGAAAGCTAGAGATATTCGTGGAGCCCTAAGTCATGGAGAGCTAAGCAGGAGCTCAGGAGCCTGAGGTCCTGCTTTCTCTTGATGGTCTTTCCTGTATGCTAACTTCCAGCCCCATCTCAGGCCAATACACTATACGACTTGATATGGGATGGATGCATAATGAACAAAGACTCCTTCCTCATGTGCAGCACAAGGAGCCACTCACTCTGCTGTGCAGGAACCTTCTACAGACCCTCAGCCCCACCGCTCCTTGCCAGAAGGCCTCACCCTTTACTGGAAGGCTTCACCTTCACCAGAGGGCATCATTCCCTTCTCCCTGCCAGGCTACCAGCTTATCCACCCTTCTGCTCGAGGGGTTGCCTAAAGAACGTAGCCAGTGAGCAAAGACCACCTGGTATTCCTTTGGCAGCAAGGTGCTCGATGTTCCCACAAGGTAAGGGACAGAAAACAAGTGCACAGAAGAACAGAACCACCATAAAAATACACTCAGGCCTGATGTGCACTCAGGCCTGATGGCCTCCCCAAGCACAAGACAGACATGCTGATGCAACTGCCCAAGTTCTAGTCCACCCTCGGTCTTACTGCCTACCAACAAGCCCTGGGACAGCTGGGATAGAGAGGCAATAAACCTCTCCTCCTAAGAAGAGGAATGACTGACATTCTAGCCCTGCATTCTGTCTAGACACACCCACTTTGTAACAAAGCAAAAGTTAAGGCAGATTTCTGGGTTGCTGGGAAACATTCAAGTGCAGAGAGTTTTGACCTTTCCTTCTAGGCCCTGCTTGCTCCCAGTCTACCTTAAGACTACCTTTTCCACTTCAAACATATATAATGTCAGGAGCAATACAGCTCCTTCCCATGAAGCTGGCAGACATGACAAGACATGTGAAAATATATCCTTCCTCAAAAGACCCAAGCAAGCACACCGTGATATCTTCTTGCCACAGATATAATGGCTGTTCACCGAAAGCGGTTGTATTTATTTCTATGAAGCAATGAAGAGGGAGGGGCTGCACATTGATGCTGATGATGCTGGGTGGAGCAGCCCTTGGCAGATATTCTCCAAATGCACAAGGACGATTCAGGCAGACACAGGGGCCAACAGAAGTGTTTCTCAGGAGGTACTGGTGGCAGCCAACAAGAACTACCATCGCTGACCTCCAAAACCATGTGCCCATACACTCACACACACACACACACACACACACACACACACACACACACACACGAAGAAACAAAACTAAAGCCTGTGTATCTGCATCCAATTATTTTCTCTCCTTCAATGAACATCTACTGAGAACCTATAAGACACCAGGTAGTAGCGAGAAGCTACACCCAAGAGGGATATGCTCTGTTCTCATAAAGCTCAGCCCATAGGACTTCCCAAGGGATGCCTGCCAAGTGCCTGCCTCTAGAACATCCAATCTGTCACCCACTCCTCAGCTCAAAACCCAACTTTTCTTTTTTTAATTTTATTTTTTTATTTAATATTTTTCTTATTTTACATATCAATCCCAGTTCCCTCTCCCTCCCATTCTCGCATCCTCCCAGACCCTCCCTACCATCCCCCATCCACTCCCCAGGGAGGGTGAGGCCTTCCATGAGGAACCATCAAAGTCTGTTAAGTCATTTGGGGTAGGGCCTAGGCACTCCCCCAAGAACCAACTTTTCAATGACAATGTAGGCTTATATAATGTCAAGACCAGGGAGCTTTTTGGCTCAGACTATAATTTGTTTGGGAGAAACATTGCTCCACACGGAATTTATAAATGATACAACCAAATGTTAATATGAAAACCTATAATCAGCCAACATCATATGTTGCTGCCCATCTTCCTTAACTGGCTGCATCTTTGAAGAAATTCCTTTGTTTTGGTTAGTTTTAATTGTCAAATTGATATATCCAGAGTCATCTGGGAAGAGGAAAAATCAACTAAAGGATTCTTTGGCCATGCCTGTGAGAGACTGTCTTCATTGATGACTGATGTGAGAAGGGGCAGGTTGCCATGGGCAGCACCATCCCTAGGACTTGGGATGTAGAGGAAAGATAGATGAGCATTCACTGAGCAAGTCCAGCAAGCAGCATTCCACGGTTTCTGTTCTGGTCCCTGCCTCCAAGCTCCTGACCTGACCTCCTTCACTGATGAGCTATGACCTGGAAGTGTAAGTCAAATAAACCCACCCATCCCCCCCAAAAAAAGAATCACTGTCGCCCCAACTTCACAGAGCAGCAGAGTGCCGCCAAGATTCCTCAGCAGTTTCTTTGGGTAGACGGCAACTCCAGTCCTGGGAAAGATTTCCTCCCAGGTTAAGTGCCATATAGCTGTGGATGCCATTAGACCCCATGTTCTAGGGAGGAATCCATGACATACTTATCCTATCATAGAATGTCAACGGAAGCAGTGGTAATTACTAGCTACTATCACAGCTCTATGACCAAACTGCCAGACAGAGACAGGTCAAGGAAGGAAAGTTCATTTTGGCTCATGCTCACTTCAGTGTAGGGTGGTGACAAAGGATGTTGGAGTTCATGGCAACAGAAGTGTCTAGCAGAGGCTCCTCACACCACCGTGGTAAAAGAAAGAGACTTGTGGGGACAGACCAAACCATCCAGTGCCTACCACCATAAGAGTCTTGGACCCCCACCCACCAGGAGAGGTGAATGCCCGACCTTCTCCTGTCCCCCTCTCCCTGCTTGGTGGAGGCCCTTGACCTGCGCACTTAGCCCTGTCCCACCCACTGAATCCTCAGAGACCCGGCAGCAGACCAAATCATCTAGCATCTGACACATTGGAGCCTTGTACTCGCACCCACCAGGAGAGGGGGAGGCCCTACCTGTAAACACTAGAGCATGGCATGGGAAGACAACAGTATAAGAGCACATCCAGCAACAGAAAGAATAATAAGACAGCACCAGAGTCTAGAGATTCTATACCAGAAGAGCTAAACATCCTAATGCACATGAAGCAGAAGAGAATGACCTTAAACATAACTTTAAGAAGATGATAGAGGCCCTCAAAGAGGGCCCTTAAAGGCCCTTAAAGAAATGGAAGAAAAACAAATAAAAATAGAAGAAATGGAGAAAAAAGGCAAACCAAAAAAATGCAACAAAATCAACAAATCTCTTTTTTTAAAAAAGGCAATGGAAGCAAAGAAAAAATAATCAAACAGGTGAAGGAAACAATTCAAACTGTTTAAGACTTGAAACCTGAAATAGAGGCAATAAAAAATAAAGGCAATAAAGAAACTGAGAGAATTCTGGAAATAGAAAAGCTGGGTAAACAATCAGGAACTACAGATATAAGCATAACCAACAGAATACAAGAGATGGAAGAGAGAATCTCAGGCATTGAAGATACACTGGGAGAAACAGATTCATCTATCAAAGATAATCTTAAGTCCAACAAATTCCTGACACAAAATATCCAGGAAATATGGGACATTGTGAAAAGACCTAACCTAAGGATAATAGGTATAGATAGAAGAAGGTGAAGAAACCCATCTCAAAGGTGTAGAAAACATAGTCAATGAAATTATAGAAGAAAACGTTCCCAACCTGAAGAATGACATGCCTATGAAAGTACAAGAATCTTACAGAACACAAAATAGGCTAGATAAAAAAAAAAAAGTTTCCTCAACACATAATAATCAAAACACCAAACATAGAGAACAAAGAAAGAATATTAAGACCTACAAAGAAAGGCAGAACTATCAGAATTACACCCGACTTCTTCATGGAAACTTTGAAAGCCAGAAGGTGCTGGATAGATGTTCTAAAAATGCTAAGAGACCACAGATTCCAGCCCAGACTACTATATCCAGCCAAGCTTTCAATCACTAGACACGGAGAAAACAAGATATCAAGATATTCCATGACAAAACCAGATTTAAATAATACATATGCACAAATCTAACCCTACAGAAAGTTCTGGAAGGAAAACTCCTACCCAAAGAAATTAACTACACTCACAAAAACATAGGCAATAGATAATCCTACTTTACAAAAGAAATATCCACACATAATGTCACCACTACCACCAGACCCAAAACTAACAAGAATCAATAATCAATGATGATTGATATCCCTCAATATTAATGGTCTTAACTCACCTATAAAAAGATGCAGGCTAACAGAATGGATACAAAGACAGAATCCATCCTGCTGCACACAAGAAACAAATCTCAACTGAGAACAAACACGTAACCTCAGAGTAAAAAACAAGCTGGCGTACCTACCCTAATGTCTAACAAATTAGACTTCAAATGAAACTTAATCAAAAGAGATGAAGACAGTCATTTCATTTTCATCACCGGAGAAATCCATCAGCACAAAGTCTCAATTCTGAACACTTCTGTCCCAAATACAAAGGCACCCACCTGAAACATACCTAAACATAATAAAGGCAATATACAGCAAGCCAATGGCCAACATCAAACTAAATGGAGACAAACTCAATGTGATTCCTGTAAAATCAGGTACAAGACAAGACTACCCACTCTCTCCATATCTCTTCAATATTGTACTTGAAGTTCTAGCTAAAGTAGTAAGACAACAAAATAAGATCAAGGGGAATATATATGGGAAAGGGAGAAGTCAAACTTTCACTATTTGCAGATGATATGATAGTTTACATAAGTGACCCAAAATATTCTACCAGGGAACTCCTATAGCTGATAAACACCTTCAGTAAAGTGACAGGATACAAGAATAACATAAAACAAAAATCAGTAGCCCTCTTACACACACACACACACACACACACACACACACACACACACACACACACATACACTAAGTGGGATGAGAAAGAAATCAGAGAAGCATCACCCTTTACAATAGCCACAAACAACATAAAATATCTTGGGGTAATGCTAACCAAACAAGTGAAAGACCTATATGACAAGAACTTTAAATCTTTAAAGAAAGAAATTAAAGAAGATACCAGTAAATGGAAAGATCTCCCATGCTCTTGGATAGGTAGGATCAATATAGTAAAAATGTCAATCTTACCAAAAGCAGTCTACAGATTCAATGCAATCCCCCATCACCAAAATCCCACCACAATTCTTCACAAACATTGAAAGAACAATACTCAACTTTATATTGAAAAACAAAAGACCCAGGATAGCCAAAACAATCCTGTACAATAAAGGAACTTCTAGAGGCATCACCATCCCTGACTTCAAGCTCTACTATAGAGCTAAAGTAATGAAAACAGCTTAGTATTGGCACAACAGACAGGTAGACCAATGGAATCGACTTTAAGACCCTGATATTGATCCACACACCTATGAATACCTGATTTTTTTTTACAAAGTAGCTAGTGTTATACAATGGAAAAAAGAAAGCATCTTCAACAAATGGTGCTGGCATCATTGGATGCTGACATGAAGATTGCAGATAGATCTATATCAATCACCGTGCACAAAACTTAAATCCAAAAGGATCAAAGACCTCAACATAAATTTGGCCACACTGAACCTCTTAGAGGAGAAAGTAGGAGGTACCCTGGAATGAATTGGTACAGGAGACCGCTTCCTGAACACAACACAAGTAGCACAGACACTGAGATCGACAATTAATAAATGGGACCTCCTGAAACTGAGAAGCTTCTGTAAGGCAAAAGACACAGTCAGCAAGACAAAACGACAGCCCATAGAATGGGAAAAGATCTTCACCAACCCCCCATCTGACAGAGGGCTGATCTCCAAACTATACAAAGAACTCAAGAAGCTAGTCACCAAAACACCAAATAACCCAATTAAAAAGTGGAATCTAAAATGGCCAAAAGGCACTTAAGAAATTGTTTAATATCCTTAGCCGTCAGGGAAATGCAAGTCAAAACAACTCTGAGATACCATCTTACACCTGCCAGAATGGCTAAAATCAAAAACACCAATGACAGTTTATACTGGAGAGGATGTGGAGAAAGGGGAACACTCCTCCACTGCCAGTGGGAGTGAAAACTTGTGCAGCCACTGTGGAAATCAGTATGGCAGTTTCTCAGGAAAATGGGACTCAGTCTACCTCAAGATCCAGCAATTCCACTCTTAGGCATATTCCCAAAGGATGCACATTCATACAACAAGAACATTCATGCAGCTATGTTCATAGCAGCATTATTTGTAATAGCCAGAACATGTAAGCATCCTAGATGCCCCTCAACCAAATTGATGAAGAAAATGTGGCACATTTACACAATAGAGTACTACACAGCAGGAAAAAAAATGAAATCTTGACATTTTCAGGCAAATAGATGGAACTAGAAGAAATCATCCTGAGTCACAAAAAGACAAATATGGTATGTACTCACTCATATATGGATTTTAGACATAAAGCAAAGGGTCACACCAGCCTACAATCCACAACCTCAGAGAAGCTAGGAAACAAGGAGGATCCTAAGAGAGACACACATGGACCCTTCGGAGAAGGAAAATGGGACAAGCCCTCCTGAGTAAATTGGGAGCAAGAGAGGGAGAGAGGGAAGGAGGGAGGGAGGGAGAGAGGGGGGAGGGAAGAAGAGAGGAGGAAGAGGAAGGGAGGGGTAGAGAACATGAGGGATCAGGAAGGTCGGGTTGGGGGAAGGATAGAGAAGGAGAGCAAGGAAAGAGATACCTTAATAGAGGGAGACATTATGGGCTTCACTAGAAATCTGTCACTAGGGAAATCTCCAGGAATCCACAAGGATGCCCCCTACTAAGACTCTAAGCAATAGTGGAGAGGCTTCCTTTAAAGCCCTTCCCCTATAATGAGATTGATGACTTTATATGCCATCCTAGAGTCTTCATCCAGAAGCAGAAGCAGAGATTCACAGCTAAGCACTGAGCCCAACTCCTGGAATCCAGTTGTAGAGAGGGAGGAGAGATGAGCAAAGGGGTCAAGACCATGCTGGGGAAACTCACAGAAACAGCTGACCTGAGCAAATGGGAGCTCACAGACCCAAGACTGACAGCTGGGGAACCAACATAGGACCAACCTAGGCCCCCTGAATGTGGTGTCAACAAGGGGGACTGGGCAGTCTATGGGGCCTCTGGCAGTGGAACCAGGATGTTTCTCTAATGCATGAATAGGCTTTGGGAGCCCATTCCCTATGGAGGGACACAATTTCAGCCTAGATACATGGAGTGAGGGCCTAGGTCCTGCCCCAAATGATGTCGCAGACTTTGATGATTCCCCATGGGAGGCCTCAGCCTTCCTGGGGAGTGGATGGGGATGAGATTTGGGGGTTGGTGGGGATAAAGGAAGGGTGAACTGGGATTGGTATGTAAAATAAGATTTTTTTTAATTTAGATAAAAATTAACTTTAAAAAAAATTAAGCTTTGTCATTCCTCGGGTTTGTTTTGGGGATGAATGAGATCAAATGCTAAACATCAAGTGTACACGTGACTGTGGTCCTGTCTGTGAGCAGCCTATGAGGCTTTCCCATCTGACTCCTTTATGAGGACATATAACTGTCTTTTTGTTTACTTTAGGAATTTTTCTCACACTCAATTTTCTGTCAAATTTATTACTTTTCCTACTTTGGTTTTTGGTTTTTGTATATCACCACTGAAAGGGGCTCTCGCTACGTAAGCAAACTTGCTGTACCTTCTTCCATAAGTGTTTGTATTGCTTTCATGTATATTATCAGTCCACTTGGAATTTGTTTCTGCCTATAACATAAAACAATTATTTTTTAAAAAGTTCTAAGATTCTTCTCCAAGAAAAATATAATTTTCTGAACAATTGTTTTCTTACTATTGATTTAATGACCCATATTTGGCTACACATTTGGGCACACACCTTTAATCCCAGCACTCGGGAGACAGAGGCAAGCAGATCTCTGTGAGTTCAAGGCCAACCTGGTCTACAGAGCGAGTTCCAGGACATCCAGGATTGTATAGTGAGACCCTGCCTCCAAAGCTAATTAATTAGTTAATAATAATAATAGTAACCCAACTTCATCACACTCAAACTCCATAGATGTGTGTGTGTTTCTGGGCCACATGCCATTCTGTTGTGTCAGGAAGCTACATGCTCAGTATACAAGCTGTCAGCCATCACCTGTACTCAGGAATAATTTAAATGGTGTTGACATCGTCAACTGCATGAGGATTTTATATCATCTAAGTGCACATCTAACTGCCTGGCACTCCATGGTTGGACACAGATGACTGTAGATCTGATTGGTTTCCCAGCCTCCCCTGTTCAGGAGGCTCTACCTTCACTGAAATGAAGTCGTTTTACAATTTTTAAAAAATGTACACACATATTCTTTGAACACATATGATTTCTCTCCTAGTGTGTCTCCTATTTTGCAGGTAATTGCCTTTGCTTTCTCTCTTTCCTTTTCAGATTCTGTAGTATTTTTCCCCTTCCCCAAACTAGCTACTATATTACTCATCACTTTTACTAGCTTCCACATCTCACCCATTAATTTCTGCTATCTTTGCAATTTCTGTCTATAGGTAATGAATGTGTGCTCTGGGGTCTGATGCTGGAGAAGAAAAGGGAAACAGGCTCAGAAGAGTTGGATACAGGGGATGGGGGTCTGTCTCAGAGCCACTGGTCCAGTGCCAAAGAATGCCCACATCCACGTTTCTTGTGCTGCGGGTAGGCAGGCACTGGAATGGTACAGTCCAGTGCTGGCTGAGTTTCCTTGTCTCTCAGATGGAAGCTTCTCTGCCTAGATAAATGGACAGCCAAAGCTTCCTTATTAGCACACCTCTGCACCTACGCGGCTGCTCTCCATCCTGTCTCCTCACCCAAGAGCCAGGTATGGGGTGCTTCAGAGGCGTCTACGGGAACCTATCCCTGACCAGGTGTGATAAGCACAGTTCACAGGGGTGGCAGTAGGGCTATTCCCATTGGGCCTTTTCCTGAATGCAGTCTGAGGAGAGAGGACAGAAGAAGAACAAGTCATTGAGAACCACACCCCAACCCTAAGCTCTCTCAGATGTCAGAGAACCCAGGTCAGTCGCCATGGGATGTTACGCTTCTGTTGACTCTCTGTTTCTCTCCTGGCATCCATCCTTGATACCTCCATACCCCACATCTCCACCATGGTCCACGTGTTTTCAGTGGGGGGAGGGTGACAACCAGAGTAGATCACATGGGGGGGATCTATATCCCTCATGCACAGCCCTACAGAAGACTCAGCACAGAGCCAAGACTTCTCAGTGGGGTATCTCTTGGGAACTGTATCTACACTCCACTTGGTTCTTTCTGTTGGAAGCATTTCCTTTCAGGCCAGAGGTGATCCCCAGATGTTCAGGGCAGCTCATGCCTCCCTGTCCCCAGGGCTACCATCAACCCATCAAATGAAGCTGACAGAGGTACTCCTTAGCCATGGCCACTGAAGTCACATAGCGCTGTGATGGAAACTGATGGACAGGAATTTGTGGTGCAATATTATTTTCAGCTGTGTGACCATTGTTTATGCTGCATTTATTAAACTCTGTGAGGCTGTGGTGCTGTGCCTGTCTAAAACATCTGATGGTCCTAATAAAGAGCTGGACGGCCAATAGTGAGGGAGGAGCAAGGATAGGCGGGGATGGCAGGCAGAGGGGATAAAGGAGAGCCAAGGACAAGGGAACATCAAGAGAACAAGAGGAGGATGCCAGGGGCCAGCCACCCAGACAGACAGACAGACAGCCACTGAGGGGGTCTGTGGGGGGCATGGGAGGATGGGAGGTAGAGGGAACTGGAATCAATATGTAAAATAAAAAATATTAAAAATAAAAACAAGAATGTAAAAAAAAATAAAAGAAGGCAAATAAGATATACAGAAGTAAGGAAGATAAAAGGCCAGAGGGAAAAGGTAGATGAGTGAAGTTAAGAAAAGCTGCCAAGAAACAAGCCAAGCCAAGGCCGGACATTCATAAGTAATAATAAAACTCTGTATGTGATTTATTTGGGTGGGTGGGTGGATTTATCTGGGTGGTAGGTATCCCAAAAAGAGAAAAAAAGAAAAAAAAAAAACCTTCTTACTACAGAAATTAATGGACAAGGCGTCAGCAAAGGAGCAAATAGAAGCTCAGCAACAGGTCAAGGCTACACCGATGGCTTTGGGCTGAGACCCCTCAAGTCCTAGCACAGTACACAGAATCAGACTATAGATGGATGAATCTCTGGGGTCTGGGAAGGAGTGGCAGGTCTCTCAATAGCTTCCCCTCAGCCAAAGCTCCAGATGCCACTGGCAACAAGTCTGAGTGGCAGTGGCTAGAGCTTCCATTGCACACAAGAAGCATCTCAGCCTCAACCCTCACTACACTTTGGAGACGGTTCTAAAGGAGAAGAGGCCCAAACTTAGGCAGTCAGTTTCTTGGTGCCATTAGGCATGCAGGTACCCCTGGGTCTCTCCCAGCTGCAAATGCATATGTTCTTGGGGTGGATCAGCCTGCCTGGAAACCAGGAAAGAAAGTCAGGCGAGTGGTGAGTGGAAAGCTGCTGCTATGAGCTCTGATAGGACCTCTACCATTGGAGAGTGGTGGGAGGAGTTGACAGGGCTCAAACCTGTGGGCAGAGCGGTGGGGGGGGGATTGCCATGAGTGTGCTGGTGGGCAGGCCTGGGTTGCAGGTGGGAAGTTCTTAATGGAGGTTTGCAGGGCCTGAATGTTTTAGTCCCCTTCTGTTAGCACTGTGGTGCAGTGCATGTACTGACAAGCCCAGGCAGGGACCTGACCACATCTCTCTGATTGCTTTACTAGAAGCCCAGATACTGCTGGGTTGTGGCCCAGGTTTTCTAGTTAGGAACTAGAGCCCCCCCCCCCCACTTCTACCTAAATAACAAAAACAGATCAAGCGGATGGAAAACGTGCCTCCACATTGTTACTGAACCCCCTTGGTAAGTGTGTCCTGGACTGTAGTGAATTCTCAGGCAGGCAGGGCTCTCATATGGGGACAGGACCTTCTCCCATCTCCTTAGGGCTGACTGAAATGAGCTCAGACCTGTTCCCCTCACACAGGATTCATCTCTCAGACTCTTCGGGAAGGAATATCAGGGCATCTGTGGTGGCTGCAGTTACTGCGGCTTCAGTGGGCAGCTCTGGTCCTTATGGCATCTGCCTCCTGCTCTCCTCAGAGAGAGGCTCAACCAAGGTAAGAAAAGAAGACAAGAAAAAGGGAAGTACCCAGGAAACGCCTCCCATGAGCCAAAGCCAGCGGGGAGCGCAGCCTGGGATCCGCACATCCTGGAAAAGTGTCTCTCCCAAAGTGGTGTTTGGCAAAAAAGAAACCCCGAAGCCAAGGTTAATGCCTGGGAGCAGCTCTTAGTGAGGGGGGCTTGAAGGCAGCCTGGCACAAATGGCCTAAGTGTGGACACAGCTGCCAGGCACGAAAACAGCCAGGGCTGGACAAAAGGGTCTGCCGATTCAAAAGACTGAATCCATGACAGCTTAATAACGCCAAGGGCACTGTGACACCAGGGAAAGATGCGGTTCAGATATGCCAGATTGGAAACCTGTCACTCACTGCTTGGACAAAAGGGAAAGCAAGATCATATTGCTCTGAAGAGTAGCAGCGTCGTTTAAAGGTCGCCATTAATAAGATGCTGAGAGGGTAGCCGTAGGGGGACCTGCCCTGCAGACCAATTGGGCCGGCTCAGCTGGTGCCTGTCCCCTGCTTCTGCCTCTGGTATTTTCCACATCTTTGCTGCTAAAGGGCAGGCGAGCTGCAGTGGTGATGTCTGGGCTCACATCCAAGCCCAGTCACAATCATTTACCCATTACACACCTGCCACCGCCACCACCCAACCCTCAAGAAATGATCAAATCTAGGAGGTGTGCATACAGGTATAGGCCTTGTTACGGCATTTTAAAGTTGACTTTAAAATTAGTAAAGTGTCCCCCACCAAAGAACCAGTACCCAAAGAGGGTTTTGGGATCAGGTGAGCGGTGGTGGTTACCGACTCCACGGAGTCCAGGACCCAGCGAGGACACCAACACTGACCTTGGGAGCACAGCGGAGCACTTGCTGCCCTCCCCACTAGCCCGAGGCCAGTGAAAACTTTATCAATTAACGGCAGTCAAGACGAGCCCCACCCTTGAGTTTACCAGGTTCTGTACACATGCTGCAGAACTCACAAGCATCGCCACTGAAAAGAGGCGTGCCCGAGCCTGTGGAAGCTGAGCACCTCACAGGCAGCAAGGCGGGTGCCCATCGTGGCTCCAGGTCAGAGCGGACTGACAGCATCTGTGGTCCTGTGGCGCTCTCTCTCTCTCTCTCTCTCTCTCTCTCTCTCTCTCTCTCTCTCTCTCTCTCTTCCTTCCATGATCTTTTGTCCTTCTGTGATGTGAGGAGGCCATATTGGATTTCTTAAATAATTGGAAACTGTAAGTGGCAATTGGTGCTCAAGGTTGACTACTGCCCTATGACAATGAAAAGGTCTAGTATCTCCGGCTGGGTAGTGTTTGCCTTGCTCATCTCTGGATCATGCCTGCCCTTGAGAATCTGTACCCAGGGTGTCTGTGGGGAATCCTTGGCTCTCTTGCTTTCTCTCCTACATAGAATCTTCCCCGCTTTGTCAAAAGTTGCCTACAGCCCCCCGGATCACATCTTGGGAAATGCCAGCGCCACCTTCATCACACGAGACATTGGGGTTCTCTGAAGACCCAAGGCCATGTCCACATCTCGGCGGAATTTGCAGCAACCCAGTTGATAACTAAATAGGGCTTTCTGATGGGTCAATGACACCTTCTCAGCCTCCACAGCACGTAGAGGGGTGAAGGCACAACATCCCAGGAACACTGTCCTTGGGGCAGTTGCTGGGCCTGCAATCCATAGCCTTTGAGAGGCCCACGTCACAACTCTCTAGCTTTGTATCATGAAAGAACAAGGGTACTGCCTTCCCCTACCCAGACACTGAAAAGAGAGACTCAAGACCCCTGGGAATTACAGCTACTTTTCCTGAAAAAGGGAAAAAAGAAAAAAGAAAAGACATTTTCCCTGGATAAATATGCCTAAAGGGCCTTTTCCTAGGTACCCGTGTGTAAGAGAGAAGGCCCAAATGACTTTCACAGGCAAAGTGGGCTCAAGAGAAGGCCCAGGAATAGCCTCTATCTCCAAACATGCCTCTTTGGAAAGGAGACCAGCTCTTACCTCAAGGTGACTGTTCTCCACCTAGGGCCTGATACAGAAATGCTCACATTGTCGCCAAAGTACACTCATGCCAGCTAATGAGGGAGGCTCAGAGTGACGCGGTATTGAATTTTCGGGGTACTGATCATGACATAAAATTCCCAGCCTCCACCTGGGCCTACTTCTTGGGATTCCCACACTGTCTCTCCACTGTGTGAATAGATCCGCAGCACTGCAGAGGCCAGCACAATCAGCTGAAGAGCAACCATTTGGCCCAAGGTGCCTCTATGGGAGCATGCTGGCAGCACTGCATGAGGTGAAAGTACATGGTTCTAGCAATTAAAGCGCTACACACATTGGAGCACCAGCTGTGACCCTTTTCCTGTGGCAGTGGCTCAGACTTGGCCCATCTTCCCATGGGGCCACCCACCTTTTCCTGCCAAAGCACGTATTCTGAACATACCAGGGGCCTGCAGGTCTTGCTGCTTCACTGGCGTCTCCCAAAGAGACATCTCTGACTTTCACAAGTGCCCCTCACCTTCTCTGTGTGCCACGTGGTTTTCTGCTCACTTGTGTGGGCTGTGAGAAACCCTGCACTGCCTTCACGGGCTTCACATCGGGTTCTTTAAGGCCCTGAGCAGGGAGGAAAGAGAATGGATGAAGAAATCGTACAAAGCAGGACCAGCCGTGAATGCCCAGAGAACTGTGCAAGACGGGAGCCAACCTATGACATGGGTAGGGCATGGAGGATGACATCAGCTATGGGCACCGGGGACACATGGCTACTAGAGGTCTCGACAAGAAGGTAAGACTGGAGAGACAAAGTTTCAAACTAGCCAGGGAAGGGGGTTGAGAGTATGGGGCCAGGCACAAGGCACACAACCTGGTGGCTTCCATGCTGTTCTTAATTTCTCACGGGGCAGGACATGAGCCATGACCTTGAGATCTGTGCAAAAGGCCCCCTCATCATGGGTTACATGATCACAGGATTCACCAGACTCTTCCTGACCCCATATGACCCCAGCTGGTACCAACATTTAGAACCATAGCTGAAGGCTGAGGGGGGCATAGGACAGTGACCATGCTGCTGCTGCTGCAGAGAATCAAAGTTCTGTCCTCTCTGGAGTGCTGTTGGAAGAAGTAGAACGGAGTTCTCTTAAGTATGTGGCTCCTTTCTGGGGTCTTGATGGAGCAGCAGCTCTGAGCCACTGAGTAGGTCCCAACTATTGGAGAAAGTGAGCCAAAACCGCCACTCTACATGTTAAGGATAGTAATGAATGCCCAGCAATAAATAATAAATCCACACAGAAGAAGCCAGGCTAGCTGCAGTCACTCCATCCATGATGGAAAAGCCCAGTCAGCTCCGAGCAGACCGCTGGGAGTTGTCAGTGCTACAGGCAACTCCGCGGGGGCCTGAGTGCGCCGACATCTCTGAGACCTGCCATTTTCAGCCTGAGCATGCCGGATTTCATTGTAAACTCTCTTGACAGGTGCAAGTCTGTTGGGCTGCTACATAATAAGACACTGTGCCCTCAACAATGGGTACTTCTCAGAGTCCTGTAGGTTGCAGTCAGATGGACAGTGGCAGGTGTCCACTGAAGACCTGCTCCTGGGTTCACAGAGCAGATCTCTGCAGCATGTACCCGGATGCTTCTAGACTGGCTCAGGAGAACGGAGCTGGAACAGAATCCCAAGCTGCTAAGAGAAGGTGAAGTGATGTTTCTGTTCCCAGGGCTCATGTTGTCCACAAAAAAATAAATGGATGTTGTCCACAAAGAGAGAGAGAGGGAAACCCACAGTCACCTCAATAAAAGCCCCAATGGGCAGACTGAAGAGACCAGGGTCTTGCGCTCTGTGCCACACGACGATGACCCTCCTAGGTGTGTCTGCTGTTCTTTCTACCCAATGCTCTCTCATCTCCTGTGGTGGCCCTCCAGTTCTCTCCTGATGGCACCTGCAGGGCTGGGCAAGGGACAGCTTCTGTCACCACCACCTGAATGAAGGGGACGCGTCATTGCTTCACGTTCCCATTGTCAACAGATGCTCTTGGGAGCGAGCCCTGGGCTGAGTTCTTACAGGCTGCTTACGCTTTGCTTCTTTCTTATGCTTACAGCAAAAATCAACCCTTTGCCTCCCAACATTCCCTTTGCTCTGGTTAAATGTGTACAACGAGAACCAGCTGTCCTTTGCCCCCTTCCTTCTCATAACTGCTTGCCTCATGACATGTTGGCAGCTACAAACACCGTTTCCACTCAGAGGCCCAAATCTCTGCAAGCTGAAAAGGTCAGGGTTTGCCAAGGGAGCCCCAGCTGCCTGCACAAACCTGCTGGAACAAACGATCCAGAAAGAAGGCAGTACCACCAGCATGCTGGGCTGGGAGGCGGACCTATGAAATTCGCTAAACAGGGCTGCTTAGTAAAAACCAGCTTTGAGGAGCGAGCTACAGCCGCTGTGCACCCGCAGTTTGCCTTGCCTTCTGCTGCCCTGGAAGGCAGGAGTGCACCTGAACTGAACGATTGTGGTCCTCTGTCATTGGCTCTCCAGGCACAGGAGAGTATGGAGGAGAGAAAATTCACACGCACCAGCATCCCAGTCAGCTACTCATCTATCGTATGGCACCATCTGTGGGAACGAAGGGAAGCAAGGCTGCCCCAATGATCCAGGGATGCTGTCAGCTCTTCTTTGGAAGCTCAACGGAACCTATGTCCTCAGAAGGCCAATGCCACTCACTCACGCCTAATGTACTGAGTAGTGATAATAACTTAGATGCTGCTCTAGGCCACATGAGGTCCCTGGCTCTGCAAACAAGCCCAGGGGAATGAGGGAAGAGCTCCCCGATGCAGGTGTGATAACCACGGGAGGGGGAGGGCTGGTCAGGAAGAGAGTAATGAGTGGTTCTTGGAGAAGCTGCACTCCTCCGGGGCAGCACCAAGTGTTCTGCTTAGGTCGTGTGTGGTCTTCATTCTCCCCGTCCAAATCTAGATGCCCCTTCCTGGCCTGCAGAGGTCACCTGCACCACCCAGAATGCAGGATACCACCCTCATGGCCTCAGCTACCACGAGCAGAGTGACTCAAGTCTTGTGGGATCTGGTGACCTACTTGTGGGACTCCCCCACCTTGAGAACTCCAGAGAGCTCCGCTGTGAGAACCAGGCTGCTGGGAGCCTCAGGCCCTCTGCAAGGCTCCCCATCTCAATGTCCTCAGACTATTTCCAAACCAGCCATTCTCCATTCTAAACATACAGACAAGCTACTTTACAAACCCACAGTTCCTGCAATCTTACTGTGTGTGGTGATTGGAGTAAGAATGCCCTTCATAGGCATATATTTGAAGGCTCATACTCCAGTTGGTGAAATTCTTGTAGTAGAATTAGGAGGTGTGGGCTTGTTGGAGAAGGTGTGTCCCTGGGGTAGACTTTGAGGTTCCAAAAGCCCACAGTGGTCCCAGTTTTCCACATGTAAGCTCCTGGCTACTTCTCGAGCACCATTCCTGCCTGCCACCAGACTCCCCACCATGATGAGCATGGACTAACCCTCTGAAACTGTAAGCAAGCCTCCAATTAAATGCTTCGTTTTAATAAGTTGCTTTTTGGGGTGGGACAATAGCTAAAAATCACTCTGGAACCCTCTAGAAATGTATGGAAGTACCATTGAGGCCGTGAGCCTGGCAGCAAGACATCAAACTGTGGTTCGTGGCAGACGCAAAACCCATGGGCAACAGCTACTCCTCCTGACTCATTCTGCTGCACCTGCTCTGGGGGACTCATCACAACATGCACGAAACCGTTAATTCCTATTCCCTTATTGGCCCTCCATGTTATAGCTGGGGCATTGCATGGAATGTCTCATTTCTTTCGTGTCCTCGGATGCTACCATTTGTTACTTCATTTCCACTTAGTGAAAGGAACATTGTCTACTCGCCTGCCACGTAGTCCCACTCACTAAAAAGGCTGAGGCAGAGAAATGGAAAGTTCAAGGCCATCTATGACTACTGAGATTATTCAAAGCCAGCCTTTATTACTTAATGAGATCCCGTCTCAAAACTAAAGGTCAAAAGAGGTTGAAGGAGTCAGGTGGTGGGGGGGGGCACACCTTTAATCCCGGTGCTCAGGAAGCAGAAGCAGGTGGATCTCTGTGAGTTTGAGGCCAGCCTGATCCACAGAGCTGGTTCAGGACAGCCAGAGCTATACAGAGAAACTGTCTTGAAAAATAGACTGAGGGATACAGAGCCATGGTTTTTAGCACATACAAGATTCTAGGTTTGATCCCTCCCGCTACAAAAAGCAAAACCCATCAGAAAAAAAAGTGTTTATCACATAGAACTAGGTCTGTCAAGACTGAAAATGCCCTGCCTGTACATCCCAGGCCATCAGGGCAGTGTGCTGAGGGAGGGATGCTGACCTATATGCAGGTTAAGGAGGACATTCAGATTTGGCCAAGGAAAGTATGAAACACATAGGCCCAAAGACTAAGCAGAAAAGACTCAGCCTGCAGGCCGTAGCCAGTATCAGTCTCCAGGGACAGAGCTAAGATGCGACTCAGGCACACAAGGTCATACATTCTTTTCAGGGCTACACTACAGCTAGGACACCAAATATTTTGCCCGGGTGGCATTGCCTTGAGCATACCTGCTCAGAAGATGTGAATATGTGCACACAACTCATGTCTCTGCTACTGATGAACACTTCTACAGAAAGCAAACACATGTCAGTCACTCTTGGGTTTCCATTATGACCCAGGGCATGCATCAGCAGAATGACTCATTTCCAAGGGAAATAGACACATCCCCAGATAAACCCAGGTCATGGTCTTCCCTTGGACCATACTCCCTTAGAATATTCACTTTCTGATACAAATTGAGAGTAGCCCTCTTCGGGAGTAAATCTCCCTTCCTGGCCCAAAGACCTTCAACTGCTTTTCCAATTCACACCAGCTACATAGGGTAGCTCTGGGTAGGGAGGGCTTCTGTGGGTCCCTTGCTCTAACTCCTTGCCTAGGAAGAGTGGCCTGGAGGAGAAGAGGACACAGAAAGCCAGCTACCAGCCGCTTCTTGACTGGGCACCACTTTCCTTGGCCGAGACAGAATTGCTGAACCCTAGATGCCTGCAAGTCGGGATTCCTGGAGCCAAACAGCCAAGGATCCAGCCGCAGAACAGAAGCTCCATGTCCATTGGCTGCCCTTGTCCTTCCCGTCGTCCCAGATGTTATTTACATCTGGTCTCTATATTTGCTTTCCCTGGCACACATCTTTTCCACATCTTTCCCTAGTCATCATGCATCCTTTGGCCAGCATCTCTGAGTCCTAGGTAGCTGTTCTCCTACCCTCTGCTTCAGGGAGACTGACGCTTAGGTCCCGCGTGCCTGGGACCCTCGGAAACAGTGTTTCTCAGCAGGAAGAATGTTGGGTGGAGAACACAGAGCATCAGACCTGCCCCATTTGCACCCCCATGGTAAGGGAGGGCCTTGACCTCTGAGGACAGTACACATCCTGCCAGAGAGTTGTTCCCTGGGCACTGGCCCCAGAGCCTGCTGGCTCAGATTCTTTACAGAATGAAGCTCAAGGCAGGACAAAACTGTTAGGCTGAGACACAGATACGATAGGAGACGGCCATTCACTATGCCCCACCCTGAATCCATTTCCCCGTTCCAGAAGGCCTCCTCTTTGTCTCCCCAGACATCTTCCCCAGCAAATGGACCTAACGAAGTGCCTAGAGAAAGGCAGCCAGCAATAAAACTCAGAGGTTCCTCTTCAATAAAGACATCACCCAGAAAATGCACTAAATTGGTATTTAATCGCGAGAAATTACTTTCAATTACTAAAAATTGTGACAAATTACTTGTTGAATAGACACATTCTTTTACCACCATTAATAACTTAAAATTGCTAATTGCATGTAATTGTCAGTAATTTTTGTTCTTTGCTGAGAAGCAAGGTGCTGTATTATGTAGGTCTTGCTTTTCAGGGCCTGGCACCCACCCTGCACCTCTTTGTGTGGCGGCCCCAAGCTAGAGACCCAGGTGGAGTCGTGGTTCATCTTTCGAGGGACCCAAAGCTAATGCAAACATGGTCAAGACGCATGCACGCGGCAGCTCCAGTGATCAATCAGCAACTCAGCGCCTGGGGTTGGACATCCTAACCGCCGGTTGCAAGTCGCCCAGCTCAGATTTCTCCAGGTATCTTCTCCACCTCAAAATTATGCAGTCCAGCCTCCTGACACTGTAGCTGACAGCTTCATCAACCTCATCTCTTACAGGGCTGTGGCACAGCCAGCACCGCCCATATCCTTACCACCTGCATTCTTCTACCATATCCACTTGCCCAGTCTATCATCTCTTCTATGCCCCCTGCCCTCTGACCCCCTGGTCCAGAACTCCTTTATCCAACATCCCTCATCTGCCCCAATTACCTTCTCCCTCCATGTCTCCCAGCTTCTTTCCTGGTCTACCTAGAATTCCTCTCTTTCCTCCAAAGATGGCTTCACCCCTAGATGAATAAGGCAGCTGTGCTACTCTGTATCCTTCAGCAAGGGGGCATCAGAGTCACCGATAGGAGATGTGGAACTTAGGAGCCTAAGTGCTCACATTCAGGAAGGGATTAAGCAGCACTAGGGGTATGGAGATGGGTGCTGGGCTCTCCACAAAGAGGTAGTGTCTCCATCTAACCAAGTACTAACCAGCTGACCTGCACAGTGACCCTGGCAGGAAATGCCAATCAAATCACCCCTCCCCCAGACTCTGCCGTACCATGCCCTAGCCTCTCTCTGGTGGGCACCAGTATGCAAATTGGCATGCCTCCTTCCAGGCACGATTGGTCATTACTTTTAACACCAAGCATTGGAGCAAAAGTGTCCCACATGTCCTCACAGGTCCTCCCTCAATTAGTTCATTTATGGACCCTATCAGCTGCAATCATAACAAAGAGCTGCAAAGGACTTAGCACATGGCCACCAGATGGCCACCAAAGACATGTGCCCCAGACTACGTGTGATGGGAGCTTTCCTGTGAGTCCTGGCATCCTCTACCTTATGAACTTTTACTCCTAGGGAAAGGTCACTGAGGTCATCAAGAGCAACGCGGTGATCACAGGGCATACTCACGTGCCCACATCATGTCTCTCTCATCGCTTGGGACCTCCCCAGCCACGAGTCTACTCGGAATGTGTGTAACCTATCCATGGGAGCTCGCCATTCTTAAGACCCGAGCATGTGTCTGCTTTGTACCCTCCCATGGGCAGTGAGTTTTCAACACACTGTATACTAGTGACCCTAACCTCATGCCTGAGGTGATAGGCATGAGCCTGGCATGATGTAGGAAGAACCTCAAACACCCCCCAGAGACACAAGTGTTTCTTCAGACTTGGCTCCATACAAGGCAGAGGTAGTGCCCACCCTCCAAACTGCTACCCGAAGAAAGCGACGTCTCTATGACACCCACGCCTTCCCATCGCATCCCTCATGATCTACTTCTAGAACACTCACACAACCAGAGGGCACATGGATCTCCTTCAAGAACATTTCCTATGACACAGGAAAAGAATGGCAAACCTGCCTGCCCTATGAGGTCACTTCTCAGCACAGGGACAAGATCAAGGTCAAACACCGGAAACTAGCCAGTGAACTGGAAGTCCAGCTTCCTGACTGCCCCCATCCACAAAGCAATGATCACTTCTCACCAAGCTCCAGCAGGATGGGCCAGGCCATGCGTCCATTCATCCTCACTTTACGCTCCTGTCACACGGGGCCAGTGTGACACAGGTGGGTCCCTGGGCTTGCCGGCTTGCCAGTGTAATCAAAGAGGTAACGTAGGCATTGGAATGAAAACTGTGCCCTGTAGACGCGGGCATCAGAAAGCTTAGTCCCCAATGAGCGGGCGCTGCTTAGGGAGGTGGAGCAGCCTTGCTGGAGAAGGCTGGGATTTCCTGCTGAAGATGTGCATTTTCCCGGTTTCCTGCTCTAGGCCCCGCCCCACCACACCATGCTTACCCCTCCATTGTGTATTCTGCCTCCTGAATCTTAACACAAAGTGAATTTTTTTTCCTTTACAAGACGCTTCTGGTTATGGTTTATTTACTTATTTGTCTTTTTCTTTAATCATGGCAACGGAAAAGTATCGGTGAGTGGGAGAACCTGCCTCGGAAAATGAATAAGATGGAGAGTGATTAAGGATGCCACCTGATGTCAACCTCTAGCCCCCCCCCACACACACACACACTACTCAGGACTGAAACAGAAATACAGGTGGACAAGAAGAACAAAAGGGTGTGGAAGAGGAAAGGAAGGAGGATGAGGAGAGAGAAGAGGCTGGGATCAGCTGGTAGCCAGTTCCAATCTTCCCCAAGCGCAGATCAGTCGAGCCAGCCAGGCCGCCTCAACCGTGGCCACCTCGACCTCAGTCATGTGGAACCAGACTCCAAGCTGCTGTCCCTATCACTGCCATTTGCACATATGGGTTAGAAGCGCCTGAGCCCCAGGCACAGTGGCTACTGCTATCCTAAACAAATACCGAGACTATCTGGGTGCATGCTTAATAAATAGTCTCTGACTGACAAGCCTGTTACCAAAAGCTAAGAGGCTGGGCAGAGCCTATTGTATGGAAATGATAATGAATAAAATGCCCCCATATACTATCTGCCTTGTAGAAATCGGTTTGGGCTGGGTCCGTGTACAAGGGAAGACAGACCCTCAGCCCAGCTTCCACTGACTGCAACCTGCAGACATTGTGCCCTACCTTGCCCCAGTCTGGAGGGATCAGTGCATTCACAACACCCCCCTGTCATTTGGGACAAAGTAAAAAAAAGCTAAAAACCCACCCTGTCTTCTGGCAAGAAAGTTTTCTCCACAAAGACCTCTGATAAAGGCACAGATAAAGGCAGAATAAACCTGTCAGGTCTCTGGACCCCCAAGACTTTTTCCTAAGAACAATAGGACTTATGTTTAAAAGGGATGAAGGGCATTTGCCCGCACAGAGATCCAAGAACTGGTGAACCTCAAAGGGACTTGTAAGAAATCTGGGTGTCTGCCAAGGGTTGGGCATATTGCATCTGGAAAGAGAGTCTTGCCCCTCTTCCAGCTAATGAGAGCTCAGGACCCCAAGAAGCCTTCAAGCACATGGAATTGAGCCTGGGGTCTCAATGATAGCCTGTCCTGTGAGTGATGGCCCCTTATCCTCACTAGGGGTCCCGTCTTCCTTCAGTCCCCACCTTTTTTTTTCCATACTTCACGTTTAAAGTAGTAGGTCAGAAGACGGGACGTGCCCATCCAAAACCTTCACATCTCTTTCCTCCTATTTCAGACCAATTCTCACCCAAGATAATAACCTCTCACTGTCAACTGTCTGTCAGTCTCCTCCCGTCATCTCGAGAGACTGGCTTACCAAAAGTGAGAGGCTTTGTCTCAGATCTGAGATGAAACTGCATCCTTAAGAATATGAAGGAAAATCTCCCCGGTGCATCCTGGGGGGGGGGCGCTGCCCCAAGAATGAATCTGAGCAGCAGCCAGAGCTCCCTCTCCTTGGATCCCATTCGCATGGCAAGCTGTGGGAAGTGGGTGAGGTGTGTTCCTGGGGTGGAGAAGCAGCTGCTTTGAGACATCCTGAGCCCTAGGAGAGATAACACCAATCAAGGGCCACCAGCAGCTGCTGCAAGGCTGGGCTCTACCTGTCTCGTTCTTAAGATCCATACCTCCATCGGGAAGACATAACAGACAAAGATGTGTTGGCCATGCCTGTGACAGTCTGGGATGGGACACGCCATACCATAAGCACAGGAAGAGAAGCCAGTACTTCAGTCTGGCACTGCTATGGGAAGAAAAGTAACTCATGTTAGGATATAAGCCAAGCTCTTACATCAGGATGGTTACAAGAGGTTACCAGATGGTTACCGGTGAGGAGAAAATTGGGCCCTGAGACAGGTGTCTGTCTGTGGCTCACGCGGTCCCTCTGCCCCAGAGTTCCAAGCCTCTCTCAAGACACTGGAATCTCTGCCACTGTACATGTGATGCCAACAGGAGCAAAGACAGACCCTCAGGATCACTGCTTCAGGGGCCATCATCTATTTCAAAGGAACTTAGGACTAATTGTAGGAGGTCCAGTGAAACCAGCATGTTTGGGAGAAGCAAGCAGGGGATGGCGTAGAACTTAACCTTCTTCCCCCTGAAAATGATTATCCTGGCTATTTAAAACTTTTATATTTAAAGAAACCAAAGCTGGACCACATGTCTGTCCATAACATGTTGAAGACATGCCTTAAGTGGGTTCTTCATAAACCGTTTGAATGTCATTGCATTTCCACTCTAGTTGATACTTGGTTTCCTCAAGTACGCTTACATGCTTGCCTCTGTGCCTGTACAACATTACCCATGTGTGCAATCAATGTCCCATACAGGCAACTTGTACATTTCAAGAGAACGCTAAATACTAACAGTCAACACCAAGTGCACACAGAGCACTGTCCACCAGACAGACAAATGGAGTATTCTGTAGGTATTAGGTAGCTCAGCCTTCCAGGACCCTGTGAGGTAAATGTTGCTGGTGTGCTTTGTCCTCACAGATGAAAAAGGCTGGGACAGGAGGCTGGTATCATGACATTCCTGACTGGTATGAGAAGAGAAGTAAAGCCACACACAATGGTATTGGTTAGACCATACATTTCCTCATCAGTTAGGAGAATTTGCATACATAAAAACACTTCCTTAGCTCTGTTTTGATCCTTGGGAGCCCTCAAGGAGTTTTGCTGATGTGACCTTAAACAGTATGTCCTCCCCTACATCTGCCCCCAGCATAGAGATATAGGACATTCCACCCTGAGCCTCTACTGGCATTGGGATGCATGAACGTGACTGCTATTGGTTTCTAAAGAAGGGGTGCTTAATTACACACCTACATTATGCACAATGCCTCCCTATACCAGACAGATTATTTGCTTTCAGGTAAAAGTAAGCATTTTACCTTGCCCTGGACTTGGGTTATACTGGAGAATTATCCTACTACTGTGAAATGTACAGGAAAACTCTACAGAGATCATGCAGCCACAAGGGTCTTGGTGGGGGTAGTGTCCCGCGCTGAGAAGGAAAAGGATTGTGGTGAAGCAGGAAACTGAGAAGCCAAGAGTCACTTCCTAAAGAAAGATGGCAAGAGAAACTGGCAAATGGTCCACAGTCACTGCCTTCAATCAATCAATCAATCAATCAATCAATCAATCAATCAATAGGTAGCCCGCTGCCATCCTCTGGCACCTACCTGACCCCAACATAGGACAGATGTAGAAACATCTATCTCCCTATTATCCAGAGTCCACTTTGGTGGTAAGGCCACCTCTGGGATCTGGGCCTACTCCTGGGCCTGGCCAAAGCACTCGTCACAAACTGGAACTCTCTATTCAATGTCAGTGTTTGTCACCCTGATTCCTGCTTCTACTTCTACCGTGTGTGTGTGTGTGTGTGTGTGTGTGTGTGTGTGTGTGTGTGTGTGTGTGTGTGTGAGGCAGTCCCACATGTGCACGGGGCTGTGCCTTGAGAGAACAGGGGACCACTGTGAACCCATCATATATTCCCCCCATTCCATGAGATTCCATACGCAATCTGTTAATTGTTTTTTTTTTTTTTTTTTCCCAAGCAAGAAAGGGCTTGGGTTTTATCAGGTTCTTTTCTGCATCTTTTGAGTTGGCTGTTGGGTTCTTACTTCTATGAATGTCGCGTGTTCATTTGCACCTGTTGACCCAACATTCCATCTCTGTGGTGGATTCTATTTAGCCACGGTTTAGGGTAGGCTGTCGGATTCAGCCTGTCTCTGAGAACCCTCCACATCCATACTCAACAGTACTACTGATCTCTGTTGTATGCCGTCATTGTGGGCTTTGGTGACAATGTTCTCACAGAATGCATTTAGAAAAATTCTCATGTCAATTATTCTTGAAGTGTTGGGTAGGATTCGGCCATGAATCTATCCAATTCTGAGTTTTTTCTCCAATGGGAGATTTTTTATTACTAATTCAATTTCTTTGTTAGTGATCTGTTCAGATTTTCCATCTCTTTGTTTCGGTCTCAGTAGACTGTGTCTGTGACTTCCCTGTTTCTTTTGGGCTAAGCTTCCTTATGCACAAAAGTCTTTACAAAGCCTCGCATTTCTGCTCCACCATTTTTAACCTTTTCATTTCTGATGTGAGGGAATTTTGTTTTTGTTTTTAGTTGTTGGTAGAGCTAAAGTTTTGTCTCTTTTTGTTAATGTTTTTCCATCTTTGTCTTTCCTGTTGTTTTGCTAGTTCAACTCTGCTCTGATCTTCATTACTCTCTAAGATTATCTTCTCGTCTGCTATTGCTTGCTTACTTGGATGTTCTCTTTTATTAGGTTTTTCATCGTTGTGAAAATTTTGTTTGATCTTTTCCACTCCTGAAAGTAGAGTGCTGAAGTCTTCTCTCATTGTGTTGGAGTCTGTTTCTCCCTTTAAACCTATCAGCGCCTCCTGTAGGAGAAACTGCAGCAGCCAGCCCACCCAAGCCGCAGGTGCCCAGGCCAGCGTGCATGAGCAAGCAGGGCAGGTACTTCCTCCCTGAGCCAAGCCTGCCTCTATGCCCAGAGACTGCTGACAGAGACACCTGACCCAGAGACACCAATGATAAAAGGAAATGGCAACCTGAGCCACCTCAGCCAACGGGACCTTGGGAGGGGGTACAAAGACAAGCCTAATGTCCTGAATAAATGAGTCTGAAGCACACTCTGCTACTGATTCCCAGTGCCTGTGTAGTTGGTGCTGCATTTCTCACCCCTTCCCCCGAGGGGTGTCTGAGCAGGGTAACTGGCAACAGCCTCCCTGTATATTTTGGTGCCCCATTGCTTGGTGCATGAACAAACTGCACTTGTATCTTCTTGAGGAACCGAACCCCTTACCGTTGTATAATAACTTCCTTTGTCGTCTGTGACAGCTTTGGCTTAAGATCTATGTTTCCTGATAGAAGTGGTATATTCCTACTCTCCTTTGGTGTTTCTAGTCGCATGGATTACTTTCTGGACTCCCTCGTTTTCAGTATAAATATTTACAGGCAAGGTCAGTCTCTTGCAAGCATATAGCTGGGTTTTTGGTTTTGGTTTGTCTTTTAAGCCATTGAACTGTTTGTTCTATGCCTTTGACTGGGGAACCTGATTCATGAAAATCAAAGGCACCTATTATAGGTAAGGATTCATAACCGCCATTATTGATTATTTTTTACACATTTTGTAATATTTGTTTCTTTCTTCCTCTTCTGCTGTCTTCATTGGTGATTAACTATTTTTTCTCATCTAACGATTTTATTTTTGACTTTTATTGTTTGTATTATCTACTATCAGATTTTGCTTTGGGGTTACCATATGGTTCACAAAACATATTTATAATAGGCTATTTTGGCTGATAGCAACCTAATAATCTTGATCAAATAGGAAAACTCTATTATTGTTCCTATACAATGTAATTTTTGATACCAAAATTCATGTTGTATATCTTCTGACATTTTAACATTTTTGTCTTTTTTGTCTTCAAACTAAATACATAAGCTATATACTCAACCCCATTATAGCATTATGATATCAATTTGATTATTAATTTTACCAATGAATTTTATTCTTACATGTTTTTATGTTATTAACATCCCTTTTCAGTTTCAAGCAATCTCCATCAGCCTTTACTTGTATGGGAAGCCTATATGCTTATCTCTGAAGTACTTTTCCAGCTATCACATCCTTACATGGCAGGGATCTGTGTTTCATTGTTGTTTCTTAGTCTCTTAAGCATTTTAAAACTTCCATCCCAGTGTCCCCAGGTCAGTATGTTCTTCTGAGAAATTGTCTGCTAGTCTTACTAGAACTCTATCACATGTGATTTGCTTTCCTCATTAGAAACACTTGGCCCTCTCTATAATTGAATGTGCAAACCTTCCCTCAGATTTGGATATTTTTCTTCTACTATTTATATATATAAACTTTTAACCTCTTTGATTCTCTCTTCTCTACCCATCTGTCTTTCTGCTCTTACTGCAAATAATAAGCATTCTAGTTCATAGATTCTTCCTTCTGCTCCATCAATCCTGCTAATGGTGACATCAACCCCTTCATCTTTTTTTTATTTAATTTTTATTAATTACATTTATTCTTTGACAATTTTCATATGTGTACATAATGCAATCTGCTCATTCTCAGTCTCCACTGGATGGTTCTAACCCCATTGGGTCACACAGAGAGCACTGGTTAAGCTCCCTGGGTCTAACACTAAGGTTGTTTACAAAACAAAAGTCATTGGGTTTTTCAATGCCAGAATATCTGTGTTTTGTTTTGTTTTGTTGCAATGATTTCAATCTCTGTTAAATTTCTCATTTGGGTCACATATTTTCTGATTTCATTATCAGTACTTTCTTTGTGTTTACAAAACACTTAAAGCAATTATTTTGAGGCATTTGTCAGGAAGTTCTTTCTCTTTGTGATCAGACACTGGGGGATTATCATGTGTGTTTGATGATGATATTTTGATTCACTATTTCGTCCTCTATGGTAATTTATGCATTTGAAAAAACTAGAACCCCATTTCATCTTTTAGGAACTGTATTTGAGAAAGCCTTTCATTGATCAAAGTGTCTAGAGATTTGGGCAAACTCTCTAGCATGATCCGAAAGAGCTTGCTCTTAGTGTCTTCAGGTAGGCTCGTCTGATACATAGGGTCAGCAAACGCAGAGACCTGACACCCAGATCCACTGAACTTGATGGTTGGATTTGAAGGAATAAACCTGGAATCCCAACACTCTTCTCTTCCGGTGTTGCTGCCAGCAACATACTCTCTCTCTTGGGCTGATTCCACCCCCATCCCCACCCCCTCCCCACCATGTGCAGCCCTTGTTGGCAGATATCACAAAGCTCTGAGGCTCATAGCATCTTGGTGCCTCCACTGCAGTCCAGGCTTCACCGATACAGCTTCGCTCATTCACCTCTCAACGCCCTCACACACGCTGCTCTGCCACACATCACCTGGCCTCAGGAGCTCTCCTTAACCATGGAGGAGGAGTCCACAATCCCTTTAATCATGTGCCCTTCATGACTCTGAAGCCAGAACCATTTGGGCAATGCTGCTGACTTCAGGTGATCACTTGAAACAGAGCTTGGCAACCATGAATCATGTTTTTGTTGCTTTTTAGGAGCAGAAAATTCCCTGGGCCTTTTTCTTGCACAAATTGGAAGTTTCACTAGATGGAGTCTTGCCATGAGGGGATCCTCCCTTTATTCCATTTTGGATCAGACCTCTAATTAATCTCCTTATCTCTTTCAGCACACGCCTTGACCCCAAAATCAAATTACTTCATGCTCTTTTCTCTTTTCTCAAAACTGTACATTTTGTATTTCTTCCTTGCCCTGCCTGCTCCTTTTCATTGTAGATCTGCATAAGAGTGGTTACTAATAACCACATGGTAAAGTCAATATCAAGCTGCCTTGAAACCTCTTCTGCCAAAGAAATTAATCCCTTACTTTCCAATTTAGCTTCATGAAAACTCTTAGTTCAAGGACAGGAGAGAGCTATATTCATTGCCAAAGCATAACAGTTAATAATACTGTTCCCTTCTGGAACCCCCCTAGCTAGGCCTCCACAGCTTGCATACCTATTGGAAGTGTTCTCTCCCATGCTCCCCTTGGGATGTCCCATTAAACTCTGCTCACATCATTCAACCATAGTCCTAGTCCAAAAGCCCAATGCATCCCACATTCTAAGATGCAAAACAAACAAACAAACCAATGGTCAGGTTTGTCATAATAATATCCTACTCCCAGTGTTCACTACTTTTCTATTGCTGTTACAAAACACCATGACTGAAGCAACATATGAAAAGAACATGTTTAATTGGGCTTAAGGTTTCAGAGACTTTGAGTGCCTGATGGCAGAGCCAAGGAGTGGCAGCAGGGACAGTCGAGAGCTCACATCCGAACCCATGATGGGGAGACGGAAAGAAGCAGACTGGGAATGGCATGAGAGTTTCGAAACCTCAAAGCCCGCCCCCAGTGGCAACCTCCTGCAACAAGGCCACGCCTCCTAATCCTTCCCAAACAGGTCTGCCAACTGGGGAACAAGTACTCAAACACATGAGCCTGTGGGGGTCATTTTCATTTCAAGGTCAACATCCTCTGACCTACACATGCATGAGTGCTCACAAACACATCACCTACACATACATTAACATTAAGCAGCAGTTCTGGGACACATACTTTATGGTGGCGGACAGCTATTCAAATGGATGTCGCCGTGGGAGACAAACACTGGAGCGCTTGATTCTACTGTTGACATTCCATTCACCACCACTAACTATATAACCGTCTTTAAAATACTCAGGGAAATGGGCATTTGACCCTTTAAGAAGGTAATCAAGGAAGAGGATTAGAGATTAGGCCTGCTGAATGCAGAGATGTGTGGACAGCTGGATGTTTCCATCATGGGTAATGGGGGAGATCTAGCCCCACCATGCAGAAGTGTCTTGATGGCACCTCTTTATTCCATCCCATGTGGTAACAATGCAAATGCTTTCATTGATGTGGGACGTCTCAATTTCCCAAACGCATTTACGTGTGCATCAATCTACCTGACCTTGAGGACAGCCTTAGTCATCTTGTTGGATAGGATTTAAAATTTCTTAACATCTCTCTACTTAAAGATTCTACTGACTTCCATGGGCCTGGCTATTTTCGTTTTGACATACAATGCCATAAAATTCTCTAAGAATTTTTAAAATGTCACTTATTGGAGTGTGTCTATATGAGTTTTGTTTTGAGTATTTTTGTGCTAAGGTCTAGGAGCAGGTTCCTGTGAATTTTGATGAGCAAACGAGGTCTTGCTTTGTTTCTAATGTCTTATAAAAATGTTTATTAAACTGACCTTTGTATGGGAACGTGGACTAACTAAAGCAAAGCCATATGCCAAGAAGTGGAGCCTGGATGAGAAGAGGCAGGTGCTGGACGCCGCTACCACTCTCAATCATCTGACTTTCGGTTTGTAATCATCTTTAGAGGCGGCTGAATGCAGTGTTAAAAAGAAACCTCTGTATGCGCCAATGCTCCTGCACTTTGTAATTCAATTCCTGGGTTCAGATAAAAGTGATTCTTCATACATCTCTGCCACTTACTGATACAGCCGGAGAATGTCACCGAAGCCTGCAAAAATCACAGGAAAGTTTAACTTGAGGACAGAGAGATGAGAGAAAGAAGAGGAGGGGGAGGGGAAACCATTCCCAAAATAAGAGGTGCAGAAATCAATGCGTAATTATCTGCCCACACAGGTCCAAAGGCTTTTATTTGATAAGGCAAGTAATACACAAGCCTGTAATGTGAATTATTTCAAAGAATAAAAGCCTGATTGTCTCCGTGACCTAGATAGCCTTCGGTGACGTTTCAGGAAGATTGGACTCCACACAGGCTGTGAATGCCCCCTTCTCCCCACCTGTCCGCTCCTTTCAGAAATGCCAGAGTTTCCAGTGCCATCTGGTGGGCTTCCAGCCTGCAACCTCTCTCAATTTCCTCCTCTGTTGATACATCTAATCCTCCTGGGTGAGAAATGAAGGCTATCCCTGCTCCACAGTATTCAAAAGCAGATGGAGCCTGCCTTCTCACGAGGCTTCCTTCCCATTAGCACTAAATGGTGCCCTAAATCAAGCTTTTAGCCTTTTAAGTTTTAAGTGGGTAAAGGCACAAAATTAAAAGATGGAACCTGAACTTTTCATTAGAGAAGAAAAAAAAATACAAGCCATTGATACATGCCGCCATAAGATGTAATTTTAGTCACAAGAATGGTATGCAGTTTATCAATATTTCTTGAATCTACAAGAATATAAAAATCATCTTATGAAAGTCAAAATGTGATTCTCAAATACACAGAAATGAGAATGACTTTTGGCTTGCCAAGTGATGAGATTGAATCACTGTTTCCATTTCTGGTTCCTGGCTCTGCCTAAGCCTTTTGTGTAAACCAAAGGTTCAGTTCAACTACTAATTGCATCTCTGCTCAGGATGTCCATGTCTGTTCTGCTACAAGATCAAATCCTTGACTCCCAGAATCAGCATGGGAGACATTCACCCATGGGACCACAAAATAGATTTGTGTTATTAATCTAAACCCTCTTGGTTTTCATTGGAGCATGTTGTTCATTCTGAGGCAGCATCCTGGATCAGATGTGTGTGTGCTCTGAGATCCCCGCTCTCACGCTGCTAGATCACAGTGATCCTGGAGACCATGGCACTCAGGCTGCTGGACCATAGGGATCCTTCAGAAGACAGCTTTTAGACTGCTGGACCACAGTGATCCTGGAGGCCATGGCTCTAGGACTGCTGGACCATAGGGATCCTTTGGAAGACATACATAGCACCCCAAGAAAGTTCAGAGGATAGGCTAGTGTCAGTGTGGCTTATCAGTAGGGGAGAAACTTCCACTATCCAGAGGGCAGTGTTCTGGTATAAACTCTGTGAGATGTCTTCATCCAGGGACATCTGCCTTCCTTACTATTCTGCTTCCTAAGAGATAATGGCAAGAACTCTGAGATTTTCAGCCCAGCTCCCCAAGGGACTAGCTTCTGATACCAGGATTCCAATGTGCTTAGGACAAGCTATAAAAATGTTGTATTTCCTATTCATTTCAGACTGAGCCACGTTGAAAAGTGTCTGCTAACTCTCTGCCAGCATTTCTGTACTGACCTAGATGATCCAGAAACTGAGTACAGATAGCCAGAGGATCTAGAAACCAAGTTTGGGGGATTCTACTCTAAGTAACCTTCCAGAAATGTGTTAAGAAGAGGTCCCCTCACTATGTTGATGACATTGCCAAGTCCCTTTGTTCATAACATTTTCTTTTTGTTTCAACCCTTGGCCCATAGCCTAGTACTTTGAACTTGACCCTTCTTTCTGTTGTGGATACAGAGAAAACAACTTGTCTTTGGAATTTTTCATTGATGTCTCCTTTGATTTTAAAACTGGTGATTAAGGACTGTCCTTTAGATGCCAAGGATATGGCCCAAGCCAATCTGGACTTAGACAAATACAATCAGATTTCTGTTGGTCAGATCCCCCCCCCCAAAGCAACAGCCTTAAAGGAAGGTTTATTTGGGTTTCAGAGGCTTCATGGCCTGGTTGGCTGGATGCTTACCCATGGCAGCCAGGAAGCAGAGAGAGAGAGAGAGAGACAGAGACAGAGACAGACAGAGAGAGAGAGAGAGAGAGAGAGAGAGAGAGAGAGAGAGATGGGGACCTTCGAAGCCATCTACACAACCTACTTCCTCTAGCCAGGTTCTACTGAGCTACAAACTCGTGGACAGACAGTAGAGCTGGTCCTCTACAATCCAGTCACCTCTCAACACCACCAGCCGGGGGCCAATCCCTTGGAGGAATATTCACATCCAAACTGCGATAGTTCATTCCAAAACAACACTCAATGGTCCATGTTTATCCAGATGACAGTTCTGCAGCTTCCATCGCAGCCAGTGCAGCACAGACATCACTGTTTCCAGAGTGCATGTGTCCTCACTCACACTGTGTCCTCCGGTCATGTTATGTACACTTGCAGGCTTAGGGGACTGTGACAGCCAGGGACAGAATTCCCACTGCTTGTGCAAACTTGCTCTCACTTAACTTACAGCAGTAGCTAGGTTTGGGTTTGGGTTTTGTTTCTTTTTTGGAAGACAGAGTTTCCTGCAATGCAGGACAGCTCCAAACTTGCAATCCTTCAAGTTTAGTTTGCCAAGTGTTTGAATTAAAGGGGGGCGCTACCATACCCAGCAAGTATATGCATTTCTAAATGTCTATAGTCATATTCAAGTTCTAAAGACCTTTTGGAGCCACTTTTATTGGCTTATAGTTTTGTTTTGTTTTTATTGCCTCCTCAGATTCTTAGAATGAAGACATTAACATTCTCTTGTGTCTTGTAAACTCAACTTAGGAGAATTGATGTTCCCTGTTTACGATCAACCATTGTATTTCTATGCCCCTTTTCTAGTTACTGATCGAACAGAGGCTGTCCTATAAATCTTTTCAAATAACTAGACTTTTTGTATTCTTGACACAGCTTTTTGTCAATTGCAGTACTTTCTACTCATCATTATTTCCCTCTTTCTCGCGTCTTAATTTTTGTTGGTATTTTATTCTTTAATGTTTTGTGAGTATCAAAGACCATAAAAGAACAGCATAACCTCATAAATCATTGTCCAGACTCACTGCTAAGGCTTCCGAAGAGCCCCTAATACCCGTGTGTTTGGCAATCAAAGCCAGTGTGTGGGCCAGCAGTACAACTACTCCCAGAGACAAGACAGAAAATGCAGGGAGAAGGCTCAGGTCCATTGTACTGTGTGACATGCTGAGGTTGCTGAACCAGAAAAACACACCTGCATGGGATCTAAAACAAGCTGTGGATGGGGCCTGTGCAATACTCTTCTCCCATGCAGCTCTTCTTCCAGAGAAAACCACCACCCAACGCCATGCCCTCCACCCACACAATTCACGTGCAGACACAGACAGGTGCTCCCTTGTGCACAGAAGGGCAAGTTGGGACATTAAACTAGATATGGAAGAGCTACGCCATAGATTTTTCACTTGCTTGGTTGGTTTTTATTGTCCAAACAGTTATGTCAGTGGAGTTCAGGTCAGCACTTGGCATGTCCATTCTGGTAAGTCGTACAGTCAGGGATTTAGTTTCAGTTTGCCGACCTGTGTGAGGTTCAGCAGCCTTTACTCTCGATGACTTGTAGACATGCTGCACGCTCCGAGTACACACACACACACACACACACACACACACACACACACACACTGCAAATGTCATCTCCTTCCATGCGACCTACTTCTGAGACACACTCATTTTGAATTATAGCGTTTCAGCCTCTTCTGTATTTCCCTGTTTTGTATCTTTGCATCTTTTTTTATAAGTCCATCCCAAGACACACACGACAGAAGCTCCTTTAATTTCATCCGTTAGTGGGGAGCTTTCTCCTCTCTGTTATTCTGGGTCTGCGGTTTTTCTCAGCACTTGAAGAACTGTGGACACACCTCTGTCGCCGTGTACGAGGAAGGGGTCTCTGCCCATTCTTGTGCATTTGTCTCTTCTCTCCCCTTTGGCCCTCCCTAGCCTTTGCTGGGGCTCCTGTGTCTGCAGCTGCACTATTATGTGTCCACGGATAATTTTTCAGCACTTGTTGGTGAATGCTTGTGACCCACTGCACTCGGAATCACCTTTCCATGTCTATAACCCTAACAGCCACTCCCTCAGAGTCTGCCTCTCCTGCATTCTTTGCTCCCTCCCTCCCTCCCTCGGGAAGTTTTATTTCATGTCACTTGGACCTTTTCATTTGTCCCATCTGTTCCTGTGCGCTTTCCGTTTCTTTGTCTCCCCATGTTGCACTTTTGGGGATTTCTTTACTTCTGTCTTTCAGTTCAATCTCTCTTCATGTTCATCTAATCTACTCACTGACTCATTTCTGTGACCGTGACTTGGACCGCAAGAACTCCTAGTTATTCTGCTTGGAAAGTTCGTTCTTTATGCTGTCATATTTATTTTTTCACCTTGCATCTTTTCCCTGTTGTTCAGCTGCACAGCCAGCAGGCTGGATCTTCCAGGCTCTCCCAGAGCTTCTAGTTCCGAGTCAGACTCCGGTGCCTCGGTTTCCCTTTTGCCCATGGAGTTGCTCCTGCGGTCTGCACCCTTTGAGTTGAGCGTTTTCCCTGTGCTTCTGCTTGGTCTTTGGGATCCCAAGGGTCTAGAATCCCATCCTTCACAAGCAGTCCTTCAAGGACTCCAGAAGCACTCATTACAACACAGCCAAGTTTCAGAATCGTTCTAGGGATTATTTTTCATTTCTACGGATTATTATTGCTATTTTTTTCCCCAGGCAGTTCTACCGACTGGGAACCAAGTATTAAATATATGAGCCTGTGTGGACCCTTCTTATTCAAACCATCTCAGCTGCACACACCTGTAAACCCAGCATTAGGGGGGGCAAAGGAAAGAGGGTCATCCTGATTTACGTACAAAGTTTGAGGTCAGCGAGGGCCACTAGTAAGCCCTGTCTCCAAAACAAGACAATCCAGCAACAACAACAAAAAACCAGCAAAGTTAGTTTCTGTGGCCTCCCCCACTTTCTTCCTAAGAATAAAACACATGTACAAGTCTGAAGCATAAAATAGGCACCATACTCTTCTTGTGACTCTGAATTTGAATTAAACATTCTGTGCTGAGGTCGCATGATATGAAGAAAATGGAAATATCCGTTGTTAGAAGGCAGAACTCATGTGTGTCCTTATTTCAAGTGTCAGGTAGAAACATGGCCAGCCACGAGAGAAACTGCATGAAAACACAGAAAGCATTCCCTCCCCCCTTACTCTACCTGTTCTCTGAACCAATGCCCATCCTGAGTCATGTGCCCGGCCCCTGATACACACAGCAACAACAACTTCAGTGTTCTTAGGGAGGACTGAGGAGATGAATGGACTGCTCTGCTTATGGCTGCAGAAGCCAGAGTGTGCAACATATCCCTCACCCTCCTGAGTGTGACTCCTGAGCATCCCCTGTTACGAGTAGGTTTTTCCGCTGGTCTGGTCCCACCGCCACGCCAGCACCAAACAACACACAGAGACTCTGTATTTGATATTGTTGGCCTGTTACTAGTTTCTTATTGGCTATCTCTGTCTTAAATATTAACCCATTTCTATTAATCTAAATATTTCCACGTGGTCTTATCTTACCGGAGCTCCTCCCTACTACTTATCTTGGAGCTCCTCCCTACTACTTCCTCTCTCCTCCTAGTCTCGTCCCGCCTATCTTGCTTTCCTATTGGCCAACAGTACTTCGTTCATTAACCAATCAGAGAAACATATTTACAGAATGACATTTCCCATCAAACCCCAACAGCTGACTACCAGTCAGTTCACCCTCGGGGTCAGGGGCCAGCACGGTCCACGTAGTTTGTGGGGAACCAAGATGGTGTGACGCGCCCACTGTGATACAACTCCGAAGCACACCACTGACTTCATCTCCACCCCAGCCCTACAGCACCCATCCCCCACCTGGACTGTGGGGTGGCAGGACTCAGCGTTCACACCTCTGAATTGCCAGAACAGAGACAGGTGTTAATTCAAACAAGCCAGTCAGACTCAACTACGGAGAAAGGGAGGCCATGGAGGAGGCAGGCTGTGGGCCTGTGCAGTGTCTGTGCTCCATTCCAATTTGTTTACAGTTATTTTCACCCTCTTTTAGGGAATTATGACACCACACTACATTTTCTTCATAAATTTTCTTTTCTTTTTTTTTTTCCTACTTTTTGCACTTGACACACAGCTCAGTATGTGGGGAAAGTCCTGCCAGAACGCAACCAGTTGTTTTTATGACAGAAAATTACAAGCCAACAAGTGACATTTAAATTCCGAATTTTAATGGCTTGTCAAAAAGCGAGATGTACTTTTTTAGAAATATAATGTGAGAGAGCAGTGTGTCTGCCCATAGAGACATGAACGCTAAAACAAAGGGAATGCGTTTTTGTTCCTTGATGTACACATTTGCGAGGAAGAAAAAAAAATGTGCAATTAAATCCCATTTGTCTTTCCTGTGTGGAAAGCTCCAGGAGGTGGCTACATACCCTGTCAGAAGACAGCGCATCTCCAAGAAGTAGCTAGGACAGAGAGGAGTATCACACCCATGCCGGTGTGATGCGCTCCCCAAGGTAGGCTGAGGAGTCCTTGGATTCTGACTCCATAGTCACAGAAATATCCCTAAAACAGGCTAACCAAGCTCAGGACCCCCACTGGGTAAGAAACTCCTCCCCCAGCATTCAGCACTCCCAGCTCCCAGGAGTACAGGTCATAGTGGAAGCTGAAAGGCAAAGGCCCAGGGTGATGTGGAGACTAGGTAAAACCAACTAGGTGAGTCAGATCACATGGTACTGCATTGAAGGATAAGGCAGGAAGGGGGCTGCACTGTGCTTCAGGCATGCATACATGCACTGTGCAGGTGAATGGGTATGTACTTGTGTGCATATGTGCAGTATCTATCTATACAGGCATGTGTCCGTGTGCAGTGTCGTGTATATACTTGCAACTGTGTAGGAGTGTGTGATGTGTGGGGTACCTGGATACACAGACATGTGCCTATGTGCACTGCTGTATATTTTATATGAGTAGCTGTGACCATGAGTGTGCACATGCATGCATGTACACATGGTACCCACCTGTGTGTGTAGGCATGCACTTGGAGTATGCTGCTGTTTGGGGGTGGGGAGCCTGGTGCCAAGTGCACCCATGCTGCTCCTAAGGACCATAGAGACAAAGACATCCAAAACAAAAATCAGACAACACTCCTCGCTTTTTACGGTTGCATCAATTCAGCATGCTTGGACTTCAGTTTCCTGCATATCCGCCCCCCTCCAGCCCTGTTACCTCTCTCACAAGTGCTAGCTGTGTGTGGTGTCTCCCTGCAGCCTGCAAACTTCAGCCTGGGACCTGGTGAAGGGTCCCCACTCCTTACTGGAAATGTCCCATTGTGAGCAGAGCTTCATAGCAGATCTGGTTCCCCCAGAGTCTTTCTCATGATAGCCCATTTCCTGTTTCTCCAGCATGGGCCTGGCTTCTACTGACACCATGCTCCCCACATGTCCACCTGTGCCGTAGCGGTATGTACTCCTCCACTTCTTCTCTGATGTTAGCTTTACATGTACAACATGTAAGAAGGTAGAGTTCCAGCTTGGGCCAGGTCAGAGCCCTCCTTCCTAAACTCTCTCACGCCCTCCCTTTTTCCTCTAACTTGGAATTTGTTTGTCATACACTGGGCTCACATGAACATTCAGCTGGCACATGCGGCCAGCAGGTCAAAGAGACCATGGTGGCTCTCTGTCCTAGCCAGGAGGAACCATAGTTACAGTCTGAGAAAACGCAGATCAAGGGGTCTCAGGAGGCAAGTTCCATTCCTACAGAAAGACAGGTTCACTCTCCTGCACAGAAGCCATCAGATTAGCCAGCCGCATCTGTTCACTCTCTAAGGGATGCACTTTCTCTTCTCAAGGGACCAAGTGAAAAAAAAACACTACTGGTTGCCTAGAAGCTTCATTGTGGTAGAAGGCCCTTGGATTTCGGTTGGATTTATTTCCCATCTTTTGATGCACATATATGTTAACAACAAGTCTAAAATGGTTGCTCTCTCCTGCTCAGTGAGTCCAACCAGTATCATCTCACTGTCAGTGTGGAAGAAACAGGTGTTCAACACCCCTTCTGTAAGAATTAAACCTGGGATGGAAAGGTATCCTGGCAGCCAGGAGCCAAGGAACAGCACAAAATCACAACTAACAACAAAACTCTCACAAGAGATTTATTGAGGCAAAAATAATAAGAAGAGGAGGAGGAGGAGGAGGAAGAGAGTGGATAATATAGGGTGTCCTTCTGTATGCTGCAAATATGCATTGCTTGTAGTGAGATTTCCATGCTGCCCACACCTGTTGCACTGACCACGCCCATTTGGGAGTGGTTACAGGTGCAGATGTGCCAGGGAAGGATAGGTCTGGGGTCCTGGATCCCAGCTTGCTCTCTCCCTTCCTGGTGGGGTTGCGGAGAGCATCAGTGTGGTGTCCGAAGAGCAGGAATGCATGGCGGTCATCTGTTTCTTGTGTAAGTGAATTATCCCCGAATAAACCTCACTCCATCTATACTGAGTCCAGTGATTCTTATTTCCCATGCGATATCGGTTGACGAATAAAGCTGTTTCAGCCAACGGCCAGGCAAAATATAGCTAGATGGGATATCCAAACAAAGATGCAGAGAGAAGGAAGGCAGAGTCAGGGAGACACCATGTAGCCAGTAAGCCCTAGCCTCGAGGCAATACACAGGTTAATAGAAGAAATGGGTTAATTTATCAGAGAGGGCTAGCCAGTAATACACGTGAGCCACTGGCCAAACAATTATATTTCATATTAAGCCTTAGAGTGTTGTGTTGTAAACGGATACAGGGACCCAGCAGGTGGGAGGGAACCCGGTCCAGTGTGACCGGGCAAGACAGACAAAAATTTCCAACTACAGATGTCTATGGATGAGAGACAGCAGCCAACTGAACAGGATACAGGGCTTATATAGAGTTTCTTGGGAAGAGGATGGGATTTTTCAGGGTGGAGACTGCTGGGATTTCACATCCAGAGGCTGGACTTTTTACTCTGTTTCATGGGGGCATGGTCCAGCAGTTAAGGCAGTTAGAGTATTCTGTGGGTGGAACCTGGCAGCTAGAGCTCCTCCTGTGGCTCAAGGGGGCTTACACTTTGGAACTAAGTTATGACACAGGACTGGAGAATTAATACAGCCTTGAGGCAAAGCTTCTCAGATGAGAGCTGTTGTGTAATGTTAAATTTGCGTTGCATTTGTTTACACCGTGGAACATGATGTTTCATGATGCAAAGATGTATCACATTGTTTCATGCTGTGTTTGTTTAACTCTGTGAAGCTGAGTTAATCTGCCTGCCTGAAACACCTGACTGATCTAGTAAAGAGCTGAACCGCCAATAGCTAGGCAGGAGAAAGGAATGGGGGGGGGGGGGGGCTGACAAGCAGAAACAATAAATGGCCGGAGAAATCTGGGAAGAGGAGACTGAGGAGCGAGAAAAGGAGGAGAGAGGACTCCGGGGGCTGACACCGGGGGCCAACCATTCACCCAGCTACACAGCTAGCCACAGAGTAAAAAAAAATAAAGAAAGGTACAGAGAATAGAGAAAGAAAAAAGCCCAGAGACAAAAGGTAGAGAAGATAATTTAAATTAAAAATTTAGCTAGAAATAAGCCAAGCTAAGACCAGGCATTAATATGTGGTTGGAATGTAAAATGAAATTTAAAAGAATTACAAAAAGAAGTTCTGCTGTAAAGCAGAACACTTCAACAGCCTTTTACACACTAAACAAAAACAACAACAACAACAAAACTAATTTAAAAATTGTCTGCCACGGTGCAGGGCCCTGGGAGGGGGAAGCCGGAAATTGAATGTAGTTCCTGGTCAAAGGCACCTTCAACCAGGCTGAGAGAGCTTTAGGCTTGGCTCTCCTGACTGAGAAGCGGGCAGAGCCAGCCGCCAAAGCGGTGAGTGACACACCTCTCTCATGACTACTCCCTTCCTCTCTCTTCCCACCTCATCTTCTCCCTTCTCCCCTGCCTGTGCATTTCTCCCCCACGGTTCCGCGTCTTTGGATAACAGAGGGCTACTTAGCCCTGATGTATTTTGTACTCTCTTCCCGGCTCTCCCCTCCAGTCATAAGAAACAGTCAGCCAGCACTTCAGTCTCGTGCTGACTAATTTTATGTAAGCTTGACACCAGCTAGTCACTGGAGAGGATGGAGTCTTAATTGAAAAACTGCCTCAATAAGGCCAGACTATAGGCAAGCCTGTGGGGAATTTTCTTAATTACTAATGGAAGAGGGGAGGGTTCAGCCCATTGTGGGTGAGGACACCCCTAGGCATTTGGTCCTGGGTTCTATAAAAAAAAAAAAACAAAACAAAACAAAACAAAAAAAAAAAACAAAACAAAAACAGGTTGAGCAATCCATTCGGAGCAAGCCAGTGAGCACTGCTCCTCCATGGCCTCTGCATCGTTCCTGCCTCCCTCCGGGGTCCAGGCTGCCTGAGTTCCTGTCCTGACTTCCTCTGAGGTGAACTGAAATGCAGAAGTGTAAGCTGAGTTAACCTCTTCTTCTCCAGCTTGTCTACATTCATGACGATTCATCACGGGGTAGTAACCCTAACTAAGACAAATCTCATTTTCATCTTTGTCCGATTAACCTACGAAATTAGAAGCTAACATGCAGAATCCCCTGCCCCCTTGCACGACTTTCGCTGGTACTCCCTCCCTTACTCGGCAAGTTCTTTCTGTGAGGAAACCTGAAACTCGGTTGCGTGGTTATCGCCTGCCACTGCTCCGTGAAATCCCCTTGCATCGGTACTAGCTTCAGAGACTCCCTCGGTGGATGCCATTCATCAGATAGCACACAGAAAAGGATGGCCACTGCTAGCTTTCAGAGAGCTTAGCTTGGGTTACATGTTCGTCGTAGTAAATACAACAGGGCTGCTCCTCCCAAACTCGTCTTCAGTTACGTCCTTCTCCTGTTTGGATGGCAACTGTTGCATGAACTTTTCTGGTGGAAACTTGAACAAATTCTACCCACCTCAGACAAGCACCGATTATGAATCAGAGCAACAATTCTACCCAAGCTCCGCTCAGCAATACAGTGACTCGACTAGGCTTGGCTTTCTTACAAGGCTGTGGGTGAGGAGTCACCTGTATAATCACGGCTGACCCCAAAAGCTGCATCACCAAAAGGCCCCACCAAGGCATTCCTGACAGTCTCCCAAAGCTACATGTGTAAATTCCCTCTTTAGTTAGCCCTTTATGGCACACCCAAAGACCACTTGAGGATGAGGCAGGATTACACACAGCTGAAAGAGAGGTACAAAAGGAAAGGGTGGCTGGAATGGAGATGAGGGTCCAGTGACCTGCCTTCTATGGGGTTGCGGGAAGGTCACAAGGTTTGGTCTTGTTGGGGGTGCCCTTCAAATGGCGGCAGCTTCTCTCATTAATGGGGTATGACATCATTTGACAATAGTGGAAAACAGGCAGAGACAGAGGCTCTCTGAAGGCAACTGACCCTGCATGTGTAATGAGGACACATGACATCATATGCCTTGAACCCACAAAATGGCCACAACCTGAAGGAGTCAGCCCATAAACTGTGCACTTTAGGTAATGATCAGTTAATTCTGAAGCGTGTGCAAACCCAGATGACAGAGAGCGGGCATCGGCAAGAGGGAGGGCGGTGTCACCTGTACGCCCTCTAACCCAGATGGCAGTAATGGGGGAGGGGAGGGGTATAACAGTTTGGATGGGGAATCTCCACCCGCTGTGTTCGTGTATGTGAATACTTGGTCCTCGGTTGTTGGTGTTGTCTGGGGAGGCTAAAGAACCTTTATATGGTGGAACCTTGCCAGAGAAAGCGCATCACTTCATGAGCAGGTGGAAGTTTTACAAGCATCACACACACCTCCGCCCCGACCCCATTTGTGTATTGTGTGCAGGTGAAAATATGACCAGCTGGCTTCCGGCTCCTGCTTCCCTGCTTTCCCTGGCTGTTGCTGTGCCCACCCCGATGGACTCTACTTTTCTGGGACCACAAGGCACTCTTCTAGAAGCTGAGTAGAGCAGACACATGCCTGTTGGTGTGAGGGTTTCCTTGACAGAAGTGCCAGTAGAAGCCACTAGAAACACCTCTTCCTTAAAAAAAAAAAACAAAGGCAAAACCACCTTTCTATGGGGAAAAGCCATTACCACTATCAGAGGGGGGGGAGGGTGGCTCTCATCACATCCCTGTGCGGAACACACATGGATGCTGGGGAGTAGGAAACTCAGCTAGATGGTGACGCGGTACGGCTGCCAATGTGTAGCTTTTTTTTTTTTAACATCCGTCATCCACTTCGGAAACTGACTTGGGCAACTCTTCTGCTCTAGATTTGATCAGCCAGACCTATCGGCTTCTATGGGACATGGACATCAGCACAGCTGAGAGACATCTCACTGCGGAGCACCTTCATTCTCTGATCCCATGGCCCCTCACCACCTTTCTTTCCATTACGACGTCGTCTGGGGACATTGACGGGATGGGGGATGTTCTCCTGTGTCTATGTTTGTCTTGTTGGTCTATGAATAAGACACTGACTGGCCAGGCAGGATGATGGGTAGGACCAGGAGACAAGGAGGATTCTGGGACGTATAGGCAGTCATGCGAGGAGTCGTCGTGTGATCCCAGGGAGTGAGGTAGCTGGGCAGAATCAGAGTATCAGCAGGGACAAACAGGAAAGCGTGCTCTCTCTCCGCGGACACACTGACTCAGTCACCATGCAGGATGCAAGATGAGTGGCAGATCTGGACCCTCTCTCCAGTAAGAGAACACCACACGGAAATACTTAGATTCTTAGAAATGGGTTGATAATTTAGATAGAGCTAGCCAATAATAGCCAGTGGCCAACAGTTTCATAACTAATATAGCGTCTGTGTGATCACTTGGGGCTGAAGCCCAGGCGGGGCCCAGCCGGGCCAGAAACATTCACGTTACGTTGGCATGCTACTAGGTCCTGGTGACCAGGAAGTAGCAGACACTGCATGCACAGTGACCACAAGCTTGGGTGATATGGGGGGTGGGGTGGGGGGTCAGTGGAGATGAACGTTGTCCCGCACGGGGAACCATGGCAACAGGTGCCCACTGAGGATTAAGAGAGTGTATGACAGACAGTAGAGACAGGAACACAGACATGTGAACCCATGTGGAAAAACAAGAAGTGTTTTCCTTCATTCCCACTGGTCTAACGACCCGTCCGTGAGTTAGCCTGGACTGGTCCGTGGAACGCTCCGGTACCTCTAACGAGCCAATTCACCTGTCAGTTTATGAAAGGAGAGTGCCTCACTGGACACAGACCCCTCACAGTACAGCTCAGCTGGCCCCGGGAAACAAGTTTGACCATTGGGGAAATACCTCAGCTCCCCTCAGCGGAGAAATGTGACTCTCAGGAAGCACTGTGCTCCCCAGGGGAATATGTGGCCTCAAGGAGGACATGCCTCTGTCCCATTGCTCAGGGTCACTGAGTTCCCCCATGTCCTGCTCCCTGGCATGAGAGGTAACTCTTGTTCTCAGGACACGGCACCTCTCATCCAGGGCCAGATGAAACAGGACTTTATCTCAGTAACAGGCTGCAAAACACTGGCCTTCATGACATGGTTCCCCTCGACTTAAAAATAATATGCATATACAGTAAAGTCATACATGAGATATGCCTGTCACAGCTATTAAAATGTGATTGTAAATTTAAAACTTGCCTTCTTAGGAGCCTAGAAACTGAGGACAGGAATGTCCTCAAACAACACGGTGGAATCTCTGCAACAAAGTCCAATTCTCAGGATGACATGAGGGACTGACCTGACCCCTGTGATAGGCCAGTGTCGGCCAAAGCAGCCTCAATGTACCTTACTCTGAGTCACTGGGATCTCTGTAATCGCTATACACACACACACACACACACACACACACACACACACACACACACACAGGCGTGAGTAGGCCAGAGCTCTTAACCAGAGTCCATATACCCATGCAAAGCCTAGCCTGGTGCAGGCCATTCAGGCCTTACCTGGACACCACAAGCCCAGCCACCACTACCCATGCCTAGATCAAGGCAGGAATGGCTTCTCCGCCTACCTGTACGGGAGAGCTTCTGTAAGGTAAACCTCAGGTGCAGCAGGGCTCCTGGCGATACCTCATATCGGTATGTGTCCATCGCTGGGACCTTCTGGCATCTTCCAAACACGCCATCTATGGGAATAAGAAGGCAAAGAGAGAGCTTGACATTCCACCTGCTGAGGGCAGGAAGGTCCCCGTGCAAGGTTCTGTTGGCTAATGAAGTGATATAGAACACAGCTCAGAGGGCACCAGAGAGCACAGGAACTCGGAAGCACTTGGAAGAGGGAACTTCAGAAAATGCAAATGGCAAGTAGGGGACTGCTGGGCTGGAGCAGTGGATTATGTGTGTTTTTCCTGCTTTCATGGGCCATCCCTTACAAGTCACACTTTGTAATTCAGGCCTGGGGATGGGACCTAGGGTCTCATGCATGCTAGGCAAACAATCTTCCCCTGAGCTCTATTCTCTTTGCAATTCACTTTTTTTTTTTTTTTTTTTTTTTCTTTTAATGTGAAACCTGCTTCGGACAATTGACTGCAAAGTGGCGATCACATTTGGGACTGTCCACATGAACTGCAGAACACCCTGGAGATATAACCATTAATTCACAGAGGCCATAAGGATCGATTGAAAGGTGCTCCCTGCAATAGCAATGACTGTGCTCCCCAATGATGTGTACGACACTAAAAGAGATGTGGGCGAGATTAGGGTATCACAGAGCAGTGTTTGCTGCTCCTCTACCTTTTATCTGCTGCTGTCACACCTTCAAGCCACACCTTCTAAATAATTAGTCTTTTTTTTTTTTTCTTTTACGCAAATAGTTCAGTTTGAGATGCACTGTCGGGGTGGGGTGTCACACATTGTAATTACCTTCTTTGGCTCACATAAAGGACTAATTCAGGGACTAGTGCTTGCCACACAAGGTGGCCATCTGCAAACCCCCGGTCGTGGGAGGGAGAGATTTCTCTTTTGTTCACAACAGTCTCTTCTCGAATGTGGCTAAAGAATGCAGCCATTCAACTGCAACACGTTTAATTAGAAGAAACGCATTTGCCCAGTACCATCCTGATGCAAAATATTATATCTGCTCATCTCAGAGCCCTGTGACTGGCAGAGCGGCTCTGAAATTACACATCTGCTCCCTATAGACACAGCTCTGTGACTGGCAGGAAGAACTGAAGGATAGCGAGCATCTTGAGGATCTCCAAGTGCCTTTGTCAACCTAGAAAATGCAGAAGGCAGTGTGTCCTGCTGCACAGACAAAGCCACAGGCCTAGAACTGGAGCAAAACCCACACCCCTTCCCTCCACGTTGGCTCTGCTACACTGCCCTCCACACTGCTGCCCCTCTGCTGCAGATACAATGCCCCTCCATGATGGCTCTGCCACGATGCCCCTCTACAGCTGCCATCCACAGTACCCATAGTCCTGGGGGAGTTGACCCAGCCTCTGTGGACAGTGGCAATAACCATCACTGTCCCCACCATCAGGGTCATGCTCTGGAATGCAGCTTGGGTTAGCACCAGGTTTTCTAGACACTACTAGGTCCTCCCCACCATGAGGAACAGAAAACAGACTCCCACTGTCTTCAAGTCAGAGTGGACCGCGCTGGAGATGGAGGAGAGCGAGGGGAGGGAGCTACCACCCGCTCACTGACATCAGAGTAGCTGGAAATGGCTGGAAGGGACACTTTGCTTAGAGGCACCTGTACTAACAGTAATCCAGAGGTGAAAAGGAAGAAATACATACATTCCCTGGCATTTGAAAGGGGATGAAAAGGAGATTTGTTTTGCATATTTGCTTGCTGCAATAAGGTCCCGTAGAATACAACCGCCAAAGGCAAAAGGCACGTTTACTCCTAACATTACTGTCCCCTAAATGCCCACACAAACCTGTGCAGGGTCCAACTTCTGAGCCAACTTCTCATTCTGCGATTCTCTTCTGGACCGTGGTATTGTGCATGCCCTCTATCTCCACATTACACTCATGCATGAATACATGCACACAGGCATGCAGCTTCAGTAGTTTCTGTGTGCAGTATTCTCACACACATACTCATATATATATTCACACACACATACACACATACACACACACATACACACACACTACAAGCTCAGACTCAAGTCATACACATTCACTCATATACAAGGATTCACATGTATTTGTGCTCACACACACTCATGCACAGTATTCACTCAAACATACATATGCATACACAGAATCTCCTCCAGCTGTCACTTTTCCTAGTAACACCCAAGTCCCAAGGAGACAAGGCCATTGCTTTGGCTTCTCATCGTCTTCCATGGCATTGGATGTGATACCCTCTACTTCAGCGGATTAAAGAGATCAGCGATTGCCTAGCTGCTGTTTTCTTTCACAGTAGAAATGGATGCACATGAAAATACCTCACCCCTTCAGCAGGAAGCCTGGTGAAGGTTTGAAATCCACATGGGTTTAGAAGTCTTTGCCTCATGGCAGATGTCATGCTAGATAAGGACTTGCTGAGGAGAGAAACAGGGGATAGAAACTGCCAAGCATGTATCTGTGTCCTCTCTACACCTAAACCCATTTTCCAACTCTGCTTAAGCTCAGAGAACTGATTTGTTTCCCCATCTAAATGGATTCCCGACTTCTTTCTCAAAGAAGGTGCACGTGGGGGCACTGAGGGTCTCTGTTGATGCTAATCTTCCACTCAGCTCAGAAACATCAAGTCAAACTCCCAAGAAGTAAGCTGGCCTGGGTTCCTGCATCTCTACACAGAAGGACTCAGAGCTGAGTGGAAGGACCTTCTAAGAGAGACACACACAGGCCTCGCTGGGCATCTGATGAGAATATGGTCTCACGTGATCTAATATGGAGACCCCTGGAGAAATCCTCAGAACTGGGCCATCTTCCTGCCTCTGTATAAATAATGAGTCAGTCCTGTCCCTGGGCTGAAGGGGGCTCATGGTATGAGCTGGATCAGCCTTCACTGTGTGCTGTATAATAGCCAAGAGTTGCAAGAGTTAAATGTGTTCCTTCTACAGTATTTTCAGCTTCTCCTCTTGACAATAACTTTGCCTGTTTTATCTCTCATATGACTTATCATCTTTCTCCGTTTAGCTCTTCAGGAAGATCTGCAGGCTTTGGGAATTAGTACCACATCTTCTTCTGGTGTTTCTGGATTTCAAAGCAGTGAAAGCAAGTTAGCTGAATTCTCGTGGCAAGTGCATGAGCCTATCCAATTTTCTGTAAGGTTATATAGGTAAGTGGAATACACAACAAATCATTTGATCTCAGAGCTACATCCTTGATTCTTCAGGGAGAGGAGGCAGGAAAAGAGACAAATTACAATATTCAAAAGGGTGTCTCTGAAGGTTGTGTTGATATCATTATGCAAAAGTCAAGAACCCTGCAAAAGCATAAGCAGAATTCTGGCCATGCATAAGTGGCTTTCACCAGGGCTGGGGAAGAGGCCCTACTTGTTTTTGTTGTTGCTGCTGTTGTTGTTTTTGTTGTTTGGTTGCTGTTGTTTGTTTGTTTGTTATTTTCCATGGTCCAAAGCAATGGCCTGATATGCATTCAGGCTGGAGAAATGCTGTGCCCAGTAAAACACCACAAGTACTTGCTCAGGAGGAGCCTGAGGCTGTCTCTGAACATTACCCCAGAGTGTGGTGGGAATCCACAATGCCCAGCTCTTTGGAGAGCCGATCCAGCACCAAGACACAGCAGCAGAATACGCTTTACTGGGAAACCTTGTCCCTAGACTCAGACCCAGAGATTAGCCCAGCCACCTGCAGAGAGTCCAGCAGGTGCATTTTCAAAACTAGTCAGTCATTCACCGTCTACATCCAAAATGTGGCCACTCAAGTGGCAAGGGGGGAGGAGCAATAACAGTGACCCCTCGTGGTCACACGCTTACGCCCAGATTTCTAAACCAGACAGAGGTGCTGCAGTTCTGACTGGGGGGTAAAGATGCCCTTGCTGGCCAGGATGTACCAAGGACCAGCAAAGAGCCCAGGAGGATTCTACCCTGTTGTCAGGAGATACAGACGCTACTCAGAGCAATGGATGACATAGCATGCATGTGTTCAGTGTGAACAAACATGCTCACAAACACCCATACAATGCATGTATACTATACATCACCACAGTCAGGCACAGAAATACACACTTGTATTTACACACACACACACACACACACACACACACACACAAGATCAGTGACCTAGAGGACACATCTATAGGGCCAGTGTGACCAGGGACAGGATCCACTTACAGAATTAATGCAGGACAGAGACTCTCACAAGTCAGTGACCAGTCAAGGACATCAATGACCAGGGAAAGAACATTTCTGCAGAATTATGTCCTAGATAGAGACCCCACCTATGGGGCAAGCAACGAGTACAGGGGCTCACTCTTCAAGGTCACTCATCAGGAATAGCACCCACCTTCAGGGTAGGTGACAAGGACAGGGACCGTTGTATAAGAGTTCCCTCTGAGACTGAAACATTCCATTCGGCCCGAGAAGCAGGAACTTAAAATAGCTCCAGGAAGTCCCTGAAACAGGAAGCCCTTGAAACTGATCATATTCACTAGGCCCTCTGGGTCAGATTAAACCATAAAAGCTGCCCCTCTGAGAGGAACAGAGCTGGGCTGCAGAGAAGAAAGACTCTCAGAAAAGCCAGGCTGCAAAGAAGACTCTGAGCCATACATGGGCTAGCCAGGGAAAGCAGGGGGAGAGCAACCAGGCATGGCATCCATTGACTCGCTGGTATGACTAGTTCCAACAGTGCCAGCCAGGACGTACCTGTGTCACAGCAGCATGTGGTGATGACATACAGAGGTGCTGTGCAATTGTGCAGTTGCTGGCTGACCCTTTCTGGATGTAGTGGAGTGCCTACCTCCCCATCACCCAGAATCATAATGGGTCTGACACAGTAAACCCAGCCGTATGCATGCCACTGCCTGTGAGCAAGTGGCAGGCTGCTGAGTGGACAAGCCAGGCACATGGACCAAGAATGGCAGCGGTTAGCATGTATGAGCAGTTCCTTTCTGGAGGCGAAGACACATGATATGTTAAGAACGGTAAAGATGGTGAGGAGAGCAGGGCTCAAGGATCTCCATCCCAACCGCCATCTACATATTTCACTTGCAGCCATTCACTAAGTCCCCACGCATTATCACACGCATGGTTACAACAGGTCCCAGGTTAAATGAGCCCCAAACTCCTGTGTTGAATCCTAACCATAGTGTGAGGTCGTCATCGGTGGCTGGGCCTTTGGGAGGGGATTAGCCAGTCATGGGTTTGGACGTTATAGTGGGATAGCGTCTTCTGAAAGGTGATACCCACCCCTCTGTATGTGAGCACGCAGGAAGCCCTTCACACACAGGACCTGATGTTGTCCTGACAACTTCCCACAGCCACATGTCCACGGATGAGAACCACGGTACCCAAAGAGTCAAGGGACAGGCTTCCAGTCACTCAGCACATGGCAGGCAGGCTGTTGATACCTAATCCACTTTCTTCAGGCGAGATCAGAGGAGCTGGAAGTGGGAACCTAGTGAGGGATCCAGGGAACTGGGGTCTGTTGTTTCAAGTCCTAGAAACCTCAGGAATGTGTGCTCATGGTCAGTTGCCCTTAGCCCAGGGACAGCAAATGGCCTGGGCCTGGAGGAACAGAGCAAGGGTAGGAGAATGGGCGGTGTAGAACATGTATGTCTACTTTTTAACCAAGCCTTTTGATATTCTAAGTGAAGTCAAGATAAGCAGATTTTTAAGGGTAATAATTAAAAGGCGGTTTAGAACAAACGGGCTCCCTCCCACATTGCTCGCAGGAAGCCATGTCTTCCTTCAGAGATGGAACAATACTACCTAGCATGGGACCTGCAGAGTGTGCCTTGAGCCATTTTTCAGTTTCCTATATCCACTATAGTAATACACGATCAGGTTGGAGCATCAGAGGTGCAGCCAGATTTTCTTACAAACCACCTAACATGTCCCTCAAACCACCAGGTTCTGCAGAGCCACCCTGACCACATCCCAAGCCATTTGTACCCCTTGATGACAGCAGAGAGCCAGCAGGGCACAGTAAGGAAGACAGAGGAGAGGAGCCAAGGCACAGCCCCAACAACACAGGCAGAGATCAGCTCACAGGCAGCCCACAGACCTTCACACGGCACTCGGAATGTAACCAAGCTACCATTCACTGAAGATTGAGGTTTTCTGCCCCACCAGGTCCCATGGCTGCGTCAGCCCCAAATAAGCACACAAGACTTATATTAATTATTAAACTGTTGGCCGATGGCTAGGGCTTCTTACTGGCTAGCTCTATCTTAATTATTTAACCAATTTCTATTATTCTATGTATTGCCACATGGTCTCATCTTACCGGAGAAGCGTCCAGACCTGTTACTCCTTCCTCTGCTACATGGCAACTCTCTGGCAGCTTCTCTCTGCCTCCCCCTCCCAGAATTCACTCCTCTCCTAGTCCCGCCCTTCTTCCTGCCTCATTGGCCAGAGTGTTTTATTCATCAACCAATAAGAGAAACACATATACAGAAGGACATCCCCCATCAATTCAGTACTTACTGCAGCATCATGACACCATCTAAGATCGTCGTGGGCTCAAAGATACAACCCCAAACTCAAGCTTTCTTCCTAATTACTGTGGAAAGCCAGCTTCAGAGAGAGAGAGAGAGAGAGAGAGAGAGATCTTGGCATTTTAGATGATACAAATCCTCACAAGTGGGACATAGGCACCAAACATAAAAGTGTTGTCACTCTGAACAAAGGGACTGCACAAGCTGATCATCACTGTTGATAAATTTTTCTCTGGATGCTAAACTAACTAAGGAGTTGTATAGCTTAGTGCCAAAGCACTGGCCTAGTATGTACACAGCCCTGCATTCCATCCACCTCCAACACTGCAAAAATAACTGAAATAATAATAATTGTCTGAAGTACAGTAATGGTCATATCACAGATTGGACACCTCTCTGAACAGAGAACAGCCAGGCCAACTATCCACATACACACACCCCTGCCAAGGATGGCATTGAGAACATTAACAAAGACAAACTGGACACAGTGGCTTCTGTCTATAAGGAACTGTGGTTTAATTTGAGTGGTCAGATACCCGAGCATGTGTATCTTGCTATAACATTCAGTGAAGTATAAAAATGAACTGAAGACAGCAGGACCAATTTCTAGCAAACACATCTTTTTTTTTTCTGTGAGTTTTCTATAGGGAAATTAAGGAAAAACTTGAGTCAGCAGAGAAACACTGCTGTGAGTCGGCCCAACCACATCATGGTCACCATGGAAATCATGAACCAACCCAGCCTCATTGGGGTTGCCACGGAAACTCTGGGCCAACCCAAGTTCGCCATCAGAACTGTGAACCAACTGAATCTTGGTTACCAAGGAAACAATAAACCACCAGAACAGCCTGGTGATCACCTTAAAAACCAAGATGAATCTTGCCCTCATCGTGTTCATTATCAGAACCGTGGAAAAACTCTATTGCATCATGGTCACCATTGAAACCAGGTGAACCCAGCCTCACCATGGTCACCATAAGAGCTTGCTGGGAAACTTCAAGGAGTGTCAGCCCAGAGATAACTGATTAGTCCTCTGGATTCTAGGTGTAAGGATTCAGGCATTGTGCTGAGCTGCCCCTGTCACCTGGCAGAATGCACTCAGGTAGTACCCTGGTCAGTCCAGTGTTCCATAGAGATGCAAAGGACCCCTTTAAGAGAAAGACTTCACCCACTTAATGGTCTTTTTGCCTGCTCATCTTGTTCTGCTCTCTTCTATTTCCTGGTCCTCTCTTTGCACTCTCTCATTCTGACTCTCCTCTCTTTTCTGCTCTTCCCCTAGGGCAGACCAGACTTTTCCTGTCTCCCTCTTCTCTCCTGTCCTCTCTCTGTCTCTGTGCAACTTTACCTCTTTTCTCTTCCCTTCCCCATCCCATCTCTGTTCCTAATTAGCAAACAACTACCCCTCCCTTCGCTCCCTTTCCAATAAAATCAATGTGGGTTTCTTGAATTTTGTGGTTCATGTTTCATCACCCACAGCAGCTGCATCAAAACAACACTAGGGTCTGGGAGCAAGAGCAGCAGAAAGAAGGGTGGTAGGTCTGTCAGCAGCTCCCAGAGGTGCAGGCCAAGGAGGGAGAGTCCTCTTGGGATGACCCACAATCATATGTGAAGGAGAAAGAGCTGGTGTGGTAACACCAGCATTGGAGGCGTTGGGGCAGAAGGATCATGAGCCTGAACCCAACCTGAACTTCAAAGAGGGAAATGGGGGGGGGGGATTGGGAGAATGAAAGACAGAGCAAGAAAACATTATTCTAAATTTAAGGAATGAAGGAAGCCCAGCAGAAAGTTCCCAGATAACCGGAAGACGCCATCCACAAGGCAAGGGCTGAGGTGACTCCTTTGTCCCTTGACTAAACAAGTCAGTCAGTGAAGCATTTCTGCTCTTCAGGGAGGTAAGGGCTCTGCCATCATCACAGCTTAGTGGACACAGCTCCTTTATGGTTGCCAGGGCAAGGTGCAACTGTCTGACCCAAACATCCTGCATGTCCACCCAAGGGCAAGGACAGGGATGCCTGAGGCTGGGCTCCCACTCAGCAAGGAGAATTTGCTGAGGAGCTCAGATCCACCCGAGAGAGCCCGGCATTTGGAGCATTTGGTGCAAAGCTGGAGGCATGAAGATAAGCAGAGGAGAGGAGTTTATCTGCAGCGGCCAATCTCCCATCAGCAGCCCCGCAGCAACAATGTTGCCAAGTAACCAGCTGCTGCTCTTATCAGCCTAGAGTGTCCCATCCGCTATTCAGGTGAGAATAGAAAGGCCTGACAGGAGGGCTAGGAACAGAGCGAAATGAAAACAGTACATTATGTGGACAACTGGCAGAGTCTCCTAGTCCCTGCCTTACCTGGAAAGTAGCCATTGCCACCAAACAACTATCCATGGCCTGCTCCTGTATCCTTCTGCGCCACCAACTAAAGGACTCCCAGACACCTTCCAGAGGGACAGAGGGAGAAGAATGGCTTCTAAACAGTTTTATTGCAGAGCCCTTCCTTCCCCCCCCTCCAGCTCATCCACTCTTGCCCACCCCACAACCCATATACAACATCCCCATCTCAGAAACCCTCACTGCGTTACCACAGAGAACAAGGATGGTAGAGTCGCTTATTGCCACAGCACCCATGAAGAGGTCACCTGACCCCAGCACAATACTCAGGATTCTCCAACCCACCCTGAATATAGAAGAGACCTCACCATCCCATCTTTGCCTCCAGTTCTCTTATTAAACTGAAGGAAAATGGGTGTGAAATATCCATCACACTCCAGGCTTTAACCAGAGCTTCGGCAGGGCTCTGAAGATGATCACAGGGAGATCACATTGACAGGTTTCCCTCTCACACTGCATGCTCACCGTGTACTACAGTCACAGAGACCCAAGTGGAATCAGACCCCAAAACCAGAGCCTCCCCCTGGCTATGACCATGTGCAACATCCCTATTCGAACTTATACAGCAGGCTGTGTAGACTCACTAGTGCTGTTCATCCAAGTAGCACCCATGCATAAAACACAGCAGGTAATGTCATCCAAGCTTCCTCCATCTACCTAGTAACCAAGAGATTTGTGGTCACACAGCAAACCCTAGAGGGATGGGCTCTGTTTCCCTACTCTATCCTGTGTTCACCATGATTCAGTGAGAGTTGCCTGCACGAATCATTCCACTCTCAAGCCTCACCAAGGGACTAGGGAGATATGTCATCTAGCAAACTGCTTTCTTTAAAGGCATGAGGACAACCTAATCATGCACATTGGTAAAAATCCAAGTGTCACAGCATACACCTGTATGTATAGAAGCAGCAGGAAAATCGAGACAGAGGGATCCTAGAGCTCCCTGATCAGCCATTCTAGCAGAATTGGTGAGCTCCAAAGAGAGACACCATGTTTTAAAATAAGCATTTGAAGGAGGCCTCTAATGTCAGCCCCTGGAAAACACACACACACACACACACACACACACACACTTGTGTGCACTCACAACAACTCCCACGCATGAACAAACACAAGCATATACAAACACACACAAAGACTCAACTGACTGACCTCAGCATAAGCCCATCATCCTGCAGGCCCATAAAGGCAGCATTGTAGTCACCTCCACCCACTGCTCTATCTCAAAGCAAAGATGACGGAGCAGGTTTATCTTTACATACCAATCACCAACATGCTAGACCCTCAAGTTTATAAAAAAAAAAAAATTACCAAGCCTGAAGGCAGAGGGACAAAAGTCATCCATGTACATTCACAATCATGTAGGATAGAACAATAAAGGGTCCATCATCAGATGGGTGGGCAGATGGAATGAGGCCTCTCCATGCAGATGAGTTATTTTCAGTTTTAAAGAGGGAGGAAGTCACCATGCTTGCAACAGACTGGATGAGTCTCAAGGCCATTCTGCTAAGTAACAGAGGCCAGTCTTGAAACTGGTCAGGTCTGGAAGGCAGCACGTGGAGTGTCAGGAGAGGAAAGAAGGTTAGAAAGCCTTTCAAGGGACAGAGCTTTGATTTGGGAAGATGAAGACATTCTAGAAATGGATGGATAGAGTGCTGGTGGCACAGCCATGACGGCACCTTTAATGTCACTGAAAATTGCACCTAAAAATGACCAGAAGGCCAAGACGATGCTTCAGTGGTAAAGTGCTTTGCTTAGCATGTGTGAGTCCATGGGCTGGTGGCCTAGTATCATACACTACACACACATACACACACACACACACACACACACACACAGAGGGGGTGCAGAGATTAAAATACTACATTTTCAGATGCTCACAGAACAAAGGCTGTCCTCAGAAGAGCAGCTGGAAGCCCCTTCATCTGGCTTAATGAATGTCCTACACCAGACTGCTAGCCGCCTGAGTGTGCAAGCAGAAGCTACCAGCATGACTCTCCGCCTCACGGGAGAATTGTCAAAGCATGGAAGCACTGTGGCTCCCAATTAGAACAGATAAGTCTTTAAGGGAGAATGATTTACTAAATAATAAATTTCAGTAAAACCTATTTTGGGGACGTCACTGGGAAAGAGATCTCTTGACAAAGCTGACCAGTAGGAATCCCCATTGGGGGACCCATCTGAAGCCATAGTGTGCCATTATTTCCAGGTCAGAACAAAGGGCCACTCTTAAGGACTTGCAGTTTGAAACACTTCCACCCAAAGGACCAAGATCAGCAGTATGCCAAGTTGCTTTCCAGACGAAGAGCTAAGGATAATTTCTACAGAACCAACATGTTTCATCAATGATCACCACACTGCAGCCAGGACTTTTTAAATGCCACACATAAAAATGTAACAGGCCAGCCATGCTGGTCAGGGATGCAGGTATGCAACCTTCAGACTTTCACTCTCCTCCAAATCCAATCCCCCAGGCTCATCCCCACCTCTGTACCTGGCCACTTGCTTCATCCTCCACTTCCTCTCTGCCCCTACCTCCAGGGGATCACACAGATCTTCTCCTATAGCCTTCTTCACCAATCCATCCCTGTGTCTCAGGCACCAACTCTCAGAGGCATTCCCTGGGAACTCACCAGCCATGCTGGCCCGAGAAATGGCTAGGTGATCTTCAGGTAATCATTCTCCTTCTCATCTAAATCCAGTCTCCCTGTCTCATCTCCTGCTCTGAAACAGATTACCTTCTATGGCCTTTTCTCCCTCTCTGCCCCTATTCCCTGAGGACTAAACAGATCCTGGTCGCACACACCATTTTCTTCCCTCCTAGAGATACCCTCATCTCTAGCCCATCTTCATCCCTAAATGTCATCTCCCAACAACAAGAACTATTTTACCTGGAACCCCCAGTGCCCCACCTATTAGGATCCCAGAAGAATATCCTGTCAGTCAACACAGCCACCATACTCTAAGATCCAGAGACATCAAGAGAAACCAAGAAACTAAACACCCATCCAACAAAGACAGAAACAGGTATCAGCATCCACAATCACAGTCTTCTCAGTCCCGGATGCCTAAACATCAGCATGAAAATACAATCAATAACACAATAAAAACATAATCAATAATAGCAAGAACTAGAGCCTGGCAACCCTACCACAGCAGGCCCTGAGTTTTCCAACACAGCCGAGACACAAGAAAAAAAGAGCTTAAAACAGCCTTTATGAATATAGCAGAGTTCCTTGAAGAGGAAACTAATAAATCCCTAAAGGAAATCTATGAAATCACAAACAAACACTGGGTGGGAAGTCAAATTAATCAACAATTGACCATCAGACCAAGGAATGCTCACACCAAGACTATAGTGAAGAATAAGAACATTTAAAGCTCATGGCATCTCTCCTCACATGGGCAGGGTCCTTAATAGACCATCCTTCTCATAGATACCTGAACGAATATCCATCCATTCCCATGATGACTTCATGGCTGTGTGTCTACATATTCCCAGGATAATCACATGGCGGCCAGGATGAATGTATAAGAAATTCATCCACCACCTCACATGGGCAGGGTCCTTAATAGACCATCCTTCTCATAGATACCTGAACAAATATCCACCCATTCCCATGATGACTTCATGGCTGTGTGTCTACATATTCCCAGGATAATCACACGGCGGCCAGGATGAATGTATAAGAAATTCATCCACCACCTCCAAAGGGCAACCTAAATAACTGTCCCTTCACATCCAGGGTGACTCTGCGGACATATCCCAGGATGAATACACAGGCACATGCCTATCCACTCCAGGATGAATACATACACACATGACCCTCTACATTCTACCCCCAACCAGATGCCTAGAAAGGGATCTGTGAGCAAATATCTTTCTTGCAGCTCAGAACATTCCTACCTCTGAAAGGAATTCTGGTCATTGCTTTCACATGAGCTCTGATCTCTGAGAACTAGACACTCAGACCCATTTAACCACGTGGAGAAAAGACTTTGGAGTCTAAAGTCAGCCCTCTTCTGAGACCATGGTCTCAGAGGGTGCCGAACTAGACTCTCGGCACGTGCTCACTTGGGGATCCTTCACAGAAGATCCTGGACAGGAGTGGCTTTAGAGAAGAGCATGGGATCACCAAAGAATCTCAAAGAGTTGAGCCTTCCTAGGCACACTTTGTCCAGGTGCTAACCACTATGCCCATGTTAGCCTTCACCCAGCTCACAATCTCCTTACCTAGACTCTTCCACTTGACCCTGGATTATAACTCATCCTCCCTGTTTTGCTTAAAAGAGAGACTTGGGACTCTCCATCATTAGTGTATCTTCCTTCTTCTCTGTGTTATCAGCCTACATTTATGCTGCCACTGACCTCCTATCAGTCATTTTCCATGGCTGTAACAAAGTAACATTCAGCGTCCACTAGATTAAGAATGACATACAGATACATCTCTGAGGTGTAACTCATGAGAAAAGCCCGCTCTGATGCACTATATCCCCTTAAGCCATGAGCCGGAAAAAAAAATTATCTATTCCTCTTCCTTACACTATGTTTGCCAAGTATTTTGTCACAGCAACTGAAAGAAAAAACTAAAACAGAAACTTAGTATGAAGCATTCACAGGGGCTGCTGTGAACTACCTGACCCTGTGGTTCAAAGGCCTTTGTGGAAAGAATGAGAAAGAGTTTGAAGCTGCAGGCTAGGAAAGCCTGGAACTGCTATACACAGAGTGTAATGGGACATTTGGTATTTGGAAGCCCACCATGCTGAGAGAATGGTGGACAAGGGAGGCAAGCCATGATGATTCAGAAGGGAACATGAGGCTTTAGCAGAGAACAAGAGCTCTATTGAGAAGTGGCCATTCATATTAAATCCTAGCAAAGACCCTGACTACAAGCTGGTCATGCCCTGGAAGTCTGAGTGGGGCTAAGTTCAAAAGTAATCAATTAAATTATCAGCAAGAGGAGGTTTCAGGACTGCGGTCACTGCTCTCAATCAAAAATGCAAGGGGAAGCAGAGAAGTGTGGAAAGTTTTCAGTTTGTTCTGAAAGTAGTGAGGATACACTCAAAGACGCAAATAAGGTGATGCAGACAGGGCTGCTGTAATTGTTCGATTTTTCGTGCCGTTAAAGAGAAACCTTGCATTCTGCATTTGGGTGATAGCAGAGAGTACCTACCCAGAGAGCATCTATCAAATGCTCCGATTTGTGAAAACACCATTCATTTGAGAAAGCCAACTGAGACTATTGCTGATGGAGTTCTGTGCTCAAAGGCAATTACTGAAGTATTTTCTGGGTTCAGCTGACAAGGGACACGGAGGTCACTACAATTACCAGAGGGGACCAGATAATGTCTAAAGCTGGCGGGATTTGGGAGTGTTATCTGCATTCTGCTGTGCAAATTGCAAGAATTATAGGGCCATGGAGGTTTGCAGCAGTGTTCAAGAAAGTCATTAAGGGCGGGTAATGCGTGGTAAAGTTGGATTCCCTTCAAGGAGGCCCTGAGAAGCCATTGCGTGAAGCTGTGAAGGTGAAGCCTATGTTATAACGAAGATCACCAGGATGTTGGAGATGTGAGGACGATGGATATCCAGTGAGTAAAGCTACAAACACTAACTCCAACCAGCCTGAGAGAGAGGCTGTATTGCTACAGGCAGCAGAGTTTGAAGGGTAGGGCTACCCAAGGATGTTGGAGCCCAAATGATGATACCTAGAGCTCCCCATGTCAGACACGGAGTTGAAGTTTGGTGTTTTCTCTACTGAATTTCATTCTTTCTTTGGTCCAAACTTTTTTGTTATTCTCCCATTCTTTCCTTTTGGAATAGAATATTTATTCTATGACATTACAACTTGTTTTTTATTTTATAGGGCCTCAAAGATAAGACGTTGGTTTTTTTTTTGTTGTTGTTGTTGTTTGTTTGTTTTTTTGAGTTATGAGAGATCCATGATCATTTCATAACCAGAGGTAGAGCCCTATATTTTAAAGATTATGCTCTTGGGTAATGAGTTAGAAGGAGTAGACTTACAGTGGTTAGTTTTCATTGTCAATTTCACCGAATTTAGAATCACCAAGGAAACATGCCTTTGAATATATGTACCAGGTTGTTTCCAGAGAGTTTTAACTAGAGAAGAAAGACTCGCCTTGAATGTAGGCGACTTACTTAAAGGGGAAGAAAGGAGACATGAGCTAAGCACCAGCCTCTCAGCTTCCTGAGTACAGACACAAAGGGACCAACTGCCATGCCTTCTCTTCTGTAGTAGAATGTACCCTCAGACCATGAGGGCCCTCCCCTCCTCTGACTTTTCTTGGGTGTTTTGTTACATTGGGAAGGAAGGTGACTAATAAAGGGAGGAAGGGTTAATTTTGGCTCCCCGTTTGGGGTGTTTACTTGGTGTCATCACTGTAGGACTGAACTAATTCAGAAGGTCATGGTGGAAACTGTGTAGCGGAACAAACTGTTTGTCTCCTTTTAGCTCTGCAACAGAGGGTGGTGGGCCGGAAGGAGGAAAACCCTTCCAAGGTCACACTTGGTCATCCACTTCCTCCAACCAGGGCCATATTCAGCAAAAGGAAGGCCAGAGCCCTCCTGATCCGGTCACCTCTCAGTGAGCCTACATACCTGCTCAGTACCAAGTCCTCTGTATGTGGTCCTTTGGAACCCTCCAAACCATAACAATCCCTTATCCAACCCAATCTGTCACACAGTGAAGGCCTAGCCCAGTCCAGGAGCAGACGTCACATGCACGCTAATGGTGGCATCTGAAGGAAGAACCCTGTGCTTTCTCAGGCTGATCTATACTCCTGTGACCATTTGGTATTGGATCAACAGCTGGTGTACTCCTCCTGGAGGAAGCCCATTTCTCATCTCTTCGTGTTCCTCGTCTCTGTAATTCTTTATGTAGGAATGAGGCTTCCCGGGCTTTCCCCTATCCATGTTAACATGTCCTTGTTTGGCTCATACTTAAGCATTTGTGTTGCTAAGACTATTGGAGTGGCTTCTGACATTCCTAGAAGACACAGTTTCAGGTAAACTAACACTCTCTAATTGGGCATGCTCAATAAGAGGGAAATCCTGCCTGGTAATGGAAACCTAACCAACTACCTGCGGCTAATGATGTCACAGATCTTGAAGGAGACCCTACGATGGCCACTTTATTGAACCAGCATAGTCCTTAACTACAGTCTAAAATGGACCCAGAGATAAGTGTAGTCCTTACTTGTCATCAAGAAAACTTCCCTTTGTAATGGATGGAGACCCTTAACAGAAAACCACAACCAACCAAAATGAACACCTAAGACTTGGGGATCGTGTAGAAGAAAAGGCTGTAAGAACCAGAGTAACAGGGACCTTTCTGTGAATCGATTTTAAACATCCTGCTTCTGAAAGACCTAGGTGTGTCTACTGGGTAAAACATTCTGGATGCAAGGGGGTGGATCCCATTGTAACAGTTCTACAGAAAGCCTTTCTGAGCACAGAATGGAAACAATTGCCAACAGAATGGTCCAGTTAACCTTCAGCCTGACCTCTGCACTTAGACACTGCAACACATGTCCCCCACAGCTCTGTCCAATGTGACTTCATAGCCAATGAAATCAACCGTGAAAGTCGATCACTGGCTCTGCAGTCTTCCTGGCCAGGAAACTCACACAGTGACTAGACATTTGTCAACCCATCCCTGAGTCATCTCCATGGGGAAAGTTTCCATACACAGAGCTATAATTAATCATGGTCACAATAGTGTCTCCCATGAAAGCATAACCACACCAGAATAGAGGGTAAGATGATGGACTCTCAGTCACCAATAGGGATAAGCTCATATCAGAAAAAAAAACAACACAATGTCATTTGAATTTATGTAGGTGGCTCTCAGAGGTCAAGCAGCAGAGACCCCTGAAGAGAGGGGCAAGTTGGATGTCCTGAAGCAGACACAACTGTGCTAAGCCAAGAAACAAACTTCTCTCCTGTACACAAATGTACACACAGGCACACACAAGTTCTTGCCCACAGAGGCACAAACATGCAGGGACTTCTCCAGACAACCCTTCCTGTCTGTATTTCTCCCTTCTCCAAGGCACTTTGAAAGCCACAAAGGCACTCGGCCAATGGATCTCACAAGGCAAATCAATTATGCCGAACAAAATCCTGTTTTTCTAACTGCAGTCAATCACACATCTGCCTGCCAAGAGCAAGGTTTTTCCTACCTGAACCTGATAGATACTCGGTTAAGTTTAAACAAGAATGCTTACTTTTTTTGTTTCCAATGGTAAATCAATTTCAAGTACCTCCTTGGATCTGAGAACATAAGTAAAGAGGCAGAGGCTTACATGTAATAGAGACATCCATATTAAAGTAGAGAGATCGTCGATTCAACAACACTGGCAATGTGGGTGATTCCCTCTTACCGTGGAAAGCACCAGCCACAGCCAGCATCCTATAGGCCCCACCCTTCCACCATTTCCTTACATACAGCCAGCTCATCGAAGCCCAGCAACCTCTAAATATATCGTCTGCTGGATGCTTCCACCTGACAGATCACAGACAGCTGCCTACCGAGGGAGCAAGAAGAAGGGCCGCGGCCACCTTCGCACAGACACACTGGCACACATGTTTTCACACTAAAAATAGTCCGTGTGGGTGGTTTCTACTTTTCCAAATTACCCCGATGATGAGTCTTTACCCTTCAAGCGTGGTCTATAGAAATCTCAAATTCAAAATAAATGTGCCTCAGAAGCCATCAGTAGGAAATACACACATCTGTGGAAAATTGCCCTCAGAACCCTTGGGGCCCTTGGAGTGAGAATTCCTGTGAGCGTGGGCTGTTGCTGCGGGCTCTCTGAGCTGGCAAGGTAGCCAAGCTGAGGGCACATGCAACCAGCTCCTCTGGAGACAGGCTTTGAGTTCATCAGTCTGCCTGGATGTGGAGTTTGCCTTCCTTCCCTTCTCTGCCCTCCTCCCTCCTCCCTTCCCTCCTCCCTCCTCCCTCCTCTCTCCTCCCTTCCCTCCTCCCTCACCCCTCCTCCCTCCTTCCTTCCCTCCTCCCTCACTCATCCTCCCTCCTCCCTCCTCCCTCCTCCCTCCTCCCTCCTCCCTCCTCCCTTCTTGCTCCTTTCTTTCTTCCTACAGAGGAGGCCTCATGGCTGCTCTTAGAAACTCAGATTTCTGTTCGTTTGGCCACACAGCTAAGAAGCACATTCGCTCCTCTGGGAAACAGCACACATGTGCATGCATGGTCAAAGCATACTGTGAACAGAGTTGTGTGTGCAGCACGTGTGTGTGTGTGTGTGTGTGTGTGTGTGTGTGTGTGTGCACACACACAGGCAGTGCAGCATGTATGCAGGCACGCGCTCTAACAGAATTATCAGAAGGAGCTGCTCCACAGTTGTGGGCTGTCAATCCTCTGCACACAAACCTCTCTGCTGCTTGAAGATAATGAGGAATTACCATGGCAACCGTGGAACAAGCCTCACATCTCTCTCCATTCCCCAGAACACAGCATGGCAGCTGCAGTCCATCTCCCAGAACACACACTGTTTGAGAGCAAAGGGCAAAGAGATTGAGGGAGTGCTCTCCTCGTCTCAGGACATGCTCCTCCTAGAATCAGAATCTTCTACAGCCGAGGTCTCATTCCTGGGTTTCACTTTGCCTCTGGTCACCAGAAAATCAAAGCCAATGTCACTCAACAAAGTTCTGTTTCCAGGGCAACTGCTGATAGAAATAAACTATAAAAGCAGCCAAACGCATTGGGGTGGAGCAGGGGGCTTGGACTAAGACATCCCTTTCCCCGAAATCTAGATAGGTTTCTATTGCCATCGCCTAACATTTCTGAGGAACTCTACCCCCTCACATTTGACTTGAAAACAATAGTCTCAGAGTACAGATAAACAGTGCTGACTCTGAACAACTCTGGCCAACAACACATACACTACAGGGGTCAGTCTCCAATCTCAACGTGTGTATTCCAGCTTAATGCCGGACCTCCGGTGTCGATGATCACTTCCGTAAGTCTCCGAGAAGGGTCAAACACTGGTTTGAACTTAGGAACAAGCAGCGTGTAGAAAACATGAAAATATCAGGGCCCATCATTCAGGGCTTTCCTGCTCTAGGCCTCTTTTGAAGGTGTGGATGTAATGGTTTCACTAGACCCAAGATAAACAATAAATGGGTGTTTTATTGGGGAACACTTACACAGAACAATAAACAACCACCATAGCCTTTCTTTCTCTGCCTTCTGATCAGGATCAGATCTCCGACCTGAAAGAGAGAGAGAGAGAGAGAGAGAGAGAGAGAGAGAGAGAGAGAGACCACACCTCACGCTTTTCTCTTTGCTCTTCTGCACCTGAAGCCACACCCAAAGGGATGTGGTTGCTGTTACAGGTTCACTGTCAAGATGCCACTACACTCTTTGTCATTTGTAGAACAAATCATTTCCATGCATGTCACTTCGCAAAGCCATCTCCCACAGGCCCGTGGCGTGCAGGCTGGTGGGTCAAGAGAACACTGTACGTGACGCAGACCCATGCATGCGTCACAACTACTGACTACTCCTAGGGAACATCTGCCACTGATCTCAAACAAGTTAATCTTGAATTTGCCCAGTCACCATAGCCCTTTTCTAGCTCTAGATTTCTTGAAGGGAAAGTCCTTTCTCCCATCAGTGTTACCCTTGGGCTAGTAACTGTCATAATTCTTAGCAAGTCTATGAAACAGGTCTTCTATACGGGAACGTATCGGGCAGCAGACATCACCTATGTGAACGTCTAGGTGGAGGTCACACAAAAACGCTGGCTCCTAATTTTCACTATCTAACACATAACTGAAGAATGTGATAAGCAAGCCCAGAATAGGAACAGGAAGCCAGAGCACACTCGGTACCCAGCAGCCTGCAGGGATCAAGGCACCAGGAGGCCCTGCCTCAGCCACAGAAACCCAGACCCAAGAGACTGTTCTCATCTTGCCATGATCTTATGGAGCACTTTTAGAGCAAGAACTCTGTGGTACAAAGAGAAGACAGAAGGATACAATGCCGGAATCAAGCCTCTGCCTAGCCCTGTGGCCAGGGAAGGCAGGGTAGCCCTCTAGGGGCTACCAGATGAGCAGCACACACACAATCACAATTCTCTCCACTGTAATCTGGCAGGAGTAGACAAACCTAGGAACAGTCCACTCATTCTGATGACTTATAAATGTCAGGTCTGAATACGCCATTGCTTGTGCAAGGACAAAAGTAATCATAAGGAAACATAAATTGTGGCTAGGGAAGATGGCCCGCAGAAGCGTGCTTGCTACACACACATCATGAGGACCTCAGTTTGATTTCTAGAACCCACATGATAAAGCTAGGCATGATGACACATGCTTATATGCTTATATATAATCCCAGTGCTGGGGAGTCTGAGACAGAAGGATCCCTGGGACTTACTGGCCCCCACTCCAGACTAATTAGCAATCTCCAGGCCAGCAAGAGGCCCTGTCTCAAACAAACAAACAAAAAAAAAAAAAAAACAAGGTAAACAGCTACAGGGAAATGAAACCTGTGATTAACCTCTGTCCTCCTCCACATGTACATAAACACAGATGTACCATCTCACACATACACACACACATGCATCTACATAACGCACCAAAAAAAAAAAAAACACACACACACATACATAAATTCAGACATAACACACACCATCAGCGTAAGACCCTAGATGCTGTATGTGGGTAGCAGGAAGAGGTGTGGGGTGAGTCTGGGCACAGAAGCAAAGCTGTCCCTGTGAGAATAAAGATCGTGCAGGACCCACTACAACTGTCCCAACTGAAGATCGTGAGTACAAAGGGGCAAGTATGGACGGAAGGTGACTAACACTGAGCTCTGTCTTCTGGGTACCCTGCCTTTAACAGAAAGAAAGAGAAACCAATAGCCATAGAAACACGACACAAGAAGACTTTAGGATCATGGCCTGTTCCAGTTTGAAAGACTCAAAATATTTTACTAAACATCACAAAAAAAATAATAATTTTCAAAAAGCTCTTGTATTTCTTTCCATTAAAAAAAAAATTTAATCAAGTTAGTGATTAAGATGAAATAGGTTTGTTAAAGAGGCCAGTAGCATAAAAAGAGGCAAATATATGAGCAAATACCACCAATAAAACATAACCACGAAACACCCACTTAGAGTCCTGACAATTATTCAGTACCAAGCCGGAGAGAGAGCTCAGGGGTTAAGCACGCATTACTAGCACTTTTGCGGAGAACCTGAGTTCAGGGTTCCCAGTACCCACATACGGCAGCCCACAGCCAGCTGTAACCTCTGCACACACCTGACTTACAGACTTACACATATATAAATGAAACGAATTTCTAAGGGAAATTATTCAGTACTTATGAATGGCCTTGTCCTGAACTGTGGCTGTACGTGGAGAAAACAGGCATAAACAAGGCTGGGCCAAGGATGATATACTCACAACTGCCCTGCCAGCAGATGAACTTTCTTTCTAATGCTGAAAAGCTTTAAATGAATGAGAGTCAGACTATACAGTAAGCTTTTCTAAACAAAAGGGAAACTCTGCTCTCATGAAGATTTAACCTAGGTGTTTTAAATACGTCTTTATTTTTTTCTCTGAGAATTTCATACAAGTATACAAGGCATTTATCATCCCCTAATCCAGCTCCTCCCACACGACGCCCACCACCTTCCCCTCCCAACGTTTTATCTTTTTTTTTTTTTTTTTTTTTTTTTTAATCCCAGTGAGTCCAACTAGTGCCACCCACGTGAGCCTGGTTATAAGGACATCAGGAGAGCATGGACAACTTACCAGGGGCCTCACTTCAGAAGAACAGTCCAACCTCCCTCCTCCTCCCCCTCCCTCTCCACTGTCTCCCTTTCTCCAGCAACCACAACTGCCCATAGCTCCTTACCTATGGGTGGGACCTCCTGTTATTTTGCAAAATGGACGTAGTATCAGACCACCTCCTGAATACTTATTTTACACCCACAGTTCCTCACCAGAGGAACCCCCACCCCAGTAGACAACACTAACTATAATAACAACTTTTTAAAAGTGCAGCAGTAAGCCGCTGTGCAGTGAGTGTTTAGCACTAAATGAAGCGTCTATATCACACTCCCCAAGGCTCAAGGGAACATCACTGAAGAGGAGTCAGTCAGAAAGACAGTAAAAACCAGAGGTTGGGAAGAATGACAAGACCACTCTACCCCTGAATTCCCAGAAGCTGTGGTTGTCCACACAAGCCAGCTGAATCACAGTCCTCAAAAACGTCTAAAGGTTAATTGACATGCAGGATAAAATACTTTCTACTGACTTACCAGTAACATTTATTCTTTAAAAAGTAAACAGCGTTAAGAAGTAAGAGCTGAAACATACGATGAAGATTACTCAACAGTAAAATTCAGCACTGGTGAGTCTGCGGGAAAACTTGAACCTCATACTGGACTGAGTTTTTTTAAAAAATTTAAAAAAAAAAAAAAAAGCAGCTCCCCACACGCTCTCTGCAAGGTGCGAGCCAGTGAACGGAATGCCTGCTGTATACTTATTTTGAAAAGATATAAAACCGCATAGGAATGATTTTCTGAAGTGAAAGACGGGCAGGTTATAACGTACTCTCAAGGTCAGTAGCTGCACGAGGTGAGAAGAGGCAGCACGAGCCGCCAGAGGTCATTCTATGCATGCCTGTACCACTTCTCTGGGAGCTGCTCAAGGAGACTGCCTTTGTGGCCATTGTCTCCTAAGGGAGGTCTCCAATGGCTGACTTCTGTGCCCCCACTTCCGGAAGCAGACAGACCTAAGGGAACGCCACAGGGGACAGGACCCTCTGCACGCTGTGTCCATGAGTCTTCCGCCTCTGCGGAAACCCCAAGCTGACAGCTTCTTGTGTCTGTCCTATGACTTGAGGACACCTGTGGTCACTCTAGACACTCTGTATGCCTAAGCTGCCTGATGCAGGAGATCTTCCAGGGCCAAGCGTCCCATAAAAAGCAAAGTAGAGCAGAGCTCAACATGGTGATGTCTTGAATCAAGGGTTTGTGTGCCAATGAGACTTTCTGCCTGTCAGACTCAAAGGTGGTCCTGCCTGTGAGGGGGCATTAAGGACACTGTTCACAGAGCTATTTGGAAGCAAATGGTTCTTCCCATGGCACACACACATGGGATCATGCTGTGGAGATGGATGGAGGCTGACCCAGCTGGCCTACCCTGATGGGGGCATCTGATATGTGATTTCTTAGCATTACCAATCGTGTTCTGAAATGCGTTTATATTTAGCAGGTTAAGGTATATTGATTTAAAGCATTGGTTCTCAACCTATGGGCCACAACCCCTTTAGGGGTTGGAAACACAGTTGTTTACATCATGATTCATAACAGTAGCAAAATTACAGTTATGAAGTCGCAACAAAAATAATTTTATGGTTGGCTGTCACCACAACACGAGGAACTGTATTTAAGGGTCAAAGCATCAGGAAGGTTGAGAACAAATGTTTTTTTTTAAAAAAATAAAAGTATTTCTTTGTTAGTGAGTTAGCAAGCCCAAAGTGTGGGGTGCCATTTTTGCAACACACTACACATACACGGTTACTGAGTGTCCCTTTACTTAACGTCATTAGAAGAAAAGAGACAGCAGCTACCATAGCGACAGTCTCTCTGCTGGCTCAGATGTTTGCCTGTTTGTGATAGAGATGGCCCTCTTCTGTTAACATAAGGTATCCTTCTCTGAAAGAATCATTCAGCAGTACACGGGTCCTACAGCTGGGCTGCAATCCACATCCTAGAACAGAATGACCAGGATACTGCTAGCCTGCTGGAGGGCACACCCAAGTGCTATCCAAGGAGAGTCTGTAGGATCCTGTGGTAAAGCCCGATTGGTAGCTCAACACTGCATAGTGAGCACTGGCCCAAGCTGAGCAAAACCACAGTCTAAACAAAGAGCTGTATAGCATGATCAGAGGAGCTTTAGTCAGTAAGAGCTGAAAGATGAACACCCTTAACACCCTATCTTCAAGAAAATAAGTTATAAGTGTCTTAGTCATACTTTGGTATACCTCTCAACAAAAAAGGCACACAGCTTACAAAGCCCCCAGCATGCACCATTATCTTAGACAAGATTCTGGGATGAGAGGGAATAAACAGAAAACATACCATGAAAGGTCATTCCCATTAAAATTTAGAGCCAGCAAAGTTCAACACACAATTAAAAAAAAAAAAAAAAAGCACAAAAGAGTCAGAGCTGGGATTGTGTCAGAAAGGTGCAAAGAAGGTCTTTATAGATGGTGTGCTATGTGAGGCTGGGCTGAACACAGAGGCCACTGAGGCAGGTGAGCAAAGAACAGCAAACAGCTGTGTGTGGGTTGCAGCTGTGGACATCCTCGGGCAACACACACATGAGCCACCACACACACACACACACACACACACACACACACACACACACATAGACACACACACATACACACACACACTTCATCCTTTCAATTCCCACACAGCTGTGGGGTATTGCCCCAGCCTCAGAAAGTGGAAGCGAGTCTATAGCTAGCAGCCTTACCAGGTCCTAGATACGGTTATGGGAGGAGCTGGTTCCTAACAAGTCTAATGCCCAAAGCTATTTGATGGAGATGGGGAACTGTACCAAGTTGTGAAATGCTTCCACCTGGACATAAAGTGACCACTGTAATCATGAACTCACAGCAGCTGTCTTTGTCTACACAAGAGATACGGGATCTCAAGCTAGTCAACATTGGATTGCAGGGGCTCAGGAGTCGCCATGCCTATATGAGGAGCTATTGACAATTGGTGGCTTCTGGGAAAGGGGTCGGTAGGTAGCTCACTCACGTGTAGGCAAGCTGCACTAATCAACTCAGTAGATCATAAAAACAATAGAAGAGGTGTAAAGGTCATGGGGGGTGTTGGATGGGGCTCAAGGACAGTGGAAGAAGAAAGTTATGGGTGAATATGATAAAGATATATTGTATATATGTCTGACATTGTAGCTTATTAAATAAAAAAAAATACTCAGGACTAGACAGTGGTCAAGAGCACTGGCTGCTCTTTCAGAGGATCCAGGTTCAATTCCCATCAATAACATGATGGCTGTTCTGGATAGTTTTATGTCAACTTGACACAAGCTAAAGTCCTTTAGGAAGAAAGCCTCTCAATTGAGAAAATGCCTCCACAGGATTTGCCTGCAGACTAGTGTGTAGGGTATTTATTTTACATTGGTCATTGATGTAGGAAGGCACAGCCCACTGTAGGTGCTGCCATCCTGGGCTGGTGGTCCTGGGTGTTATAAAAAAAAAAAAAAAAGCAGGCAGAATGTGCTTTGGGGTCAGGCTCCTAGAGTACAGTTGAAGTGAGGGAGGATCAATAATATGAGCAAAGGAGTCAAGACCCTGATGGGGAAACCCACAGAATCAGCTGACCAGAGCTAGTGAGAGATCACTGACTCCAGTCTGACGAATGGGGAACCTGTGTGAGACCAAACTAGACTCCCTTAATATAGGTGACAATGATGTGACTGGGACAATATGTGAGGCCACTGGCAGTGGTCCAAGATCTAACTCTAATGCACAAACTGGCTTAGTGGAGCCCATTCTTAGTGTGAGCCTAGACACAGCAGTGTGGGCAGTGGAGAGATGCCTTGGTCCTGCCTCAACTATATGATGGGACAGACTTAGTAGACTTCCTAGGGGAGGCCTTACCCTCTCCATGGAGCAGATGGGAGGAGGGTGGAGTCGGGGGGAAAGGGAGAAGAGGAGGAAGGGGCAACTGGTATTGGAATATAAAAAATAATTTTTAAAAAAGCAGGCTGAGCAAGGCATGAGGGAACATTCTTCCATGGCCTCTGCTGGAGATCCTGCCCTGACCTCCCACAGCGGCGGACTGTCACCTGGAAGTATAAGGGAAATGAACTCTTTCTTCCCCAAGTTCCTTTGGTCATGGCATTTTATCCCAGCAATGGAAATCGTAACAGCTAACAGCCACCTGTAACTTCACCCACCTCTTACTTCCATAAGCATCGGGCACACACCGGGTTCACAGACATAAATTCAGGTCAGGCATACATATAAAAATAAAAACAAGTGTAAATAGACTCTCTCTTAAAAAGAAAGAAATGTCACGGATATAAAATGCTCTTAGATCCAAAGGAAATGTTCGACGATTTGGAGAGCAACAGTCCGATACGGCTTGAGTATGTGAGGAGAGTATAATAACTGTTGAGTGGGCAATGGCTGTGCCCCTGAGAAGCCTCTTTAACCCTCAGTACCAGACAGGAACTAGTGAACCACAGCAATACCTGCCCCATTCCCATGCAAACACAGATGTCACGAAAAAGGAGACTTTCCAAGAGAAACCTTTGCAGGATCACCACAGACCCAAGCATCCCCCGGACACCGCTTGCTTCAAAACGAACCAATGATACAAATGCAAGGCCTAGAGACAAGCAGAAAACAAGCAGGAGTGGCCGTTTTACAGCAAAACTTCAGAAGACATGGGCCCCACGTCTGTCACTGCCAATTTAAGCTTTGTTACTTCATAGACTCTCAGTTTCTCGTTAAGCACGCTGAACGGAGAGCTGCAGATACGATACGCTACAGGGGCCTCAAGATAGGAGTTTCAAAGTTAACTGGTTGGAGTGTCGGAAACTTAATTTTAAATTCAAAAGTAGAGATGGCATTAAGTCAACCCAGAGAGTTTACGCGGAAGTCACCGCAGCAAAACATTTCCATTTTCCCCCAAAGAATGGCCCTCCTCGCTCGGGGAAGACCATCCTGTTCAACCAACCAGGCCGCCAGAAAAGGCCACCAGATGAGCTGGATCGGCTGACCCCATCCTGTCCACAGCGGAGTTTGAGAAGTCACAGCCATGAGGTGGTCTCCTTTGGCGGCTAAGGAGGAAAGAGAGGCAGGAGGTAAGGACAAGAGCCTGCAGAGCCTGGCTTGCCGCTGGACGAATTTACAGTGCTCTCTGACACTGTCTGACACACACTCTGTCTCCTCTGTGAGCGGTAAGTTTGAGAATGTGTAAACCAGTCAGCAACTAGGGCAAGTCAGAAAGGTTAATAATTCCTTTAAAATACGATGTAGCAATGCTGCCTCCACTTTAAAAACCCTTAAAGGGCTGGAGACATGATGGAGTGGTAAAGAGCACTTACTCTACAGCCAAGGGGACCGGATTCGGTGCACAAATTGAGGGAAAAAAAAAAACTTCACCAGCTTATACCTGAAAAGGATTGGTATCTAGAATATACAAAGAACCGAACATCGAGAAAACAAATAGGAGCCGGGCAGTGGTGGCTCATGCCTTTAATCCCAGGACTTGGGAGGCAGGGATCACTGTAATTTCGAGGCCAGTCTGGTCTACAGAGTGGGCTCCAGGACAACTGGGGCTCCATAATGAGACCCTGTCTCAAAAAAAAAAAAAAAAAAAAAAAGAAAGAAAGAAAGAAAGAAAAAGAAAGGAAGGAAGGGGGAGGTGGAGAGAGGAAGGGAAGAAGGGAGTAAGGAAGGAAAGAGAAAGGAAGGGAGGAAGAAAGGAAGGAAGAGAGGGAGGGAGGAAGGAAGGAAAAGAGGAAGAGAGAGAGGGGGAAACAAACGGGCAAGAGAGATGGCTCAGCAGTTCAGAGCACTGACTTTCCTTCCGAAGGACAAGCGTTCAATCCCACATGGTGAATAACTTCGGTTCCAGGGCATCTAGTGCCCCTTTCTGGCCTCCTTGCAAACTGCGTTCTTGTTGTGGCAGACATAAAGACATACGTAAAGGCAAAACACCCATACACATAAAAAAATAATAATAAAATAAAATAACTTTATAAAAGAAAACAAATACTACAATTTAAAAGTACGGGGGGAGGAACCTGAGTCAAGTCCTCAAAGAATAAAACACAAATGGCTGAGAAACACTTTTTGAAAGTTAACATCAAGCCATTGGGGAAATGCAAATTAAAACTGAGCTTTCTGTCATCTGGTCCCAGCCAGAATGGCCAAGATTAATAAAAGAAATGATAGCAGAAGCTGTTGAGAATGTGGGGGAGGGGAACACTTATGCATTGCTGGTAAGGACACAAACTTGTACATCTGTTATGGAACTTGATGGGGAGCTTTCCCAAAAAGCTGAAAGTAGATTTATCCCAAGATCCAGCTGTGCCACCCTTGAGTATACACCCAAAGGACTCTACATCTTACAACAGAGATACTTGGCTTGTCTGTGTTCATTACAGTTCTATTCATAATAGTCCCAAGTTGAAAACAGCCAGGATGTCCATCGACTGATGAACTGATAAAGAAAATGAGACATATTTGCACAATGGAATATTATTCAGCTGTTAAGAAAATTGAAAGCATGAGTGGTAAATGGATTGAGCTAGGAAAAAAATATGTAAGTAAGGTTACCCAGACCCAGAAAGACAAACAATGCATGTTTTCTTTTATATATAAATGCAAGTTTTTTAAGCTTTATGTATTTGTATTTTATTAATGATATGCACAGAGATTGAGTAACTAGTAGAGGGTTGCATACGGCGGGGAGAAAGGGATCTTCTAAGAAAGGGAAATAGGATATAGTGTTATAAAAAAATAACATGGAAATTAGAATAGTATTAATTAGGGAGAAGGCTGGGAAAGTAGGGTAGAGGAAGGAATGTGGGGAGGGACAACTAACACTAAAGACTTTTGAAAAACTATATTGAAAGGTACTGTTGTAAAATCTTAAATGGAGTTTTATATATATAAGCAGAGAAACAGTACCACAACTAGACATCACATGCTACCAAATAAAACCCCAATACCAGGAATAGGTTACATCTTTTTGAGGCATTGGACAATGAGGTCCCATAGACCCCCTCACCCCAAACATTACAGGCTTTTACTAATGCTATTGTACCCTCTACAACATGGCAATAAGACCCTATTGCTGAAGATATCAAGTATTTATGTCATTGAGCATGGAGAAATTGAGCTGGGGCTCAGTTGAAAGCTGTAACGCTATTGACTAGTGCTTCTAGTGCTAGAAGTTACAATGGCTGCTGTCAGAGGAGAAAAGTAACATCATTCTCATCCAGCTATGTATGAACCCTGCAGAGTATAATAGAGACCCGTCTGCAAGATATGCAATAGAGGCACCAACATGATGTGAGTAACCAACTACTTTTAAAACCTGGAGCTAAGGCCTACCCCTTGATAGGGAACCCACATCTGATGTTGTTAATGAAGCAAAAAAAAAACAAAAAACAAAAAAACAAAAAAAAAAAAAAAAAGAAAAGAAAAAAACCAAGACTAGATAGGTCATGGGCTAGGAACATAGCAACAAAATGCCTCCTAAGGACACATACTGTACCCACAGACCATTGCATCACTCAGCCATCATCAATTAAGCTTCTTTTCATAGTAGAAGATGTAATTAACACACAGACCTACTACTGGAAATTGTGTGGAGAGTGAGAAACTTTAGAGTACTCAGCCCTAAACTGGATGTGTTTACCATAACCACTCAAGACTCAGATATCTGCGTGGAAGAAGATGCAAAAAAGATTGTGAGAGCTAGAGGTGGTGGGTGACTCCAAGGACACGGTGTCTTCCTGCACAACAGAGATGATGACACATGAACCCACACAGGATGTGACAGACACAAGACCTGCGGAAGTCCAACTCTGACAAAGATCCCAGCACAAGGTAGAAGAAGTAGACACAAAGTCTCGCTCCTAACCAAGAAGCTGTTTGCAGTCGATGGCTTCTGGGAGAGGGACAATAAATTTTCTTCAAAGGGGTGACCCTGGGTGCATCAACCACACTCCAAGACAGGCTTCCCACTCAAAAGTGGTTGATCAACACACAATGGACTCCCTGTTGGGATTTCCTGTAAGTATGGGGCAAAGGGTTGGTTGTTGTTGGTTTGTTAGAGAGAGAGAGAGAGAATGAATTTGTGTGGGTAGAGAGGAGAAGAGGGGCGACAGGGGAAAGAATATGATCAAGATAATCATGTGAATTTTTTTTAATTAAAAAAAAAACAGAAAAGGAAACAGTCCCTTTTTGGTTTTCTAGTTTTGAATACATACCTTTTTTTTTTTTTTTTTTTTTTTTTTTTTTTTGGAGAAAAAAACCCTTTCATTAAAAAAAAAGAGTTACTTTACAGATAAGAGGTCACAGTAAGTGCCCCTATGCTCTTCCCATGTAACACTATTTGACACTGGTACTGTCCTCCAGAAAGCAGCCTGTGTAGACGCTCTGCAGCTAGCTTCCCGACATTTACTTTCAGAATTTATGGTAGTATGGGAACCAAAAGGGATGCTCCTGTCCCCTGACAACCTTGGGGAGTGAATTTCACAAGATGAGCAACCTAACCATGATTAAAGCTAAGCGCTCATTTGGAGGCATGACTGAGCCAGAAGATTGTTAATGGAAAAACATTAACCTTCACTTTATCAAAGGCCACTGCAAACACTAGCTGCATGAGTAAGTCTCAAACATACATTTCAAAGGATTTAGTTAACTAAAAATATTAATTCTAGAACATTCTTTTTTAAGTTAGTGCTACTGTACACATTGAGATTGCGAATTTCCAGAGAACACACTCATGAGTCAGCAAGCCAGGTGCCCATCGTATTGGACACTACATGGCCCTAACTTCCAGGGTTGGCAGTCATGGCTTATGAAATGTTTTACCCCGGGACCAGGTTCTTAACCATTTCCCAAAAGGTAGTACATTTGGGAATCTGTTCGGAGGATCCTGTGGAACCTTAGTAGGTAGAGCCTCGCTGGGGTGAGTCACTAGAACAAGCTCTGAAGGCTACACTCCAGGTAGCCTTCTTGGTCTGCTGTGATGTAAGGATCCTCTGCTATGTGTTCCTGCCACCACAAGCTCAACCAGGCCTTCCCATGATGGGAGATGTCATTCTGTAAATATGTTTCTTGTATTGGTTAATGGATAAAGCACTGTGGGCCAATAGGAAAACAAGAGAGGCTGGACTAGGAGACTAGGAGGAGAGAGGAAGTAGTAGGGAGGAGTCAAGATGTAAGACCCAGAGAACAGAGGTCCCGGCCCTCTCTCCCGTAAGATGAGATCACGTGGAAATACTTAGATTAATAGAAATGGGTTAATATTTAAGATGGAGATAGTGAATAAGAAATGCTAGTAACAAGCCAACAGAACTATATCTAATACACCGTCTCTGTGTGTTATTTGGGGCTGGTGCGGCGGTGGACCAGACCAGCAGGGAAAACCTGCTCCTAACAGGTAGAGAATTCTGGGAAATGTAGTAGAGTCCTGATGTGATCTCAGGAGGAGAGGACGTGAGTCTGGCATTCTCAGTAAGAAAAGGCCATGTAGAAACACATACATTAGTAAGTATTATAAGACCATGTAGAAGTAAATGTATTAGTAATTATGGATTAATATTTAAGACAGAGCTAGCCAATAAAAAGATCTAGCCATTGGCCAAGAGCTTTATAACTAATAGAGTCTCTGTGTGTTATTTTGGAATTGATGCAGCTGTGGGACCAGGCTGGCGGGAAAATGCTAATAACATTCCCTCCATGATAATTAAAATTCCATGAAACTATGAGCCAAAATAACCTTTCCCTCCCTTAAGTTGTTGCTGTCAGATACTAGTCAGGCTGGCACAAAAGTAACTAAAACAGAAATTTGATGCCTGAGAAGTGAGGCCATTGCTGTGAATGAACCTGGCAGTGTAGGCCTCAAACCTTTGGCTTACAGGGTGAGCACCAGAAAACAGGTGCCAATCAAATATTCCAGAGGACAAAAATGCAAACTCATTTGAAAGACATTCATTTGAAAAGAGAGTGTCATTGGGTGCCACACTCACTGTAAAGGGGACACCTAGTTGGTTTTTCCTTGGGTTCAGTGGCAGCTCAAGCACCTGAGAGGCTTTAGCTCAATTTCTTATTAAGTGCATGGAAGAAAAGAATTTAAATATGCTACAAGGATCCCAGGCTGACAACATGATTATTTTTATTGTTCTCTCTCTCTCTCTCTCTCTCTCTCTCTGTAACTTTTATTTAAATTTGAAACAAGCTTGTTTTACAAGTCAATCCTAGTTCCCTCACCCTCCCCTCCTCCCCTGTCCCCCTCCCAAACCCCATCCCATTCCCTTTCTGCTCCCCAGGATATGGTGAGGCTTTCCATGGGGGAATCTTCAGAGTCTGTCACATCATTTGGGGCAGCCCCCAGGCCCTCACCCATGTGTCTAGGCTGGGAAAGTATCCCTCTATGTGGAATGGCTCCCAAAGTCCATTCGTACACTAGGGTTAAATACTGATCCACTACCAGAGGCCCCATAGACTGCCCAGTCCTTCTAACTGACACCCACATTCAGGGGGTCTGTGTCAGTCCTTGCTGGTTTCCCAGCTATCAGACTGGAGTCCACAGGTTCAGGTCAGCTAATTCTGTGGATTTCTCCAGCCTGGTCTTGACCCCTTTGCTCATCACTCCTCCCTCTCTGCAGCTGGTTTCCAGGAGGTTGACTCAGTGTTTAGCTGTGTATGTCTGCTTCTGCTTCCATGAGCTACTGGATGAAGGCTCTAGGATGGCATATAAGGTAGTCATCAATCTCATTATCGGGGAAGGGCATTTAAGGAAGCCTGTCCACTATTGCTTTGATTGTTAGTTGGGGGTCATCCTTATAGATCTCTGACCATTTCCCTAGTGCCAGATTTCTCTTTAAACCTATAATGGGGCAACATGATTATTAAGTAATCTCTAGGGAGCCTTATGGACAAACACTGATCACCAAAATGACCAAGCTTCCCTCCTAACGTAGTCAGGTCAGACACCCAGTCACCAGAGGGTACTGAGTAGGAAAAATTAGGTAATATTGGGCTCCCTCTGCTGAGAACTTAGGTCACCTATGCCCTGAGAGCCAACAGGAAAGGCCAATGGCCAATGAGGAGGACGATAACAGACATTAGGTAACCAGCTCTCACATCAGGAGCTGTGCATACTTCTGGGAACAATGGCATTGGCTCGCAGCACTTATGTCCAGAGAGACACCTAGATCCATCTCACAATTCAGCCACCACCACCACAGTCACTTACCACCAGCTCCTTGGATAAGGGCACCAGTGTACTTCTGGATAAATTTGGCTTTTACCTCTGCTGTGAAAATGTCTTCTGGGTGATTGTGCTGATATTGCATGGAGCTCAGTGGCGTGATGGTAAACGGGGAGCGTTACACTCTAAAGTCAACAGCACATGTGTTGGCTCACAAGGGCATTTGCTGAGATAAGAGGATAAAGTCACAGCCACTGAGTACAAAAGGAACACCAGGACTTTAAAATGAAAAGGAAAATGAACCTTGCTCTGGGGGGAATATATATGTATATTCATTTTCTCTTTGAAGATGCCTTTTCAAAGAGAAGTGCTTGCAAGGGGATTAGTCCGGACTTCTGTGGCACCGACTATAATAAATAATTCCAAGACACAGGACAGCAGAGTGGTGTGGTGCAGTAGCAAGTCTGTCCTCATGGGATTTGGGATCTGTAGGTCATGGCTGCTCAGTGACATCTCCAGCGGAAAGGCACTCATCTGTCGGTTGGGCATAGCCGTCTCTGGTGTCCCCAGCTCCCATGGTGATGGATAGAGACAGTGCCTTGAAGGCACAGCATGGGACTCAACAGCTCTCTCTCAGGAGATGGGAAAATCTCAGTGGTTTTTTGTGACCATCACAAAACTTAGATGGGGTGGGAGGCAGAACTCAGTTTCCCATCCAAGCTCTGTCTGGCTTGGATAGCCATGGGGTCTCTTAACTATGAGAGGAGCCAACACACAGACCTAGATGATTCTGCTTCATGATTTTGGGAACGAAATTCCATTTTCCTTTGCTTTTGCTCCTCGCTGCTTGGCAATGACCTCTACACGGTTTCCTCTGGAATTAAAAAAAAAAAAAAAAAAAAAAATTCCATCTTGGATGGAACCTTCCTAAAACAACAGGGTGGTCATCTGAGGAGCGGTGAAATGGGAAGTCAACAACTCAAAATAGCTTCCTTCAGGAAGTCCCTGAAACTGACCAGATTCACTAGTCTCCTCCCTCCCCAAAAGGAGATCAACAGTACAAGACTATCAGACAAGCCCAGCCAAGCCTGGAAGAAAGATGCTCAGACCTGAGCCACCTGGAAAGGACACTCTCCAACCAGTTGCCCGGCCTGCATTACCCTTTGTACTCCCAGTTCTTATGCTATCCCAGAGCTCCTCAGGGAGGAAACCAGGAGAACAGAAGCCCCTCTCATATGTGTGTCTTCAGTGGGGCTCCCATGTGATTGGTCTCTAACCAGGATGACAGGGTCCATCATCAGCATCGCTGAGGTCTATGGACATAAAGGCCAGCTGGGAAAGATGCCGATGCTCATAGCAAAATAAATAGGTCAGACATTCTGCCAACGTGGGGTGGGGTGAGGTGGTACAGATTTATCAGTATCTCCAGAACTGTCTGGGCCTGGAAAGGCTCCAATTAGACCTGGAAACCAGCACAGCCCCCCCCCCACAACATGACAAAGGGCTTTCCAGGGCCTCTGTCAGCCATTCCACTAATAACGACCATTTCTCCTGGATATTCAGAGTGCTCCGGAGCCACATGTGTACGTGAAGGCACCCTCTGTATCCTTTCTCAAACCCTGCTCTGCCTAGAGCCGTGTGTAGTACTCTACTGTGCCCGTGCCCTGACCTGCCTGGAGCTGTGCTGAATCCACACCCAGAGCTCTGTCCAGAGCCCTGACCAGCAGGGATGGACACAGGTATCTGGGGAAGCTGAGCTCTGCAATCAGTCTTCAGAGATCTACAAAACCAGAGTGAAGGCTGAGCTCCCAGGGTCCCAGGGACAGTCTGCCTGTCCTCATACATGTCAATATCCCAAAGCCTACCCTGTGACCTTCAGGTCCTCATCCCTGATGGCGGGATTTGGGGGTCATTTTCTCCCACTAAGGGTGATGAGAGAAGGTGGCAGAGACATGGCTCTTGATTTCTGGGTAAGCAACCCTCTTGCTCAGTGTGTCCCTCCCCACAACAGACCAGCCAAACCAAAATGAGGCTATAGGGTGTATGTCCACAGACAGAGTACCCGTGGGCCCCAAAGCTCTGTGAGGAAGGCAGATCTTTACAGGAATCCCCATCCTTGGGGACATCTTGTCAGATCCATTGATTTGAGTTGCAAAGGACAGAAGGACAGAGGGTCAGAAACAATAGGAGCCTGAAAACACCGGGTTCTACAAGGAGATTGTCAGCGCCGTCTGCGTGGTACCTCGCTACCCCCACCCCAGGTTGTTTTGCTCCTTTTCCGTCAAAAACCAAAGTTTGAAAACCCTGCAAACACCTAAGAAACTTAAACGCCGCGGTTATAAATTTAAAAAGGTCAAGTGTACTTAACATGCTCTCCAATTAACACCATGAAGAGCGCTGAAGTTCAGCCTGGGTTCCCGTGGGTGTGGAGACTGCCTCTCCAGAAGCCGCCTGGTAAAACCACCCCTGACTTGAGCTTCACATAAATGATGCAGAAATGGCTCCCAGTGTGAGAGATGACATTTAGAGCCTGGAGTCGGAGGCTGAAAGAGCTTCCCTCAGACAGCAGAAGAAGGGCCTCTGCTCAGCCCAGCGCCCCGCTGAGCGCCTGACCTCCACTGGATTTTCCCGTTCAGGAGACCTCGCACCTGGCAACAGAAATTCTTCAGGCGGAATTTTCATCAGATAAGGTTTCTTGTTTCCCAAATCAATTTCTCATGGCTCGTTGGTGCTTCTTCCAAATGGTGCGATTATTCTCACAGTGTTCGTTAAAACTGAATTGCCTAGCGCTTAGGAAGGTGGCTGGATAATGGGTGACGGGACGACACAGCCCTGAGCCCAGCTCTTCGCCATGGAGTGTCCCTCGGAGCAGCGGGAAGGTGCAGCCTTAAATCATTAGCTCTTTCTCCTCCTCCATTCCCACAGGCCCAACCCTGGGACCACAGTCTAACCTTATTGCAGGGACTCTTGCTCACCTCCTTCTCCCTCCCTCAAGCATCCTTAGAGGAAGCCAGATCCCTTACCTGACCATGCCTCAGGCCCTCCATGCACACATTCACATATCCCCTTGAGTGGTGGGTGTCTAGAGATGGCTTCTACACCCAAGGGGACAGCACTCAGGAACCTTCCAGACCCTTCCCACTAAGTGGTGGCTCTTTCTGCAGCTTCCTCAAAGCTGTGTGCAATGTGACTCTACTCATCGGTGACTCAAGAGGACAAGGACCTCACATCGAAGCTCCCTCCTGCAGCCCTGACCCCGGCCTTGTCCTCCTCACATACCTTGCGGGTTCACCTTTCCCAGAAAAAGAATATGTAAGTTCCAGCTTCAATAGCAAAATAGAACCTTGCCTGGGAAGCAGAGAGCCAAAAGACTTTTTATCTTAGGACAAGCCTTGAAGATGGGATGGGCCCAGATTCTGGTCTCAGTATCTCAAACATGGACAGTTAGTTCTAGCTGTAGTGAGTGTCTCTGGGTTTCTTTGAGACTAGGTCTCCTCATAAAGGAACGTTTCCACCTCTCTTGGCAGAATAAAGGCCTTTTGAAGCATTTTGAAAAACAAAACAAAAACACAAGTCTGTGTGCACAAGTACACAAACTTGCATGTGTTTATCGCTGACCTGGCAGAAATAGGAAGATATAGGGCTCACTGCTCACTCTAGCCAACCAGTGAACCCATGTTCAGAGGGAGACCCTATTCCCCCAAAATAAGTTGGGCAGTGTTGCCTGTATGTGTGTAGACCTAGAGTGAGGCAGCCTCGCAGGAGCTATGTCTCTGAAGTAAACTTACTCACCCTCCCCCACAGCCAACAACTACCAAGAGCTCTGTATCTAGGGAGGGACCGCATGAGTCCCTCCCCTATCCACGATGGGAATATGGCCGGTTTGATCTTGTGCAGGTCTTATATCTGTAGATAGAGCCCCTCTGAGTTCATGAAGCAAAGGCCCTATCTTGTCCAGCAAACACGGTTTCCCTGCAGACATTCACTACCTCTGGCCTTTACAACCTCCCCACCTCATCGTCCACAATGACCCCTTAGACTTGGAGGAAGCTAGTATGATATGAGCTGAGCATTCCACAGTCTCTTGGTCTCTACATTTGACCAGATGAGGGTCTCTGTACTCATGTAGTACAAAAGGAGATTTCTTTACTTGGGTTTGACAGGTGCACTGACATACACATAAACTCAAGAGGTAGTCTATTACTATATAAATTTATCACAGTAATATTATTAGGTTCAGCTACTTATATAATACTCCGCCACCAGTGGCCACATCTTGGCAGGACTTTCATTGTTGTAGCTCGCAGGGTTCGTGGCTGGGTATGTCTGTTGATAACTTTTCTCCTCCCCTCCCCCAGTACCATGCACAGAACCTTCCAGAACCATGGACAGAAGCTTCCAGGCTGGTGCCAGCTTGACTGCTCCATGTCCTTGACTCAAGCACAAGGTATCTTCAGCGATATGGTTCCAGAAACAACAGCAGTGGCAAAAACCTGTGGTGCCACTTTTGTATGGTACTTTCTTTGGGTTCTTAAGTTTGGTACTATCTTCTAGAACTCAATGTGGGGGGGGGGACAACAATAAACACATCATTGCACCCAACACATTCCTGTCACAAACACACTCTACTTTCCAATTCAGTTACAGTCTTGCCAAATCCAGTCAAATGCTTGAGTATTACACCTTGTGTGTGTTGTGCCCAGGTAGTGTGTGGGTTCCTATGCTTTCCTTATATTTCTCTTTGCTTTCCCTAGAGCTATATTGTGTTTATTTGGTTTCTATAATTTCTTTATCTCACAGTCTTTTTTTAACTGCAGGTTTTCTCAAAGTTCCCAGTCATCCTGGGCTGCCCACTTATATTTAACAAAGATGTGGGGAAAGTTGCTGGCAGTCAGATTCACATGATGACCCATCAGGGTGGCTGTCAGGGGTAGGGGATATTACTGAGCTTCTGCCTTACTGGGCAAACTTCTGCTCTTACGTCTACCCCAAAACCCATCAAATACACAGAGAGAGGGGGGGTGGGAAGCAGAAACTGGAAAAGATACATCACAGCACACAAGTAAGATCAGAAAGGTTGAGTTTCCTTTAATATGATGTCCTGCCTGCTACCACTGCCTGTGCCTGGGGCTTAGTCTCACAGGAATATTCCAGACACTGACTTGGCCATTGCTTTAGAATCATCCTGCCTGCAGAGTGCAAGAGATAAGGCAATTATACTACCTTCCTGGGCCAAGGGTGAGGGCTGGGCTCCTGTGCCTGAGAAGCGGGAAAAGCCTCGGGCTGGCAGTGCAGGGAAGAGGTAACAAGGTGTGGGGCAGGGCAGACCTGCACGATGTGGTCCAGTCCTGTGGCCTGGAGCTCACATCTCCAGGGTGATGAGCGCCTGGTGGGTGCTTCATAGAATTATCTGAGAAACACATCCCAAAAGTTAACCCAGACCCTTTAAAAAAAATGTTTGTTTTTACTTGTTTTTTGTTCATAAGACTCATATGTCTCACGCTGGCCTCAAACTCCTTATCCTTCTGCGTTCACTTTCTGAATGTTGGATTGAAGCCACCAAGCCCCTTTTGTTTTTGGTGGTGATAATGGTAGTGGTTTTGGTACAGGGTCTCACTCAATAGCCCAGGCTGTCCTGAAAGACTCATTTATTATCCTTCCTCCTAAGTGTGCTGGAATGACAAGGATGTGTATGGCCATATGCAATCTCCGGCTCTTTCTAACAGCTGGAAACATAATCTTTGGATGCTTTTCTTACCACAAGGAAACTCAGTGAACTCTATAAATTTGCCAAATTTGCCAAAAGGAAGGGGAAAACATATTGATGTTCCTTTCAGGGTGCCAACTGAATCAGTTTTTGCCAATACTTCATATGAATAGAGCAGATATTTGTAAGTGGAAACTAGGGTATCCTAACATCTCTACACTCGTGTTTAAGTGGATTTCTGAGGTTTGGGTTTTTTGTTGTTTTTGTTTTTGTTTTGTTTTTGCTTTATTGCTGTCTGTTTAGCACACATAAAACTAACTGCAAAATCTTTCTTAATCATAACAAAATTATAGCTATCAAAAATCAACAGGCTACTGTATGATAGCTCCAGGCGGCGCCTTTGATTATGGGTGCTCTCTATACATCACTGTGAGGTCAACTCCATGAAACTCTAATGAAAACAGTTGGTGCTCATTAACCCATGGTCTCTGGTTTCAATTAGGTCCAAAGCAGAAGATACTGAAGTCAGTGACCCCCCTCCTCACTCTGAAGCCAGTCTCCTGGCCCCAGCCATGAACACAGACTCACCTGTGGGGGTGTGGCCACACGGGGATGCAGGAGCTGGTGCTTGTCACCCTCATGACCCCTGAGCCCCACATGCAGTATCCTTTACACACAGAGAGGCATTCCCTGTGTGGGGGAAAGGCATTTTAAAAACAGGTAGGAACTGGAGGCAAGGAATGAAGGGGAAGGAGGGAGTCATGGACAGGACAGTGGCTCCCCAGGCCTGACAGGAAACCCCCAGACGCCCCAGAGAGAGGCACTGGAACCTGGGACCTGGATACGTAAAATCACTGCAGCTCAGTCAGGGCCACTGGGCTCTCTCTCCCAGTGAGCTGCCCATTGATCCACACTGTCAGTGTTCTAATCGGGGTTCCCCAGGGACTTGGAGAATGAAACTATAGATAGGTAGATATTGGAAGAGCATGTGTTGGAGTGGTTTACAGGCTGTGGTCCATTTAATCCAATAATGCCTGTTTACTAAAGGGTAGTTCAAGATTCCATGAGGCTGGATTCCCCAGTTTGTCTTCAGTGTATTCAAGATTCCCAAAGGAGTAGACTGTAATGCCAGTAAAGGAATAAATTTGCCAGAAAAAGTGAGGGCAAGCAGGCAAAGAACAAAAAGCTCCCTTACTCCATGTCGTTAGGTAGGCTACCAGTGGAAGGCGTGGCCCAGATTAAAGGTGGATCTTCCCACCTCAAAAGACCCGGAGTAACGGTGGGGCCTTCCCACTTCAAATTAGTTAACTAAGGAAAAAATCCCAGAAGCTTAGTCAACTCCAGGTATAGTCCAGCTGACAACCACGACGGCCCATCACAGTCCATCAGGTCAGATATTTGAGGAGGAGAACCCAGCCCACATCCAGGGCATCTGGGAAGGGGCTGAAAAATCAACTGAGAAGGGAGAGGGCCAGGAAGGTCCAAAGTCTGAGAAGAACTGCACCATGACAAGCTTGCAGGGCCCCGTGGGCAGCAAGCTGCAGAACAGGAACGCCTGTACCGATAATGCCGCGGCTTGTCATACCACATGGAGGCACACATATCAGACCACCCTACATAGGCTGGTTTAGAGATGTAACCTCTATGCACATGTCCACCTACATTCTAAATGATAAACTAATCCTGTGGTGATGGCCTGATAAAGCTTGCCTGGAGATCAGAATGCAAAGCTGGCCACAGCCATAGAGGCCAGGCAGCAGAGGAACACACCTTTAATCCCAGGACTCAGAAGACAGAGTAAATTTAAGGTCACTCAGGGCTGCATAAGAGTGAAGCATTCTAAAAGAGAAACAGAGCTCAGGCCTTTAATCCCAGTGCTAGAGAGGTATGTAAGACAGAAGCAGGGTCTCAGAGCTGGCACTCAGCCTCAGGCAATTAGTCTCCAGCCATGCAGAGGGTATGTGAGGACAGGATCACCCCCTTCCCAGCCCTGGTAGAGGTAAGAGCTAGTGACTGGTTGTCTGCTTCTATTGGTCAAACAGTGTTTTATTCACCAACCAATAAGAGAAACACATATACAGAAGGACACTCCCATCACTCTGTAGCCCCTGTTCACAAGTACCCATTATACATTTCAAAGTCCATGGCAGCATCCTGGCTCCTCTCACCCAGCTTCCACCCTAAGCTCCCCGGCCTGATCCAGCTCATCTTCCCTCAGCTGCTCACCCTGATTTAACCGACTGGTCTCTGCTACTCTCTCTTGCTATTTTCGGCTACCTCAGTATCTCTGCTATTCTCTGCTACTCCCCCCCCCCTTTCCCAGTCCTGGCCATGTCCAGTCTGGACCCTTCCAGATGCCTCTAGATATTTTCTCTCTCTTGTGTACAACAAAACCCTCCTTCCTAGAGCAGCAGCCATGACCCTGCTTTCTTTACTGCCCCTGCTTTGCATATACTCAGCAGTTAACTCCTCTCTGGAGATGCCCAGAAAGGTTTGCCTCCTGAGTGATTCTGACTCCTGTCAAACTGTTAATGAAGACTAACCATCCCAGCCGGCATCAAGCCACTGGTTAAAGTCTCCATCACACAACAAATCAAGGCCAGGGTTTCAGATTGAGTGCAGATGGAACAGTCACACTCACTAAGCAGGTGTTATGGCAATGGAGTTGGTCTGCCTCCTATTTAGAGTGCCTGGCATGGTTTGGCTTGGTATTTCAAGGGTTGCATGCCCCTGGTCTGACCCTGGAGGGAAGAATAAAGCCATCTTTAATCATCCAGACACCAGAGGCCAGCTCGCAGATGACTTTCACCTTGCAATGTCCTCTGCAAAACAGATGAAGGATCTCAGCAGCTAGTTTGGCCATCATGGCATTGTCCTAGATAACCCAACACATCACAGTGCAGATCTTTTCATTAACCCAGAGGGCTCTGAGATCATAGGGATTATTCTCTTCCCAAAACCAGGCACTGAAGATATGCGCTACACCCTCCTCCCCACTGGCCTGGCAGAATCTCCCTCAAGTCTGCCAGGGGTCTTGGCTCATCAAGGTCAAAGTTGCTATCTTTTCTGTGATGACTTGTTTCAATAAGTGGACTCATTTAAAAATATTCAGACAACCTCTTCCAGGGCCTTGTGGCAGGGGAGGCTTTGACATATCTTGGTGGTCTACTGTAAGACTAGGGGCCTAAGGGATCCAAAGCCTGGAGTAGTTCCAAATTCTTCTCATACTGTTCTTGTTCATTGCACATGTAGCATATAGAGACAGGTATACATAAGCCAACAGAGGCGTATGTACAAAAAATACATCAGGGGCCAAAGAGGTGGTTCAGTGGGTAAAAGCACTTGCTACACAAACCTGACAGCCTGAGTTTAATCCCCAGAAACCCATGGGAGAAGGAGAAAACTAACTCCTGAAAGTTGTGCTCTTATCTATTCACACACACACACACACACACACACACTCACACACACACACACACACACTCACACACACACACACACACACACACACACTTAGGCACTCACAAATATTCACGCATGCACACACATGCATGCACACACAGAAACATGCATTCATGCACTCATGAACACACATGCACACACACTCGGGCACTCACAGATATTCACGCATGCACACTCATGCTCACATTCTCTCTTGTGCATGCACACACACACACACACACACACACTCACTCACACTCACATACACACACACCACAATAAAGGCATCAGATGGTAGAGTCTCATTCCTGAGCCCATTTATATAGACCAGCTTCGCCCAGTATGATGAGGAAGGAGGGAGCCTAGCCAAGCAGTTTTTGGTTTCCTATGGCATCCCCAAGTTAGAACATAACCCCATCTTCTTTGCACAGCTGTCCACAGGAGCACACAGCTTCCGACTATTAATCAGGCTCACATACTTGTGGTTTTGGCATATCTTCCTGCCAATACCTTTGTGTTGCTAGGTGGTAATATGTGGCATCCAGGATATGCCAGCCCCTGCAGTATCCAGTTTCACATAGTGATACACAGTGGGCAACATGACACCTAATTATAGCAGTGAGCCAGCATGGTCTCATCAAGTTCCTCCAGGGGACAATGGCAGATCTGGAGACTCTCACAGACCTCCCCATGTTCCCACCACCAGTACACTGGCCATGATAGCACCATGTTCCCAGGTACATTAGCCGTGCAGCTCTGAGTGCACCAGCTTTTAAGATGGTACTGTGCACTGTCTAGTCTTTGTGGCTAAGGATCCACCTCACACTGATTTGGTAGGCTGACTGGTATGGGGACCACTGTGGGGAGAAATATGGGTCTCTTTTGTTTCCCAGTTGCCTCTGGGCCATGGAGCCAGTCAGGATCAGTCAGGCTGGGGCTTCAGGAACCGGGCAACTGCTGATGCATTTATGCTGACTGCTCGCTTGGGTCTGTGTTTTCGTCCCACATGGCCTCTTATTCATGCTGCTTGTGCCCCCTGCTGGGCAACTTGGGTAGCAACACTTGGCATCCATTAACAGAGCACTAGAGCAGATGCTGGGTATCTCTAATTTTAGACAAGTATAGGGTATGGTTGGGAAGGGTGTGATTTAGATGGGATATAGGTAGATTAATGTATCTTCTTGTGAATTATCTTAGTAGTTGTTAGTTATATACAACGTACATTGTTATCGATTCTTATATGTGGTAACCTATGTAAAATTAAGTTTGTATTCCTTTCTCAGATAATCTGTATATTATATTTTGTCATATTGTGTAAGATATTCTTTCTGTTTACAATGTTTTGTGCACAAAAATCTTTATTATATCCTATGTATGTATACTTTTACATATGTTAAAGACATTTTGTATATTGATAAAATTTAAGATATTTCTTATGCTGCTGCACTATACAGTTCTAACTCTGGTCAAGACATTTCAATTCTACCTCTGTTTTAGAGGTGTATGTATATAGCCAAAGTCATTGTCCCTTGCTAAATTACTTAGGGAAAGTTCAACCATTTGTATAGCTATGTTCCCTGAGTATTACAGATTATCTTCACCCATATTTTTTATACCTATGAGATTAGTCAGACATAGATGTTTGATCTTCAGACACTTCATACACCTGCAGAACATGGCATTTAAATGTTTTAATATTAGTAAAACATTTAAAACTCCAAACAGCTGTAGAATAGATTCAGAAGGAGGAGCCTTGTGTGGGGCTTTGATTCTAGAATTATACCATGGCTTGTGGTGTGTGTCTGTGTGTGTGTGTGTGTGTGTGTGTGTGTGTGTATGTGTTGTGTTGTGTTTCTTTTGACAATCATCAAATGGGAGCCTGAGACAAGAGACTTGAGACAAATGACTGCCCTCAGATATAAGTATATAAGGGGGGCAAATATCACTCACATAAGACAGTGTCTAGTTTGCACAGGACCTTGCTACAGAGAATGTTTGGCCTTTGGCCAGGACAATGACAAGGCTGGGGGTCTTTGGGCTATAAGAAAATGGCCTCCAGGAACACCAACAAGGTATTTGCTGGTGGGCAAAGATCAGCTTGGCCCTCAAGGACTTGGGCCCAAGATTAAGACCAGAAAGAAGCCATGTGTGGATGTAGTGATCGAGCCGCCACCTTGTGTCTGTTCAGCTACACTGACATCTGGTGGCCTTCCTTCACGCCAAGCATACAGCATAAAGGCACAGCCCTGTGTGTCTGTGGGAATGGACACAAATCCCACCCAAGGTAGTATAGCATGCTGATAAAATAATGAAATACTGAGAGCATTGTGATGCATATCCTAATTTCAATAAACCAAAAGAAAACTGCAGGTCATAAAGGGCAGATTAGCAAATCTGACTCCACAGTGGAATCTTAAGACAATTTTGAAGACAAGGACAAGGACAGTTGTACCCCTTGCTATGGGAACCACAGATTTGGAGGGTGCTGAAGCCAGTGCACGCTCACCAAAAGCAAATGCTACATATGAATTTTTGATGGTTGATATCTGTCATTGAGTGTCACAGAAGTCAAATAAATAAAACGAGTCATTCAGTGAGTATAGGAAAATTCTAAATGATCAAGAAAAGGAAGCTGCAATGATGGGAGTTTCTCTGTCTGCAATCTGCTTTAAAACCCATGATGTCTACAGCAACTATTCAGCCATGGGGAAAGAAACGGAGAATGGGTCACAAAAGCCAAATAGTGAATGGGAAGCCCCTCTCCCAGGAACTCTGAATAGTGTGATAGAAAGTACCATCCCCAGGGTCTCTAGGTACTACAAAGGGAAGTGCCCCTCCCAGAAACTCTGGGCTTGAGGAGTAACTTTGTATTTGTCTGTCTGAGAACACTACTTGCAACACTGTTACTAAAGACGTTATTTTTAAAGAAACAAAGTTAATTGCTGTAATTTCCCTCCCTATTTGGAAATCACTTTTCTTCTACTTACTAAAAAAGCCATTACCCCAAACCAATCATCACACCCGATCTTAGCCCTCTTTATGGGCCTCTGGAACTTCATCTCCATGGCTCCCATTTAACAGACAAGCAAGTGAAGTCTCAAGACGTTGTAGAATATTATTTTTAGCTAGGCAGAAATGTGTTGCATTTGTTTCTGCTGCCTTTGTTAATGATGTAAAGATGTATTCCATTTGTTTGTGCCACATTCCTCTAATTGTGGAAAGATGTGTTCCATTTGTTTCACCTTGCCTGCCTAAGGCACCTGACTGATCTAATAGCTAGGCAGGTGAGGGATAGGCAGGGCTGGTGAGCAGAGAGAATAATAAGAGGAGAAATCTAGCCAGCCTCAAGAGAAAAGGGGAGAAAGAGGGGACTTTCCAGGGGCCAGAAGCCAGGCAGACATGACGACCACAGGAGAGTAAGATATACAGAAAGAAAAGTAAAAACTCTAGCGGCAAAATGTCGATTTAAAAAAAAAAAAAGCAGATTAAATAAGATCAAGCTAAGGCCAAGCATTCAAGTCTTCATGTCATGATTTGGGAGCTGGTTGGTGGCCCAAAGGAAAGTCTAGTACTCGCAGAGGCTGGGGGAATCAGCCATTCCTGCTCTGGGGAAATCTCAGTACCCCAGTCTGGCCCAGGCTGTCCTCTTTAGCTCAGAAGCTGGGTCTCCCACCACCCATATACTCCTAAGTTAATATCATCCCCCTCTCTACAAGATCCCTGAAGGCGCCCTCCAGACGGTCCACGGTGTGTCCTGAGGCAGGCTGTCCCCTCTTCCCGCCAGGTATTCTCAACAGCTCCCACCAGACAGCAGTGGCCAGGTCACTATAAAGGCCCATACTGTCCTGGAGAGTGCCAGAGCAAGATCTTCAATGTTCCTCTAGCTTCTTCACTGGGCAGGGCTTGTGTATCTCTGTGCCTGTGGAGTGAAATTGCTTCTTGCCTTCTAAGACATAATTGACTCACCCACTGCTCTAGAAATTATAGAAAATTTAAATCTCAGGAAAAGCAGTTAAAGGAAACATAGTGAAGCCTGAGCCTAGGGACAGTGGAGGCCAGCTTCCAAGGAGATTGGTCTCTAGTCCAGGGCACAGGTTTCTGCCAAGTCATGCAGGCAATGCTAGGTTTGAATCAATGCTGTAGATGGTGCCAAACAAAGGCACAGCTGTGACAGGATCCCCAAGATCTTATTTGATGTCATAAAGAAGGTTTACAGAAAATGAAGCCCCCGAGGATCCACCTGCAGTTGGAAATGCCACCCGTTGGGCTCCGGATTGCCAGACTATGCTTAGAAGACACATGCGATAGATATAAATGTGTGTGTCCTCCTTAGGACAATGAATTACCAAGGACTATCCAAATGTGCTGAGTCTATAGAACCATCAAGCTGAGGAAGGAACCAGAACCTTGCTGGAGAGAGAAGAATGGGGGAGGGGGAGGAAAGGGAAGGTAGAGAGAGGAGAACCAGGCAGGCTTTTCTGAAGCCGTTACACACGACCCCATAGTATAAAGATATCGCATACTATAAAGATCGTATATTACAAAGATACCGTATACTATAGCCAGTGGAAAGCTGCTGGAGCCTTAGGCTGAACAAATGGAGAGATATAAGAGAGAGACAGAGAGAGCTTGTCCTCTACAGAGACCCAGGGAGGGCTGAGGACCTCCGTGGGGTTTCTAAGAAGAGGTGCTGGGATGGTTGACGTTCAGCCCAATGACACTCCATGGAGAAAGAGCGTATAGACTCGGACAGACAATGACGGTTCCAACAAGTACTTTAAGGGTATAAGAATGGAATTTGTTTTGTTTTGTTTTGTTTTAAATGTTGACATCACCTGTCCAAAAATAAGTCTGGTTTAAAAAAAAAAAAAAAAAAAAGACAAGGAGAAGAGAGAGGGAAGGAAGGAAGGAAGGAAGGAAGGAAGGAAGGAAGGAAGGAAAGAAGGAAAGAAGGAAGAAAGGAAGGAAGGAAGGAAGGAAGGGAGGAAGGAAGGAAGGAAGGAAAAGAAAGGAAACTGGTGCCTTCCCAAGCTGATTCTGTGCTTTCCAGAGTTTGGGGGAGCAGAGGCCCCAGGTTTGCTTCTAAGCCCCTATAGCTCTGCTGTTCCAAGGAGCCCTTCCTGAGGCCATGTACCTTCGAAGCTTTTTAACCCCCCTCGGTAAGGCAGCCACATGTGGCAAACTCTAAGCATTGACTTCTCTGTATCTTGAAGTGGTCCCACACAGTCAGGCTAGCCACAAACTTTCTCAGTAAACACAGAATGGCCTAGGATGCCCACATCCCCTACCCTCTCCTCCAGAGTGCTGGGATTACAGGCCTGTGCCACCAGAGCAGTTTTATGTGGTTCCAAGTATCAAACCAGAGCTTTGCATGTGCAAGACAAGAACTCTACAAACTGAGCCACATCCCCAACCCTAAAAGGACATTTTAGTAATTAAAGAATGTGCATTTCCAAGATGAACACACTCACGTTCTTTGTTGGGATCCACTTAATAGGCATCTACCCCACTTTTACTTTTTGGAATTCATTGGCCTGAGCTTGGGAGTCATCTTCATCCATGTAACACTTACTTAGTGGGCCCAAGCTGACTGGGGAAGCAGCAGCAGCAGCATGTCTGCAAGTGGAACTTGTGGTGGCAGCTTATGTCCTTCTAGATCCAAGAACCAAGAGCTGTCGTGGGTTAATGTAGATCCAGAGACCAGGTGCTATGGTGGGTTAAATGTTCTAGAAATGCCATAGATATTAAGGCTGTGATTACCTCTAAATGTCACCCCCAATAACCTCTGTCCTAAGGTCTAGACACCAGTGCTGATCTGCTGATCGGAGTGCAGAATGCTAATAAACTTCCTTCTATTAAGTCTGGGAAAATTCATTATTAAAAAAAAAAACATACAGATAATTTCTTGCACCAGACCAGTACCTGCTGAGTGTCCCTTTAAATGGTCACAAATCTGGGAATATTCCCTACTTCAAGTGAGGATACATTATAGCCCCCAAATCATAGCACAGCCACTTCTCCAGGCTGTGTGGGGTAGGGCAAAGGTGCCAAGCTACCACCAGGCCTTCCCAGGTGCCTGACCCTCACTGCTCATGACCAGGCACCACATCAGCTGCCTGACACTAACAAGGTCTCCTACCGCTGCTGGGACTGAGAAAGCACCCTGCAAGCTTCCTTCCCAACAGGCCACCAGGTAGGACAACAGCCAATCCTATCTCCTCCCTCTCAGAGCTTTTACAGGAAATCAGGGACCTCAGATGTCAGTCTGTGTCTGGGAGGAGCATCACATTAGGAGCCTATGCTGCCCACCTCATGTGTGAACTCTTTTAGAGGTCAGGCTCCCCATCTTGATTTCAGGGGACTGACTGCTCAGGTCACAGGGCTTTGTCAGTCACTATATGTTCCTGAGGAAGTCCCAGGATGCTCTCAGGCTCCTCCCCTGTGACTATGAGCAGCAGACCCATCTTACAGTGATGTAAAAGTCCAGTGGGGTCACACACCGTAGTCCTGTGCATGCTAACTTGGAGACAAAGACAAGGCTCCCACCGGGCTGTTGAGTTACCACCCTCACCTGATTCTGTTTAATTAGGGTAGACCCTCGTTTCATCTGATTGAAGATCTATGAGATAATCTACATCAAGGAAGTCAAATATGAACCAGAATTATGTTCAAAATCTAAAGCAATCCTTTTGGTACAAGGAGAAGAAACGTAATTCAGTTTTGTTTCTAGAATATGCTTAAATTAACTGCACAGTTTGCTTGACATATATAGCCAAACACAGGATAAGTAAACAAATAAGTAACATCATCTTTAGGCAAATAGAACACACTGGACCCAACACTGGATCTAATAAGAGGACCCACCCACTGAGCTGGGAAGTCACTGATACCCACCCTGGATCTGCAGCTCACAGGTAGATGGGACTTGTCCCTAGACCTTTCCTGCTATACCTGCTAGAGCCTAGTAGGGCTCAGAGCTTTCCCAGAAACCATACAGGTTGCCATGGTAACTGAATCACCCCTTTTACCCTGCTTTCCTGCTTTGAGACATCTGGTCAACCTGGAGATTTGAGACATATTGTCAACCTAGACGGAGAAGTGTCTGAACTTGAGTCATCTGAAGGGGGGGTGGGGGACAGTACACAGCTGTGGCATTCAGAACACCTGGACACTTTTCATCTTGGGCTTCCCCTACATACTGAGGCTAGGCCCTCCCAGTGACACCTAAGCTGGGACACACACAGAGGTAGCACAGCAAAGCCTTGGAGACTCAGAAGGCCAAGTTCAGTTCAGTGATGGAGAATCAGACAAAATCATCATAAGCAGCCTGACACAGAATGCTCAAGGAGTCACTGGTGGCCAACCCAGTCCACTCCCAGCCCTGCAGTGAGCTGATAGCACATAAGGACTGGCTTCAGGCGAAGGGGCTGGTGGGGAGGGTTCACCTTTGGGCCGAGTGCTCCACAGCTGAAGTAGTTAACAATCACTATCCACTCCCGATACTGAGAGAGAGAATAACCTTAAAATAGAATCTCTGTAAGTCCCCCTGACCAAATTTCACTCCAGTAATTGCATCTGTGAGAAAGAGAATTGCAAAAGAAGTTAGTGCTCTCTGGGCTCAGCTGTAAGTAATACATCAAAACCACCCGCTGGGAATTCCCATTAAGAAGCTGCTAGCTGTACTGGAGAGCCAGCCTGAGGCAGCCCCCATTTTTATGGCCACAAAGCCCACGCCTAGGCCCTAAATCCACCATAATTGTTTGCCTCGTGCTACCCTCTTGCCAAACCCACATCAATGTGGCCTGTTCTTTGGGCTCCCACTTAACAGCAGAGGTGTGTGGAAAGGGGAAGGGCCTTCCCAGCTTCCCAGCACACTTCCATCCACCCAAATCCATCATACTAATTGAATGGAGCAAGCTATTGGGAGGAAAACGTTATTAGTCTCCCACATGAGAGGAAAGAGAAGGGAATCTCCACTGGGTTGAAAGCACATGGTGGAATTAATGGGGCTGTTCCTGTGGTAACTCTATTTAACCGGGGCTGAGCAGCCCAGCTGTGACACAACCCATTCCCCCTTCTCTCCATGACCCTACATTGTACCTCAGCCTCTGGCTTCCAAATGCATTTCCTGCCTACTCCCCTACCCCACCCTTCAGAAAAATATTCAGTGACTGTGCCACTTGATCAGGACAGCAGGTGGAAATCTGGTGAACGGACTGAGACAGAAACAGCTAGCAGGTTGCTCCCAGCAGCCCTTGCTCTTGCTGGCCTGAGGACCAGGTGGCTGGCGCTGGAGCAGATACCAACCACACTGCTGGTCTCTGCGTTCCATCCCAGTGGCCTTCTGTCCCCAGCATGCATGGAGGTGACCTGGGACTTTGAACAATGACAGATCCTGGGTGCTCCCCAGATCACTTAGGAGTACAGAGCAGATTTACAGGTGAGGAATTACAATCACAATCCAAACCCCTAACTATCTGAGGACATTCTTGCAATGCCATGATCCAACATCCTACCCGTGAGGAGATAAAGACTCAAGAAAGCAATACTCATGTCCCACCTTTGTTCCTGTTAGGTCCTAATGAAACTCCAGTTCCCCAAACTCCAAAGCCAGTCCAAACATCCAGAAATGAGCTCAACCTGGACCATAGGAGGATTTCTGGCCATTAGATAAATGCCTGCATTCCTGGGGAACTTGTGAAACTAGTTCCTAAGTACCTCTGGCAGTAGGGAAACTTGGCTACCTGTGGTGTCTATTAGCATATCAAAGCCCATACCAGCCCCCAGGCTCCCTCAGTATCATGAGTACCAGGAACCATTTCAAACTGCTAGCATTCTAGACCTTCTAGCCTTCTCTCCTACCCTAAACTCCCTCCAGCCCATGGGCTTCCCTCCTGCCTGCTTCTCTCTCTCTCTCTCTCTCTCTCTCTCTCTCTCTCTCTCCTCTCTCCTCTCTCTCCTCTCCTCTGTTTCTGCTTCCCTCAGTATGGTCTCTGTTTTCTAACCCCGGCTGTTCTCCTCCCTCACACAGATAGTCCTGGTCAGGTCCAGCCTTCTGGCCATGTGGAGTCTACTTTGTTCTCTTTCTGCTACCGGATCTTCTCAGACCGTTCTTTCTCCTCTCTTATATCTACAGTAAAAACCTTCTCCTCAAGCTTACCATGGAGCAGTCCTGTCATCAGTTTTTATATATCTGGTTTATAAATCCCAGACACCTGGGAGAGGCACAAATGGATGGCTTTCCAAGGAGCTCTGCCTCTCCTAACCAAACCAAGCTGCTGATTTGACTCTGCTGATCCTTTGTTTCTGGTAGCTTCTGCCACCTACCATATTTGACTCCCCGTGGAGTCCACCTCTTCAGCTGTTTCTTCCCCCCACCTGTCCTCCCCTGGCTGGAACTTGGGTATCACCTTAGAGTTGCCTACTCTGTCTCTGCAGGTTCCTAGAGCCTACTTCTGCTACAAAGGTCATGACAGTGCATCGGGCAGCTTCTTCCGTCCTCCTGGGCGCATGGGAAAGAACACCTGTCGTCTGTGGTTTGGGGCATTTCTCTCTGACAAGTCCTCGGTCCACTTGGTGATGCGTGGATTGAAGTTACTCCAGCAGGGCATGTGTCCTTCTCTTTTTGGCCCCTGTGCTCCCTCCACACAGCTTCTCAGCTTCCTCCTGGGGTTTACTCTGCCTTGTGTTCTTTCCCTTCTCGCTCAGTCTTCTCTCCTAGCTCTAACCACTGGCTCTTCCCACTCAGCGTACTCCTCATCTGTCTTCTCTAATCTCTTTCCCTCCTGAAACTCAGAGATTCCATTAAACCTTGCAAACTGCTTGTCCTTGGTACAGCTCAATGGCCAAAGATGGCACACTAGATTTCCAAGCTTTCAAAGCTTGTAACAACTTCTGCCACTGCACAAACGATACCAAAATCTCCAATCTCTAAACTTTCTCTGCTGTCTCAAAAAAAAAAAAAAAAAAAAAACAAAACCCTCTTATCTCTAAGCCTTCTTTGCTCTCTGCTTCATGTCTTATCACGGGGTCTTCTTTGCATTGTTTTCTCTAGTCTCTCCCTCTGATCATTGGATTCATTCTTACAGAGATTCGTATGTCTCAGGTGTGGATCATATTAAAAGAATTTATGCTGTTCTACTCTATTAAAAAAAAATGTTGTCTCTGGATTGGGTTATGGCCCTCTGTCTCCAGACCCAAGCATGTATGTGTTGTGAAAAATTGTTTTAAGGTGTGTTATGTTTGTTTATTCTGTAGAACATCTGTTTTAATGATGCAAAGATGCACTGCATCTTTTATGTTGCATTGGTTTAACTCTGTGATTCTTTACCTGTCTAAGAGCACCTGATGCTCTAATAAACAGCTGAATGGCCAAAAGTGAGGCAGAAGAAAGGACACAAGGGGCTGGCAGACAGAGAGGATAGACAGGAGAGATCTGGGAGGGAAAACAAGGAGTGAAAGAACACAGAGAAGACTAAGATCCAGCCACCCAGCCACTCAGCCATCCAGTCACAGAGTAAAAGGGAAATTAACATATAAGGAAATAGGGAAAGGTATAAAAGCCCAGAGGCAAAGGTAGACAGGGTAATATAAGTTTAAAAAAAACAAACAACAACAAAAAAGCTAACAAGAAATAAGCCAAGCTAAGGCTGTGCATTTATAAGAAAGAATAAGACTCTGCATGTGATTAACTTGAGGGCTGGGTGGCTGCCCCCCCCCCAAAAAAAAGCTGAAGGAATAAAACAACCAGCAACATTTAAGCATACCAATATGGGGTGGCATTTCCATGTAGGACCTGAGGAAAAATCAAACAAAAACATAAGGCTCCTTTAAGATTATCTGACAGTTTCTGACAGTTTCCACTGGACAGTGAGATCTTGAGAAGCCAGTAGGTTAAGTAAAAACAAACAAACAAATAAATAAATAAGTAAATAAATAAATATGCCAGCCACAGTGCGGGGCACTGGCATTCCATAGCTGCGGAGTCCAATGTCCAATGCAGTTCCTGGCCATGAACCTCCCATAGTGCTGCAAGCTTTAGGCTTGGTTCTCAGGAACCCAGAGGCAAATAGAACCAGCCAAGAGAGCCACACAAAGGATCCAGGTGTCATTTAACAGTCCAAAGCTTGCTTGTGTGGCCAAATAAGTAAATAAATAAATAAAAGAAACACAGTAAAAGAGGTCCATATGGGGAAAAGCTCTAAGCAGGTTCCAGTGTGTTTTACAATCTGCATATGCTTAAGAAAGAAAGAAAGTAGGTGTAGACAGTTATAAGAAGAGTTTTTAAAAGTGAAGTCTTTAACGAGACAGTAAAAGTAATATAAAAGGGAAAAGCCACATAAGGATGGGAACACACAGGGAGTCGGGATCCTGTATGCTTTTGTGCCTTTGCTAACTTTGTTAGCTCTAGTTATTTGGATAAACTTAGTCGGACAAGCAACTGATATTCTGTAAAGGCACAATGAAAGGGCAGGGAAAGTAAGGTTCCCAGTCTCACTGTGAACCGTGTTTATGGTTTAAAGTGTTATTTTGATGTTTTGATGATGATGGTTTTTTCAATTAAATCTTCAATTTAAATTTTTAAGGCTCAAATTTAACAGGGATGAAACTGCAAATCATAATGTTACAGAAGCTACTAACTTGTGAACTGTTAAAAATATTTAAGACATGCAAGCTAATGATCAGATGATCAAAAGCTAATGACCTGATAAATGATCGAATTCTTTGATGTGCTCAGAACTATGCTTGTAGTCATGCTGAGTACAAATTTAATTCGTTTACAGGAACAATCTTTAGCCCTCTGTATATGCTGCCAAGGTTAAGCCTAAAGCAAATAACTAAAAATAAGTAATGTCTGTCTGAAACCAGGTGTACTTAATAGGTTCAGTGATGTGCCTCAAACCCCTTGGAGATCTGTGGAATATGGCATCTAAGATGTTAAATGAAAAAGGCCTCCTATCATAGACAAAAAGCCCTGCTTCTGGGAATAAAAGCTGAGGCCATTTCTGAAGAAAATGAACAGCAACAGATTCCACCTGGAGCTTCCTGCACCTGTGGTAACCATGTCCCCTGGGCAAAGGGTGACCATGCCCACTACCCCATGCCTCATCCGACATCAGGGTCCTGCCCAAACAGGACCTACTCTGCCTCACCGTCAGTTTTCCCAAGCTCCTCCTCCACAGGAAAATCTCCAAGACCTTGGTGTGGCGGCCTATGGCTGATGCTGCCCTGTGTGACTGACTGCTGGAAACTGAAAGTCTTTGCCCCCAACAAAGCCATCAAGGGGCACCACGGAGGAACCCAGGTTGGCTGTCCAGGTAGTGGTAAGTCTCTGACATTTTAACTGGTACAGAGTCCATTTGGATTATACTTCCTACTCAAACGTACCCTTCTCAGATTTCTGTGACAGTGTTGATGGCATAAAGTGTCTTTCTCAGTTCGGGAGCTGCTGCCTGGTCATCCCATTTCCTAGATGACTATCAGGCCTGCTTTTTCCAGAGCCCCTGGGTCCCCTGCTGAGAAAGGCAGACTCAGACAGGTTACCTTGCCACTGGGCTTCACACTGAGAAAGAAAATCACCGCAAAATGGGTTTCAATGTAAAAGCACACTCCAACTATCCTGCTGCTATTGCTAATTAAAATTTTACTTTTACTATTCCTTTATTTAAAAAGAACTTGCTTTTCGATGACTGCTTTCGAGAATCAACTACCTATGTTAAAAAAAATTATTGTGTGAAAAGGGGGTTTAAAGTTTATGTAAGTTATGAAGGTCTAAGGAGGTAATTGAAGGTATACAGATTTAAGTTAGGAGGATCTAGGGAGGAGATTTAAGCTTTGTAAATGCAAGTTGTAAAGGTCTGAGGAAGTGATTTGAGGTATGAAAAAAAATGAGACTTAAAGATGATCCATGACATTAAGATTTCAAAAGTTCAGAGTTTTAGCCCATCAACTGAGACTGAGAGGCTATTAATCTAGCCCTGGTAAAGCACTGACTACTACTATCATAGCCACAGGCTCAAAAATTTGAAATCCCTTTGGTTGTTTTCTAGTCGGACTTAAAAGTGCTTCTCGTTGTGCTGAAAACTTTTCTATCCAATCTCTAGATGTCCAGCCCTCTGAACGGAGCAGAGAGTGTTCAACAGTTTTATTATCCCAAAAAGCTTCTGCTATAGCTCAAAATCATGAATCTTCTGCTATCACAGGCACTCTTTGACTATCTTCACCACACTGCAGATTTCGGTGCAGACTACAGACAGCGGTGGTCATGCTAATAAATATAAAACGCTTATCTCTTTTTTGCAAACCTTAAAAAAATTCATGTATGCTTCAGGGAGTTGAGACATGGCAGCCACCCGTCACAGATCAAACTGACTGCAGATAAGTATTCCTGTCAGCTAATGGCTTACGTTTTCCCTGAGGGTGGGCTCCTTTCCCCCACCACCCCAACTACCAGGACCACAGGCCCGGAAGTTTCAAATGCACACCTAAGATAAAGATTTCCCCCTAAGCTCCATAACTTTACCTTCTGCCCTTCATCTGTATCAGCCTAAAACCATCCCATCACTCAGCTTTGCATCCACCACTTTATCTGGGTTGGTGCCCAATGTTGCAAGGTTATGAAATAAACTGCTTTGCTTTCCTTTCTTATTTTGAGAGTCTTTGTTACCCAGAGGACTCCATGGTCGCCTGGAGGATCCATGCTGTCTTGTGTCTTTCTGGGCTGGAATCTATATCCTGGATCACCCTTCTGTACTTCCTCTTGACCACAGCGGTGTTGCTGACAGCGCCGACTGCCCTAGCTGCTGCTAGAATTTTGCTGTTTATGTTCAGCTTTGGCAGTGGCTTCTTCGGGTGGTTTGAATGAAAATGGCCGCCATAGGCTCGAAGGGAGCGCTGCTATTAGGAGGTATGGAATAGACGTGAGTGACCTTGTTGGTCGCTGGGGATGGGTTTTGAGGTTTCAGATGCTCAAGCCAGGTCCAGTGGCTCCCTGTCACTTCCTACTGACTGTGGGTCCAGATGGAGAACTCACAGCCACCTCTCCAGCACCAAAGTACAAGCACGGTGTTCTTCTCAGCCAGTTCTTTTTCTGGCAGGCTGCATTTTGCGGTCACAAAGGACAGACCAATCACTTTATCACTTATCTTGAAAGGTAATCTTAAAAAAAAAATATCTTAAAGAATCACAAATCTAAACTTCAGACATGAATGTATGTAGGTTCTTGTGAGTAATTTTTTTTTCTCCTGTAATACATAAGACATTTAACCGTGTAAGGGATATGGGAAACATGTTGTAAACATTCACTAAAAATATAATGCAATTTTTATATCACTGAAAAGATGCTGCTTGGCTAGATAAGCTGTTAGGGGGGAAAAATGAAGCGAGAAGGAAGTCAGCAGGAAAGAGAAACAAAAAAAAACAAGAACAAAAACAAAACAAAAAAAAACAGAGTAGAACAAACAGAAGAAAGAACAGAAAAATTAGAGAAGCTTTTAACCCTCAGAAAAAAAAAATCTGTGTTTTTCTCCCCAATCCTGGACCCTGCAATGTGCTAACTGAAGAACTATAAAGTACAGAGTTCTACGAACTCCTCTTGTCTTCAAATGCTGTGTGTCGAGAGCTGTGCTCGGGACAGGAGTCCGCATGGGCGATCAGGTGGAGTACCTGTCCTCTTAGCTCATGCACACAGTGTGAGATGTGGGGTCCTCACCTACCAGTGATAAGCCAACCACACAAATGGCAAAGCATGGCAAGGAACATAAGTGGTGCAGGTGGCAGCAAATCCCAACCCTGACCGAGTTCCAGGAGAACTCATTGGTCTTTCCAAGTGGACACTGGGCCACATGGCAGACAAGCCCTCGGCCCCAGAGCCTACCGAAGGCCACTCAGCCACATCAACAAGGCAACCATTTCCTCATGCTGAAATGACACAGCATAAAAGGTTAAATAATGATCCAGTCCCAGAAACGGGATGGCAACACTTTGTCTTAGAAAAGATGCTCTTCTTGTGACTTAGCCTGAAAAAAGCACAGGCCACACTTAAGGCCACGGAACACAGGCCACACTTCAGGCCACAGGCCACACTGCAAGTCACAAGCCACACTGGTGGCCACAGATCATAGGCCACACTGCAGGCCACAAGTCACACTGCAAACCACAGGCTACACTACAAGCCACAGGTCACATTGTAGGCCACAGGCCACACTGCAGGCCACAGAACACAGGCCACAATGCAGGCCACGGGCTACACTGCAGGCCCAGGTCACACTGTAGGTCACGGAACAAGGCCACACTTCAGGCCACAGGCCACACTGCAGGTCACAGGCCACAGGCTGCACTGCAGGCCACAGGCCACACTGCAGACCACAGGCCACACTGCAGACCACAGAACACAGGCCACACTGCAGGCCACAGGCCACACTGCAGGCCACAGAATACAGGCCACACTGCAGACCACAGAACACAGGCCACACTGCAGGCCACGGGCCGCACTGCAGATGCTGCATCACCTCTGCTTCTGTGTTAGGTTGGAGCTGCCCGCATCAACATCAGTTTAACTGCTTCTGTTTCATTCACAACAGTTTTTTGACATTTTCACAGAATTTCTAAAGGTGGCCAAATGAACACTTGTAATCTTTTATGTGTGGATTATCACAATGTTATGTGGTTTCAGCTAGAAATCCTGTTCTCTGCAATGGTGCAACATAAGCAGGCCCACACTAGTTTCTATGCTTGCCCAAGTCTCTTGCCCACTATTGAATGGCAGCGTTAAGTTACTGCATTCCAGCACTCTCCCAGCAGAGCCCAGCCTGAGACAGGGAACCTAAAGGCCTACCCCACATCCCGGTTCCTGTAGCATCAGAGAAGAACCCTTCACCCATGTCGGCAACTCTCCTTTTAAAATGACACTAAAAGCTGAACAAACACGAAAATTACTTTTTAAACATAAAGTACTTTTGTTCATGATGCCTCTGCTTTAGAAAAGAGTAGTTTTGCTACCTATGTTACCATCTCAGGCCAGGGGAACCTTCACCCCTCCAAGTTCTAGTCTTAGGCTCTGGACGACTTGGCCATTACACTGGGAGCCCTTAGGACCTGAATGCTCATCTTCACAAGAAATTTGCCATCATGAAGCACAAGTGAGTTGCTGCCCAGTCATTGCCCCCATGAGATGGGCACAACCTCTTCCTCCCACTCCATGCCAGAGGGTCGGGCAGCCCCGAGCTGCCACCTGGAATTGCAGTGATCCCTCCACCCAAGACTTCTGAGTATGAGCGCTGTCCCTACATATCCCATACATCACTACTGCATGAACACTAGGTCATTGAAGGCCATAGGTAGATAGGTGGGAAACCTTTATTTCATATCCCTGTCAGATATGAGCTGTCTGTTTTACCACTGCTTTACTAGCTCACAAGCACCCTCGAAAAGCCTGCCCAGGGTAACTTGGCCCCAGCCGTCTCCAAACCTGAATGTGTATGACCATGGCTGTCTGCCATATTTGTGTCTGAATGAGTTCAGTGAGCAGGATCCAGGCAAGCATCCTCTCTACCTAGCTCTGCTCTTGCCCTCCCAGGCTTCAGGAGGCAGCTGGCTGCTCTTTCTTGTGATTGAGAACAAACCCTTCCCCCCAGCACACAGGCAAACACCCTCAAGCACTAGTGTAGATAGAGAGATGGACCCTAACTCAGCTCACAGAATCTTAGCGCTCAGCCTACTGGGCCTTGCTGAGTTGTGTTACCCTCCATTTTCTTCCTTGGGAAGTGTTAAGAGTCACTCACAGGTGGATTTCTTTAGTGCACATTTTTCTTTTTTTTTTTCTGAGATGGGGACTTGGTCAAACAGACGGTATACATTCTTTGCCTCTTCATTAGCCATTTTCCCAGCAAGCGGATGTTCCCTCTCTGAAATCACTAATAGCGGATGCTTTGATGGCATCGGTGGTGAAGATAAATTCAAGTTCATTTCTGAAGGGATTATGCCCATCTGCATCTCAGGATTCAGAACACAAATATACCAGTTTTATCCACTCAGAGGTTTGGGTCCTGGGTGCCCCCTAAAGGCCCACCAAGACTGGGTCCCCAGACCCTGGTGTAACTTTTAAGAGGTGGGACTCTGAAGGAGGTCCTCAGACTACCGGGAAGTTGTCCTCAGAAGGGAGAGCCATCTCTCACTTTGGGGAGTGTGTGTGTGTGAGAGAGAGAAAGAGAGAGAGAGAGAGAGAGAGAGAGAGAGAGAGATACAGAGTCACTACTGAGTGGCCCAAGATAGCCTAGAATTCATGATCCTCCTGCCTCAGCCTCCAGAGAACTAGAATTATGGGCCTGTACCACTATGTGCATCCCTGCTTGGCTCTGTGACCACAAGATGAGCTGTTCCCCTCTGCACATGCTTGTACCAGGAAGGTCAGCCACAGGCCCAAGTCACCATGGCAAGTGGGTCATGGGCTGAACATCCAACTGTGAGCCAGAATCTTCCTCCTCATAGTTCCAGCATCTGCATGTTTGTTCCAGCACGGTAAAGCTGGTAATGCAACCATCTATCCCTTAGGTTAGTGGTGATCCATAGGCATCATGTGTGCCTTTGTCTACTGCCTGTTCATGCCTCAGAGACATCACCTATTATTCCGGTATTCATGAGAACCTCGCTATTAATAAATATAAGGTGTGTGTGTGTTTCTTATAGTTTTTTAATTTATTCTTAAGTTGGGCTAATCAGCACTATATTTCCAAATGCTAACTGGCATATAGCATTGATTTATGCAAAATGCATTAGGAGGAGAAAAACTTCTATCCTGTTTCCCCCTCCTTCTCTCTCTCTCTCTCTCTCTCTCTCTCTCTCTCTCTCTCTCTCTCTCTCTCTCTCTCTCTCTCTCTGTAGTTTCTCCGAGTGAGATATGTCCATTTCTTGTGATATGCCTCAAAAATAAATGGAGAGAAAAAAAAGTAACAGATGGCTTGAATGAAATTTGAACAGTGATAAGTAATGGCTCTCCGAACAGCTGGGTAGTGTACTCTTTGCTCAAAAACATGTTTGATCTGAAACATGAAAACAATCTCATGGTTTCCATGAAAGTAAAATGAAGCCAAATGGAGGGGGAACCACAGACCTCCTCCTGAGTCAGGTTCTACCTCTGCGGGATCAGGGTGTTTGCGTGACTCAGAGGGACTACACAGAGGTTTAGATTTTTCACATTTAAAAGCAGTGGCCAAGGCTGGGGAGATGGTCGGTGGTAACACGCTTGCTGCATGAGCGGAAGGACCGGAGTTCAGATCCACAGCACCCACGTTAAAAAGTTGGGCGTGGCCGTGCACAGATTCAACCCCAGCACCGGGAGGCAGAGACAAGGGGACCCCAGTGGCCCACTAGCCAGCCACTTGAGATAAACTGTAGGTTCAGTGAGAGACCCTGCCCCCTGCCTCAATAACAATAGTAATAATAATAATAATAATGTGGAGAGACAAAGACACCCAAGATTAACCTCTGGCTTCCACAAGTGCACATACAAGTATGTATGGGCACATTAAACACATTAGAACGCAATGAACATGTAGCTACGCCATGTATTCATCAATACCTGTAGGATGATAATTTTATTGGCCCGATGTTTAGGAAAAAAACAAAAAACAAAAAACAAAAAACTAAATGAAGAGCCAATGGGTAAAGGCACTTCTGCCAAACCTGACACCCTGGGTTCAATCCCCAGGACCGACATGGAGGGAAAGAACCAACCCCCACAGTTGTCTTCTGACCTTCACATGTTAGCCATGGCACGCACACCCACCCCTTCCCCTGGCACAAGAGAGCATGCACACCAAATAAACAAATGCAATCAAAACACAAACAAGCAAAAATAACTAAGTGAAATATGCCTTGGCCCTCAGTTCTCTGACCTCCCGATCTCTCAGATCTGTGACTCACAGAGGCTGAAGCCAAAGCTAGCAGTGTGGTGTGTTTGATTGCTGGTAGTCCCACAGGACTAACAGGGCTTCTCTGTAGAAGTGCATCACTCAATCCCACTAACCAATGACAATAACACGCAGAAAGACGTCAGTAACAGGCAGCTTTGCTGGAACTTGTTAATGTTTATGGGTATAAAGGTCAGTCTCGGGAAACCAATCACTAGAGCAGAGCCAGCCTACCCAGCTGTATGGCAACCCACAGATCAGCACAAAAACGTGCAGACAGGAGGCATCCCAGAGGCTCCCAAGCTGCAAAGACACCACCCTCCATCTATGAAAAGGAAAAGCGAGGCCCGGAGCTCCCTGGCTGGTGCGTTTGGATAGAACTGACGTAGGCACGCTGACAAATATGGACAAGTTCCACCGGCAGTGGCTTCCAAAGGCCATCTGAGTTTCTGAATTACAAATCTGTGATGGGAGATGTCATTCTGTATATGTTTCTCATACTGGTTAATAATAAAGCACTGTTGGCCAATAGGAAAGGAAGATAGGAGGGACTAGGAGACAAGGAGGAAATAGGAAGTAGGAAGGAGGAGTCAAGATGGAGAGTCTGAAGAAAGCAGTATGCCGCCGGCTCCCCGGTAAGAGAAATACATAGATCAGCAGAAATGGGTTAATAATTAAGGCAGAGCTAGCCGATAAGAAACAAGTAACCGGGCCAACAGAATTGTACCAAATACAGAGTCTCTGTGTATTATTTGGGGCTGGCGCGGCAGCAGGACAAGACCGGGCGGTGGCAGGCAGAAAAACAGTACTCCTTACAGGTGGTGCCCAACGTGGGGCATGGGAGTGATCAGGAAAAGTTCCATGTCACATGCACACACGTGGTCTTGCAGGTCTTGAAGTAAGTAAAATAAAAAGAAGACAGAAATTAGGAAAAAGGATGGAAACCCTCTGGGCCACGTGAAAATAGAGACCTGGCTTGAAGGGGCATACCCACGCCATTAGACACGATGTTGGAAACACGGCTGCTGGCAGGCACACACTCAGGCTTGGTCGTGGTGATGTTCCTAGGGTCAGCCGGCTCAGATAACCCCTGCCTTGCATGCACCTGATATTCAACCCCCATTCTGAGCAGGGATGGAGAGTCTTCAAAGACCTGGTGACATGCCTGACTGCTCCACTACAAAACAGGAAAGGAGGCCCTTTGAGCTCTGTGAGGGGACAAACCACACTCCTGGACCTGAGCCTCTTCCTCACACCTAGGACAATAGGGGCTTCTGCTGGCTAGTCTTAAGTCAACTTGACACACAAGTGGCATTGTCTGAAAGAAGGGAACCTCAGATGAGAAAATGCCTCCATAAAATACAGCTGTAGGACATTTTCTTAACTAGTGACTGATGGAGGAGGGCCCCACCCATTGTGGATGGGATCTCCCCTGGGCTGGTGGTCCTGGGTTCTAAAACAAAGCAGACTGAGCAAGCCAGTAAGCAGCATCCCTCCATGACCCGTGCATCAGCTCCTGCCTCCAGGTTCCTGTCCTGTTTGAGCTCCTGTCCTGACTTATTTCCATGGTGAACAGCAATATGGAAATATAAGAAAAATAAACCTTTCCCTTCCCAACTTGATTTTTGGCCATGGTGTTTCATTTCAACAATAGAAACCCTAACTAAGGCAGTGCCTTTCTGCACCAGCCAGCCCAAAGCAGTAAGAAACGCAGTTACAAACACCTCCAACACTGTCCCTTTTTAAGTAACAAAGGAAATAGGCTTGGGCCAAGAGTAAGCCGTACCCATGGGATCTTTTGTACAACAGGCAGGTGAACAGGTATAGTTAGAAAGACAGGAACCACAACCCACATTTCCTGTCCCCTAGAGAAGGCTGAGGTTTGGGAAGAGCCTGGCGCAGGCACACAGATCCTAGAGACTATGCACCCTGCTACCTGTGGCAGATAATGCCCATGCCATCAAGCCTGGGCACCTCTGTGTCCCTGTGACCAAGACAAAAACCCTCAGGACTGCATTGCTCTTGAGGACTCTGATAACCTAGCCTCCCTCTGCTCCAGGCATTAAACAGATACAAAACTGCATTTCTTACTGAGAACTCGGTCAACCTAGATAGTCTTCAGGGCAGAAACCAGCTGCCCTGGGTCTGGCTCTTTCTGGATGAGAGGCAGGCAGATGACGGCACCCTTCAGGGCCTTAGTGGTGACACTAGAATTCAGTTAAAAAAAAAAAAAAAAAAAAAAAAAAAAAAAAGACTAATGATGGGGAATGTCCTTCTGTATATATGTTTCTCTTATTGGTTAATGAATAAAACATGGTTTGGCCAATGAGGCAGGAAGATAGATGGGACCAGGTGACAAGGAGAATTCTGGGAAACATAGACAGAGGGAACACACCACGGAGTCTCCATCTGCCGAAGGAGTAACATACTGGAGCACTACCAGGTAAGCTACAGCCTTGTGGAAATACATAGATTGTTAGAAATGGGTTAACAATTAAGACAGAGCTAGCTGTTGAGAAGCCCTAGCCATCGGCCAACCGTTTCATAATTAATATAAGTCTCTGTGTGTTTATTTGGGGTTAAAGTGGCGGAGGCACCTGGGTGGGACAAAGAACCTCCATAACAAAGTAACACAGTCTGGGTTCTGCTCTGCTCATTGGCTTATATGAATTATTTTGCTAATTTCCACCTCTCCTCTCTGAGGTCATGTCTACGAAAGCCATCTCAGTCTCACTTCAGAGATAACGAAGAAGGAGCAGGAAGGTGCTGAGGAGCTTGTACGAAGTCTCGGGGTACAGAAGGAAGCCAACAGATCATAGCGTCTTTGACCATGATCAGCAAGCATGCCCCACCTAACATGGGCAGAGAATACACCTACCCCGGTGTGCTTTAGGCAGCTGGCACGCCCCAGCATGGACACAGAGAGGCCAAGACAGAGGTGCTGTCCATGCTCTCTTTACTGACACCTGCCCAAAAGGAAGAATAACAACAAAAACAGGCAAGACTGCTCTGGGCTGTAAGGGGATGCAGCTGGGGAGCTAAGTGAGGCCTCTTTTTCAGAACTGCCTGCTCTCAGATTTTTGCTCCTAAAGGCTGTAATTATAACACATCAGCTGGCGACGGTCACTTCGTGCAAAAAATAGACAATGTCCATTACTGCTGAAGAAGAGTAATTGAAGAGCTGGCTACCCTGCTTCCTTTCTTAATGCGCTTCTGTCTATCATTAAACAAATGGTGCATGTAAAAAAGAAAAAAAAATGCAGCTGACGCCAGCTGTTGAGGAATAGTCTAGAGGCCAAGATGCCCATAGATGAAGGTCACCAAGCAAAGTGGCTATGGCCACATGGACCAGCTCCTAAGTGGCAGCCAGATGGGGAATGTCTTTCTGTCTATATGTTCCTCTAATTGGTTGATGAATAAGACACTGTTTGGCCAATAGGAAGGCAGAAAGGATAGGGTGGGACTATGAAAGAAAGGAGTAGGGGAGAGATGGAGACCGCCGAGAGGCGCCATGTAGAGACTGGGAAGATAGGATGCCCCAGGTGTTCTCTGGTAAGATAATGTAGAAATACATAGATTAGTCGTTATTGGTTAATAATTAAGAGAGAGCTACCCAGTAAGAAGCAATAGCCATTGGCCAACAGTTTTATAAATTAACATAGTGTGCATGTGTTTATTTGGAGCCAAAAGGCAGCAGCGGGACCTGGCGGGACAAAATTTTCATCAATACAGCACCATTAAGACCTGTGAAGTACAAGCTTTGGCCAGCTGCCATGATGGTGAATTTTCTGTGCCAACCAAGCCAGGCTCTCAAGGCCAGGTATTTAACCAAACTCTGGGCCAGAATCTGCTATGATGTCAACGGTTCCACTGGGGACTTGAAGTGCCAAGCCTCTGTGTATGCCCAGTTTGTTCGGCAAGACCTCAAAATGCCACAGGCAGGACCCCAACATAATACCATGCGCAAAGTTGTGCCTGACCTGCTTTTAGAAAAGAGGCTTTTCATTCCAGCTGTGTCAACAGCTGTCACACCAAGGCCACACACAGACTCTGCCTGGCTTCCAGATACCAGTGGTTCCCAAGTGTTAAAAAACAAGACTGCTGTGGAATCCAGAAAACCAACCCAAGAACCTTTAGTCTGAGCCGGTGAGAACCAGAGGGGTGGATCTGCAGAGCCCTCCCTTCATACTGTAATCCCCCAGGAGTGACTCTGAGTGTGGGAGAGAAAGTGGGCGCTCTCGGTGGCCAGAAAGACACCGTGACTGAGACTCTCAGGAAGCCGCTCTGGAAGCCACTTGAGTTGTCCCTGTAGAGAATCTCTGTGCGCCCAGAAAACTGAAAGGAGAAGACAGCAATGTTTTGCAGTCCCACCCATCGGCCTTAGGGAAATGCCCTGAGCTTGTGGTGTCTCCTCATGTAGTTAAGGTCAGGGCTACAGCCCGCCTTGCTTTTGCACTTAGCATTCCACCAGAATTCTCTGGAGTCCTCAGAAAACTCTTTATAGTTGCCATGGTAAAGGCTGCGCAGTTCCCGTCACATAGCCACCCTCTGTTCTGTGTCGTTGAGCCACTTACAGGTAGCCCGTTGTGGGAAAGGGACAGAGTGGTACTGAGGAGGGACAACATCAAGGGGAAAGGGAGGATTTTACAGAGTAAGTTCGGCCCACATATTCATAAGTACTCGGTCATAAGAACTGAGGAATGCAAATTTTCCTGCATGTCCCTCGCTCCTGACTGCCAATGGCACCACCTGGTGCCAGGATAGAGTTACTGCAGGAAGAGCAGCCCAGGCTCTCAATGGATGAGATGAATGCCTCTGTTCACCCCAAGGCCATTAGACAAGGTCACCCTGTAGTGGTTGGACTAACCCATCCCGTGGTCACCTGGCTTGAACACTAGATTAGGTTATTCTAAGGACACCAGGCTAGGTTATGGCCATCAGGGTAGGCCACCCAGCCGTCACTGGGCTAGTTTACCCAACAGTAACCAGCCTAGGTGACCTATTATAGCTGGGATAATTGGCAACAAAGCCAACTTCAGCCAACGCCTCTGGCCCTGCATGCTGACTACTTTGATTGCTGAATCGTTACATTCCTGTATACTTTGTTCTAACCAGAATACTCTAGATGTGTAACCCATGCCACACAGGGCTGGGGAGGGGGCGGGGGTTCTGTCCCTGCGCCCTCCAATCACTTCCCAGCTAAGGAGCTTTGTGGACTCTGGGAACATTGCAGTTCTATACAAGAAGCCTCTCATCCTCACAGACCTCTCAGTGTCTCAGGGAAGATGTTTCAGCTGATGTGAGGGAACTCAGAGTCTCCCTGCTGGGGTTCATTCAGCCTCACACAGAAATTCAAGGACAATTTTATTAGTTTAACAGGGAAAACCCTGCTTGGTGTGGTAGTCACGCTTTAATCCCAGCACTCAAGTGGCAGAGGCAGGCTGATCATTGGGACATAGTGAGTTTCATGACAGCTAGGGCTACACAGTGTGGGCCTGTCATCGTCTATCATCACCACCACCTTCATCGTCATCACTATCATTATTATTTAGGGTTTCTATTGCTGTGAACAGACACCATGACCATGGCAACTCTTGTAAAGGAAAGCATTTCATTGGGGTGGCTTACTTATAGTTTCAGAGGTCTAGTCCATTATCGTCATGATGAGAAAATGTAGTTTGCAGGCAGACATGGTGCTGGAGTAGTCGCTGAGGGTCCTACATCTTGCAGGCAAGAGGAAGTCAACTGAGACACTGGGTAGTATGCATAGGAAACCTCAAAGCCCGCCCCCACAGTGACGCACTTCCTCCAACGAGGCCACACCCACTCCAAGAAAGCCACACCTCCTAATAGTGCCACTGCCTATGAGATTGTGGGGCCAATTACATTCAAACCACCACATTAGTAGTAATTAAACAGAAGAAAGCTAGAAAGGAAAAAAAAAACACCCAAGGCAACAAGCAGTAAATCTCAGCAGCTACAGGGAAGAGGCAGATGAAGGAGAGAAGGGAAAAGGGAAAACAAGCTGTGCTGGTTGACTTGTATAAGACTGGAGATCAGGCGGCACGTGGCAGCTGGAAGCCACGTGGCAGGGAGACGGGAGAGTGCATTAGGGAATTCATGGTTAGAACAGCGATGCAAAGAAGAAAAGGGAAATGTTTCTGGGTTTACTCAGGAAAGCAAGCAGATGAATGAAGCAGAGAGGCTGAGCTGGGTGAAGGGGCAGGAGTTCTGGGAAGGAGAAATACGGTATCTAATCGAGGGACAGTTTTTCCCATCTGTCCTTTGGCGAGGCTTAAAGAGAGTTCACTCTCCTGGGAGTGGTCCCTCGTCCTGACTGATGGGCACATGGCTGAGTGTTGACCTGCCTAGCTGGAAAGCTAGCTCTGCCCACAGGCTTTTGCTTCGTGTTCCTTCATTACTACTCTAATGCGGCTGGAACAAAACACTCTGGGGCAAACCCATACCGGGGAGTATACCCTGGAAAGAACAAGCGGCTGCGGGTTGGCTTAGAGGCTGCACCTCCTTGAAGAGGATGAGGAGGGGCACTTGCCTACACCACCCTGCTTTCATGGTTTTCCTTTGGCAGACACCCCATAATCGACACCTCCCTTTCAGCAGAGGCTTGTCCTAAGGGAAGCCACGCCAGAGATGACGCAGACTCAGAATTCACTTTCTCGTTAGGTTTGCATCTTCTTTGAATTAAATATAACTTAAATTTAAATTATGTAGGGATTGGTTTCCATGATGAGCCATGGATTATGAGCTAACAGAATTTGAAATGTCAAGGTCAGTCCTTTGCCCATTGAAAGATGAATGGGGTAATATAATATGAGACCCAAAGGCCAGTGATATTTTCCCAACCCTCACAACCTGCCTTTGGAGACAGTACAAGGCAGGCTTACAAACGGATAGTGGACTTATCTCAAGTAAGATGTGAGGGGAACCCAGCAGGTAAGAAGCACAGCTGAACTGAATAGCAGCAAACACAAGAACTTTGCCTGCCCTGTGCATACAGCTCTGGATAGGTGAGCCTTTGCCTGCCCTGTGCATACAGCTCTGGATAGGTGAGCCTTTGCCTGCCCTGTGCATACAGCACTGGATAGGTGAGCCTTTGCCTGCCCTGTGCATACAGCTCTGGATAGGTGAGCCTTTGCCTGCCCTGTGCATACAGCTCTGGATAGGTGAGCCTTTGCCTGCCCTGTGCATATAGCTCTGGATAGGTGAGCCTTTGCCTGCCCTGTGCATACAGCTCTGGAAATGGCTAGCACAGGTAAGGTCTGTTCTGCACATGGACCTGGTTGAGAGGAGACCAGCCTGCACCTCACACAATGGACTTGGTGGCAGCAGAAACTGGTGAAGCTCAACAGAAGCTCTTGCTGCCTGGGGTGGAGTCACATTAGGGGCTAAAATCACCAACAAAATATGTGGCACCTGTAATCAAGTAGCATGCTATGATATGTATGTCTGCGAATGCCACAGACCACAAGCGTCATGCAGGCCGTTGCTGAATTTCACTTGGCCGATGCTAGCCTCATAGTTAACAGGCTGTGTAAATTCCCCCGAGTGGAAAGAAGCAAGTTAACAAACAGCACAGAGCCCAAGACCTCTCACAAACCATATCCCAGCAGAGCAGACCAGATGCCAGCAGCCACCCAGCTCAGCCAAGACAGCCTGATGCTGCCATGCTGCTGGGTGCCTGGTTAGTCCCACACTCCTCTGCAGCCAGTAAGTCCTACCCAGGTGAGCGGCCAGCACCCAGTCAAGCCATGAGCAGAAAACCTCCCACATCGCCAGCGTCTGAACTCAAGATGGTCTTTTCCTGAGCGACACAAAGCACAGGGACAATGTGTACAAGGGGTGGACCGTGGAGAAGTGGGGAGGGTGGGGTCACACCACGGGGATTCTCACCTGTCCTAAAGGACCTGGCCAAGCTGTGCACCGGCTGCAGCGGGATCACACTGGGACCTCAGAGGGATCTTGTGCAGCCATGTCAGAATGGCCACTTCCCTCCGAGCGGGTAGGCGTCAAACGCAGAGAGCCGTAGACCTGTTCAGGGTCGCTCTGTCCAGAGTCACTCCCTGTGGGAAGTTCCTAGGGCTGTAGCCAGTGACTAGGGACCAGTCTCGGGGAAATCACTGGAGAATTGTTTCTCGGATAGCAGTGAGAGGGGAAGAAGAGAAAGCGTCATACCTGGAATGTGCATGCTTCGTAACGGGTCGTAATGACCGCAAATTACTTTTTAATTAGAAGTTTGGGAGAGCGTGGACCCTCCCCCAAAAATAGGGGGAGGGGTTATTTCTTGTCTTGCTTTCCCGAGGCTGTCCTGCAGAGGGAGCCCCCGCCCCAGCTCTGACTAAGTCCAGAGAGGAAGAAATCTGCTCTCCACCTGCTGCAGGAACCACCTCCTCTGGCCAACTAGAGAGAATCTACCTGTTAAGAGAGGAAGGGTAAAGCGCATTACAAGACTAAGACAGTGCACAACCGCCCTGAACGTCTCCGTTTGCAAGGACTGATCTTATGCAAGGTGGCCCCCAACCCCACGTCAGCTAGCAAAGCCGCAAAGATGCCCAGAATCAAATGGCCTGGTGTCGGGAAGGTATCTCTCTGTGTACTATTTTACAGTGACAAGGCCCTACGAAGGCTAAAATGCCAGGGGTCAGGAATGCACAAAGGGCAAGAAACTCAACAAATAAATTTCAAATGCCAACATGAAGGTTAAGCCTCAGCCCATCCTTCCTCAGAGACCACACCAACCTCCTGGCCCCTGCAAGAATCCCTGGAATTCTTGCATACCTGCAGCTAGAACTGTTTCACCTGCCCTGATTGGGTACACAACAGAGCAGAACCCTACAGACAAAAAGAACATAGGCAGGCCTGGGCCTTCCCAAGACCAAGGAGCCATGTCCTCCCTCCTCCAGGAAACAGCAGCCCAGTGTGTCCTGCTCTGGATGAACGGTGTCAGACCGAGCTGGTCTGAATGGACAGCAGAGGGGTAGGCCGGGAAAGGTCTCTCTAGAAACAATCTGGTCTCCATTTAGCTAAGCAAACTCACCTGGAGCTGGTTCCAGCTAGTGTTCTACCTGTCATTTGCACGATGACAAACTCATTTTTAAAAAAAAAAACAGTTTATTTTTAGGAGATGGTGGGAGTATACACAGAGAGAGGAGGGGGCAACGGAATCACATCTTCTACCTCAGCACTGGGGTTGGCACACAGGACCATAGCCCCTTCATCACGAGGACACTCAACCCTGCAGATGAAGGGACAGCGATTCACCCCTGGGATTCAGCTCCATCCCAGATCTACTGGGAGGGCTTAGGATTTTCCACACCAGAGGAAGCACACACAGCTTTGTGCTAGGCTCAGCTGCTTGCCATAAACCACTCCCAAACGGAGGAAAACGGACTGAATTGTCAGACCTGCTGAAGAAAACGGTGACAGTCAATCCATCTGTCACACCTACCCTCTCACCCTAAACTGGAGGGGCGAATCCTGACCTACAACCTCATCTGGACACAAGGGAAACAGAACGCCTTTGACAGAGCTTGCAACACGTCCAGCATCAGCACCAGCCCTGAGGCCTCTTTGATAACTCCATTTCCTGGGTCTCAAATACACCCCGTTAGAAAGAATAATTTGGTAGGACAAGTCCCACACCCTGAGTGGGCCTAGCTGGGTGGGGCTTAACTAACTGTAAGAAAAGCTTTATTCAGACCTGGTTGTCTCCAGGCCATGCATATCAGACCACCAGATAAACAGGCGCCTCTACCGGTGCTCTGGTTGTGGGCCCGGCTTCATTTTAGTTGCAACTCCTATGTGAGATGTGAGTTAGAAGCTAAGTGCGGCCATACAGAGCCAAGAGATGTTCATGGTGCACACACATCACACAGGGGACACTGGGTCTTGTATTTGTGCTCAGGATCACTCACACTGGCTTCCTCCTCTACTCTTGGCTTCGTCATTGTTGCTGAAACTTGGACATCGTGTATCCCCCCGAGTATGTGGAGCTCTTGGTACCACGCCCTCATCAGCAGCTGGAACAGGTTTCACATGAGTGAAACCTAGGTTCACTCATGTAGTGGGCTCAGGACCTCACACAGCTGCAGTTTTCATTACTGGTGTTAGAATTAGGCCGTGTGTCATTTTGGCTAACCCTCAGTCATTTGAATTTCCTCCATTGATATTCCCATCCAAATGTATCATGAAAGATTTCTCGGGCCTTTGCTCAGGGGTTTGGTGGGTTCTGTGTTTTAAACATAACTTCTTGGTTATACCCATAAGAAGCTTCTCCCATCCTGGAGCCTGGCCTCTGGGTTCGTTCTGTGCTATCTTTCTTGCATTCTTGATTTTAGTGTAACCAAACTTTTCCACCATATCCTGTGCGTGTAGAGATCTCTAGATGTTGTTTCAAAATCATCCTCTACTCTGAAGACAGAAAAACCCTATATTCTCATCTAAATTTTTTGTTTTCAATTTTTTTATTCCTTTCCTGAAACTGACCTGATTTTGTTTATATATCTTTTAATTTAAATTTTTACTTTCTTTTTTTACAATTTCATACATGAGTATTGTATTTAATCATTGCACCCCTTCTTCTTACCCCTCAGACTCCTCCCATGCTTCCCTACCTGCCTCTCAAACTTGTGATCTCCTCTTTAATTATTGCTGTGACTCGCTGGGGATGTAGCTCAGTGGAACAGTGCTTATCGAGCCATTATTCCCTCTCTCTCTCTCTCTCTCTCCCCCCTCTCTCTACACACACACACACATTCTCTCTCACACACACACTCCCTCTCTGACAACACACACACTCTCACACACACACAAACACACATTCTGTCTCACACACACACATACACACTCTTTCTAACACACACACACATTCTCTCACACACACACTCTCTGTCTCTCTGACACACACAAACGCACACGCACACACTCTCTCCCTCTCTGACATACACACTCTCTCTCTCACACACACACACACTCTCTCTCTCTCTCTCTCACACACACACACACACACACACACACACACACACACAACCTACTGAGTCCACTCAGTGTCGCTCACATGTGTTCAGAGCTAACCATTTGGGATGGAATAACTCACCACCAGGTCCCTCATTGGCAGAGACTGATTTTCTATCTCTCAGTAGCCACTGATAGCCCCTGATGCTTCATTAAGGGTGAGGCCTTGTGAGATTGCTCCTACCCATGCTGGCCCGACAACATGGCGTTACCATTTTGCACATCTTGCTTAGTCAACTATAACTGTTGAAAATCCATGAGGGTTGCTTTCCTGTTACATCTATAAGTTGCTGTCTACAGCAGACTTCCTGGTGGTCTGCCTCCTAAAATCTTTCCACTCTTCCTTCCAAAATGTTCCCTGAAGATGGAGGTTTCTGTCCCACTGGGTCCCATGGCCGCTTTGCCCCAAATAAACACAGAAAGACTTATATTAAGTACAAACTGTTTGGCCGATGGCCCAGGCTTTTTATTGGTTAGCGCTGTCTTAATTACTAACCCATTTCTATTAACCTATGTATTGCCATGAGGCTGTTGGCTTACCCATAATCCTCCGGCAGTTCCCTGAGCCTCTGGTGCAGGAGTTGCGTTGCTGATGTATCACTTGAATATAAGTAGCCCACACTGACTTGTTCCCTACATTTTGACCACTTACACATTCCTGTAATGCTCTCCATCTACTGCAAAAAGAAACTTCTTTAATGAGGCATGAAAAGTACACTTATCAGGCAAGGCCGGTGAGTGAGCTGCACATCCAAGTTGGGTCTGGAGATGTCTCCTCTAAAATTCAAAAGGAACTAATCTCTCAGAAAAAAAAAAAAAAAGAGTCAAGTCCCATTTTATTTTTCTGGTGTACCTCCCTCAGGACAAGCCACACTCAGAGGTTTAGGAAACTCCTGGTTTTAGATTTCATTATTCAGCATATGTTTTGGCATGATCACCACATGATTTCCAAGGAAGGAGCTGTTGAATTTACTATTATGTGATGGAATCTTGCTTGTATACATAAAACCTGTCTTGGGGGTCAGAGAATGGAGCTTGCCATAAGCTAACCATAGAGGTTTGGAGGTTCTGACCAGTTCAGTGGGAAAGAAGATCCAGAGACAGGCATTGGGGTCCAAGCTGCAAACTGAAGATCAGAGAAGCAAAGCAGCCAAGCCAGTAGCTCTCGCCTCTACCCAACTGAAACGGCACACCTGTCTCCACGAATCCTCAGAGGAAAAAGTTCTCAGTTTCTGCCCCCTCTCCTTACATTCCTTTCTCAGGCCAGCCATATCACGCCTGTCCCCACCTCCCTAGTGCTGGGATCAAAGGCATGCGATCCCAAGTACTGGAATCAGGGGTGTGAGCTGTTACTCTTCCCTCTCATGTAGGCCAGGGTGGCCTTGAACTCGGAGAGATCCGTCTGCCTGACCCCTAAATCCTGGGGTTAAAGGTGTGTGCCACCACAACCTGACCGCCATATCTTGTGGCTGGCTTTGCTTTCTGAACCCTCAGGTAAGCTTTAATGAATCAGATGTGATATATCACCACAATTGGCATCCATAACTTCCTTCTTCCCAGCTTCAGGCTCCTTGTGGCCAGCCACCTCAAGACTCCTCTGCTGTCACACCTTCCCCATGCTGAACTAACCCTCTAACTGCGAAGCAAATGCCCCTCCTCCCTTGTGTTTGCCAAATATTATCCTGCAGCAATTAGAAAGGTTAACTAATATATTGTCTTATGTCTCGCTTTAAAAAAAAAACCAAAGCTAGTCCCCCCCTTGAAATTATTAAAAATTTCCCCCAAGTTTTCTTGTAGTACTTGTAAAATTCCATTATATTTTTATGTCTTTGAGCCATCTGGACTTTATTTTGGGGGAAGGAGCTTGGGAGAGATCCAGATATATATTTTCCAAATGTCTGGCCAGTTGTCCCCAAATCGCTACTGAATAATATATCTTTCCCCCACTGATTTAAAATGCCATCGTTATCATGCACCAAATCCCCATATGCATTTGGGTCTATTTCTGGGATTTCTATTCTCTCCTTCATCTGTCTGTCTCCTCCTCTTGTTTGAATGTACCACAGCAAGGCGCCACGCGTCACGGAAGCCTGCCCCCTGCACACAATCCACTCCTTGACTTTTCTCTTCGGTCTCTTTTGTGTGTGACCTTCAGCATGGACTCAAGTCCACTTGATCTTGAGAGGGATTTTGTTCACGCTGAATTGTGGCCATCAGTGACATGCATGTACTCATTCAGAGAAAGCAGATCTCTCATCTCATCAGTAAGTCAGGCATTCCTGCAGATCTATCAGCAAGTCAGGCAAACCTATCTGGGACGCCAACCTTCGCATCATTCTGGGGTTGTTGCCTTTGCATGCACAGTGATGGCGGAGGAGGTTTGGGCGGCTCATAAGCACATTCTGGTCTGTCCTCACGGGGACAAGGATTTTCTACCTATAAAATACCTTTTAGTATATGTTCAAAGCACCTGGCATCAAGTCCTCTCAAGTCTCTTTCTTAAAAACAAAACTATGTTGGTGTGTGTGTGTGTTTACACGTGAGGTATACATGTACTTGTGGCACATATGTATTCAGAGGACAACTTTTGACAGCTGACTCGCTGCTCTGTCATGTAGAAGGACCCAGACATTTAACCCAGGTCATCAAGTATCTTTACATGTTGAGCCTTCTTGGTGGCCTTTAATTTTATTTATGTCCCTTGAAAGTCATAATTTCCCCTTATTTACTAGGGGGGGTCCCTATGGGTATAGATCTAGCTTGACAGTTTTTCTTTCTTTTAGCACCTTGAAGAGAGGAGCCATCATCTTCTGGTTATTGTCATCTCTCTAGCAGTCACCTGTCAACTGCTTAAGAAACCACCACAAAACTCAGTGGATGAATAATAATCAGAGGAATCCTTCACTGGAGTCAGTGGACATGGGCTGGGCTCAGCTGTGAGCATGCCTCACGAGTGTCGCAGAGATGCCTGATGGGAATGTCCTTCTGTGTGCTGAAAATATATGTCTCTCTTATTGGTTGGTGAATAAATGCTTTGTGGCCAGTAGCCAGGCAGAAAATATGGGCAGGGCTACCAGACTAGGAGAACTCTGGGAAGAAGAACTCAAGACAGTGAGTCTCCAGAAGACTCCGTGTAACTACTAAGGAAGCCAGAGGTTCTGGGCATTCTCTGGTAAGAGAAGGCCATGTGGAAGCACATAGATTAATATTTGTGGGTTAATAATTAAGAGAGAGCTAGGTAGTAATAAGCCTAAGCCATTGGCCAGACAGTTTATAATTTATGTAAGCCTCTGTGTGTTTATTTGGGACTGAACTGCTTCAGGACCAGGTGGGACAGAAGCTCCATCTTCAGTTACCTCTTAAGTGTGTAAACGCCACCTTGTGGTCGGGACACAGTAATACGCTCAGCTTCCTGGGGCACCCACACTTCCTTGTTGCCAGACTACCTAAATCTTCCTTAGCTTCAAAGGAGCCTGGGTTTGGCAGACACTCACCAAACCTTCATCACAGCCTCATCCTGCCAGGAGACGAGACGTCCTGCTGGCCCTGAGCAGACAGCAGAGGCAGCATCAGCCGTGATAAAGGATGAAATGAGGAAGGGGGGGGGGGCTGATGGTGTGCCTTCTGCGCTTTCTTTGATCCTCTGCTTCTTTATCTCTTCCCCAATAATTCCCCTTTAGTGTTTCTCCAACTGTTTTGGAATTCCTAGCATTTTCTGAATTTTCGTTTGACAACTTGAATGCAATGGGGACAGCCGTTAGGCTTCACCGAGTCAAACGCCCACCACCACCACCACCACCCCCCAACACACCTACTGGCTTGCTCTCCTTTCCTTCTGCACTCATATGGGTCGGACCTTCCTTCCACCCCCTCTTCATCATCTGCTGTTTCCACCCGCCCCCGCCTCCCTTCCCCCGCTCTCCCTCAGTTTACCCTGCTGTCCTCAGAGCCGGCCGGTCGCGCAGTCCTCATTTTGCGGATAGAATATGTTCACTATTAGAACACCCCCGCAGTCCTTCCTGTCAGGGGCCCTTCTCTGAAATTCCCCACTTCTTAGCTACTTCTGAGATGCATTGGTTGGCATTATTGTCATACCCCATCGCAGTCCCCCCGACCCTGTCACCTGGCTTGAACAGTGATGGTTGACAGTTTGCATGAAAGAAGGAAGAGGCTTTGGCTCACAACTCATCCCTGGAGGTCTTCCTCTCAGCTCTGGCACCCAAGGCACAGGAGCACCAAGTGCACAGCCATGACTAAGCTCTCCAAGACGGTCCTCACTCCCTCCATCATCTCACTGAGGGCATACTCTGCTAAGGTGCCAATGAGGAGCTCAGGGCACCCGCAGCGTCCCCCGGCCTTAGACAATAATCTGTACTGATGGGGATGTCTTCTGTACATATGTTTCTCTTATTGGCTGATGCATAAGATACTGTTGGCCAATATGGAAGCAAGATAGAGGATGAGGAGAATTCTGGGAATTGTAGTCAGAGCCAGATGCCATGTGAGACCTCAAAGGGGTAAGGGGTGTGGACCCTTCTCTAGTAAAGTAAGACCACGTGGAAATACACAGATTGATAGAAATGGGTTAATAATAATTAAATCAGAGCTAGCCAATAAGAAGCCCTAGTCATCGGCCAACAACTTCAGAATTAATATAATTCTGTGTGTTCGTTTGGGGCTGACTATATCCCTGCTGCTTGGTTATGTGTGGCTTTCCACTGGGGCCCTTACTCAAGCACTGCTGAGCACCATGGGAGGAAATAGCTCAGCAGCCTCCCAATCTCCATCGTCTCAGGCCCAGCGCTGGGTTCTGCTCCAGCTCTGGTTACTGGAAGCTTGGACCACATTTCCTAAGAGAGCCAACCTACTTGGTGGCCACGGAGGACTGACTGTGTGCAACGGCAGAGCTCCACACTCAGTGCACACACACTGCTCAGTGCAGCAGAGAGGCTAAGCCCACCAGACACCTCTGAGATTCTGGGCCCATTTCAGAGACAAACAGGAGCCCAACCCATCCTAGAAGAGATCCAACAGGGACCCAGGAAAACATGGGACTAAGGCCCAGGACACAGGGCAAAGTCATGAGGCAGGAGCTGGAGAGAAATTCAACAGTTAAGAGCACTGGCTGCTCTTCCAAAGGACCTGCCTTGTATCGCCAGCAACAGAAGATAACATGCCATCTCCTGGCCTTCGTGGGCACTGTATGCATGGGGTGGACATAAACACTCATGCACATAAAATAAAATCTCTATCTTTAGAAAGACCTCTGAGGAAGGAGCCAGGAGCCTGCCACATTCACAGGAGGAAGACAAAAGCACGCCACTGCCACCTCAGAGCCAGAAACTGCTCTCTCTCACTCTCTCTCTCTCTCCCTCTCTCCCTCCCTCCTCCTCAGCCCACCTAGAAGGGTAGGTGGCATTTTCAGTCTGAGCTGGACTGCCCACCCCACGCTGCCTCTTTGGGAAACACACTCAAATCCCAGCACCAGCTGAAATACCTGGAAACTGTCAGCATTTCAACAAAAGTCTCCTCAAACACTGGTCATGACTTTTTACATCTGATAGCTTAATACCGTCCACCTCAATCTTTATTGTTTCCCACTCACAGCAAATATAAAACCTGTCACACTAGAAAGAAAAGGTTCATGAGTATGACAGCGTTAATTGCCAGCTTGACAGAATCCAGAGTCCCTGGGATATGGGGCTCTGGGAACGCTGGCAGGAGATGCCCAGATTTCATCAGCTGAGGTGAGAGTAGTAACTCTCTGTGGGTACCACCCTTCCCTGGCCGGGATGCTGGATCATACAAAATTGAAAAGGGGAGCTAAGCAAGAGCGAGCAAGCGTTGCTCTCTTCGTCCTGGTTTTGGATGTGTGCCCGGCCACCCACCCTCCATCAAGCCCCTCAGCTTGACTCCTCCACCATGATGGATCGTACCTTGAACTGTGACTAGAAACAAATCCTCTCTCCCTCACTCAAATGGCTCTTGCCAGGGTATTTCATCACAGAACGGAATGAATAAATGAATACATCCCCCCCAAGAGGCAGTTATGATTTCGATGTGAATTTCAGGAAACAAAATCATTTAACCTATTTTTAATTTTTTGGAAGAGCATGGGATTCATGGGAAAATAATTCCATAATTTAAAGGGGGGATTGTGACAAATGTGTGTTTATAAATGCACAAAGCACTTCCACGTGTAGGAAAACGCTATGAAAATACCCTAAGTGGTGAATGTGGTGGATGGTGAGGCGCCCTTCTGTCTCTCCTCAATTCCTGATTTCCCCTAACAGAAACCATCGCTTTTTAAGTGGGGAAAGTCAACGAAACCTCTGTGAAATTCTATGTTCTGCACCCTGCCCGTCAGCGTCGCTGTTTGGTCCCTGAACCGTCAGAGCTGCAGCGAGCGTGACAGCCACCGCAATCACACATGAGCTGCCAACACTCTGAGCAGACACCTGCCAGCAGGTGCTAAAACAGAAGAGCTCCACGTGTGGCGGAAGGCACCTGTTCGGAACCGCTAAGAACAAAGGAGAAAACCAAAGTGTACTTTTATTAAGAAAAAAACAAAACAAAAAACAAAACAAAACAAAAAAAGTGTCGTTAAAGGGATTGGTAAAATCCTGAGAACAGGATAGTAGCAAAACAAATGACTTTTTCCTTATGAGTCAGAGTTTTGTGTATCCTAGGCTGGCCGTATAGTCAGAGGTGGCCTCAAGGTCTGATCTGCCTACTTTTACCCCATAATTTCTGGATATATATGTGTGTGTTTGTATATGTGTGTGTGTGTGTACCATTTAGTTTGATTTTTTTTAGTAATTACTAATGTATTTACCACATTTACCCACTTGAGGTATATCTATGTGGCTTTCCATCTAATTTATTGGACGCCCATTACAAACATCCAGCTGCTTCCTCATACCATTCATGTTGTCAAGAAAATGTGCAGAAATGAACTCAAACTGTCACAAAGGGAATTGTCTCATGACACCTTATATCCAGGAGCTCTGTATTTACCGGCCTCTGCATCAAGGCGAATAACCAAGAATGGTTCCTCTTATGACTGACAGGCAACATTAAGAAGTTTTTTTTTTCTGGGGGGCTTTTATCTGGACACGTGTTGGGCTACCACCTCGGTCTAAGACCAGTCCCAGAGAAGCAGGAAAAGGGAGACCATGGAGACCTTAGGACAGCAGGACTCAAGAGCATCCCACTGAGAAGCCAGCTTCTTGTGGGGTGGGGTCCTCTTCCAGCTGCCTATGCCAAGTGAATTCATACTCCATTGCAGGAATGAGAAGCTCGGTCGGTCTTGTCTTCAGCCTCCCGTCTGTCTGGGAACACTAGACTAGGCGCTTGTTCTGCACCAATCCCCTGTACCTCATCCTTGCTGTGCTTCAGATTGCTACCGCCCAAGGTCCCTCCCCACCTGACAGAGGTCCACCCAGCTGTGCTTGCAGGAGGAGAGTCCAGGCGAGTAAGGCAGCTTGACAGACAGAGGGTCTGTGTGAAGCCCAGAGAGGGAAGGGCCAGCCAGAAAGAAAAGGGAGCCAATAGAAAGATCATGGCTTCATGAGCTACCTGGGGATGTAACGCGGATGCCACTGGATTCCTCCCCAGGCAGCTCAACCCAGGAAAACATGCTCACCGATGCACACAGATGCCCAGCATCATCACAGGACAGAAAAAGAGACAGTGGTCCCAAGTATCAGAGCTGTGCTCTGGGGATGCTGAGTGAGCCCATCATTATCTCCTAAACTGCTGTGCTCGGCAAGGGCTTCACACCCGTGTCTGAGCTGTTGTCCACTTACATTTAAATGAGATGAGAGCTAGGCTGTGGTGGCTCACGCCTTTGATCCCAGCACTCAGGAGGCAGAGGCAGGCAGATCTCTGTGAGTTCAAGGCCAGCCTGGTCTACAGAGCCAGTGCCAGGACAGAGTCCAAAGCTACACAGATAAACTCTGCCTCTAAAATCCAAAAAGAAAAGATGAGATGAGATGAGATGAGATGAGGGAATTAATTCCGTGGCTCCTTACGCTCTGCATACCTCCTTACACCAGGGTTTACGGTAATACAGCTTTTCAGTAGATAGCACAACAGACCATCAACTATCCCTTCAGTGGAGGCTGGTGATCACCTCCCTGCAGCCCTCCTTGTTCCCTCCTCCCTTTTCCTTCTTCGACCCCACACCACCGTGGATCTTTCCCCTGAAGCATATCAGTTCTCAGAATCCCTGTCACAGAGAAACGTGTAGGAAACTGGGCTAAGCCCTGAGTTCCAAGGTCCATGGGAATCCATCCCAGAGAATGTAGGACCCCAGTTCACGGTGCTCACCGGGCTGCAGAAGGGAACACTTGTGGGTCCTAGGAATATCAATGGCCAGCCTTATCCCAAAGTTCCGATTCACTGACAAGAAATGTAACCAAAAGTTTGAATCTTTAAAAGATCCCTGATAGTAGGATAGTAGGATGACTTGCTCAAGGTACATAAAGTATACACACACACACACACACACACACACACACACACACACACACACACACACACGAATACAGGGAACAGAAAGCATAGGACATGAACATACAGTCAGCCCCTTCCTGTCCCGGGATGAACAGCCTTCTAGGGTCACAGGAGAGGAGGCCAGCTCTAGGCTGGCCCTGCCTTTTCCATTCCTCCCTACTATCAACATTCCTCACTCACACTGTCTTAGCATCCCTTGTCCACAGCATCAGCATCCTCCATGAGCTAGATATAAATGTCATATATAAAAAAAAACCAGCACAGTCTTGAAGTAAAAGTGTTAAATTATAGGAAGTCTGAACTGCCTCACAGTCTCACCCAGGACAGGTGTATTACAAGTAGTTTCCCACCAGCCTGGTCCCACAGCCGTGCGAACCCCAAATAACACACAAAGACGCTGTATTAGATATAATGCTGTTGGCCTGTTACTGTTTTCTTGTTGGCTAGCTCTGTCTTAAATATTAACCCATTTTTATTAATCTAAGTGTTTCCACATGGTCTTATCTTTCCCGAGAGAGGGCCCAGACCTCTGTTCTCTTGGTCTTACATGTTGACTCTCCTACTACCCCTTCCTGAAAACTACTTATCTCTTAGTCCCGCCTATCTTGCTTTCCTATTGGCCAACAGTGTTTTATTCATTAACAAATAAGAGAAACATATTTACAGAATGACCTCTCTGATCATCTCCTCTTTTCTCTAAATAAAAAGAAGGGTTTTAACTTTAACATAGTAAGATATTTAACAAAACAGTTATCAAAAAGAACCACAGTCAACAATAGTCTATTAACATTTAGCAAGATTTAAAGAAATTATTTTATTATCTATTTTATCTTTGTGAGTTTAAAGTCTTATATGTAACTTTAATCCTACCTAAGGAAATAACTATCTGTCTTCAACTCCATCAAAGATATATATATATATATCAGAGACAACTCGCCTATTCAGTCACCCAAAGTTCTTCTGTAATGTTCCATTTAGGCCATAGTGTATCTGGCAGACTCCTCAGCAAAGTAAGAAATTTCAAAATGTCCCACCTCTATTGACAGTTTGTCAGTCACTTTTCTCTGTGTCCTGCAGACTGTCTGGCAGACTCTTCCATGAAGCAGGAACTCTGTAGCAATGTCCATCTTGTTTTAGCAGTCACTTTTCTGTGGGTCCTGCATGTCCAGTTTATACACCATAAAGTCAAACAGTCCAGACATGAGCAGTATCTTGCCTAAATGGCTAGTCTTGCCATATTGAAAACAAACTCCATAACGCATTTCCTTTGATGTCCATCTTCCTTTCTGACACAGGTAGTGTTGCCAGAAGCAGTTATATCTCACTATTAAGAAAAATCCTAAACCATTTTAAATGCTATATTCTGTAGATCTTTGAAAGGTTTGAAGAATGCCTATCCATCTCAAATACATCTCTGTATATCTAGAAAACCTAACTTACCTAACTATAAGTTTTGACTAGTATAGGTAACTATCTATATTCTGTACTTAATTATATACTTTTAAATGAGCTATATAAACACAATACCTAAACAAGAGGAGAAATATACATATCTCAAAATTGACCTTAAATTTGTATCAATAAATGAAAACCCATTCCAAAACAAAGTATGCATACCTATAACATAATTCCCTTTTTTACCTTTAAAGAGATTGGTTGTGGCCATTATCCATTTATAACCAACCCCAGTTAAATGAAAACAAACATTTATAGACAATATTTGGGAATTGAGGCTGTCTCCTCCTCCTCAGAGGGCCATCATAAATGTAGCTGTCTGTCATTGGAAATCTATGAGAGTGCAGGCGTACAACCAGTTACATAGTTGGCTGAGAGCATCTGGTTCTGTCCTGGCTAGTCCCTGGGGGGACTAGCATGATCCAGTCCTCAAATTTCACTTAGTGAAGTATAATCTGACATTGATAAAAAAGAAACATTTCACCCACCTTCTGTCAGTAAGGCAGGTTGAAACTTCACAAGAACAGAGACTGGCTACTGTATTACTTCTGAGAGTGGATTCCAAAGCAAAAGCCTCAGAAAAAAAAGTGTCCTTTCTGCTCATGGGCCATGTTTCTTATATAAAATCCTTACACGTGGCCCGAGTGCTTTTAAGTACCAGAACCCTGTACAGCCAAGAGACCCCAAGCTGCCTACTACAAATATGGGACCCAGAAAGCTGAAGGATGAGTTTGAGGTTGGTACCTGGGTCCCATGAGACAAGTCTGTGTGACTCTCAGATCGACTGAAGAAAATATCAGCAACAGGGAAGGCTACAACAGTCCCACGACAGTGTATTGTTCATTGCACTGAGCTCTAGTGACCAGCTCTGTCCACAGTGATCAGCTGGACAATGCGTGAACTTATCGTCACAAGTTATTAGATATAAAGGGTTTAGACATTGTAGACTGCACGTGGACATGGCCCATCTAGAAGAGGGTGTGGAGCTCTGTAGTTTTACAAGCTCCCTCTGTGGATCCAGACACCTGGACCAGACCCAGCCTTGTAATATACAAGCGTAGGGCCAGTGCTTTAAGAGGTGAAATGGGACGTGATCCCCTAGAACCATCTTCCATTCTTCCATTCCTACTCCTATCACTGCTACCATCATGCACAGCACATCATTTTCTCAACAACATTGTCACAATTGCTATTATCATCGTCGGCATCATCACCACCATCACTATCATCACTGTCAACATCCTCATCATAGCCATCGTCACTACGGTTACTGTCATTATTCACAACCATCAACGTTACCTTTGTCATTACTGTCATTGAAATCCTCATCGTCATCGTTAGCAGCATCTCTGTCATCATCATAACCACGGATTCGTCATCATCACCACCATCGTTGTCTTCCTCTTCATCTTTCATTCTACACCATCGTTTTCACCGTCATCGTAATTGTAACTGTGATTAGCATTATTGTCATCACCACCACCATCATCAACATCATCAGAATCACCACTGTCTCCATCATCACCATACTCTTCACTGTCATCATCACCGCGGTTGCCGTCATAACCACCATCAATCAGTGTAATCACCACAGGCATCTCTTTCATCAGCTTCACACAATCACCCCTGTCATCACAGCTGCTGTGCCATTCAGTGAATTTCGTCTGCATGGCAGCTTCTACTACGGCCTTTGTCCCATGATCACCAGCTATTGAATAACCCCATTTTAGACACATGGAAGTTGAGGTTCAAAAAAGTTGAACAGCTCGCTTAGGAGCTAGGTAGAGAGGGTAGCTCAGATTATAGAATAGAACCAAGCTGCCTATGCGACAATCTGGAACACAGATCTAACTAGCTGTGTGGTTGTGGGTAGGTTCCCTTCCTGTTATACATAGACACTGAATAAACCCATCAGTTGAATTTTGTTGAAGAAACACCGCCTTCCCACCAAGTCCTGTCTAAATCTATTCTGAGTTCCTCCTCATATGACTCCAATAAAATAATTCATATGAAATCTACAAAACATGCTAAGGTACCAGAAAATATCTATAATAATTTGTAGCATTTTTTATAGTCTTCATGTATTTTAGCTAATGTACTTAATAATAAAACACAGAATACTGTCACTCAGACTAGGGTTATTTACCTAAAACAATTTTGCATGGCAATTTGCAAAGTCTTCAATGGCAAAGTACTCATTTGCATTGATTTGCATAACCACAGAGAAACCTCTTCCACACTAATAATGTTCATGCTTAAAACCAGAGAAGTAACAAGAGCTCACTCGCCCTCTCTATGCCTTAGGCTTCCCTGCACAAAGCACAGTGACAGCTCAGGACACATCATGGGGAATTTTAGAGTTAGAAGGCTTCATAGAGATCATCTGACCTGGCAGGGTTCAGCTCTGAACCCTCCTTAGAGTCACCTTTGGGATATTACAAAAAGTAGGAAAGAAAAGGTCACCCTGGAGATTCTGGTTGCATTGTGCTCTTTGCAGCCTATGCCTCTGTTTTCTAAAAGCTGCCACATATTTCTTGTGGGCAGCCAATGCTTCATTTTACAGAAAAAAATGTGAGAAGCGACTTCCCAGCAAAGACTGGAGGCAGATCCGACTAGTCCTATTATTTCTCACTTCCAACTTACTGTATTTGAACCCGGGGGTCACAACTATGTGCCCAGGTACGCCCACACATGCACACACCCGGAGTAGCATTCATACTGATAAATTGAGCATAGTATTCCACAAGGGATAGACCCAGGAATGCATGGTTTGGGTCTAGTTGTGTTGTCTGTGTTTTTTAGGGGACATATAGACGAGAATGAGCTGATGCATCCTTGCCTGCCAAGAACCCCTCCTAACACCATTTTAAAGCACATTCCTGTTCCCTTCAAAAAAGTAAGAACAGCAGCAAAGCCTTCCAGATCACCAGCGAGTTGCACCGTGCAGCCAGAGAAAAGCCTTAGGCGCTAGGATCTGGATTTCCCCCACCGTCATCATAATGAGGTCTGGGGAAATAACAAAGTAGAAACAGAAAAATTCCATTTGGACACGAGTTATATTAAAATATGATTATAGCTTTCTATGTCACCAACCAGGGGGAAACAGCTTTAATAAACTTTATTCTTTCTGGCTGGAGAGCTAAGACAGAGCCAGTAGAACAGACTCCTAGAAATCATAGCTATGCATTTTAGAATCTCAGGGAAGCTGTTGAGTGCTTAATATAACGTTGCCCTTCTCACCTCTGCAAACTCAAACAAGGAACTGGCAAGCAGAACTCAAAATGCAGCGTCCTCACTGATGGGACAGGTCCAGAAGCAAACAGGGCAAGCTTACATAAAGGGGGGGGAAGGGCAATGGCATTACAAGGTGTAGACAAACTTGACCCAATCCCAACGTCACTAACTGAAACACATCATGGTGTAAAACAGTGAAACACCCAGCACAGGGCTTGTCCCTATAGGTCCTACAGCCACATAGAACCGTAAGAAATGGGAGTAAGGCATCTTAGTGGATGGCCAGGGAATACTGGGAGAGTGGGTCACGTTACTCATAGATGGGAGTTCTAGCCCTACAAATATCCTGGGGACAATGAGTACCCATGGCAAGGGTCCCTGGCAGCATAAGAAGACTTGAGCATGGTCCTCTTCAAACGTGGACTTTGGCCTGGGGACACCAATACTAACAGGCTTCCGTTCATTTTATGTTGCTTCAATTCCTTCACCACTTAACACTGCTCAGAAGACTGGGAGCTTGACCTTTGACAGCCTGTCTTCTGCATGGTCAGATTGGACCTGGGGTAACAGCCAGATAAATCTGCTCAGGCATCTTAGGTTTGAGAAGCCGAGAAGCATGGCCCAAATTTCAACGTTCTCTGTGTTCAAGGCATTATAACTCTCCCCCACCCCCCACACACACTTCTTTAAAGTATCAGTTTATGCTAACAAAATCCGATTTATTTCTTTTGTAAGTAGAGGAAAGAATAGAAAAGGAAAACACCCCACCCCCAGGGAGAATCCGGCGCAGGATTTTCCCAGAGAGCATCCCAAGGTCCACACAACTGATTTCAAACCAGATGAACAAGGTAAGGAGATGGATCACCCCCAACACAAACTGACTCCTGAACATTAAAGCGACCACGAACACTTCCTAAATGAGTGCTCTAGCCAATCTCTCTGACTTGAAGGTAACATGACTGGTTCATCCCACCTGCTCAGACTCATTTTTTCAAGAGAAAGGGATAATACAAAGCGGTCACAAAGCAGTCCAGTTTGCTGCGTTTCCGTTTCCAGCCTGGGAGCTGTTCTTCCAGATAGCTTGTGTGTGTGTGTGTGTGTGTGTGTGTGTGTGTGTGTGTGTGTGTGTGCGTGCGTGTGTGTGTGTGTGTGTGTATACATGCATGCATGTGGTGTGCTTGTGTGCATGTGTATTTGTGTGTTCATGTGCATGTGTATGTATGTGTGTGTGTGTGAATGCTGCGTGTGTGTGAATGCATGCACGTGGTGTGCTTGTGTGCATGTGCATTTGTGTGAGCGTGTGCATGTGTGTGTGTGTGTACGCATGCACGTGGTATGCTTGTGTGCATGTGCATTTGTATGAGCGTGTACATGTGTGTATGTGCATGCATGCACGTGGTATGCTTATGTGCATGTGCATTTGTGTGAGCGTGTGCATGTGTGTGTGTGTGTGTGTGTTGGCACTCTTCATGTAAATACTAATAATGGAGCCTGTGGATTAATCTTGATTGCTTAACTTGATTGATATATAATTACCATTGTAAACAAATCTCCAGTCACAACTTTTGAAGCAGTTTCTAGACTGGGCTACCTCTTCTGGAAGGATCCACCCTATGTGTGGACAGTGCCATTCTTGGGCTCCTGACTGAATAAAGAGCCCAAAGGAAAGCTATGCAGAATAACACCATCATCTGCTTTTCGACAGCAAATACAACATGATCAGCTTACTCAAGCTCATATTGACTCACCTTCTCCACCATGGTGGATCCACCCTCCAACTGTGAGCCAAAAATAAACCCTTCCTTCCCTATGTTGACTTTGTCGGATATTTTGTTGTGGCAACAGGAAAGTGACTAATTCAGGACATGTAAATAACCTCCTCCTCTCTGTGCTGTTATCCTCACAGAGAGTCCACAGCGCACATTAATCCTATGGCCTGGGCAAAGCATGTAGGGAGTTCACTCAGAGGAAGAAACAGAAGACCTCTCATGGGTAGGATTCTGCCAGTGTGTCACTAGCAATTAACACCGAAGAGGAGGAGTTTGCTTTCTGGTAAGTGAGGACCATGCCTGCCCTTCACAGCTCAGGATGCAGCGGAATCTAAACAAACAATAATATATACGAAAACACAGTGACCTTGCCAGCTTAATGCCCTTCAAGCCCCACAGTACATGCTGGCTGTTGACATGACTATGGAGTAGCACAGAACACTGGGACCTAGGCCAGACTAAGACAAGTTCCAGCTTAGCCCCTGCTCTCACCAGCTCAGTCGGGAACTCAGGGTGTGTGCTGCATGCGTGGCAGAGCCACATGGACCAGCCTCCCCCAGTGGATTCACAGTCACAAATGCTACTTCTCTTGGAACTATACTTCCAAAGGTATCATAAACAAATGTCTCTCAGATGGTAACTGCACATCTGAGATTCCCAAGGCTAGTCACAGCATGTGCTGGGTCTGGGAGCTGTCTGTCTACACTCCTGCACCCCAGTGCTTTGAGGCCATACCATGGCTGGAAGTCAGCCACATGGGAAAGTTCATACAATTGAATCATGGTGTGGCATGGCTATAGCTACAGGGAGCCAGCTACCACACACTGGACAGCGCACCACGGACTAGACTCCCGAAGTCCAGCTACACACAGACATTCACAAGCCCAGAGCAGAATCCTCAGTCCCTACATTTACCTCGACATTCAGCTTTAAGGGCTTCCTGGACTGTGCAGTGACACTGATACTCATTCATCATCTGGTCTCTCGGTTATGGCTAAAAAAATATTAACAGCTTGGTGGTCTCAGGGACCCATTTCCAATGCCCTTAGCAAAATGAACCAAGATGAGAACAGAACTTAGCAGATCTCTCTAGCTTTGCAGCAGGTGTAAACTCAAGAGTCCTTCAGAAGAGGAGCTGAAGAAATGGCAGACAGCACTACCAATGGAAAACGTACCATCCTTCACTGCCCTCACTAAACAAAGCATCCTAGAAGGACCCTGTCCTGTCAAGTTGCACCTACAACAGAGCCATGGGCCTGAGCTGACACCAGAACCCACACACAGGAGTCCCAGCTCATCCCTTATCCCTCCCGGCCCTCATCCCCGGAATAAGACTGCAGATCAGAGAGACTAAGTGTACACTCCCTGTTCCTCCTTCCTCCATAATCATGCACTATCTCCATGGCAACCGGGCTCCGGGAAAAATGGAGAAAAGGTTCCCCTACTCCCTGGAAACAGAGGCTTTGTAAACTGCAAAACACGTTTTGGAACACCGGTCCCAAGAAGAATCAGGAGGGTCTGTGTGGCCCTGAAGTGTACACATTAGAAATTTAAACTTGGCTTCGAAAGATCACTCACCGATATAACAGTCAGCAATGGTAAATACAACTTAAGTATTAATTTTTGGGAAAACAAGTTGGCTGCAAGCATCTTAAAAACAAAAGGTTTCATGCATCCAAAAGAAGGGGAGGAGAGGAAAGCACGTGCGACTAGGAAGATGGAGTCAGGGTAGGAACAGAAGACAGGAGGGGGGGTGGGCGCCACCTTTCATGGTGGCCAGTCTGCTTAATTTGTGCTACCCAGGCCCTGTACCACTTAAAACAGGGTGTCCTTCTTGATAGCATCCAGGTGGGTGACAAACCAGGTCTGACTGAGGCAGAAGGTGGCCAGGTAGCTATGGGACACGAATGTTTCCCTTGTTCTATTTTCTTGCAGAACCCCACAAGCAGCCCACCAACTTCTGGCCATCAATCACTGCAAAACCTAATCCTAGAGAGAAGACACACAGTTAGGTCCGCAGACAGCCCATCTAAATGTGCCATTTCATGGAAAAGCTGATTCGGCTGGCTCTCAGGCAGGGTGGCAGAAACAGATAAATGCCCCACAGATAGAGACTGCACATGTGAGATGCTGCATTTGTGGGCTGGACCCACGAGCTGCCTGTCCTCCCAGACAGCTTCTGTGACCATGACTACCATGGCTACAAGTCACAGAACCCTGGGAGGACTATAAGGAGCCTGCTGGCACAGAACTGACAGGCTCCATGAGAAAGGATGGTTGTGAGAGGCAACTGGAGTGAGCCTGCCCCTGGGGGATTGTGAGGTAGACCAAGGAAAGCATGCAAACGAGGTTTCTGTTACACAGTTCCTTATCTTCTCCTGTTAAACCGGCGGTTTGAGGAGCTCGATTGACAGATGGGTAAATTCATCCAGCAGCTAGAGCTAAAGTGGAAAATGCTGCTCCGGACTGTGTAGCAGCAAATGCTGATGCTTGCATCCAACATGCACCCGGAGCAGGGACAGCCTAGCAAGAAGAGGGGCACCCTCTCGTAGGATGTCTGGTCCTGCCAACAGGAGCTGGTGGATGGCAGTCTCCTTTGGCAGCAGGGGAGCGCAGGGCTTCGTGGCTTTCTCGGGCTTTGACGGGCTACCAAGCAGCACGCAGTAGCACTGACAACTTAACAGGCTGGATGATGTACAGAACAGTCTCAGTCAGCTGTCTCGTGCCCCTCGACACCTGTCCTTGCAAAGCTCGCAGGGCTGATGCGGTGGGGCAGCTTCTCAAACTTTTCAGGCCCAAAGCCGTGGAATAGAAGCACCTCCCCTCCACATCCCATTGTGCCATGCAGGGAGACCCTGGCCCCCGCAAGTTCAGGACAGGACGTGTGGCCCATGCAGGGATGGCCCTGCAAAGTCCTTTGCAAAAGTCTGCGAGCACATCCAGGTCCCTCCTGGTCTACGGTTACAAGGAGCTCTGTTTAACCTCATATCAGCATGGCCATTTCCTTCATCAGAGCCATCTCCAGGTGGGACCACAGCATAACACACTAAAGACCTCCAGTGTGCATTATCCCTTGCTTAGTCACCCAGCGGAAACCCAGGAAACTCGCCAGACAGGGTCTCGCCAACTACAAAATAAATAAAAACAAATAACAGGTCTTGGTCAGTGGACGCCCTGCCTCTGCTCCCAATCAATAGTCTCCATGGCAATTGTACCAGGCAGGGATTTTTCCCCAGGCTGGTCTCCTCCATGCTAATTCTCCTCTACTCCCAGGGACACAGCTTACCCAGGTCCAGTCCCTGCATGCCGACTCTCCCCCATTCTTGGGTCACTCTTTACCAGGTATGGGTTCACCTCTCTAGGCTCCCCTGTGCTTCCTAGGGAATCTTAAGACTTGCCCATTTGCTTATCCCTACATGCTGTCCTAGTTTCTTTAATGTTGCGATGATAAAATAGCCTGGGGGGAAAAACAGTGACTTAGAGGAGAACACGTTTATTTTAGCTCACAATTTCAGGTTCCAGACTATGGTAGCAAGTCAAGGTGGAAGGGACTTAAAATAACTCATCATATCACATCCACAGGAGCAGAGGGGATCGAGCGTGAGCGTGCTCACGACTGCTCATCCGGTCCTAGTTGGCTTTGAGTTGCGGTGATAAAACACTGACAAAAACAACTTGGGGAAGGGGAAGTTCCAGTCCATCTTTGGGGGGAGCCAAGACGGGAGCTTGAGGCAGAAGCCGTGAAGGCATGCTGCTCACCAGCTTCTCTCCTTGCCTTGCTCAGTTTACCTTTGTCAGAAACACTGTGGGCTCACTAACGATATTCTGGGCTCCAAACGGCTTGATCGGTCTCAAGTTCTCTGGCTCTGCCATCCAACATGCACAACGTGTTCTGTAGCCTCCAGGTGGTTCTGCTACACACATGCTGCTGTCCTCGGCGGTCATCCGCAGTCCTGGTATCTCCAGTGTACCGGAGCTGCCACTGCAGTTGAGGCCGCGCCATCTCCAACGGCCTCTCCTGGCTCCTTAAGGGCTTTGACCCTGCCATGGACGCCAGACTTCAGCTTCTCCCCATGACCACTTCAACCCTGGAGCTTCTACTGTCCCCTCACTCTCTCGTGGCCTCTCTTTAGGGAGCTTCCGGCTCTGTCAGCTGCTCTCCATGACACCTTCATGCCCGCAGAACCAACACCCCAAGGGAGACTCAACTCATCATTTACAAGCTCTGCTGCCAGCCTGGTGTGCAGCCTTGACCTCCATGTGCTGACCCTAGAGAAATACTTCCCAGAAGGTTTTGCCTGAGTGAGGACTGTCTTTGCTACGACAGCTGAGCGTTCAGCCCCAGCTGACCAGAATGACCAGTATCTATTGTCTCAGTGAAACACAGGCTTCACTTCCACAGATTAACACAGAATGTCACACGGACAGCCTTGAAGCTTTGAGAGATTCCGATTTCTCTTCTATCCCACACCCTGCGGATGGCAGGGGATGGCTGGGGGTCTGTACTGGTTTGTTTTTCCTCCAAAGTTTATCTTACAAGCTCCCACAGAATACCCCGTTAAGCTCTAAGTATGCAACAGTTTTTCTAGACCAAAGTCCAAACTGTCGCCACAATCCTCCAGTGAGACAACACAGCCACACCCTGCTTAACAATATCCCACCCTGTGGTTCCAACTCCTGCCTTAGTTTGCTTTTTTGGTTGCAGTGATAAAACATTCTGGCCGAAACCAACTTAGGGAAAGAACAGGTTGCAGCCCATCACTGGGGAAAGCCATGGAAGAGCACAGCCTCTCGGTTCACTGGCTCCGGCTTTTTCCAGCTACCTTTCTTATACAGCGTTGGCCCACCTGCCAAGGAAAGGAAGGCACTTCCCACAACGGGCTGGACCCTCCCACGTCAGTTAGCAATCGAGGCAGTGTCCCACAGACAGGGTCACAGGTCAGTCTGATGGCGGGAATTCCTCAGTTGAGATTCTCTCTTCCCAGCCATGTCCAGCAGATAGAAGCCAACCACCTACCTCACCTAACAATTTCCCTGCCTTCCTCGGGATATGAGATGTAAATAGCTGTGCAATACGAATAGCATTACAAATAGCAACAGCAATGTGACAATCCAAGCTGATGCACATAGCATGTGGTAGCATTCCCGGGAGCTGAGCCCAGAGAACTCCAAAAGGGTCTGAAACGGTGCTGGTAAGGCAGGCGACTGAAGAGGTCTGAGGACAAGACACTAACCAGTGCCACACGGAGCAGACGGCCGGTGCTCAGAGTTCTGTCCCTATCGCCCCAACTGAGGGAACGCCGCAAGTCCCCTAAGACCTAGGCAGCAAGTGGAGCCTAATTCCCTGGATGAGCCTCCCAGGGTTCAGTTTAGAACGATGAAATTCACCACATCTCTAGCATTTGTCATTTTGTCACAAGGCCACCAGACAGTGAGCTCGCCGTGGCTCCATGATAACTGTGAAAGCAGAGTCCTCCACCACTCAGGATCCACCAACAACTGCCAGCCCAGAATGCATAAGGAAATGACCTGTGGTCTCACAAAGATTCGTGGCACAAGACTTGCCAGGAAGCAGGGTCAGTGTGTGCCATGTGAAGTATGCTGCAACACACAGGGTCAGTAGCCTGGGCAGCCCCAGCAGGCACCAGACTATGACCCTGATCCTGTAAGGCAATCTGCCTCACTTTGCGGCGATGTTGCCAAACACCCCGGAGAACCATAAAACACGACACCACGCAGCACGGCTCCTCAAACATGCAGCTATAAAATAAATACGGATGAGGAGCAGCAGAGCGGGTATGAACTTGGCCACGTCCCTCCTGCTTCCCCCCCCACCCCACCCCAACCCCAGCAAACTCCTGAAAAAACATCTTTGAAGGAGGAGGAACACCCAGTCTCCAGAACCGAGTGGCCCGTGCTATCCTCGCTGTCATGGGGTGGGGCATGTATGTTTTAAAATGTTTTAAAATGAGCCACGATTTGCATCTAGTTACTCATTTGAAGGCTCGGAACTAAAGAGCTTCCCCCCCCCCATTAATACGCCAAATTAGACTTAGCCTCACATGGTTTAATTCAGTAATTAATTTCCATCCCTTTTTGGGGGGATTGATTAATTGGAATTTGCGAGTGGAACGGACTAATGCTCACACCAGTACTACTATAATCTTATCCTCACGACTAAGCTCTTTAGGCTTGTGTGTGTGTGTGTGTGTGTGTGTGTGTGTGTGTGTGTGTGTGTGTGTGTGTTCTATACACACTTACCCAGTGGGCACATATGGAAGTTAGAGGTTGACAGTAGAGTGTTCCACCTCATTTTTTTTTTTTTTTTTTTTGAGACATGGTCTCTCAGGGAACCTGCTTCAGCTAGACTGGCTGTCCATCAAGCCCCTGGGATCTTTCTGTCTCTTATTCCCTCCCTGGAGTTATAGGAATGCTCTACTGTACCCACTGTTATATGGGTTCTGGTGATCTAAACACATTCCTAACGCTTGTGTAAAAAGTGCTTTACGAACTGAGCCATCTGCCTAATCCTGTCCTGTGTTTTATTTATTTGTTTGTTTGTTTGTTTGTTTGTTTTATTTGCAGGTAGTATGAATCGAGGTTCCTGGAGTAGGGGGAGCCAAACCCACGTTAAAGGCCACTACGAGGCCAATAGAATGTCTGTGGTTGTGTAGAGATTGGAATGTCGAAGGTCCAGAGTTGGATGACAACGTACGTTGGGTTACCTCCAGCCCCTTAACAGCCACCTCTACATGAGCTAACCCTTATGACCATTTGGTAAGACTTCTGGGAATGACCAAACAGAGCACTGGCCTCTACTAGCGGGAGACTAACAATGTCTTCAGACAGCGTGGGAAGCCCACACCACAGACTCCCTTTGCTGTAACAAATGCACCTGACAGCTTCATGGATGATACGATGGTTCTCTTCACTCCATTACTATAAAAACTCCCTAAAGACAGGGGGCTGGGGAGAGGACTCAGTGGTTGGTCTTCCTGGGGGCCTGAGTTTAACTCCCAGCACCCACATGGCAGCTCATAACTGTCTGTAATTCCATTTCCAGATAATCTGATGACCTCTTCTGGCCTCCATGGCCACTAGGCACACCACACAGGCATCTGTGCAGGCAAAACACAGGTGCACATAATGCCTCCATAAGATCAGGCTGTACGACAGCCTGCAGGGAATTTTCTAATTAATGATTGGTGGGGAGGACCCAGCCCATTGTGGGTGGGGCCACCCATGGATCGTGGTCCAGTGTTCTGTAAGAAAGCAGGCTGAGCAAGTGAGCAAGATATAAGAAGAAAGCAGCTCTCTTCCCTAGCCTCCACATCAGCCCCTGCCTCCAGGCTCCTGCCCTAACTTCCTCTGGTGATGCTCTGTGCTGTGGAGGTACAAACCAAACAAACCCTTTCCTCCCCATGCTGCTTGTGGTCATGGTAACCCTCGCTAAGGTCAGGCCCCCAAGGAACTGGATACAGGATGAGAGCCTGGAGTCCCCATATTTGTTCTGTGTTAGTACTCTGGCTGAAGGCAAAGAAGTAAGCCATTGCCTTTTCTGTTCACGGCAGGAAGGCTATTAACAAAAACTAAAAAACAAACAAAAAAACAAAGAAAAACTGGACAGGGTTTCCATCAGGGTGTTCCCCATAAGCCTGATCCAAAGTGCCACCAGGAATGCTATAACCAGACACAGCAGAGCCACGCTCTGTGTCCAGAGCCTTTGTCCAGGACCAAACACCGACTAACCAGGAAGACTGTATGTATTTGTGCAGCAAAGACTGCAAACTGGAAATTAGTGCGGTGACTCACACTGGCCTCCAAGGACACCACACCACCGATCTGGACTGCCCTAATTCACGTGGCAGAAATTGCACATTGGGATGATCATAGTACCCACACAGGTACTTCCCCAGAACGGAGAGTCTCCCCGCAGCTCTCATCTCCCTCCCAGACCGCTGCCTCACACAGAAAGCGATGCTCTAGTTACCCAGCCTAATGTTCCCCGTGGAAGACTCGGTAAGCCTGTTTTCTTTACCTGCTAGTCTAAAGGGTGAAGTGATTACTTTTCTTATTCTTTTTATTTTTTAATTTCATTTTACATTCCAACCACAGTTCTCCCTCCCACACCTCCTCTCAACCCCGTCACCTACTCCCAATCCCCCTTGTCTCCCCCCAATCCACCCCCAGTCCACTCCTCCTCACAGGTAAGAGCTCCCATGAGGAGTCAACATAGTCTGGCACAATAGGTTCGTGCAGGGCCAGGCCCATCTCCCATGCATTAAGGCTGAACATGGCATCCCACCATGGGGAGTGGGTTCCAGCAAGCTAGCTCATGCACCAGGATTATATCATGGTCCTACTGCCAGGGCTTCTCTGATAGTCCAAGCTTCACAACTGTCTCCCACAGTTTAGTCTGCTTAGTTCGGTGCCCTGGAGTCTCCATAGTTGTAGGTCTAGAGTTCATGGGTTCCCACGAGTTTGGCTCACTGTCTCTGTAGATTTCTCTGTCATGGTCTTGGCCTTCCTTGCTCATGTATTTCTTCCTCCCTCTCTGTCTGGTGCTTGGTGGTTTTCTTATTATCGTGACCAGATATCTAATAATAGCAGCTTAAAGGAAAGGGCTGGTTTGTATTTATTTACTTAGATTTATTTGTTTCGTTTCATGTATGTTTGTAGCTGTGCATCACACACTTGTCTGTGCCCAGAGAAGTCAGAAGGTGGCGCTGGATCCCCTGGACCTTGAGTTTTGCAGATGGTGCTTGGACTCAAACCCACATTCTCTACGATAACGGCATCTCTCCAGCCCTGGACAAGACAGGTTATTTCAGCATACAGTCCAAGGGGCACAGTTCATCCCAGTGGGGTGAGCATGCTGGCAGGCAGTGGCTCACACTGGCCTTCGAAGACCTCATGCCACCCATCTGGAGTGTCAGGAAGCTGAGAGAGATGAACACTAGTGTTCAGATGCTTTCTCCTTCTTTTCAGTCCAAGACGCCAGCCCATGGGTTGGCGCCATGCACATGCGAGGTGAGACTTCCCCTCCAGTGAAATGTTCCTAGATCTGTCTTCAGAGGCACAGACAGTTGTTCCCATGGGGATTCCAAACCCTTTTACGTTTACAAGGAATAAGAGCCGACACAACTTGTCTTGTCTATTGGGGATGGGTGACCGTCCCCTACCAAACCCTAGCCTCCAACTGTACTCTGCTCACATTCACATTGCTTATCCCAACCCTCCTCCTCCCACTGATTTCTACGCTCTCTCCCTCTCCTCCTCCTTCCCAGGAAGGTGCTATCCATGGCCTTTGTCTCATGGTTTTCTATAAATTGCCAGGTGAAAGAAATGAAGTTCTTTCTCTCCCCAGTTTGACCATGCTGTAAACAGATATTCCCAAACCGATCATGTTTCCTCATTCTCTTTAAAGGCAAGGGAACCAACACAGTAGGCCACAGGCCCTGCATCTTGGGAACAGAAGTAGGTACAGAACCATTCGTCCTCCCGTGAAAGACAGAAGACCCTATGCCTTTGTTCACTGCTGAAGGCTCCTGGGCCAGGTACCACTAATATTAAATAAACGTGTTTACTTTTCCCTAGCACACTAATTTTGGTAAATGAGTCTCAGCCATGGCCCAAGGATGGGCGATGTCAACAAGAATCCCTGGGAAGAAGCTGTGTCTGCCAAGACAGGCTGATTATGGCTGCAGTGCCATGGAGAGGTTACAACCTACAGGCCCAGAAGCTGATTGCCCTGAGGTATGCTGAACAGCCAATCCTCGCTCGACTCTGTGTCTTAACATCCTGTGACTAATATACGAATCTTTGGAATCTATTAATTTAACAGACCACTAGCTTCTACCAATCAAAAGCTAAGGCTGTCATCAGCTAGTGGCTGAGGCCTATAGCGGAGTCCCCTCCCCCCCCATCTCGCTGGAGCTCTCTTGCTGACGTCCCTAACAATGCACTTTAAACTGGCCTCAGTTTATGACTTGATCTGCTCTATAAAACTATGGAAGTGCTTTCACACTGGAATACAGAATTTGGGGTAACCTAAATCTGTTTTCCCAGGGCCATGATCATTCAAATTCCAGAATAAACCCTCTCTTAGTCCAAGGTGAACGCTCTGTGGTTTTTGTTTTGTTTTGTTCATTTCATCGACAGTGACGAAACAAAGAATTTCTTCTACCCTGGCACACAAACATTTCTGTTACCAGGGAAATGGTGTGTCTCTTGGGGGTTCTCAGTCTCATTAATAAAAGAATTTTTAAAAAATGGACTCAAAAGGGAGCTCAAGGGCAATTTTATTAGAGATTAGAGCTGAGGTAGAAATCCTGCCAGCAGCCAGTAGGAGAGATTGGGGGGGGGGGTGCGGGGGCTCGGGTCCTTTAAAGTCCGCACAGGAATAGAAATAGCTTATCCAGAAAGAAAAGAGAAGCGCCTGAAGATTGGAAGTAGGCTAGTGAGCCCCCAAGAACAGCTGTGCAGTACACCCCCCTTATGGCCTTCCTCCTCTTCCAACCTGTTTGGCTTTCCAGGGCTTTGTTCAGTGCGCGCTCCGACTGTTAGAGCCAGGGAGAAGAGGGGCTTCCAGCCTTTCCCTGCTCACTGGCTCTTGCTCTCACTCAGGCATGTAAACCTTGACGCAGCTTTTCTAGTTCCCACTCTCCTGAGATGGCTCACTGCCCTCGGTAAACACCTTCAGCAGAGGGAGCCCTCCCGGCTTGCTGAGCACAGAATACAAATGAAGCCAAAGCCGGATGTGGACAACAGCCAGCGGTGGTGACATTTCGGGTGGAATTTTCCCGAAGCCCTCCGCTCCTGGCCACCCAGCACTTACAGCACCTGTGTGGCTCAGGGCCACTGGGAGGAGGTGGCTGTTCTCTGTTCTTTATGTAAATGTGCAATGAACGCTTCATGAATTTACGTGTTAGCGCAGGAGCCATGCTAACCTTCTCTGTGCCGGTCCAGCTTCAGTATGTGTGCTGACAACATGGACACGGGGGAGGGGGGGTGGCTAAATTCTTTAAGTGCCCATTGGTCAGGTGCGGCGCCAGGAAAGTGGAACCACATATTATTAACTGTTTTATTTTAAACACTCAGGTACTAGGTAATTAAAAGCTAGCAGACTCAAAGGTCATTGAACTGGACCCATCTACGTATCTTCTTTTTTTTTTTTTTTTTCTTTTTCTTTTTTGTGGGAGCAGGTAGTTTTGAGGCAGGGTTTCCCTGTATTGCTTTGCAGGCTGTCCTGGAACTTGCTCGGTAGACCAGGCTGGCCTCGAACTCACAGAGATCTGACTGCCTCTGCCTCCTGAGTGTCGGGATCAAAGGCGTGCGCCACCAATGCCCGGCTATCTTAAATACATTAACTTCATCACAATTTCCCTTCCTGAGAATTTGAAATGCCACATTAATAAAGACATGTCTGTAAGAAAACATTTGAAAAACAGAAAAATATAAGCAAAGTGACAGTGACTATCCATTTAAGGAGCCATATCTTGGCGAGGCCTTTGAGCCCTTCCCTTCCCATCAGCACAGCCATCACCAAATCAAAGGGTTCGGCTCACACAATGCTGCTCTAGGCGCTTTTGGCACACTCCAATTCTTTCTTTCATTCATTCATTCATTAGTTCGTTCGTTCATTCTTTCTTTCTTTTTTCTAGACAGGGTTTCTCTGTCCACACTCCCTTTCTAACATCTACCTAATAATATCTGCATCTTGAATAAAGCAGAAGTGCATGGCTAATACTGACTGCCAACTTAACCAGGTCTAGAACCACCCAAAGAGCAGAACTCTGGGCACACCTAGGTTAACTGAGGTAGAAGTTACCCTAACTCCAGGCAGCGCCACCTCGTTCGGGTCCCTGCTACCACACCTCCCCACCATAACAGACTGTCCTTTACATTGTAAGCCATACACAGTAAACCGCTCTTCACCTAAGTTGCTCCCTGTAGCACGTTTGGGTACAGCAACAAGAAACGTGGTTAGTACCCTAACTATAGAAGCATTCCCTGGGGCTGGAGAGATGACTAAGCAGTTAAAAGCACTGACTGATCGTCTAGAGGACCTAGGCTTGGTTCCCAGCACCCACATGGTAGCTCACAACTAGCTGTAACTCCAGTCCTAGGGAATCCCATGCCGTCTTCCGGCCTCTGTGAGCACTGAATGTACGCATCGCACCGATGGATATGCATGCAAGTGAAACACCCATACACGTATAAATAAACAACGAACGTTTTTAGAACATTCTTATTTCAATATTAATGATACATCTGCCGTGTCTGGCATTAACATAGTTATCACTGCAGCGTAGTTATCTGTGCTGGAAGCATCCTTTAATAGTTTGGATTAATTCATTAATAATCGTGGATTGCTTCTTAGAATGTCTATCTCATGAGTCAGATTACAGGTCGGGACTGGTGCAGCCCGGAGACAGTGGTGTAATGTAAGCTCCTCTATTTAATCTTTGCAAATTTGATTTAATTCTTTGTCGCTCATGGGATTCCTTTTTAGGACATATTGTCTAGTTTTTGATGCACCTTTCAGAGTTACTAGTGGTGGAAGAAAACTCACTCCCACGTCATTAGAAGCAGATTTCCTCACACTTGGGAATCCCATTTGCGTCGTCTAAACTCTGTTTTCTTCAGCCCACTCCAGGATGGCAAAACACTCAGAACAGCTTTTCCTCTAATGACCAAACCACCATTTCAGAGTTTACATTTTCCAGTGCTTCCGGTTATGGGATAGTGTGGTTTTTGTCGAGAAGCGTCACCAAAAGCAAACACCTGTATGTTTAAGGTTGGTCCCCATTGGTAGAGTCAATCACTGAGAAATGGTTGGATCCTGAGGACCCTGCCCTAATCAATGGGTTGGTCCATGTATTGGTAGAAATGAAAATGTGGAGCCTTGTGTCCAAAGGAGTACGGACAGCTGACCATAGAGCAACAGTTCTCAACCTCCCTGACGCTGAGACCCTTTAATACAGCTCCTCATGTTGTTGTGACTCCACCCCCCACCACCACAAAGCTATTTTTGTTGCTGCTTCATAACTGCGATTTTGCTACTGTTATAAATTGTAACGTAAATATCTTTGGAGCTGGAGGTCTGCCAAAAGGGTTGTGGCCCACAGGTCGAGAAAGCCACTCCCATGGACTAAAGTCCCTAAAACCACAAGGCAAAAATAAGATTCCCCTCCTTTTAAGTTCCTTTTGCTATTATTTTGCCATAACAATAGAGAGCTAACACACACGATGGCAATGATATACTCGTTCTGTGAAGTTTCCCCTCCCAACCATTCTCAAGTATACAGCTCAGTGGCATTAGGAATACTACTGCCATGCAATCATCAACACACACCATCTTCTAGAACTTTCTCATCCCCTAAACTGAAGCCCCTCACCAATTAAAACTCCCCAACCCCCATCTCCCAACATCTAACTATCTGTCTTTGAATCTGTTGCTCTAGGAACCAGTGAAGGAAAAAAACCCTATTGCGTTTGTCTTTTCCTGTGGTTGGCTTATTTTACAGAGCACGATGTCCTGGGTCAGTGATACCCTACTGTGTACATGACCAGGTTTCCTTTCTCCGCCTTTCCATTTTGGGGATATAATGGGCAGTGCTGTAGTGCCCACAAGTGTGGGCACGTATGTGTGTATATATTCTTCTGCTGCTATTTTAGGCATATGCCCCGGAGCAGGATTGCTGACTCATACCCATGCGTAACTTTTAATGAGCAACCACACTGTTTTCACAGCACCGAGACATTTCACCTTCCCTCCTCTTCCCCCAATTCCCACTAACGCTGTTTGTGTTGTTGTTATTATTGTTTGTGTAGGTGTGTTTATTTGTTTTAACCTTACTGACAATCAAGCCAGGGCCTTGAACATACAAAGTAGGTCTGTACCACTGAGCCACACCCCTACCCCTAGCCCTTTCTTTGCTTTCATTTGCTTTTTTTTTTTTTTTTTTTTTTTAGATAACAGATGTAAATTGACTATGTTTAGCTTTTGACATTCTTTATAAATTACCTCATTCCATCCAAACACTTTAAGTTTTTTTTTTTCAAGGTCTGTAGGTATCTAAGACACGCAGATTAGCTAGTAAGATTATACATGTCTGCCTCTATCCTAAGAAAAAGGGAGGAGAATGAAAGAGACTCCATGTATGAATACAGGCAGCCAGGACTCCAGGCCACACCCTGCCCCCTGACCACCTGTCCAAGTTCACTGAGCCTGGCCACGCCTCTCTGTTCCACCAGCTGGCAGGCTGAGTTATACAGTCACCATGACAACAGTAATCCAGGCCAGCAGCAACAGGATGTTGTGTTTCTTATGACTCCTGTCAGCCACAGCAAACACCCAGGCTTGCTGCACTTGGCCAGCCTGCCTTGCCATTTCCTAGACCTAATTGCACTAGAAAAAGGTGTCAAATACTGTCTTTTCCCGTACATCAAGCCCTGAATATCTATATTTACATTTAAATTGCTTTTCTTTCCCAAAGAATGGAAAGCTATTATCTTAATAATATGCCTATCACTGCAGGTTGGGAAAGCAGGTTGGAGTTAGGGAAGACAATAAGCCAGAGAGTGATTGTGGTTCCCTTCCAGACTTGTTTTCTGCTGAGGGGAGGGTGACAGTTGTGTCTGTCATTTTGTTAGTGCTGTGTGTCTGGTTACACTAAACACACACACACACACACACACACACACACACACACACACACACACACACACTGTCCTTTATCATTAGAGCTTGGTGGATGATGGATTCAGGCTGATAAGGTATTTTTAAGACAATATACTTAATGCTTTCTCCCAAAAAAGCAACACAAAGTACAATCCAAGAAGTCTGGAGTCACGCCAGCCAAGCTACATGGTTGGCAGGACCCACACCTGCCTGGCCTGGCTTGTCACAGTTTCCACAGGAATGTTCCCCCAGAAAGCAAACACAAAGCAAGGCTGGGGACAGTTGGCACCCGGCTCTCCTTCCTTGCCAGGGCCAGCGCTGTCCTTCCCTGCTGGCTCTTGCTGCCAGCTCAGACACACATACAGTTCTCCCCACCTTGAGATGCCTGATCTAGGCCACAGGGTTGGCCCACGAGCACTTGGTTTAGTGTTTCAGCACAGACAAAGCTTGGCCAACAGTTCTTTATTATTAACCAGTATGAGAAACATATACAGAATGACATCTCCCATCAGTCCCCCAAGGCTCGTGCCTTCTCTGCAAACCGAGCAGTCTGTAGGCAACCGTGGCTGAGCAGGGCCACAGGAGGGCACCTGTGCCAGATCAGAATTAGCAACACTTCCCCTTCCCTCTTATAAGCTAAAGGGAAAGGCAGGCAGTAAGGTAAGAACAAAGACACTGCGTGCCTCACAGCCTGCCTTGGGTTCCCAAGGGCCCCTGCAGACCCAGCCTCACTCTGCAACACACAACTGTGACCATCTAGCATCATGTCCATCCCTCCTCTAGTTCAAACAGCGAACTTCCCAGAACTGGCCACCCACCACACAATAGATTTCTTCATCTAAGAAGTCCTTGGCCACTGCCCTCTCCTTGTCAGCCCAACCCTTCCAGGAGCTGGTTCTAGGAAGGATTTCCTGTGAGATCAGCTGGAAGACACAAACACAGAACATGTGTAGGCATCACCCACAGGCTGGGTGTGGTGGGCAGCGAGGGCTAGTGCTGACGAATGCCGGCACGCTAGATCTCATTCAGCCTCTCCTCCCTGCACCAGAGTCCATCATCAACCATGCTCCGGCCTCCTGCTGCAGAGAACATCCCTAAACATGGGGACAGGGGGGGAGGCTGATGGCTCTGAGACACACATCTGTGTGTGAGAACTGTCTCCATCCACGCATCCAAAGACAGACACTGTTTTCCTCTTCAGAACACACAGCCCCCCGGGCCTGGAGGCCGCCCTCCTACTCCAGAGCAGAAGAAAAAGAGTCAGAGCTTCAGCAGCGCCCCATGTGGGACCCACACTCACCATTAACACAGGTCTCCGATGATCCACACAGGCCATCCTCAAACAAGCAGCCTAGACAAGAGAGACAGAAGAGCAGTCAGTGGCAGAGAAAGTGGGCCCTTGAGGCTTTCAGACCCCCCTACACAGGCCCCCATGACAGCTGGCACAAGGGCACAGATAGTCAAAACTGTCCTCAGCAAGTCGTAAGACCTAAAGCATCAAAGGTGTGGCTACAGTAGGGTGTTTGACTTATTCTAAATAACAACAGACCTGGTCTGAGGTGTGGCTACTCCTGACCCTCAACGCTAGGGAACAAGAAGTTGAAACTAAGGTATGGTTACTAAACCCTTAGAATAAGCCGGGAAGAAAAATCTGTTTGTTCCGTATGCATGATACCATGTTCCCCCTTTTGGTTAAGGTATATAAGAGTGGTGGAAGATAAACTCGTGGCATTTCAGTATTGGCTGATCTGCCCTCATAATTTTATTCTGTCTCTCTGTCTTTATCATCTAGAGATAGCCTTTCCCTTATCCACACACCCCCCCCCTCCACTCAGGATGAACCTGGGACTGCTCAGCTGGTTCAGATTGCAGCCCCACAAAGACAGCTTCCGACACCACGAAGACCACCTTCTTCATGATGGTGCTGGGTTATTCTGAAGCCATTAGAACAGACCCTAGCATGATTTGGACAAGCTCTTTAGCAGGAGGATATACCCGGCACACCCTGTGTCCTCAAGACCATTCCAGAGAGAGCCCACATCCTTGGCATGGTCGTCTATGCAGACAACCCTTTCCCCAGCCTCACTGCATTGCCGAGCGGCCCACCCAAGGAAGTCCCAGGGGCTTGGGGCTGAGCTCACAGTAAGTGGCATCATGGGACAACAAGGACCAGACCTCAGGGAGGGACGCTGGCACCTGCCCCTGTGGTTCTAGGGAGACTGGCTGTTGCTACAGGGAGGCCCCTGAAATGTCAGTGAGGAAAGGACAAGCATATGAAGGGAAGCAGAGGACATGAAGAGGATGGAGGCAAGGGACCTCTACCTAAAGAGATCACACAAAGGTGACTAGCCTCTCCCTGAGGCTGAAAGAGACCTGGACCGCCTCTCATGAAACAGGAAGCTGAGACAATGGCAAACATACTCGCCCAGCAGGGAATAGGGTCTGGGTGCCATCTGTACAGTGTGTCAAGCCACCCTGAACACAGGGAAGAGGTAGGGTCATCTGGCCTGATGACCCCATCTAGGCAGGGTCTGGGTGGGGCATGAGAAAGGCTTCTATGTCTATTCTGATGACCCCCCCTTAGGGATATAATAATATATTCACACCTGTAGCAGTGCAGTGTTGGGGACCCACAAACACAGAGTCTGCTCTGACTATACGCATCTTCCAAACAAAGTCTAATGCCTTCATGACTGTTTCTCCTAATCATCTACCAAGACCCACTCAAAAGTCCCCCATGGCATCATCCTCACAGCCAGGCCAGTGAGTTCTGTCCAGACACCACATGGGACCTGCCACAGTGTGTCACCCTCTCAGGAGTGAGGATTTTGGGGTCTTCCTTGCATCCTCTGCCCATTCTTCCGGGGCTGCCCTTGTGTCTGAGTCAGTGAGTACAAGGCAATTGATAAACTGAGAGAAAACTATTAGCTAAAAGAAATATAACTGAACCATTAACTCACAAGAGTCGGTACAAATAGTTATACCTGTGGCAACCAATGGCACTCAGCGGACACAGGTAGCATGAGACACAAAACCAGGCTAGCTCCACACAAAGGAGACACGGCTCTGGGAGTCACAGGAGCCGGTGGCCTCCATTCATCCTTATGATCACCCCCATTGACATGCCAGCGGAGAAAGCCACGGCTGGCAGGGTCCTTTGCTTAGCTGACTTGTCTTGAGGGGACTCTGGGTCACACCCAGGTGAGCTGTCTCCACACAATCACTGATGATGGGGGAGGTCCTTCTGAATGCTGTGAATATATGTTTCTTTTATTGGTTGAAGAATAAAAGCTGACTGGCCAGTAGCCACGTAGCTGCCAAGGAAGCCAAATGCCCAGGCATCACCGGGTAAGCCAAGAGCTGCATGGAGATACACATATTAATAGAAATGAGCCAGCCCATAGGAAGCCTGAGCCATCCTCCAAACAGTTTATAACTAAAATAAGCCTCTGTGTGTTTCTTTGGGACTAAACAGCTGCGGGACCAGGCGGGACAGAAACTTCCATCTACAACTTATGCAGCCCTGTGCAAACTGCCCACTGGTGTCTACACTTGAGACTAGCAAGCTTGAAGCTCAACTGTAGCAGCCTCTGCCCTAAGAGATGCCATGATTTTTTTTTTCAAAACAATGATACAATCATATGGAAAATGGTATGTTCATCTCCTAAGTACATTTTTGGCATATCTGTGTCAACCAGTTTACCTCTGAAGCAACCCTGCCTCGTGTATATCTCCACTCCCCACCCCACAGCCTCATCTCACCCAAGGCCACACCCTCGTCCATAAGCACTGGATTTGAGCAGTGTTTTAAGGCAGAGTAGCCATGGCAGCAAGCCTTTTAGGGACACTGGGGAGCAGCAGACAAGAACCTAAGGCTGTAGGCCTAGGCATCATGCTGGCTCGCTACGATGGCCATGTGGCTTCTCTGATCTCAGCACTGTAAGCAGTAAAATTAAGGCCAGGTTTGTCAGTTTCCGGGCTGTGCCCATTGGACCGCCAGTCTTCCCCCTCACTGACATCCAGCAGAAGTGAACCGTGGGAGGCTCCCGGCAGCCTGATACCTCTCTCCTCCCAAAGCACGGAAGTGCATGGGCACCTTAAGCTGGAAGGAGAGAGGCATCAGGGGTAGCTGTGTACAGTGTTCCATACCCTGGCCGCAGCAGTGGACACACAGCACTGTTCCACGCCCTGGCCATGGCTGTGAACACACAGCACTGTTCCATGCCGTGGCCGTGACAGTGGGCACACAGCACCGTTCCATGCCCTGGCCGTGGCCGTGGACACACAGCACCATTCCACACCCTGGCCGTGGCCGTGGACACACAGCACTGTTCCACGCCCTGGCCGCGGCAGTGGACACACAGCACTGTTCTACGCCCTGGCCGCGGCAGTGGACACATAGCACTGTTCCACGCCCTGGCTATGTCCGTATATATGCAACTCTGGTGAGCACCATCACAGTCCTCATCAAGTGCCCACAGGAAGATGCAGACAAAGGCAGGGTTTCAGGCACAAGTACAGACACACAGCTCAGTTCAGGGCTTGCTCGCAGAGTTCTGTGCTTATCACATGTGATGGCAGATGTCAGAACTCTCTAGAAAAAGCATAGGCTTCCTGTGTCTGCCTGAATCACACCAGAAAATTAGAACTGATGGAACAAAGTGTGCATCACGTGTTCTGCTAAGCTCCGGCTACAGCAAGGGAACCTGGCTCCAGCATCTGCCCAGCTCGAGTCACTGCAGGAGCCTGATGAGCTTGTGCCTCACTCAGATAGAGTCCAGGGAGACATTCCCCAGAGGTGCCAGGAGCGTTTATCTCATGCTACAAGTCACGGCGTGCTAATTGCCTGCTAATCTATGTGCATTGTTACATGCTCTAAAATCAATGGAAATACATTTCATTGTAAATGTCAGACACCTGATAACACTGATTGTTGTGGCAAGTCATCCAGAGGGAAGGAATGTCACAGCAGGCACTGGGGCCCCACCCTGGAGTGTGAGACTTAGCTCCTCCAGGCTGCTCCACCCAACCTTGTCCAGGCACACTGTGGCCAGAGGCAGACCCTCAGAAGAACACAGCTCATAAATGGTCTACACCTAAAGCCTGAGGCAGGCAGCCGGTCCCCAGAGAGCACCCACATGAACCTTCTTCACAATGCGGCAGGTAGCCTGCTTCTAAAACCGCAGTTGCACAGTTGCGTAGGCTAGGGACTTAGCTCAATGGCGGCACTTGGGGGATAGGGGGAAAGTAGCAAGCATCCGGCTCTGGATCCTATCCCCAGCACTGAACAAACAAACCAAATCCACCTGTAATTCCTTAGTATTAACTGTTGTCCACTCTTCCATGAAGTATGTGGCATTTCAAACATTCTCCTTCGGCTGACCACCCCCAGAGCAGGGCAGGGAGCTTGGAGAATTCTTCCTACTTGCTATGTCCACTAGGCTCCCACACCTCAGCACACACTGAATACATGTGGATATATGCATGTACACACTCGTGGATGCATGTATGCTGGTGTACATTTGCACATGTGGGTGCACAACCACATGTACGTCCATATGTGTGTACACATGCACCTTAAATGAGTAATGAGTGCATGCATGGACACTCACACATAGGCAGCCACATAAACATATATGTGTTCACACTCTTAGATGTATATTCCGTTCATGCCCACACATCTGCTCATGCATATATGGTGGTACATTTATGTCTGCACACACATATACACAGGAACTCACACATATATGTGTACACAATTTACTCAGATGCACGTGCATACCTATGTGCACACACATGTGTGCACACCATTAATCCATGTACATATTCATACATGTACACATACATATATCTACGCATGCACATATATGCATACTGATCTTTCTAGCTTTAATCCTAATTACCTTTGTTTTCTCAGAACACAAAACCATCCTTAGTCATCCTTCTGGTACCTTTATGTTGTTGTTTTCAAAGGGGAGATTGACCTATTCTGGACCAGTGTAGCCCTCCCATCCTAACTTCTTTTTTTTGTTTGTTTGTTTGTTTTCATTTTTGTGTGTTTGAGACAGGGTTTCTCTGTGTCAGTTTGTATGCCAGGCTGACCTCGAACTCACAGAGATCCACCTGCCTCTGTCTCCCGAGTGCTGGGATTAAAGGCGTGTGCCCCCACCACCCAGCTCCATCCTAACTAAAAGGGTTGTACCTTTTTGTGGTAAAACAGCAAATAAAAAGTCACAACCTCCCTGGTTGACAGGATGCCTGGCCCCGACTACCGGTGCAGCCCACACCTGTGTGGTCCTCACTCACATCCACCTGAGTAGCACTTTCCAGGGCAGTGTTTACATGCCAAGCTCCTTCCCAATTCTAGGCCTCATGACCTTGGCAGAGAGAAGGAACCTCAGATTCAGGGACCTTCCCTCCTGTGGAGAGAGGGCTGTATTAACTGATGTGGGATGTCCTTCTGTATCCTGCAAAAGTGTGCTGCTTTTATTGGTCAGCAAATAAAGCTGATTTGGCCAAGGGCCAGGCAGAATTGAGTTAGGTGGGAAATTCAAACAGAGATACAGAGAGAAAGAACTGGAATCAGGGAGACACCATGTAGCCACCCTGAGCCTCGTGGTAAAACGTTAAACTGATAGAAATGGGTTAATTTAATTGTGAGAGCTAGTCAGTAATATGCCTGAGCCATTGGCCAGACAATTATAATTAATAATAAGCCTTAGAGTGGTTGTTCAGGAACTGGTGGGCAAAACAAGAAACCTCCATTTACAATTAATTACCTTCCTGCTCACTATTTTGGAAAAGCTCTGAGTTTCATGCAAATCCACAATCACATAAGGTTATGACAGGTATTCTTTTACCTAAGAGCATTAAAAACAAACCAATGTAAAACCGAATTCTCTCAGCAAGATAATAAAATATTTTCCCGCTCCGGGCATGTCACGTGAGAAGAATGGATGGTTCTGGGTCTCCTACAGAACAGCTGGGGATTCTTAAGAGTCTGAGAGTTCTCTTGACAAATTTTCAAAACTGGGAGCTGATAATACTTTGAAATCATTTTGGTATTGTAGCCAAACTGCCTGGCCCTTGGCCAAACCCCATCTGGTGTGTGGATCACGTAGCATGAGTTAGTAACGAGTGTATCACTGTTTTCCCAGTGGTGACTGTGCACACATAACAAAGTACTCTCCTGCACCCCCTCTGGCTTCCTCTTCTGAGTCCCCCATGGCACGCTCCCTCCTCCCTCTCTGCAGCTTGGTCCTCTTTGAGCTGCCCCTCACCTGGCAGGAGCAACATGGGTCAGGGAGACTGTGGAGGTTCTGGAGTCCATCAGCAGGCCTGCAAGGGGGGGGGGGAATCTCTCAGCCACTTCACTGAGCTCATTCTCAATGCAGACAGTGTGAAGCATTGCCCAAAGCTGATTCTGAAGAGACGTAAGGAAAGGATGGAAAATCCACCAAGGGAGTAGAGTCCATTGGCTTTGACTCAAGGCACCCCAACACTGGTGTCCATCCCTGGGTTGGGGGTTGGCTTGTCTGGTCTTTTGGTGTTTGATATCTATCTGGAATGTGTGTGTGTGTGTGTGTGTGTGTGTGTGTGTGTGTGTGTGTGTGTGTGTGTGTGTGTGTTCCCATTAACCTGGACTACTCCACCTTTCCTGAAGATGCTTCCCTGGCTCCCAGGCATCTAAACTGAAGCCATCTAACAACTGTGAATGTGTGTGCCTCACAGCGAAAGAACTGAACTGAGTCTTGAGATATTCAGAAAGGCAGCCCACAATGAATAGGCCTGTCCCACGGAGGCCTGCATTCCACTCTATCCTGTAACTGCACAGCAGTGTCCTGAGCTGCAGGGTTCCTCTCCCATGGTGGCTCGTCACTGCCGTGTGGTCACCTCTGTGATGAAGCCAGCAATCACCAATGAGTGTCCAGAGTCAGGCCATAAATCCTTCTGCTGCCACACCGGCTCCCGGCATGAATGCGCCTCCTCTGCTTCCGTCCCTTCTGTCTGTATTCTCACTCCCTCCTAAACCCCTGTCAATTCTCCCCAACTTCTCCAGAACCAAGAACAACCGCCTGCTCACATATGGACCTCAGTGCTCTGTGCTCTGGGCAGAGAAACTGCTCCTGGGTGAGGTCTGGGGATTCAGAGTGAATGGGTGATGTGACACTTGAAGGAGCCATCTCAGGCAGCAAAGAGGCTCTGTGACACGCAACTGCCACCCCTGGTTCTGCACTGTGACGGTCTGTATTCTCTCCAACACTCCCTTTGCTGTTAGAGGTGCATGGGGAAAAAGGCAGGTCTAGTTAAAGACCATCAGAAACTGAGTGGTCCTCCCATCAGCCAGGTCCCAGCACAGCTCGCAAGGGTACAGGGAGGCATGCCTTCCTGTTCTGGGCCCCAGAGCCCCGGGATGTTAGTCCTGGGGCTGCAGCCAGAACCCTAGCTGGGGGACCACGATCAGTCATGCCTCTCCCATTTCAACCGTGAGCCTTCCATTTGAGGGGACAGCCCCTCCAAATTCCATAAGCTAGGAGCCGATATGGTTTCACCCTAACCCAGTCTGTCAAGAAGTGGAGGGAAGGAGATGGAGGCCATAGCAGTCTTATTCCTGACAGCCACGCTGTGGTGGTTTGAATGAGAATGGCATCCGTGGGGCTCCTGGGTTTGGCTATTCGGTCTCCAGTCTGTGGGACTGGAACTGTTTGGGAAAGGTAAGGAGGTGTGGCCTTGCTGGAGAAGGTGAGTCACTGGGGGTGGGCTTTGAGGTTTTTGAAAGCCTCCGGCAATCCCAATGTTCTCTCTCTCTCTCTCTCTCTCTCTCTCTCTCTCTCTCTCTCTGACTCCTGCTTATGACTCTCAGCTGCTCCCGACACCATGAGAGTCCATGGATTCTAGCCACCTGAAACTTGTAAGTCCAGTTAAACACATTCTACGTGTGTGTATGTGTGTGTGTGTGTGTGTGTGTGTGTGTGTGTGTGTGTGTATGCTACTGTATTTCACCAGAGAAACAGCAAAGGTAACTAAGACACACAAGGATGCACAAGACATTCTGAATTGTGAGTTAAGCATTCACAGAGACCATCCAAGAAGAGCCTGCATTTGAAGGCAGGAAGCAACATGTACATCCTGAGTCACCATCATGACATCTGCCAACATACACTATTCCCTGGGGCTTAGCCCCCGAGACCCCGGGGTTCCAGCCAGGGAGCCATTAGGGCCATTTCAGGCTGAGGGTATAGCCTAGTTAGTACAGTGCTTGTCTAGTGAGGCTCCAGATTCAATTCCCAGTACCACATAAAAGTGGACAGAGGAGTGGCACATGGGCTGTAATCCAAGAACCTTCGAGTTGGCAGCAGGATGATCGTAAATTCCTGGCCACTCTTGGCTATCTAGGCAGTCTGAGGCCAAACTGGGTTACATGAAATTCCACAAAAAAAAAAAAAAAGGAAGAAGAGGAGAAAGGAAAGAAGGAAGAGGAGGAGAGCATCTCCCCTGGCCAAGGTAGCATCCCTGATGACGCTGTGTCTGTCCTTGGTCTGTTAGGGAAGTCCATGCGTCTCCTTTTGCCCAGGTGAGGGGGTGGCAGGCGCTATCATTCCTGGGTCACGTATGACAATACTGCCCAGGCTTTCATGAGGAACACACACACTTACAATCTGGTAGACAGAACGCAGGTAAAACAATGCAAGTCGTCTTCCCCCCATGCCCCACACCTTTTAGAGGCCCTACTGACACCTGCTGCAGTGACTCTGGTGGCCTTGGTGATCTATGCACTCAGAAATTACTCTGTTCGTTCCTGTACCACTGCCACCCTTCACAGTAAGTCAGCTTGTAGGACTGCTCTGTGTCGCTCTAAAGCTAACAATAACGATAATAACAACCAGCAACTGTGCTCAAGCCCTGGAAACCCCCTGCCAACACCTGCAGAAGACCCTTCAACACAGACAGAGCCAGTAGCAATTCCTGCTGCCCGTCAAGGCCACCCCTTTCCTTCCTAGTAGAAAAACCGAGGACTCCATGGATGGTACTAAAAATCCTCTATCCTAGGAACTTCAAAACACAGAAAGAAAAAGAGTAGAGGCTTGAAGATTATTCTTTTAGAATCACCTCACTGTAACATTCTGAGCCAAGAAGGGGGTGACCTGGCCCCCGGTGCCAGCCCTGCATCTGTTGTGAGCATCCATACCCTCTGGCACCTTCTTGAAAGGAGTGTGCCCAGTCCTGATGCCCACAGGAGCTAAGAGTGGTGGTCCAGCCGAGCCTCGAGCAGGGACCACTTGCTGCCGAGGTGTAACCATGCCTTATCCCAGTGTCATCGGGATAGGATGTTCGGGCTACTAGGACCACATCCCCACATCCTTTACAAATGTCCCTATCAAATCAAGGATGTGTCAAGTCAGCCAGGACCTCCATGCAGGGATGGAGTTGCACATGCACATTACAAGACCCCGTTTTTGAAGTAAGATCCTGGAAAGGTGAGATTTAATGCCCAGAAGCCAAGCTTCCCCTGCCATGGTGAGCTTAGACATCTTCATGCTTGTGAGTCTGGCTCTTGCCACCCAAGACTCAGACAAAATCTGTGCCTGCAATTTCAAAAGAGGAGGATGCTCCTAGCACCAGCCTGGTGGGTCCTCGGCCATGCTTGGCCATCACTACTGGACTGGAAGGGCCAAGAGGCCTGTGCAGAGGGTGCTTACTTCTCTACACAAGGATCAGGCAGCCACTGGGATAGCCTTACCTATCCCTGCACATGGAAGGAAATTTCATTACCACAGCCAGGAACAGACAGCAGGTGACATTTGAGTCCACAAGGTTCCCCATCCTCCACAGCCTGCATCTCCCCATCCCCTAGTAGCTAAAGGACCCTGGTGAGCAGCTCCAATTTTCCCTTACACCACCAAGGGAAGTGCCCTGACCCTACCTGCCCCTGAGCACAGCAAAGGCTAGTCCTAATTCCAATCTTCCCACATCTAGCTCCAAGTACTGCAGTGACTGATGTGTGCCCCATCATCTAGCCTACACCCAAATTTTTAATAGCCCCATAACAAATGATGTGTTGTGTTCAATTGTACTAAATTAATTATGTAGGGAAAAATCATACACCAACTAACAGACTGATATGAAGGGTGAGGTCAGATTTCTCCCTGATAGGAACCTCTCCCCCACTACCATACAAGTTAAAACAAGGTTCATATATATATATATATATATATATATATATATATATATATATATATACTTCAAGAGTGACAAACCAATCCTGAAATGATACAGACAACATGTCACTTAGTCTCTCTAGACCTATTTATGCAAGATATTATTGGGAATATTTTATGGTATAAAGTCAACAAAATCAATAAAATGCACAAAATCAGGAAAAAAATAATGCATTACCCCATCTCCCAGAAATAGTGTCTTAGTGGCATTTGGGTTTTTACTCCTTTTCTTTGTGTAAAGAAACATACACAAGATTATAACCTACACTTTTGATTCTGAAATAGTTAGCATTGCCCTGACTTCTCACAGTTATGGAGCTACAGGGGAATATCAGAACCTTCTAGCTTCGCTTTCTCTTTCCAGTTAGGCGTCAATGCTCACCTATAACCCCAGCTCAGGAGGATGAGGTGGGGGAGGGTTTCATGACTTTGAGGCGGGCCTAGGCTACAAAAGTGATTTTTCAGGTTAAGGTAAAGCATGTATCAAGACGACTCCTTCTCAAAAAGAAACAATGTCTCAAGACTTCTTCCCCCCCCCCAAAAAAAAAACAATGTCTCAAGACTCCTTCTCAAAAAGAAACAATGTCTCAAGACTCCTCAAAAAGAAACAATGTCTCAAGACTCCTCAAAAAGAAACAATGTCTCAAGACTCCTCAAAAAGAAACAATGTCTCAAGACTCCTCAAAAAGAAACAATGTCTCAAGACTCCTTCTCAAAAAGAAACAATGTCCACATGGCTCAATCTTTAAGAGCAGCACTGGCTGCTCTTCCAGATGACCCAGGTTCAAGTCCTAGTCCCTACTGGGCAGCTCATAACTATCTGTAATTCTAGTTCCAAGTAATATGGTGCCCTCTTCTGAGCTGTGTGGACACCAAGCACTCATGTGATATACGAACATGTAACCAGGCAGAATGTCCATACATATAAAATAACATTTAAAAAAAAGCAAACCAAAGCAATGCAATGGTAATGATTGCCCAGGACCTGAAGGCCACTTCTGATGGAAACACCAACTCTTCACTGGGTTTAAGGGTCTGCTGCATCTCTGTCTACAAGTGTATCTTTGGCTGCTTGGGTCAGATCCCACTCAGCTTTACTCTAGGCACATGTTTCACCCCGGTTACAACACAGGAATCATTTGACCTAGAGGGGACTAGCCCCCTGTTTGTGGTGGTTTGGATAAGAATGGTTCCCACTGGCTCATATATTTAAATGCTTAGTTACTAGGGGGTCTACATTAGAATGATTAGGAAGTGTGGCCTTCTTGGAGGAAATATGTTACTGGTCGTGGGCTTTGAGGTTTCACAAGTTCATGCCTCTCTCTCTCTCTCCCTCTCCCTCTTCCTCTCCCTCTCCTTCTCCCTCTGACCCTCAACCTCACCCTGTGGATGAGAATGAAGCTCTCAGCCTCAATGCCATTCATGCCATTATGCTCCATTACCCCATCCTAGATGATAATGGACTAAACCTCTGAAACTGCAAGCAAGGACCCAGTTAAGCGCTTTCTTTTATAAGGATTACCTTCCTTATGGTGTCTCTTCACAGCTATAAAACAGTGACTAGGACACCTGTTTCCCCTCCAAGACAGAAGGTATCTACCAGACACCAAAGGAAGAAACAACGGAATGTGGAGGGAGAAAAAAAGGTGACACCTGACCTCCTGGAAGTTCTCAACCAACCTATTCCCAGAAAAACACAAGAATCCCTCCTCATGCTCTCCTGCCTCACTCCCTTACTACCCTGTCTTGCGTCTGCAGCTTCCCTCAATGCCCCATCATTTCCCCTACTACACTGGTCTTGTAAATGCTAGTTTCCCAGCAGATGAGTTCAGAATCTGGTCTTGGTGACAATGAATGTTAGTCACTTCCCACACATTATTTCTCCATATGAGAATCGTCTACTTTACAAATTCCTTCTTAAAGAAGTTGTACATTTATTTCCCAATAAAATCTAGGCTGCCTTCGGTCATCTTGACTGTGAGTGGTTAGAGATATCTCTCATTTTGCCCCCTTAGGATAAACTTTCAATTCCATGATACACTAAAGGTATATATTTAGAAAGACACGCCCAAACTGTTCTACTGACAATAGTATGCATTAAGCCTTGACTTCTCGGCTTCTAGGTTCGATAAAAGCCAGAATAACCCTTCCCTTCTCTCCTTATACAACTGCTGGGAGAATTCCAACAAAGAGAATAAATCAAAATATTCCTTAAACTCAGAAGTCTGTGGAACTGCTATTCAGCACACAGCATTCAGGAACACTTCTCTTTTTCCCCTTGGATCACTGGGTATGAGTCTGAACCATCATTAGTTTAAAAAAAAAAAAAAACAAATGGAACTAAATGAGTCTACAAGGCACTTCTAGAAAAATGAAGCTCCCACACAAGGCTGTATTTTAGCACCTCTTGATGCACCTTAATGCCACACTCAGAGCCACCAGGATGGATTCACTTTGCCAGCAATGTGCATGCAGAATTCTCTCTGCAAATAAATCTTCATGTGCTCTTTCTCTAATGATATGACATCTAATCCTGCACACTGGACTCTGCATTTCTGAAGTCATCTATTTGGTACAAGAGAAAAAAAGACACAGAGCCTATTTATGGTCTTCTGAAGTTAACAAGGGTCAAAGGAAAGGGGGGGGGGAATCCTAAACTGAAATGCAAACACATACTTGAAAAGTATATAGTCCTTCTACCTTTGTCCCTGCCTCTCTGCCAACACCCCATACCCACTGATCCCCAGAGGAAGACGAGAGACAACCCCACCCCCGGGTTAGGCTAGCCTAGAACAGCCTGGTCCCAGTCAACCTAAGTCAAAAATAATGCCTCTTAGGTTTGAATTGTATGTGCTCAATGCTCACATGTGTGAGTGCATGCAAACATGTTTTCATGTGAGTGTGGCTGCCACAAATTAACCTTTGGTGTCCTCTTTGGGTACTTTTCTTTGAGGTGGGGTCCAGAACTCACCAGGTAAAGGAGGTTGGCTGAACAACAAGCCCCAGGTACCTTCTGCCTCTGACTCTCCAGCACTAATTCACAAGCATAACCCAGCTAGGGGGTTGTGTTCTCTATTTAGTTTTGTTGTTATCATTTCACATGGGTTCTGGGGATTGAACTTATGCTGGTCTTTGTGCTTGCAAGGCCAGCGCTTTGTCAACTGGGTTATCTTCCCAACTCACAACCCAGAATAGTAAGTGGTAGCTTTTATTGCTGGGGCTGTTTACTACTTACTCATCAATGAGTAGAAAGGAATTCCTACGCCAGCAGAAGCACACTACTGAAACTCCAGCACTGTCAGCCGGGGAACAAACATCACAGCAACTGAGCAGGGGAACTTCTAATAAAAAGAGAAGAAAGGAGACAGGGGGCAGTGGGGGGGGGGCTAAGATAGGTGTGATATGGAGAAAAGTTTGTGTGGCAAAAGCATAAAGACAGGATGAAAACAACCAGGGATGGCCTCACTGCCACAGGTAGCAGGAGACATAACCATGGCCGCTGTGGGGGGGAAGGGGGGTCTCCAGATGGACTGCATGGGCACAGCTGACACTTCCACACATTTCTAAGCCAGATCCCTTTATCTGATAACCAGCAGGCGGGACAGAGGAGGGTAGATCCTGGGCTATAGCAAAGGGTGAAGATGGAAGAGTCAAGGACCTGGCCTGGGTGTGATGAGTGCTCCCAGGACTATGAGGGAGCGGGTGCTGAGACAGGTCTGGGAGCACTGTGATGATGGTGCAGGAGCAGCCAGCTTGCTCTGTGACCGACTGCAGAGGCAAGCGGGTTGCAGGGATTGACATCGGGCATGCAAGCATGGGCCAGAGGGATCTGCCTGAGGATCGGCAATGTCTTCACAATGGTGGGGCAGTATGCCAGAGCTGGTGGGCTAAGATTCTAAAGAAAGCAAAGGAGAGGAAGGAGCAGAGAGGGAAACTTCGGCTCCTTGCTGAGGGTGCGGCCACTGTAGGCTGCCCTTGAGTTGGCAGGCCTGACGTGAATGTCCGCAAGCCACTTCAGGCCATCCTGGGGCTCCAGGGTCTGGTCCCATTTCCTCTTTCTAGAAATCCGGGTAGAAAGATTAGGCAGAGTAGCACAGAAGCAGAATTTAAAATCGTGACAGGTGTGTCGCCCAGCTAGCTCAGTCGGTAGAGCATGAGACTCTTAAAATCCTGAAGGAAAGTGGGGCCAGGTCACACGAAGGTGCCAAGCATGACTCTCAAACCTCTCCTTTCTTCCTAGTCTCCGTTACCTCATCTGCAACTGTCTTGTCGGTCCTGCTGACCCAATCACACTAAAGAAAAGGGTGGAATAATGACTATCCAAACTACAGCAGCCAGGGTGGTCCACAGCACCCAGCCCCAGACCACATAGTGGAGCTGAGGGTGAGTCACAGAGTTGCTGCTCCCATGTTTGCACAGAAGGGGAAACCAGCGACCCAAAGCAAAGGAAGCACCTCATCTCCACCAGGAATACACTCATCTCAGGGCCGTTCCCGCCTGGAATGAATACTTTGTATCAAGATCTTTACTTTGAAACAGGGTCTTGTGCAGCCCAGGATGGCCCTGAATTCACTGTATAGCTCCAATTACCTTCAAGTTATGCTCCTCCTACCTCTAACTACCGTGTGCTGGGACTGAAGGTGTGCATCGCCTGACCTAGTTTATTCAGTGCTAAGAACCAATCCCAGGGTTTTGTACATACTAAGCAAGCGCTCTGGCAACCAAGCTACACCCCTAGCCCAACTGTTTTTTTTTTTTTTTTTTTAAGTTAAGTTAAGTTACCCAGGGCCTTGTGCACACTAGGCAAGCACTCTAGCACTGAGCTACACTCCCCAGCCGCTGGAGAGTATTTTCTTCGGAGGATAAAGAGCAGGACAAAATAAATGGCTGTATGAGAACATTCTCTCTACAAGAAAAAAGATGGGTGGTAGTACGGTCTTCCATGTGGACTAGACGGCATCTGTGCATTGTAAATTAGTGGGGATGACATGATGGAGGCATGGGGGGGGGAGCCTTCATTTCCTGAAGCTTGAGAATGCTCACAAAGCTCATTTTGTATCATGCTGTTGTGGGGGGAGAGGGGGAGGGGGCATCTCCCTCTGAGGGAGTGATCGATCAGCGTACACTCAGTGTCAGCTTGCCTTAGGGACACAGCTGTTCAGATGTCCCCAGTACGGATTTCTTCAGACATTACATCTCACCTGCTAGTCACAGCCCCCGCGCTCAGTGGGCAGCAGATGAACAAGGGAATGAAGAAGTGAAATTTCTCAAGCTCTCGGCCCATAAAGGCCTCGTGTGCCCAGGGTCCACCCCCTCCCCCATTCTCCCAGTATTCAGCCTGAGGTAGGCTGAACGCTCCAGCCTCACCCCCCCCCCAAGGTAGCCATTTAAGTATCCCCATCTGTGCTATGGGGGTATATTATTTATGATTTATTAAAGCTTGCCTGAAGATTCAGAAAGCAAAGTCAGCCACGAGCCATAAAAGCCGGGCACATACCTTTAATCCCAGCAGCAAGAAGCTAGGAGGTGGTTAATTTTAGAACTCAGGATTAAGAAGTAGAAGGATCTCTGTGAGTTCAAGGGCACCAATATCTACCACAGGAGTGAATCGGTCTAAAAGAGAAACAGTTCACACCCTTAATCCCAACATTAGGGAAGTTTATAAGACAGAAGCAAGGGCTCAGTAGAGGCATTCAGTCTCCAGCCACACTGAGGAGAGTTTACAGTCTTGGTGAGAGCTCCTGGAGACAGGATCAGCCCATGCAGCCTGAGGTAGAGGTGAGCGCTAGTGCCCTGATGCTTTTCTTTTCTCATATTTAGCTTGAGCCCCAATATCTGTCTGTGGGTTCATTTATTTATTCATGATACACCTGTCTTCCACTTTAACTGCCCTGTTCCTAACCCACATTTCCCTTGGCCACACTGCAAAGGTAAAACTACTTACGGCTGGAGGAGAAAGTCACAGTCTAAGAGAAGGTGAAGGGCAGGAGGGAGGAACCCTGAGGACAGACAGCACTGAGCAGAGCAGAGCAGAGGAGAATGCAGACAGTGGGCAAGGGCGCGGGGTGGCTATCGACAGGACGGTCAGTCTCAGCAGAGACTCGGCAAAGGGACACGCAGCTCCTTCCCCAAAGCAGTCAGTGGTCCTGGCAGCTGTCCCTGTGGTTCCTCCACCATCACGTCCTTCTACCAGCGTGAGATGCGCAGTTTACAAAAAAAAAAAAAAAAAAAAAAAACCCCACCCAGCTAATGAAGATACACTCACAACTTGTAGGTGCAGTTTAGAATGCATTGTTAGTCAAAGGGGGAGCTATCCGCTCAGAACCAAGGGCCAGCAGGACGTGCGCCCTTGACTAAAGGCAGCACCATATGCTCTTCCCTCCCCTCTACCTCGAGAGGATCCTGGGAACGGCAATGCTCTCAGCACTGGCTCTAGCAGAGAACCAGCACTTCAAATCCTGCCATTTCCCACATCACTCCCAAGGCCCAAGAAAGCAAGGAGGCTCACAGATTTTACTGAAACTGGTTTGATAGGCACTGCCCACTGAAATGGAAAGTTACTGTCTCATCGTTTTATGTGGACGCTATGAGAAAATCCACAACGGGACCTTTGCTGTATCTGGTTCTCCTGATCCATGTGGCCCTCTAGTTAGCCAGCTTCTTGTTGATACAGCAAATACAATGTCTGTCATACTGAAGAAACGGGAAACTGTACCTCTGGCCCGAACAGCATACGGTGGTCTGTTGGATAACCACAAGAACCAGACAGAGGCCATTGTAACCCTGTGACTACAGTTAAGCACTTTGTGTCCATGTGGGAAGGAGTCGTGAACAAATGGGCTCAGGGAGCAGGTTGTCACAGCACTGGGGAGAAAAGCCACGTTAGATGCACACTGTAAGTGGAAGAAAAATGTTGGTCTGAAAAAATGTAGGAAAGGCAAAATTATAGAGACATAAAAAGGTGAGTGATGGCCACAGGATCAGAGAGAGAGGGGGGAAGACCTGGGAGGGAGAGGGGACTGGGATTGACATGTAAAACAACCTTGTTTCAAATTTAAATTAAAAAAGAAAAAAATCTTAACATATATAAATTTAACAACAACAAAGAGGTACCAGGGGACCCCAGGTTGAAGTCTATACTGTGGCAAAAGAATCTAGCTGTATTACAGATGTGTGAAACAGCCTCACTGAAGTGTTCAACGGGGTAAATAAGTGGTTATCCATATAACCATGAAAATGACCCATAACACTGAAGCTAAGGGAAACTGCACACAAGCCCCTCTACTCGAGTTGATAAACTGTGTCTGGAGGAGTTCATACTGCTTCATACTGCTCATGCATACCGGGATTGAAATTCAAGCAAGCGGGTGTCATTGGATGGTAGAAACCAGGATTCTTGTTGCGGGGAGGGTAAGTTGTTTCTTATGTACAAGAGGAGACCAGATTGAACCACAGAGGGATAGACCAGTGATTTAAAAAAAAAAAAAAAGCCCACCAGGGGGAGTGTGTGTTTGGACTAACACAGACACAGACAGTTACAGACAGAACGATTTATGGCAGAACTGAACACACTTCCCAAGCACGCTCCCCATCACGGTGAAGACACTTTATTTGCTTGATCCTGTTTCCTCCTTACTTGGAGCTAAGGAAGTGATCTGGAAAATATTTATGAAAAGAAAACGTGAGAGGATGGATCTGCTCTGTCTGTTTGATTTAAAAGGGAGAAGTGACAGAAAAGTACCTCATCATCCAATATCCACAGTCGGCTTTTCTAAGAAAAACAGCCCCCTTAGCTGGCCAAACAGTCCCTGGCATTTGGTCTCACACCCAGCTTGGATGTGCCTGAAGGTCTCTGGTGACCAAAGGGAAGAAAATTATCTTTTAAAAAGAGGAACCCATTGGGATGGGAATATAGCTCAGGTGCTAGAGAGCTTGCCTAACATGTACTAGATTCTGGGTGCAATGCCTGCCCTGTAGGCACAGTGACCCATGCTTGTAATCACTACTCAGGAGGTACAGGCAGGAGGACCAGCCTGGGATAAGAGGGAGAGAGGGAGAAGAGGGCTGTCCTAATTGTAAATCACAGCATCAGACAATAAAAAAAAAAAAAAAACCCTGAAGGGTTAGCCCACATCTCCATCCCCCAGGCAACCACTTACCCCATGTTCCCAGAGTCTCCAATGGGCTTGTGGCCATGTTCTCTAGAACTGCATCCACCCTGGTTCTTTTCCTTGATCTTCAGTCACTCCCAGTCTCTGCCCAAGCTTCCCACCCTGGCCTTCATCTACATGTCACAGATGCTCTCTGATGCCTCCAAATATTCACCGTTGTTCATCTCACATATTACACACTGCCTGCCTGTGTCATCTCCTTTTACTTTGGTGATCACGACTTTGGGGTCAAGTTCTGTTCTCAGGAGCACAACAGATGAGATGCTCCCTGTCCTGAAATGGTGCCCAACCATGGAAAGGCAGGTAATCCCTGCTCATGGCTTCTCTTCTCTAGATGAGCAACCATTCTTCTACTTTATGCCACTCCTGTTTATTACTAAATGTAGTCCTCGGGCTGAGCCACTGTCCTCAAATATGACCCGGGTGGTACAGATAGCCATCATTCAGCCTTGTTTGATAAGGCAGCCTGCATAAACACTCAAAGGTGGTGTAGTTCAGGTACATACCACCTTACATTAGAGCTGAGGCTTGTGAACAATCAAATCTTCATTTATTTCACATTAACTTCTACTTATCTGTCACCTTGAGTTTGTGTGATCTTTGTGAAGCTAAAAGACTTCACTTAGAGCCTTTTACATCCCATCTTGGCTTTGTCCCAGAACTCTAGTTCATTAAAATTACTTTGAATTTTGAGATTGTCGCCTATCATGTTAGCAAGGCTAAACCAGTGTCACCTTGCACAGCCTTGGCTGCAAGGCAGACTCTTGGTTGTGATCAGGAAATATGACTAGGAAACAGTCTACTATATAATATAAACATTCCTTTAAATGGTGAGAGTAGTTGGTGATGCCTCAACTGCTTGTATAAAACATGGGCTTGTGCTCAAAAACTGTTTTCCTTTGATCAGTCTAGAATGTCAGTACATACCAGGAACATGCCTATATGACCATCTTTCTCAAAACACTGCTGGCCACCAGTCTAGTGAACAGTTTGTTGCATATCCCATATGACTGCTGGTAAATGGTTCCTGAAAATCTCAGCCTGACCTCTCCCTATATTATCACAACATCTTTCCCATCTATTGACTTTGCTTGTATAATAATTAAAGACAGAACAACTTGGAAGCCCTATAAATTGTTCCTAATCACACACTCCTCTAAGTCAACAAGTCTGAGGCTGTCTCTGGATCCCCACACACCTCTATATTCTAATTTTGAGGCAGCCATAATCTGTTGGTGCTAAAACCCTGTTTTATAAAGGCTCCAATGGCAGAAGAAATGTGCAATATCCATCACACTGTCAGTTTGCTCCTAAAGACATTGAGGAAGATGGCTGCCTCCAAACCCTGTCCCCACAGGTATTGAGGTCTGCCCAACCAATTCACCTTGGTTGTTCAGAGTACCAAGTGTACAAGGATGAACAGCCCTCTGCAGCTTTGGAGGGAACAGAACAGGAGTCAGTAATATCATTGATGTAAAGCAACACCTTTCCAGCAGTTCTCACTGTGAACCAACAGGAGGCTGTGCATTCATAGAACATTCCAAAATCCAGCCCTTTATCTACCAACATACATACAGCACCCAAGTCTAGCCCCATTCTCTCTGCCTCCACCACTGACCTGAGCCACTGCTCTAAGTCAGCTGGCCTTGCTACCCACAACTCTTCTCCTTCCCAGGATGGTCCATTCAGCAACCAGAAGAATCTTTACAAAAAGCAGCAGGGCTTCTCTGCTTACAACCAGCACACCCACTGCTCTAAGACAGAAGCCAAATCCTCCCCGACAGTGGCTTTGAGTTCAACCTCCATTATATCCAAACAGGCTTTCACCCAGTCCCTTGAATTCATCTTTTATTCACATCCAGGCTTTCACTAATGTGCCATGGCTTGTGTGACTCCTTTCCCTGATGGTCCAGCCACATGCCACTCACTTCTTAGGTGCCTGGTGAAGCATGGCTTCTTGACTAATAAGACAATCCAGAAACATATTTCCTTGACTCCCCAAGCATTTCCTCCACAAAGTAATTAAACATCTAATTATTTCATCTTAGAAAGTATTGTCCATCATAGTCAACAAGACAAAATGGCAGCCTACAAAAGGGAAAAGACCTTCACAAACCCCACATCTGACAGAGGACTGATCTCCAAAATATACAAAGAACTCAAGGAAATAGAAATCAAACTATGAAATAATCCAATAATAAAAATGGTATACAGATCTAAACAGAGAAATCTCAACAGAACAATCTCAAATGGCTGAATGGCACTTAAGGAAATGTAAAAATCCTTAGTCATCAGAGAAATGAAAATCAAAACAACTCTAAGATTCCATCTTGCACCTGTGAGAATGGCCAAGATGAAAACCACTGAGGACAACTTATGCTGGAGAGGATGTGGAGAAAGAGGAACACTCCTCTACTGCTGTGAGAGTGCAAACTTGTACAGCTGCTGTGGAAATCAGTATAGAAATTTCTCAGAAAATCAGGGATCAAACTACCTCAAGACCCTGCAATACCACTGTTGGGCATATACCCAAAGAAGGCACATGCACATCACAAAGACATTTACTCAACTATGTTCACAGCACCATTATTTGTAATAGCCAGAATCTGGAATCAACCTAGAGGCCCCTCAACCAAAGAATGGATAAAGAAAATGTGGTACCTTTACACAATGTAGTTCTCCTCGGTGGTTAAAAAGAAAATAAAACATTTTGAAATTTGCAGGAAAATGGATGGAACTAGAAAAAGTTATCCTGAGTGAGGTAGCCCAGTTACAGAAAGACAGATATGTATTCACTCATAAGTGGACATTAGACATAAAGCAAAGGACAAGCAGCCTAGAGGCCACAACCCCAGAGAGGCTAAGTAGCAAAGAGAGATACACATGGATCTGCCTAGGAAGGAGGAAAAGACAAGATCTCCTGAGTAAATTGGGAGTGTGGTAGGCAGGGTAAAGCGTGGAAGGGGGCGGGGAGGAGAGAAGGGGAGTGGGGGAAAATGTATAGCTCAACTTAAAAAAGGAAAGAAAGTAAGGCCAGGGGAGTGGTTTATCATATTTCTTGCTGTTTTGTCCACACCACAGTTAGAGCTTAGATCGTTAAAATGGATAGTAGAGATTGGTTCATGTGGGAAATGGAATGCGGGCATTTGGTTGCTACCTGAAGTCAGCTTTCATAATTTGCTCCTCATTCAGTGACAAAAATCTTTCCCGGCAGGAAGGAGTCAGGAATCAGAAAGAATTTGGCAAATGCCTTGGGCTTCAGCCTTCTTGGAAGCTGCGCTGAAGGGGTGTTCCCTAGATTCATAAACACAGCCCATCCGCATGTCCGCAATCAGCATCACCTTCCTGCAACAAAAGTCTGCACTTCAGCCCACAGCCTGCTCTTTGCAGGCGGCTCATCTGCTCTGATGACACCCACACAGCACCATGGGTGCCCAAAGACCTGGCCTGCCTTGTCTACTGTAGGTAGGAGTCAAAAAATGACGGGAAACAAGAGCCCTCTATGACAAAGGCCAAGTGTTGCCACCTCGGTGCCTAGTTGAACAGAAATTAAGAAAGTGATGGTCAAGCTTGACCAAAACTTTCCCCAAAAGCTAAAATGGTTAAGACTTCATCTTTAAAAGAGGGTGAATTAATGGGGAACCAGCTTAAGACTGAACTAGACTCTCTTAATATAGGTGACAATGGTGTGACTGGGAAAATATGTGAGGACACTGGCAGCGGGTTCAAGATCTAACACTAATGCACAAACTGACTTAGTGGAGCCCATTCTATATGGAGAGATATCTTGCCCAGCCTAGACACAGGGGTGTGGGGGTGGAGAGATGCTTGGCCCTTCTTCAAAGGGATGAAGGGACAGACTTAGGAGACTTCCTAGGGGAGGGCTTACCCTCTCCAAGGAGCAGATGGGAGGAGGGGGGAGTGGGGGGAAGGGGAGAAGAGGAGGAAGGGGCAACTGGCATTGGAATGTAAAAATAACTTAATAAAAAAAAAGAAGAAGAAGAAGAAAAATTTAAAACCAAAGGCGGCGTAGGTGCCCTGAGAAGCACCAAGCATGAGGCAGGGACAATGTCTTCCTCGACTCCTTGCACAACCTGGAACTCATTAAAATCTCATTCCGCAGCAGGAGGGATATTCATGGTGCTTGGGACTGCAGTGAAGGAATTCAGAGCTCGGGGACACTGCAGAGAGCGAGTAGGAAAGTAGTGGGGGAAGAGGAGGAAGAGCCATGCACGCACACGCTAGCAGGAGCACGGGGAGTGGGGGGGAGTTGTTCCCTGTTCCCAAGTGCTCTCTGGGATAAGAATACTTTCCTATCTCAGAGCTGCTTTCACTTCAACAGGAAGCGGAGAAACTCATTCAAGGATACATATCCCTTAGCCCTGACCCTGCTCCGCCAGCCAGTGTGTCTGCCCCTCACTGTATGAATCTTGACTTGCCTCCACTCTTGCAGCTGAGCTTCGTCAGCTGTGACAGTTGGATGGCTTTTCCATGCTGAGAAAGTAATTAGTCTATAAATAAGTAAAGAGGTGCTAGAGCCGAATCAGGGTGCCAAGGCTATCACGCGCTCCCTCCCCGCGCTCCCTCCCGGGCCATATCTCTTGGTGGTCCATGGTTGCAGGGGAAAGAAGGCTCATGAAAATCTGGAAACATTACAGGGCTTCTGGAGTTCACAAGGGTGCTAGGGTTCACAGGGGTGTTGGCACCTACAAGGGTGCTGGGGCCCAAGGGGGTATGGAGGGTACTCAGGAAGGTGCTAAAGGCTCAGGAGGCTGCTAGGGACTGAGGGGGATTCTGGGAGCTCAGAAAGGTACTGGAGGCTTCCAAAAGCACTGGACACATTATGCTATGTTTGAGCTTCTGCAGGGTGGTCTGGGGTTCTTAGAAGGGACTAGCATTCTCTATACTGTTGTCCTGGGGCAATTTGGGGACTCAGGTCTGAAGACAGTCAAGATCTAGTGGCCACATGCTATCCCCAATGCTGTTAATATTCTCCAGTGCCACTAAACTAAAATAGTTTCTCACACACCCCATGTTGCTAAGGGAAGGAAGTGACTTGCCCTAGAAAGAAAAGAGGAGAGTCACCCACATGCTTCCCCCTTTTGTAATTCCCTGGTCTCCTAATCTTGCCAGCTCGGTGGCACTCTGCAGATGAAGCCCATCTGGTTTCATTGTATTTCCCAACTCCACTTATCATTAAACTGAAACCGATTTTTCCTGTTCAGTGTGATTACCGTTCTGCCAAACGCACGTGTTCAGGATAGGACACGTGTCCTGGGAAACGTTCCCGCTAATGAGAATTCTGTGGGTAGTGTAGAATGGCTTCGGAACTCCTCTGCTATCCCAGCTCAACTTCGTCATTTCACAGAACAACGACGCCAAGGAAAAGATGATTTCCAAGTCATAAAAACCAATCATCCTACTTCACCTTCCAAGGGCAAAACGGAGACAAGACTGTCAAACTCCCCTGCTTGGAGGAAACCCACAATTTGGAGTCTTTGATGGGACAGTTTTGTGACCTATGTCTCGCCCAGTCTCCATGGGTGAGATGCAGCAGACTGAGAGGTTTGGAGAAAGAAGTTAAATCCGAACGCCAATAAATTATTCCTCAAGCCACATACATGAAGTCTCATCAACATGACTGCCCAAATGTGAGCTGAACAAGGATGAAGCCAATAGAGATGACAAAAGTGGCCCAAGAGAAACCCACAAGGCCTCCATGCTGGGCCACAAACCCTTAACCACAAAGAACTGTAGGCAACTGAGCTGACAGCAAGCGAGGTAGTCTAATGGTAGGCGATGTCCTTCTGTATAGACGCTTCTCTTATTGGTTGATGATTAATTTAAAAAAAAAAAAAGTGAACACTATTTGGTCAGTAGAGACAGGCCAGTAGAAACAAGAAAATAGGCGGGACTAGGAGAGTTCTGGGAAAGGTAGGCAGAGAGAGACCGCTAGGAGACGCCATGTAGCTGCCAAAGGAGCGACAGGTCCAGGCATTCTCCAGTGAACCAAGACCACGTGGAAATACATAGATTTACAGAAATGGGTTAATAATTAAGACAGAGCTAGCCAATAAGAAGCCCTAGCCATGGGCCAACAGTTTAATAATTATGTTATGTGTTTATTTGGGGCTGAAGTGGCAGTGGGACCTGGTGGGACAAGAAGCTCCAGTCACAGTTAACCCCAGGGAAGAGCACAACAAATGGTTGTCCAGTGCCAGTTGGTCAGCCCCGAAAACATACATACAAGTTGCTTTATATGGACGGAGAAGGTTATGTTTAGGAACATAGAGGAGAGAGGTGTGTGTAAAGGGTTTAGAGGGAGGGGAGGGAAGGGAAGGAGGTGAGGAATACTGTAATTATATTATAATCTCAAAAGTTAAGAATTCTTCCTCTGCATTAAATGTAGAGTCTGAGGCCTTCCTTCATGGGAAGTGTATGTGCCAACTAGGGGTATGGTGGGGAGGGGCAATCTTCAAGTCTTCGTTGCTGGTGCAATTTGAAGTAGCTCACGGTCTTCCACAAAAGGATCCTAGATCAGGCTCTCCTTGTGCCGAAGGCAGCCTCCACCTTCGGTGTAAGTGTCTTCCCACAGCAGCTCCTACATAGACTCTGGGGCTATCTCAGTCGGTAGAGCATGAGACTCTTACATTGGGCATCATTTTGTTACTAGCAGTTTTCCCACCAGCCTTGTCCCAGAGCCATGCCAGCCCCAAATAACACACAGAGACGCTGTATTAGATACAAAGCTGTTGGCCTGTTACTAGTGTTTCTTATTGGCTAGCTGTCTTAAACATTAACCCATTTCTATCACTCTAAGTTATCTTACTGGAGAGAGGGGTCTGGACCATCTTCTCTCAAGTCCCTACATCTTGACTCTCCTCCTACATCTCCCAGAATCCTCCTTGTCTCCTAGTCCCGCCTACCTTGCCTTCCTATTTGCCAATAGAGCTTTATTCATTAAACAATAACAGAAACATGCTTACAGAATGACATCTCCCATCACCTCAGGAATAGCAGTAGCCATACTGATTGTCAGTACCTTTGTGTCCTTTAGTGTGTGACAACAGTGTGCCGCCATCCACAGTCACACTTGCAGGGCTTCTTCATAAGGGAACCCTGGTTTGCAAGCCTTGACAGAAAACAAAATGCTTACCCGAGCCCCCAGCTTTCCCAAGTTGAGAGAACTTAGCAAGAGAACACACATGGACAGACAGGCTGTGCACCTGTAAGGCAGCAGGCTAGTCTCTGATAGTCTGGCTGCTATCTCCGCCCAGATTTCCGTCTGCTGAAGCAGAGGGAGAATTTGGCAAGCTGCTCTCATCTCTCCCTCTGCAGAATTCCCCGCCACCGCTGCGCCCTCCCATGACCTCCCTCATGTTCCTCCCGATGGTGACTGTGAGGATTCTGTGTTCTTTGGCGTCTCCCCCTGACAACAGTGATCATTAGAATCAAGTGTCCATTGGCTACAATCCAACTCAAGGGCTGAAGGCAGCTCCCAGAAGCCCCTGAGTTGTGTGGCATCAACAAGGAGTCGTCCCTTGGTGAGAAGATGGCCACGGGTGGAGGGTAAACGAACCTGCTGTCCTCCCTGAGAAGTGAATTAAGATTTGCCATCTGCTTCTCCAGGGAAGGATGAAGCAAACTCATTCCTCCATGAAACGGGTGTTTGCGGAAAGCCTACTCTAGCCCCAGTGCGGGGTAGGCTGTCAAGGTCCCACCCTCAGGGATTAACTACACATGTTGTAGTGTTGACAGAAGCATGCCTTCTGCTATAGCCACTAGACTAATAGCAGGTACGTTCTCAATGGTGTTGGCCAATGGATTGAATGACTAGCTAGACCACAGGGCTGTTGAGCCAGACAGAGCTGAGCATGCTACCTCCAAGACAGGTGAGCCCCTTCTATAAACTGTTTTCTCTCTCCACTTCTGAATTTGGTGGTTGAGAGAATGTTAATAACTGGTTAAAATATATATATATATGTGTGTGTGTGTATATATATATATTATACACACACACACACACACACACACACACACAATAATTCCACATCAGATCAGATCTCGTTCAAAACCACACGAAGGGTGATGGATGGGAATGAGGGTCTTCCATGGAGATAGCCTGGGCTCATGGTACCCGAAACAGCCCCAAGCACCTTTGTTAGCACCAATGCACATACATGGGGCCTGACTGGGGTTGGATCAGTGTATGCAATAAACAGTATATGGGTCTGTGTGATAAAGCTGTGGCCATGGCCACATCAGCAAGAAATCAACCCAATGAAGCCAACCCACCACCACAACCCCCAACCTTCCATCCCTTCCCTCCTTGAGAAGAGATCCCTTGAGAAGAGAATGAAGAGCTGTTCGCTTTGAATGTGTTGGGTTTGAGATGACCAACTATTTGTCAATATACTGAAATTGGAACAAAGCCTCGGGAGAGCAAGAAGAGTTGTAGTCAGCTAGCATTGAGTCCTGAGACCAAGGCAGGTGGGGAGCCAAGGTGGCTAAGGAATAGAGGGTGTGGTGTCCACAGTCCAGGAAGGAAGCAGAGGCAAGAGACAGAGGCAGGGAAGACCCACAGAGGCAGTCTCAAGAAACATGCACAGCAGATGGGCTGGAGAATAGAGTTGCCAGGAGAGAGATCACGTCAACACTAACAGAGACTCTATGTATCTTGGTGTGGAGGCACATCCGTGTGATCTCAGCACTTGGGAATCCTCACTAGAGAGCAAGTTCAAGACCAGCCTGGACCACACGAGATACTGTTTAAATGAAGTAAAATTTTAAAAGCTGAACAGTGACTCTCCTCTGCAGAGTTCCAAGAGTAAAAGGTAAGTTGGGAGTCCTTCTGGGAGCAACTGCGGCCTTGAAGACTCAAGGAGGGAATCTTAACCCCCAACCCTCACAATGTGACCTGATTTGGAATGTGGGTTAATACAGGTTGTGATGGTTTGAATGAGAAATGCCACCCCCCCCAGGCTTGGGTATTTGAGTAGTTGAGCTCAGTAGGTAGCACTGTTTGGGTTGTTTAAGGCACACAGCTTTATAGAAGTGTGTCATTGGGAGGTAGCTTTGAGGGCGTATAGCCTGTCCCTACTTGCGGTTCTCTCTCCATCATGGCTTCCTGTCCCTCACTTTCTCCCTCTGAAACTAGAACTGAAAGCTAGAATAAACTCTTCCTTCTACCAGTAGCTGTGGGCCATGGCATTTTATCACGGCACCAAAAAAAAAAAAAAAAAAATAACCAAAACAAAACAAAACAAAAAAGTAACTAATACACAGATAGAATGAGTTCAGTGAAGGTTCTAATATTACCTTACACTAGGGAACACTGGTCACAGATACATATAGGGAGATGGTTCAGTAGACAAAACCACCAAGGTTGGGCTTACATGTCTACAAGGCCAGAGATATATCAGCACCTGAACAGTGGTGACTGCCGCCCACTCCAGGCTCAAGGAAACTACTCTGCCCACATCTTGACCTCAGACATCCGCTGAGCGGCAGTAGGCGTCTATGTGTGAGCTGCTCAATATGTGTGCTCTGTTCCTACAGGCACCGGAAGTTTCACAGTGAAGGCATCGGGTGAAGACTACAGAGCTGGGGGGCATTTGCCAAAGATGGAAGGCATGGGTCTGGGGTCTCACGGGGGGAAGGGGGACAGCAGCTCCTGAATGTGGCGACTGCAGGCTGTACAGTGTGTGTGCCAGGAGAGTGAAAGAGTTCATGGGGAGATGCCCAGGGGTTAAGGTTTCAACGTCTTGGAAACTGGGCGTCTGCCAAGGAGAACCTGCAACCGCCTACTAGGAACAGAAGGTCAGCCGTTGCGCGCAGGCTTCCAAAGGAAGCAGCAGGGCACCGAGCAGCTCAGTCCAAGGCAATATGCCACCATGCAGCACCAGACTGGACCTGCAGCCTGTCTGATCTGCTGCCTGTCCCTGGACCCAAGATGAGAAGCAGGGCTCTGAGAGGGAAGCACCACCATGCTGCTGATTGACAGCTGACCATCTCTGCAGGGCTCTGAGCTGCTGCTGTCTGTACCCATCCTCCCTGATGCACTGGTGCAGGTCCTGTCTGGCCCTTTCCTGAGATGAATGTAAGCCCAGAGCTTGGAGACATGTTAATCATTATCTAGTATAATTAAGGGAATTGGAGGAATTCTTAAGGATATACTTTCATATAATGGCTTTCCCCCCCCCTTTGTCCACTGTGCCTTCCTCACCCCTCGTCAACATGTAAGCGTCGGTGGCGATTTTCATTCATCTACTCCCAGGTCTCATGCTCGTATCTCTGCCAGTCTTGCCAGCTATCAGACCCAACTCAAGTGCTCACCTCCCACATGAGCCCTGGGATTTAGTGCAAGGCTCCAAAGAACATCCTGAAGATGATGGTGAATGAGGATTATTAGACCACAGAACATCGAGTCGTGGCTGGGAGCCCTCATCTCTCCCTAGCTAGAAACCTACCCTCTACGACCTTTGCACACAATTCTCCATTTGAACCCCACGTCAGTCACCAGCCCAGACCCCTCTCCATTTCCTGGGTTACCTTCTCCCTGGAAAAACACAAACACTGCCCCTTACATACCATCCCCACCCTCATGCAGGTCACTCCAATATGTATAAACATGTACGTTTGCCTGATAGAGAGGAGGTCAGAAGGCAACCTTTAAGAGTCCTTCTGTGCTTTGCAGGTCCTGTGGATTAAACTCAAGTCCTCAAGCTTGGCAACAAGTAACTTTGCGTGCAGAGCCACCTTGCAGGCTCTTGGTTTGTTCCGTTTGCCTGCTTTGCTTTGTTTTGAAGAGGAAGAGCCGAGAAGAAATTTTATTAAAGTATAAGCATGTTTCTCTCTCCTCACCCAGGGGACTTGGTGGCTGGAACAGTACTTCTGTGCGGCAACAGCAAGCAATGAGCCCACTGAGAGTATGTCCATCAACAAAAGACTCCTGCTAGACGAAGATCAGCTACAAAAGCCTGAAGCATCAGGAAGCCCCCTACAGAGCGAGCTGTGACCAGTGCTCACACTGAATTCAGCACTGCAAGTGAAAATCCTAGGGTCCGATGTGAAGAAACAGGCCCCCAGTTCCCATATGGAGCTTCATGGGTGAGCTTGTGAACTATACCCAGGGAAAGAATGGTCAGTCTGCCTTGTCACTCTATACTCTGACAGGCCAGTTTCAACAGCTGGCCACAGCTCTCTTGACCTGATGATGGGAAGATCCACAAAGCTGTTCTACTCAATCACACCCAAGGCCCTAGGGGCATATGGATATTGTCCATGCTCCCTCCTGAGACAACAGTCCAACTGGACTCCACAGTGTCCACCCCTAAAGTTAAGAGATTGACCAGCCCTCCACGCTCCTTCACGACCATCCTAGCCTGGTTGTAAAGTGAGGATTAAATGTTTTCAGCTTCGCTGGCCACTGGGAGAACCTACTTCTCCAATTTGTCCTTGACCAGCACTTTCTACCCTGTCCTCTATATTTGTGTTTCAAGGCTTGCCTCCTGTGCCTGGACCACTTGCGTCAAGGACCCATAAGAAAGAAAGTTCTATGGAGAGCTGGTCTCCGAGGCAGGAAGGTCAGGAGTTTGAGGTTACAAAGTGAGGACAGCCAGAGATACATGAAGGATGGCTGGGGCCCTCCTTTGGGATTAGCTCATCGTGCAGAGAGCTCCTCGTCACCCAGAGATTTATGTGTTCAAAATGTGGAAGCACTCATAGGTCACCATTTGAAATGAGGTCATAAAGAGTTTTTTTTCCAATTACTTGGGAAATTGCTTATGCAACACACAATGAAAGAATAGGACAGATGCTGCATGAGGCCTGAGTCTAAAGTCAATTTATTTATAATAACAAATTTGAAGAATGAAAAAGGACTGGGAGGAAACATGCTAATCTAAACAGGAGCTGTACTTGGTAGTATTGTTTAAATTTTTCTTCCTTATAAAATGCCTAAAATGTTCACTATGACCCTGTGTTATTTTTATAATGAGAAAAAAAAAGTAACTTCAAAACGAATAACCTAAAAATACTGTTCCATAGCAGATGAGATGAACAAAGAAAAATTTAACCACATTCTAGAGGCCAGGCGCTTCTAAAACAACCTTGTGTGTGGACGGGAGTTTCTGTACACCTGGTCCCACAGCCATTTGGACCCAAATAAACACACAGACGCTTATATTAATTATAAACTTTTTGTTCTATGGCTCAGTCTTCTTATTGGCTAGCTCTCTCTTAATTATTAACCCATTTCCATTAACTTGTGTATCTCCATGCAATCTTGGCTTATGGGTGATGCCTGAGTCTCTTGCTTTCTTGGCAGCTACATGGCATCCCCTCATGACTCATCCTCTGAGTTCCTCTTCCCAGAATTCTCCTAGTCATATAGCCCCACCTATATTTCCTGCCTGGCTACATCCCGCCTGTCCATTGGCTGAACCAGCTTTATTCACCAACCAATAAGAGAAACATATTCACGGCATACAGGAGGACCTCCCTCATCATCCTCTCTGAAGTGGGTGAACATGATCTGTCTTTCTAAACTACCTGTTTGACCTTGTAAACATACCTAATGTGACTACATGCTTGAATGCAATAGTTGACTAGTTACTAAACTAGTTCTATATAGTTGATAATAATAACTTTCAAGGATTAGAAATTTGCATCACAAAAAACCCACTAAAGATGTGTTAAGTGTAATAGGTTTAAAAGATATTAAAAGATAACTTGGTAATGCAAATTAGAATAGAAACTAAATTAGGTACAAGACTTTGGACTCATCAAGAAAGAATAGATATGGAGTATTTTCTCTGGATTTGTGCTAATAGACTAAAAAACACTGTTAATGTGCTACTGCCTGTATACATTGTATATTCTTATTTAATATAGTTTTTCTTATATTAGTTATAACCTATTTTGTAATTTTAGACAAAAAAAAGGGGATATGTGGAGGTAGCTAGTTTGTATAAGCAAAGCCTATCTGAAGGTCAGAGAACGGAGGTTGCCACTAGCTAACCATACCCATATGTAGCAACCCTCAAATTGCTTCTGTGGTTCTGTTAGGAATCCAATGCCCACAATCTTACCAGTCCAACCAACTGAAACAATAAAGACCCCTGAACACAGGAAAGTGTGTGAGATCCTTCACCAGCTCCAGCACTGATGAGCTTAGACTTGAAATCTGCAAGAAAACAAGCAATAGGGAACTAAATAAGAGCACCTACTTGGATGATGTCTTGACTCTGCACTGGGCACCCACAAACAGGCTAAACATATGAAAAGACCAGCGTTGCCTATCGGGAACACATTGAGCATGGGTGACACAATGTGTATATGCTTGTGTATATGTTGAGGCCTTCACTGCCATAAAATGTGTTGGGCAAGTTAGTACCCTTGGGGGAACAACTTAGACATAAGACCAGAACCTCGGGTGTGTTGTAAATCATCATCAGAGGGCAGGGGCCTGTTCACCACACAACCTGTGGAAGACTACACACCAAGTAGCAGACCTCTCCAGACACTGAGGGAGTCATCTCCTTGACCTCAGACTCCCAGCCTATAGCACCATTAGAAGTAAATGACTGGCCTGAATAGAGTATTTGCAGTCACTGTCTAAGCTGAAAAAGATGCACACTCAACTTAGGACAATTTACAGTGGGCTCGTGTACAGGATGTAGGTGGACTGCTAAGACCACAGGGAATCCAAATCAGGTTCAGGGGCACCACTAGCATCTGCCTGTGTGTGGAAGGAGATTCACAATAAAGACCATTCAAGGGGTCTGACCTGAAGCAAAGGGAGCAGAGAAAACAATGCACAGGCATCCGTCTTTCCTGCTTCCTTCCATGCAGCTCTTGCTGAGGCTCCCACTGGCCAAAGGCAAGGGAGGGCCCCTGAAGAAACCTAGCACAAAGAGCAAGCTGAAGAGCTTGCCAGGCACATGTCTGCCCGAACAATGGACACCCTGCGCTCCTACCTTAGGCCAACCCTGCTACCCTGTGAAAACAGGATCCCAGGACTACACTACCCCTTCATCATCCTGTACCCCACCAGCATATCCCTCGTTAGAATTGATAAACACCTCTTCTTTATTTCTATTAATAAGTGTTCCATTCCTTGCAGTGTGCACTAGTTTTACTTTGAGGTCATGAACGGAATCTGTTGTTTCAAGTCACAGCAGCACAACTACGCTCGAAACGCTAAGACACCCTCATTTTTAAAATGATAAAAGAAAACACTGGTTTTGCTCAGGATCTCGTCCTTCCTACTTTGGCTTTCCAAGTGTATGAAAGGCCATGAGACTGTCTTGTCGTACCTGGGTCCCCACTATCTTCATAAAGAGCCATCATCTACTCTCAGGCGTCCCCCTCATGAGTCATTGTCCTGTCCGGAAAATGCTGAGCTATTGACACATTTGGCAGAGCACTCAATATGGCATGCTAATCCCACGAGCATAGAAACTGTTTCCTGGGTTGTCCCTTTGTTTACCAAGTGACTGACAGGCAGGATTAGGGACATTTGTTCTCAGTCATCCCCATCCCAGCAATCGGTCTCATCTCTAGACTGGCATCGTTGTGTGGGTGTCCATTCATGGAAGACCTCATACGTGTGCCAAATGTTCCTTGTGTTCATGTCACTGATTGTAGTGTGAGTCCCCTCAGGCAGAGCAGTTCCCAGGTATCCAGCATAATTTACACAGAGGGGTCTTGGATGCATTGTGATCGACAATGGAAAAGCCACAGATGGACCTCAGGGCTCCTTACAAGGGAAGACAAGCAGATGTCCTGAGTAATAGGAGGTAGCTCCCTGGAGCAGAAAGGTTGGTGGGGTTGGTCTAGAATGAGGATGCCCCTGTGTAGGGACACCTGCCTCAACTGAGCATGAACCATGACTGTGAATTCAACAAACTTAAGAGGCTCTATTATGAATCTGCTATGCATCATACCCACGTTTAGATTGTGTTGGGATGAAATAACAATGTCAGTTACATGGTTAATCAACTTTGATTTTTGATGTGTGACATCCTTTTGTATATATGTTTCTCTTATTGGTTGGTGGATGAAACACTGATTGGCTAATAGGGGCAGGCAGATAGGCGGGGCTAGGAGACAAGGAGAATTCTGGGAAAGGTAGGCAGAGAGGCACAAAAGGAGTAACAGCCCCAGTAAGCTGAGACCATGTGGAAATACATAGATTTTTAGGAATGAGCTAATAATTAAAACAGAGCTAGTCAATGAGAAGCCCTAGCCATCAGCCAACAGTTTGATAATATAGCATCTCTGTGTGTTCATTTGGGGCAGAAGCAGCAAGACCTGACAGGACAAGAAACCTCTAGCAACAAATTTGAGCCCTGTAACTGGCACCTGGGCTTTTACAGCTGAGTGGTTGCCTGGGAACATGGGCCTTTTCTGAATGTGCACCATCATCTACTTCCTATATGACCACAAGGAATAAGTATCAGCTTCATGCCTCAGTCTCAGCAGCAAACCCAGGGGAGAGGCCACAGTACTCATATCTGACCCAGGGAGCATGATGGTCCCCTCCGTACATCAATGCAGGGTCCATACAGTGACCTGATTTAAGCCAAGGCAATGGACACAGCCATTTCTTTTCCTGGACACTGACACTCCGCCAAGGCCATCTCTATGCTCAGTACACTATAGTGTGTGCCCATCACAGAGATTTCATTCACTCAAAACGGTCCATGAGATTTCTCCTTCAAGTTCTCAGGGCCAGCATCTGTCTGCAACACCACAACCTGCATTGTGGCTTTTTCTGCTGAATAACTGAAGGCAAATGCCCTGACACTGGGCAATAATACACACTATTAACCAAACGCTTGCTGGTCCCATCACTGGGAACACAAACTAACTCATTTTGTAACCTGCAAATCAGGAATCTCCTTTGTTCGGACTAGACAACTGAGGCCCCCTGAAGCTCTGTGGTCTTCTGGGGCTGCACAGCCCGGCAATGATGGCACTGGGTATCACACGCAGATGTGATTCTAAGATTCACGTTCTTTCTCCTTCCCATAAAATCCCCAAGTCAGTGCTCCTGGGTGCAACAGGGGTCGCTTCCTGCCTTATCTTTTGAAAACATTCAGACTCTTTGTGCTAGATAGTTAGTTCTATTGTCAACTTGACACAGCTGGAGTTTTCCGAGAGAAAGGAACCTACACTGAGAAACTGCCTCCATGAGATCCAGCTGTAGGGCATTGTTAGTGATTGATGTGGGTGGTGCCAGCCCTCTACTGGCGGTCCTGGGTGTTAAAAGCAATCAGACTGAGCAAGCCAGTAAGCAGCACCCCTCCATGGCCTCTGCATCAGCTCCTTCCTGCCTCCAGGTTCCTGCCATGCTTGAGTTCCTGCCCTGACTTCCTTTGAGGATGAGCAGCAATATGGACATGTGAGTCAAATAAACCCTTTCCTCTCCAGCTGATGTTCTGGTCACGGTGCTTCATCACAGCCATAGAGACCCTGGCTAAGATACTCTCTGTCCCCTCAGGCTTTCCTTCACTGAGGTATACTGAACAGGCAGAGCAGGGCCCTCCACAATGCATTCGGCACTGGGAACACAGCTGAGCCCCGTTGCTGTGGGACACCTGTTCCACTTGGCACCAGCTCGCCTTCATTCCGGGTATGAATACCAGTTCTATCCAGGGTGATGTACACAGCTCACGGGAATCTTCACTTCCTCTCCCAGCAACAAGGACGCAGGCGCCGTGGCCACCTGGCTGCCATTTCACTAGCTCTTTGCAGAACCTGACTCTAATTCCGGAAAATTATGATCACCCGTTAATTCTTTTAAAAAGACTTAGCTGAGAGAATTGCGGTGGGGGGAAGAACTAAATGCTTGCCTTGCACTTGCCACAGCTGAGAGTCCAAAGCACAGTGAAAGAAAGGCCCATGAAATGATCCAGCAGTGACAGGGACACTGGAGATGGCTGGCCTCGCGGCCTGGGGGAAGCCAGGGGAGGTTTCACAGCTGTGATGTCACACTTGCTGCTAGTGAAGGGTGATGAAGTGTAGCCCAAGTGTGGCATGCTACATCGGTCCACAGAGCAAATGTTCCAGCCTGATTGAGAAGGGCCTCGAGAGGAACTCACAGGCTGCCAGACAGTGCACTGAGCCTTGGACATCTAGTCAGATGTCCAAGGATGGGGGACTATGACTGTGTCCGTCCAGATTGAGTTACAGCCTCACAGACATAAAACTGGATGTGTTCAAAGAAATCCACTTTGTTTTGTTTTACATTTTGTTGATGCTCTCTCCTTGCCTGGGGACATGCTAAGCGGAGAGTTCACTCATGCCCTCTGATCCAGGGCTCCCCATTCATGCCTATACCCACACTGAAGACAGAACTCAGGATGTGACAAGGATGTAATCAACTGAGAGGTGAAGATAACAAGAACGTGGAGCATAGCTACCTAAGAGGACATGGACAGGGACTCAAGGCCAGTCCACAGTGTGAAGCTAACGAGAAAACAGGGAGGACCAGGCTGCCTCTCCCACCGGCTGCAGCCGCCTGAGTGGCAAGGATGAAGATCTGACTTTGTACTGTGTGTTCGCCTACTGTTTAACCCTCCCTTCCAAACACTGGTCAACATGCACATACAAATAACTCTGTCATTCCCGTCAGACAAACCCAGAAGCAAATATCACCAGCATCTCCCTGTGCAGTGTCAGGCAGGATGAGGAAACAGGAGTGGCCTTGATGGGAAACTGACCTATCATCTCAGAACGCAGGAGGGCAGGCAGGAGCTCAGGGCCAGTCCAGGCCAGTCAAAGGAGAGCCTGAAGTGGGGGAGGAGGAGGGGAGGAAGAAAGAAGAGGAGAGGGGAGGGGCAGACAGCTCAGCCACTAATGTGCTTGCCTTACAGGCATGAGGAGCTGAGATTGAACCCTAGAATTCACATAAAAAAAAAACATATGTATGTGTATACACACACACACACACACAGGAGTGACAAAGACTCCAAACTGCCTAAAAGAATAATGCTGGAGGGATTACCATGCCAGACTCCAAGGTGTATTACAGAGCCATAACAATAAAAACAAAGAGGGATCAGCATACAAACATACCTGTAGACTGACCGAACAATATCGAAGACCCAAACATGAGTACACATAACCACAGCCGTCTATTATTCAACAAAGTCACACACTGGAGAAAAGACAGCACCTTCCACAAATGGTACTAAGGGAACGAATACCCACATGTGTCACACACACACACACACACACACACACTGGAATGCTACCCAACTGAAAAACTAACAAACAAACAAAGTAATCATGAAATTTGCAGGAAAATGGATGGACCTAGAAAAGGTCACACTGAGTAAGGTAGCCCCGACCCAGAAAGACAAACACTGCATGTTCTGTGTTCCGCAGTTGCTAGCTCCACATCTGCAGATGTTGCTTATATTCCCTGGAGTAACTGCAGAATCCAGCAAAGTAGAAAGGGATCATGGGACCAGGCGGGAGCATTAGACAGGTGAGTGTCGAGGTGCAAGTGATTTGAAGGGGGAAATGGAAAAATTTGAAGGGAGAGTAATACAGAAGGAAGGAGGAGGGTAAAACAACATCAAGGATGCCGGGGAAAGTCATACAAAGTGCACATAGCTACCCCCAAACCGAGGCCAGAGCCCAAGAAGAACCTATCACACTCAAGAGTAAACCCCGCGGTCCTCAGTCGGCTGTGTGCATCCACCTGGGCTACGCATCTGCGCTCTGGTGAACTCTCCACTTCCTGACAGCCGGAGCTGCTGTGGTTCTGCAGATGAACTCAGGACCCAAGAAGTCGATTCAGCTGTGGGGTAGAGCAGATGCACCGCTGCAGGCTGTCAACCCTGTGCTCAAGGATGGGCGTCAGCATTCCTGTTCTCCTCCTCACCCACACGCCCACCCACACCCGCACCCGCATGCCCACATTCCCTCACGCCTCCTCCTCCCTCTTCTTTCTCTGGAAGCTTCAGACCTACCCACTCTTGGCCCTGCTCTCCAAGGAAGGATCCCCCTGGGCATGGGCGCCTGGAGGTCCTGAGCAGATGGAACTTCATGTGTGTTCCAATCCCCGGGCTTTTGTTGGGTGCTCTTTTGCAACCAAGGACCTGGTGTAAAGTCCTGGAGCCTCCCACCACCCAGATGTTACCCAAGAAAAGCACTTCCCATCTCGCTTCTCACCGTGCAGTTTGGAGAGTCTCCCTCAGAGCAGGAAGATACACAGGCAGTGTCGATGAATGCTCACTGGGTAAGCATCTGTCCCTCTAAGTCCTTGGTACCATTTCCCTGTACGCATTGCATATGTGGATTCGTATATACACATGCAAGCCTAGCTGATTAAAGTGGTCTCTCAGCGAATTGCCCCTGGCCACCTGAAGAAGTTGCCTGTAGACCAGGAAACACTCTCTCTGAGCGTCAGGTGAGACTGTTGTTCTGAGGTAGGTTGAGCTCAAGAAAAAATGTGACTCTGGTGCTGGGAATTAAACTGGAGTCCTCTACAAAACCAGAAAGAGCCCTTGGCCATCGACTCTCTCCGTCCCCCGTGAATGCATTTTAGATGGTTAATTTCACTGACTTTTAAAAGGGATGTGGCAGCATCATTAACTGTACGGATGGCATTACACCACAGAGCGAGTTGATGGCAAAAGGCTGAGTGTGCAGACACTGACCTGAGGCTTCCAGCTTTTTTGGTCTCCTGCAAAACTTCCAGGTGTGACTTCCAGAACTTTCCATACAGAATGACAGGTGTTCAAATAACAAACCATTCTTGTAAGTGGTAGATCTCAGAGCAAATAAGATAGACAGCCAAACCGCCTGGACTCTTTACACTGAACACCTTTAAAATAAGTTAGAGACAGAGCGGCAAGCTGCACACTTGCTAGAAATCTAGGCAAGCCCAGGAGCCACAGTGGCCTTTCCAGTCTTGTGGTACAGGCACAGACCAGAATTGTGTATGGACAAGAAGCAGACCTCAGACGTCAGCCCTGCTACCTCTTCTGGATTCCTCTCACCTCACTTATGAGGTAGACAGTGTTATACCAGGCCCAATCAACTCTGCCTGCATCCACAGGGGAAGCGGATCCCATACTGTCGTCTCATCTATAGAAACTTAGGAGGCGAAGGGTTGAGGGCAGCTTCAGCTTCCAATTCCTACCAATAAGCATACTATTGAGCTTGGAAAAGGGTGGTCCTAAGCAAAGCTGGGGTGCTGATGGTGCCCTAACTTTAGCTCATTGCTCTTAGTAGAGACCAAGGTGGATTCAGAAGCCATGTGCTCAGAAGCACAGAGTGTCTAAGGTGGACTGCGTGAATCCCTCAGAAGCCATGTGCTTCTGTGTGTCCACTCAGAGTGTCCAGGCTAGCACATCCCACAACAATAGCTCTACATAAATGAATCCTACTAAACCATTCAAAGCTTCTGGCTATACCCCAGTCCTGTAGATGCTTCCAAGTCAGAGATGTCACTCCCAACACAGAGGACAGGACACCATGAGAAAGCCCTGGTCCCTTCCACATACGTTAGAGCATGACATTGATGTCCTTGTGACCACCTTCCTAAACTTAGGTCACACAGGCTCTGCCAAGTTTAAAAAGCAACCACAGCCCTCACTTTGTAGATGGTTCTGGATCTAAGCTACCCATTGGCAGAGTCCCTGCATCTAACTCCCCCTCAACCTCACCAGGGGCTTCACCTGTGTCAACTGAAGAAGCCCTTGCCACCTAGACATTTGGGAGCTGCTCTGGGTGCATACTTTGAATGAATCGAGGCCTGGGTGAAGGGCTGGGTGTGGCGCGCTGGTCTCCTGCACTGAGTCAGAACCTGTTGAAGGCCTGAACAAACCAAGAAATCTGGGAGAGGAGTTAGGGCTAAGATGCCCTCTCCTTTTCCCTTTGGACTTGACCCTGACTGGCCCTTCAGTTCACCCGCAGATCTGAACTCCCAGCCTAGTTGTGTGTGCTATGATATTACACATGGTGGCTGGGGGTCTGGCTCATTTGGTGAAGTGCATGCGAAGAGCTCTGGTTTTGATCTCCAGATCTGATAAACTGGGCACGACTGTGCCTGCCCCCCCTCAACCCCAGCAGCAAGATGAGAGTACATGGCCACCCTGTACCTATGTTCCCACTGGGTCTGAAAGGATCAACTCTGTACTGCTCACTGCTTTCCGTGTCCTCCTATTACACATGATTTAGCAGACTTTCGCCCTTCATAGTCACATAGCAATTGTGCATATCTGTGGAGGCGTGTGCATGGTGTTCAGGACTCAGATCACACTGCCCGCTGAGGCATTACCTCAGACATTTGTTATTTCCTCTCTACAGGACATCCCGAAAGGCTCTACATTGTCATCCATAGACCTAGTACTGAGCTAGACAGCATCGTGAGTTCTCATCCCCAGCTTCCCCTATACCTGCTAGCTGCTCTCTCCCCCTGAGCTGGAAATTCCAGTTCTCTCTGGCACCTGCCAGCCACCCTCTCTCCAGTGTCCCAGTGCTGTTCTTAGGTTCTCCAAACTATTCTATTCTCTACTTTTTCAGGACCAACATTTTAGCTTCCATATATAAATGATAATATGTGCTATTATTCTTTCCATGCCTGACTTATTCCACCCATTATAATGTCCTCTGGTTCCATCAACATTGCTGAAAATGGAAAAAAAAATCAATAATTGGCTGAATGATGTATATTCTGCATTTTTTTATTCACGCATCTATTGGTAGGCACCTAGACTATGTGCCTTGGCTATTGTAAATAGCACCACAATAAACATGTAACTCGGGTGCCTTTCAAGGTTTTGATTTCAAGTCACCCAGCCCCAGGATTGCTCTGTCATATGGCAGAGCCTCCACACTGTCCCCCATAATGGCTGAACTGATTTCCAGTCCATCAAAAGGACGTGAAGGGTCTCCCTCCACAGTGTTCCCCATAACGACTGTGCTGATTTCCGGTCAATAAATAAAGCATGAGGGTTTTTCCTTTCTTTATATAACCCCTAGTATTTAACAATACTTTATTGGTATGCATTCATTGTATAAAGCAATGGTTTTCATTCTGAGATTTTTTTTCTGCCTATGTTATATATACTTTGATTCCATTTATTCCCCTGTGAACCACATTCGTCCCCCTTTCCCTCCCCTCCCACAGTTCCATTTCCTCTTCCAAAATAGTTCTTTTTTATTTTTTATAATTTCATATCTCTTTTCTTTCTTTTTTTTTTTCTTAACAATATGATCTCCACTTTCATCCATTTCTTAATGGCTGAAAACTATTCCTTTTTTGATATTACAATGTTTTCTTCATCTGTTTATTTTTATCTTTATGGTGATAGTCATTCCAACTAGAATAAGTTGATTTTAGCCCCACTTTGCTTTCCATTATTGTGATAAAGACAGTCTGTCGTTGATAAAAGCCAAGGCAGAAACTCAAGCAGGGCAGGAACCTGGAGGTAGGAACCGAAATGGAGACCATGGAAGAGCACAGTTTCTGGCTCTTATAATACTACCTTCTTATAATACTCAGACCACCTACCCAAGAGGACAATGACCATGGTGGACTGGACCCTTCCACATCAATCATTTGTCAAGAAAATACCCTCAGACTTGTCTACAGGACAATCTGATACAAGCATTTTCTCAAATGAATGTCTTTCTTCCCAGATGACTCTAGATTTTGTCAAACTGACAGAAAACTAACCAGCACAATGTTTCATGTGGTTGTATGTTCTTGTGGCTGGAGAACAATCCCAGGGGCTTATTTGTGTTAGCACAGTACTCTTCAGCTTTCACTGTGGCTCTCATTCGCATTTCTCTGATCATTGTGGGAGAGTGGGCAGGAAGATTGTAAGAGCGAGTGACAGGCAGTAAATAACTACAAGAACCGTGTTTTTTCAGACACAGAGGAGCAATTGTACATATGAACACACAGATGTTGTGACAGTATGCACAAGACTTACATAAACCCAAGCCAGACACAATCTCAGAATAAAGAGAGGATGTGGTCGTGAGTTCCCATCCCAGCTGAGTAGATACTGGCAACTGGTAGCTGCTAGGAGAGAAAAAATACGTTCTTTTTTAAGAGTATGACTCCGGGAAGTCAACCATGTTCCAGTGGAAGGCCACATACCAAAAAAGTACATGGGTAACACGAACTGATCTTGATATTTTGGGTTTTATTTTCTTTATTTTTATAACATGGGCAAGGATGTAGGGTAAACTTACAAGAGTTGGGGGGGTGGGGTGAATTACTAAAACACATTGTGTGAAACTCTCAAAGAACTAATTAAATAAAAAGAAAAAACAAGAAATGTCTAGTTAACATGTTTGTCTACTGTTTGGGTCTTGTCTTCTTATTTTTTTGCTATTTTTTTTTTGTGGTCCTTATATACGGGAAATAATCATCAGATGAACAGTTTGCAAGTATTTCCTCCAGTCCGTGGCTGCCTCTTCACTCTAAGGGTTCATTTTTTGGAAGCTTAATCATTTGAGAGGTGTTGGGACCATAAAAACTCTGACCTCACCCAGGAGTAATGCTTGGATGGATTCATGATTTATTGGCATTATTGGGAGGTGGAAATAAGGGGCAGGATGAAGCTAGAAGAAGTAGTTGGTCAGTGCGGACATGCCCTAGAAAGACACGCCTTGCCTCCACCCTCTTACTCTCTACTTTCTGGCTGACACTAGGTGAGGAGCCTTCGCCACACATCTCCATCGCCTTGTTCCTCCACACCAACAGCCTCTGTATGGGGCATCTTAGGCTCTTCCCAGCCCCAGGACACACATACTTACCCTCTCAAGTCAACTCACCGTAGAATATAGTGTACCTATAATACTATAGCCCAGGATGGATCAGAACAGCAGAACCAGCCTAACAAACAGAACAGCCTGTACCAACACCAGGCTTGACTTCAGGGTTCTGAATTTCCCCAAAATAGCACTAGTCATGACAACAAACTAGTCAGTTCTTGCCATGATGGTCACTCCATGAAGGAAGACGCCTGTCCTAGGTCCCACTACACACCCAGACAGACATACAGATATACAAACAGATATACATAAAGCACATAACTTACACAGACATCCTCAGACATGCAGACAGGCACAGACACACACCAGGTATATAGAAATAGATACACTGATACACAAACCCAGACATGTAGATTCCCAGACACATGGACATGAAGACACACAGACCTCACAGAACAGCGTTCTGTTTTATGCAACTAGAATGTGGTGAACCCTCCCAACTTTTACCAAGTTCTTTCACGGGCCCATCTTCTCATCAAGTGACATCAGGTCACGTTTGGATGCTCCCAGCCCACAGCTGAAGCAACCACGTTCTATTCCACAGGCGGCCTTTGGTGCCGAACGGATGTTTAACTATGCCAATGCCTCCCTGGGGAAGGCTTCCACCGTGTCTGTGATTAAGCAGCAGCTTCCAGAGACATGATATCCTCCTCTGCCAGTGACTCTGTGGCCCAGCAGACTCCGCAGAAACAAGAGCCACCTGAGTCTGAACAAACCTGGAAGCCAAACTCCTGAGCATCACTGAGCATCACAAAGCTCTCTATCTCTGGCAAGAGATGTGATTGTCTTTGGGCCTTCTTCCCAGAATCCTGAATAAAACAATGGACTCTGATGGATGGGGTAGACCTGGACTAGGAAGGGGGTGATCAGAGCCAAAGCCTTGGCACAGGAAGGTTAACTCGCTCTCTGGGTGCTGTGCCAGAGGTTGCTGACCCTGGGGCAGTGCCCTCCTGTCTGGAGAGTCAGCCAAGCCCAATCTGAATGGCATAGGGGACTGGGACCACGCTTGGCTGTCCCTGGTAGACTCAGCATGGCTGAGCTTGTCTTTCACCTCTATTCATCTGCTTGTAGAATGAAGGACGTGGTGGTTGTCAAGGAAGCCCAATACATCTATCTAACAGAGACAATGCTGGGACAGGCTGACCTGGTGTTTCTATCGTAGCTGAATGTCTTTCCATGGAATGGATTGTCACCTGGAGCTCTATCAGGCACAATAATTCTGTCATAGGTAGCCATCATTTGCGATGAAAACCATGCCTGTCTCATCATACATAAAGAGAGCAGCCCAAGACAGAGCAAAAGGGAAGACCAACTACAGTTCCCAATGGGGTTCCTAGGGATACAGCAAGGGGCCCAAGAGGCGGGCACCATTAACACAGCACAGTGATTTGAATATGAAAGTCTCCTGTAGGCATGTATGCTGCAGGCTTATGTTCCACAGGCTTAGTCATTGCAGTCTTATGAGTTGCAGGCTTGTGTGTTGCAGGCTTGTTGCTGCAGTACTGTGTGCTGCAGGCTTATGCATTACAGGCTTATGTACTGCAGTCTTATGCACTACAGGCTTATGTGTTGCAGGCGTATGCACTGCAGGCGTATGCACTGCAGACTTATGCATTACAGGCTTATGTATTGCAGGCTTGGGCATTACAGGCTTATGTGTTGTACACAGGTAGAGTTGTTTTGGGGTTGCGGGAACTTCAGGAGTTTGGGCCAGACTGGAGGAAGTAGGTGAATGGGCCCTTCAAGGGACCTTATCCCAGACCCTTCTTATCTCACGCTGTTTCCTGTCTGCCATGGGTTGAGAACCTCCCCCCCACCAGATGCTCTCAACGGCCCAAACCCATGTGGCCAGGATACAGGCTGAGCCCTCTCCAATTGAAAGCCAAAATAAATCCTTCCTCCTTCAAACTAAGCTTTCAGGTATTTTAGTCACAATGACCAAAGGGTGACTAATGCACACAGGTTAATGTTTTCTGTTGTGGTGGTGGTGGTGGTGGCTAAAACAGAAACAAAACTGATGTAAAACTCATGTTAGCCATTTTTTTACTCTACACTCAGTTCAGCTTCACTAACCATGTGTGCTGAGCGAGACAACAGAGCTCTAGAACGCTGCCACCTTCCTAGGGGAAGCTCCATCACCATCCCAAACCTGGCATGCAGTGTTCTGCTTCCTGACACACTAACAGCCTCGTGTACGGAGACCCCGCTGGGATCTGTCCATCTGTGACTGGCTCATCTCCTCCAGGGTCATCTGTGTCACAGGGTCAGAATTCCCTTCCTTGACTGAGTAAGGCTGGGGAGAAACAGCATTTGTTGCACAAGCCTGGAGACCCAAGTTCAATCCTGGGAACCTACAGAAAGGTAGGAGAGAACCGTTCCACGGTGTCCTCTGACCTCTGAACACCAGAGACCACAGACACACACACTCCTACACACATACATATACACACTCACGCATACACACTCACACACACACACCACCCAGCTAGTACTTCTTAAAGCTAAGTAATGTCCCACCACATGGCTGGACCACCGTTTGCTTCCCTGTGCTGACAGACATGAGGCTTCTTTGCCCTTCCGTCTCTCTGAGCAGTGCTGCAGTGACCTTGGCTGCTTCCAGTTCTTTTGGGCATCCACCCAGATGTATGCGTATTTTCATTTTTACCCCATACAGCTCCTGATTGTGTTTGTGAACACCACGAGTGACTGACGGGGAAGACTGACACTCTGAGAATACTCCAAGGGTTACACAACAGAGTGAAGAGCACAGTGGACAGCAAGAATTTATGAACTACATGTCATCGGGCTTCAGACAGCCCCTGGGGTGGCAACAGCTGCCTCTCTTTATATGGGGAAGGTTCTGGGTGCAAAGTACGCAGGCATCTCTCCACGCAAAGTGGAGCCCGCCGTGTGGAGTCAGGGGTGGGAATCTGGAGCACCCGGTTTGAGTCTTACCTAATTCTACAGTCTTATGAACTTGGCCAAGTGGGGAGTCTCTAGAAACACAGAACGCTTAGGCAGATTAGGGCATTAAGTAACTGCCTATACATCCTTGAAGCCAGAATGTCCCAATGATTCCAGAAAGTATAATAGTCTGATGAAATTCTCAAGATATTCTTCAAATTATGAATTTGTGATGTCTGTTACCACAGAAAAACCAGCGGACTCAGGTATCAGAGATGAGGATGCGCCTGGCAAAGACACCAGATGGATATTGGATCAGCACCATTCTACCTGGACAGCAGCCCTGGTACCTGTACGTGTTCTTACTGAATCAAGAAACTTATTGGGTAGCGTTTCTTTCCCCTTACAAAGCATGCTGGGTTTTTTTTTTTTTTTCTGACCCTCCATAAACTCCAATTCTGATTCACACCTGGCTATCTCGAGTGGCCCAGCCAATAGCTCAGGACCCCCCCCCCAGGTGCTTGGTAGGAAGCTACACTCTAACAGAGGCCGCTGATGCTTGGGTGGCTAGGCACATCACATCCATGGAGGCCTCCAGCTTTACACAGAGGTGGTGGCCAAGGAAAATGCCAAGATAAGACCCTCAGAGGCCTACCTCTACCTCAGCTGCCTACACTGCCTGAAGACCCCAGGCTGATGGGGAATGTTCTTCTGTGTATGTTTCTCTTATTGGCTAGTGAGTAAAACACTGATTGGCTGATTGGCCAGACAGGAAGTGGCGTAGCTGTGCAGAATCATGATATAAGCAGGGACAAACAGGAAATCGCCCTCTTCTCTGAGGAGACTCTGAGCAGTCATCACGTAACAGGCAAAGGAGTTGCAGGTCCGGCGTTCCCCAGTAAGATAAGATCACGTGGAAATACATGGACTAATAGAAACAGGTTAATAATTAAGACAGAGGTGACCAATAAGAAACCCTGGTCACCTGTCAACAGCTTTATAATTAATATAGCATCTGTGTGTTCGTTTGGGGATCAAGGGCCGAGGGACCTGCCAGGCCAGAAACATTCATGTTACACCAGGCTGACTGAAGCTCTGTGATGGTGGGAGAGATCGAGCCACAGGTCTTCAAAATGGGTGGTTGTGTGATAAGACAGAGGCTTCTGTCCCATAGCATCCAAGGGAGTCTGCTCTGGGGGCATCAGGGCTCAGACCCAGCACTAGTAAACAACAGGGACATTCCCCTGCAGGCCAGAGGCAGAGGGCAGGTGCTTCCTTCCCACCGTGGCAGAAGCCCCCCCCCAGCAGCTCCCTGTAACTTGCTGCAATCTGAATGCCACGTCTTTCTTCACAGACCCAACCTCAGAGCCCCCGACGGCACAGCTGGGAGAGATATACATGCAAATTATAACGGGGAGAGGGGGCACCCAGCCCCTACCTGTCCTCCGTGCAGGAAGAATCAGAAGATGGGCTGCAACAGAAGCGGCAAGTGGAGCAATGCAGATCGATGCGGTGACCCCCACCCCCCCCCCCAGGGCCAGAGGCACTCAGACTCTGCTGCTCATCTCCTGCATAAACAGCCATGTTAACACCGCTCATTATTAATAGACCACTTAGCACTTAGGAGCAACAGCTCCCATCCTCACTGCTGGGAGGAGGCCTGAAGACATGTGTGCGGAATTGATCTATGTGAGAGAAAACACTTCATGACCACTGGAGGAAGAACTGAGTAGCACTCCCCAAAGACACACACACACACACACACCGGGGGGGGGGGAGGTAGGAGGGAGGGAGAGATGACGATGATAATGATGGGGATGTCCTTCTGTATATTTATTTCTTTTATTGGTTGATGAATAAAACACTGTTTGGCCAATAGAGGCATGAAGATAGACAGGACTAGGTGGCAAGGAGGATTCTGGGAAAGGTAGGCAGAGAGCCCGCCAGAGGAGGAGACGCCATGTAGCCGGCAAAGGAATAATAGGCCCAGGCATTCTCCAGTAAGCAAAGACCACATGGAAATACATAGATTAGGAGAGATGGGTTAATAATTAAGGCAGAGCTAGCCAGTAAGAAGCCCTAGCCATGGGCCAACAGTTTTATAACTAATATGTCTTTGTGTGCTTATTTGGGGCACAAGTGTGGTGAGACCTGGCGGGACAAGAAAAACGCCAGCAACACACCCTTTCCGGAGAAAGTTAGCTGCTGGCTTCCGCTTCCACATCTTCAGTTCTGGTCCATGACCAGAATGGGAAGTCAGAGGGAATCTCCTGGCACCCGGACTACAGGGCACCTGACAGCGCATCTGCCCGTTGTTAAATGGTCTGTGCCATCTACTAGGCTAGAGAATTTCTGTACTCTGCACCTCGCCCCCACCACTGTGACCAACAGGCCTGACGAGGCTAAATGTGGTCACATCTGCACTTTTCATACAAAGACCATTAGCTATTACACAGGCCATCTTTTGGAAAGCTGTTTTCACTGTTGATGTGTGAAATGTCAAAGCTGAAGACTGGCAGGTTTGTCCAGGCCTCTAGCTCTTGCTCATTAACAGGCTTGGAGGCGCCTGCCACACAGGCAATATGGCAAGTAGGTCCCCAGTGAGGCTACAAGTTAATTAGCAGCGAGGAAGTATGCACCCTTGAGGAGACACAGGCTTACCAGGATGTGTGGGAACCCTGTGCTGAAGACGGAGCAGACACTGAAGACGGAGCAGACACTGAAGACGGGAGCTTTGGAAGAAACCCTGCAGAGATTAGATACCACATTGTATCCCGTGGGTGAGCTCCCTGAGGGTAGGAAGGGCTCAGCTAAGCCAGTGCCTAGCCCTGTCCATCTGTGTCACACAAGTGTATGGGACCTGATGACTAATCTCGGTTGTCAACCGGATCTAGAACCAACTAAAATGCAAATGTCTGGAAACTCCTGTGAAGTGTGAATAACCCCCCTCCCTATCTAGGCAACATATGGAATAAGGGAACCCTGGCTGTTTGCCTGCTTTCCCTCACTCTTGCTGGCAAAGCCATCTATCCTGTAGCTACACAGCTCCTTTACCGGTTTCAGAAACAGCCTCTTCAGACTTCCAACATAGCCTGGAGACCAGCCACTCTCCAGACCTTCAGCGCCAGATTGGGACTTGTGAGAGACATCTGGCCCCAGAGACTGAGACGCTTGGTCTTGTATGTTAGACAGCCCATGTTGGACTACCCAGACTATATCCTGTAAGTCAGTCTAATGAATCCTATACATGCTATGGAGGTTTGCATGAAAATGGCCCTCACACGCTCATGTATTTGACTTCTTCCAGTTGGTGGAACTGTTTGGGAAGGATTAGGAGGTATGGCTTCGTTGGAGGAGGTGTGTCATTGAGAGTAGGATTTAGAGTTTCAAAAGCTCCCGCTATTTCTCTCTCTCTCTCTCTCTCTCTCTCTCTCTCTCTCTCTCTCTCTCTCTCTCTCTCTCTCTCTCTCTCTGTTTTGTGGTTCAAGATATGAGCTCTCAGCTGAGCCTTCACCCTGCTATTATGGAATCTAACCCTCTGAAACCATGTTAAAGCAAATGCTTTCTTCCGTAAGTTATCTTTACTATGGTGCTTTAGCACACCAATAGAAAGGTAACCAAGACACTAAAACATGTGTGCATGCCCCCTGCACACAGAGAGAGAGAGGGGGAGAGAGAGAGAGAGACTGAGAGAGAGAGAGAGAGAGAGAGAGAGAGAGAGAGTTCTGTTCTTTCAGAGAACCCTGATTAATACAGGGACAGATGTAATCATCAACCCAGCCTGCAGCCCCACAACCCTGGTCTGGAAGAAGAAACAGCAGACAGTCCCAGGCACACATGGAGGCCTACAGGGACAGTGCTTTCTCCGTGAAATGCTTATGTTTCAGCCACCCTGAGTCTCATAGGGGGGACAGGAAGGAAAAGCCGGCCTCTGGAGCAGGATCTTTTTCTGGAGAGCTCTGGAGGGGCGCAGCTGTTCAGATGCTGGGGGCTAGCACCCCAGAGTCCTCATAGGCTGGGCAAGGCCTCTGGTCCTGGTTCTCCTCCTGCAAACTGTGGAGTATTACAAGTGCTGGAGAGTCCCAGCTGATTAGCCGCGTACTGGGCACTACAGACCCAGAGCCCTGTGACTGGGCACTACAGACCCAGAGCCCTGTGACTGGGCACTACAGACCCAGAGCCCTGTGACTGGGCACTACAGACCCAGAGCCCTGTGACTGGGCACTACAGACCCAGAGCCCTGTGACTGGGCACTACAGACCCAGAGCCCTGTGACTGGGCACTACAGACCCAGAGCCCTGTGAATGAAACTCAGGAAGCTGGAACAGTGGACACAGAGATAGAGGGGACACTCCAGTCTCACCCACGTCTGTGGGGTCAAGGCTATGGGTTAGGGATCTCTCATTTAATGTCTGTGGGGCCATGCACCAGCTTTGCAGCCAGTAAGTGCAGAGCAAGGTGGGATCATAGATGCAGCCCCATGCAAACAAACCCACTCAGAATCTTCCCTTCTAATCTCGTTTCCCTTTCGTGAGCTCTTCATCTTCAATATTTTCTCGTGGTGGTGTGAAACAGTCCAAAGAGGCTAAGATCCATTTCATAACATCAGATGCCAGCGTCGGGGCTCCGGGGGCCCAAACAGCACAGACAGTACTCATACTAGGCCTGCCCCTCCACCAAGGAAGCTTTGGTTTCTCACCAACTCCCTGTGGCTTCCTTTGATTGTGTGGGGTATTTTGTTTCTGATGGTTCTATTTCATTGCCGGTACACCTAATGAAAAGCATGTCTCTTAAGGGTTCCAAAAGAGGCAGCCTCAGGGGCGCTGTTCCGTTCCTTGTCCAGAATCATCAGAAAACTGAAATGAACCCTTGTGATGAAACGTCGGCTTTTCATGTCAGTCATTCACCAGACTTGTCTCACAGAGGCAGAGAAGGACTCCCCAAACCAGGAATGACACGCAGGACACACAGCGCCCTCTAGCACCCAGTGAGTTCCCCATGACTGCAAAGGCAGGCTCTGGAGTAGAATGGTCCTGGTGATATTCTAAAGGCAGAGGAGGTCTTGGGGGAGGGAAGAATTCCAGAGGGAGGGCCGGCCCCATAGTGTCTGCCTCACAGTGCCTGAAGGTCCTAACCCATACAGAAATTTGGTCCGTTTACTGAAAATCTGTTTCTCTGTGGGGCTGATAATCTGGTTCATGGGACAGTGATACTGTTAAGTTATGGTGAGAATTGAAGACTGTGTCAAAGCTCCATTTTTTTTTTTCTCTCGGCAAATGCCTGGTGCCAGTGCGTACAGGTGCAGCCATGGCACCAAATGAAATTTCTATGGATACAAATACCCTCCTGAGGTTCACTTACCTTAGGTCTCTGTAGAGAGCATAGCTAAAATGGAGTGATGCAGGGACTCGGTACAGTCAAGAGAACCTGTCTGCAAAAGTAAGCAGCCTCTAGAGGATGGCAGATTTTAGCCCACACCACGCAGAGACATGCAAGGCTGCAGCAACCAACCCATTACTCTCACGTGGGCCCAGCAATCACAGGATCCACGCAGGAAATTGCCATCGTCCTTGGACTAAATGCAGCACAATCCCGTCACACACACAACTGTCAATGTTGCTGCTCCAATGTCACCCAAATTCCTGCCTTGGCATCTCCATGCTTGTAAATCAATACCTGGCCATTTGCACTGACTCTTTAGCTCTTTTTTAACAAACAACTCCTGTGCACTCTATCCGCTTCCAGCTTCCTGTAACCTGGGTGTGACTGAAGTATGATTTGAATGTGACAGACACTGATGGCTGAGATTGAAGGAGCAAAGAGCCTTCAATTGTTCCAAGTGAATCCTGGGGTTCTTGAGTCAACGAAACCGATGGAGCTTGTAAACCTACTGACCTCACAGATCTGACACTGTGGAAAGGTGCTGCCCTGTAGACATGGTGCTACCAATACATACCCTGTACCTTCCCCACCCAGACCTGAGGCACAGCATGAACCCCAGGACAGGTAGCCCCTGCAGGGAAGGGTGACCCCACACACCTATTGTCCCCCACCTCCCGTTCCAGGGTAATTTTCTGAGCAGCTCTCTTCACTGACATACTGTAAATTTAAATGACATCCGCCCAGATCCTCTGGTGCTGTCTGTGGAGAGGTCACCAAATCTCAAAGTCCCCTCTCAGTCACAGAGCTCTGTGGGGGAACTTCAGCATTAAAATTGCTTCTCGTTTTGTTCTTCTGCACAGAGTGACGACGCTGATATATAAATAAAGATGAGGGCACAATATAGGCCACTGGGCCCACGGATGCTGCCAGCACAGCCATGAAACTTGAGCATGTGCGCTTATATTTCCTAAATGGTTTAAACTGTATCCCAACTGAATACACAGGTCTTATTCCATGACGTTCTCTGAGATGAAGGGTAGCTAAGACATTTCGAGACATCCCGAGAATCACAACCCAAATCTGAAAAGTGCATTAGTGAGATGGGCAGGCGGCAGACGCATTTCTTCCTGTGAGTTGTGCAGAGTATATCTCTGCACAGAAACAGTCGAGGAACCACTGACCTCAGGCATCACCATTTGTTGACAGTCAACACCTCATATCACTACCCTCACCATTCTGGACCTAGCCAGACAACTCCAAGCAGGTAAAGTGAGACCTGCCTTGGGATTCGGAAATACCAACATCAGGAGTCAACAAGGCCATAGCAGTTTCTAGACAAAGTCGGCCAGTTCGACGTGAGAGTACTAATGGAAATTGTCACTCTTAGGAATTGTTTTAAAAAATGGAACTGGGTGGCGGCAGGGAGGGGGGTTGGCTAGAAAAGAACTTTTGTACACGTGAGTGGACCCAAGTTGAGATTTCCAGCACCCACATAAAAAGCTGGACATAATGGCACACTCCAGCAGCAGGGAGGCAGAGACAGCCAGTCTAGCCAGGTCAGTGAGTGTGGAGTCCAGTGAGAGACCCTGTCTCTTTTGCCTTAAGTTCCTTCACGTGGTGTAAAGGCCATGGTGTCCGGCTTCACCTCGCCTTGAATGAGCGGTTCCACTTTACAAGCAGCTTTGGGCTCATTTAGGACGCAAGGTGATTGTGCAGGTCATTGTGTTCATGGACATCAGCCTGACTTCCCAGCACCACCCGCAAGGTGCGACATCAGAAAGTCATCTGCGAACACATGGGTACCTTTAAACCATCAGGAAAAAAACAAGTCCAAAACTTTACTGAACACACCAGACCAAAGGAGGGGAAAAGTCAAAACACAAACAAAAAAACAGAGTACACTTACTACTGTGAAGGCAAAAATCCCAAATCTGTCATCTGTATGCACACGAGTGTACACGCACACACACACACACACACACACACACACACACACACACACACGAGGCCAACAAGCAGAGAACTCCTAATTATTCTAGGGGTTTTGCCCCCGCTACATGATACAGTCTGCTGAGATTGCCATCCCGTCTGTCTGGACTCAGCCCCATATCCAATCTCTGCAACTCCCCCGAGGCTCAGCTCAAAGCTGGAACTCTGCACTACTCTGTAAGGCACCTTCAGAAGGGTCCCTTACCTACTTCCCTCCCCCAGATTCATGACACTACTATCAGCCTTCTTCCTCTGCCCCAGTGAGGGCAATTTGAACTCTTTAAACTCTATTTAGGCTTCTCTGACCCTCTGTGGTGATCCTGTAATTCGTGTATACACACACACACACACACACACACACACACACACACACACACACATGCACATACACACACGCATACACACACACACACACACACACACACACACACACACACACGTCACATTTGGTAAGTTAGCAAAGGCTGCAGCTGTAAGGAACCCAAAGTGGGTTATTCTGGTGAAGGTGGATAACCCACATGTGTTCATACCCATGGCTCTCTGCAGCTTGTGGCAAGACTCACAAGGTCAAGGGTCAGCTTAACTCAGGTCCAGGCAAGGAAGTCACAGGCTGGGGATGCCCACATCCAGAAGGGACTTATTGGCTCATACTTCCTGGCTCTGATCCTCCCAACAACCAGGCAGAAACAAAACTCCACCAACTATTCCCAGGGCGAGCAACAAGGAGGTGTGGTCCCCTACTCTCCCTAAGGGTTCTTCAAATGCAGGCCATTCAGGACATCCATATGTATGCTCAGAGAGGAAGAGGCCTAGGGAAGCTGTTGTTTGGTGACTTCCCGAAGCTACTGGGTTGTTTACTCCTTGAGTTTAATGAGTTTCCCTGCAGGAGGGAATGCCTCACCTCCCTCGGTAATGTCCTGTGTTTTAACCAGCTTCCCTCAAAGATGCAATGTTCCATCTCAGAGGACGCTGCTGCATGACTGTGGGTACTGAACGTAACGTCTCACTCATGTTGGACAAATGCCCCACAACCAAGCTGTTGCCCACATGGAGCCTGCATCACCAACAGCATTCCCTAAGTGCCCACCCTGACTCAGAGATGCGCACCCATAGCTTTGAAGCTTCCTGACCGTTCAATTATCATGGGTCCGTTCTGCACATTGTGGGACACTGGATGGGGGGAGAATTTCTGCTCCCCATACTTGCTCGGTGCTTAGCCCTCTCAACTGAGAATCACTGACTTATTCAAAAGAAGTGATTGCTTCCGGGATGAGATTTTCTTCCCCTCCAGGTTACATACTGAAATGACCCACCACCATGCTTTCTTCAGGGATATTTACTTTCCCCCACGCGTTCATTTATTTCACTTGGGAAAGAAAGCATCACCTTTTAGTATTCTGAAAGCTCCAACATGCAGAACGCGACAGTAGCAGGCCTGGTGCTGTCCCAGGGGAAGCTTGGTCTGGAGTTAGCACCTATTTAATTTTTCCCAGCGCTTTTCAAGATTCTATATAAGGTTACTTAGAACAGTCCGGAACATTCTTTCACCCCATACTACTTGACTTTAAACTCCATGTATGTGATGCTCTTTCAGAGTTCCTACAATAAACATTTAATCACTGAACAAACGTTATGTATTATTTAGCAGTGTCGATTTAGAGCAAGCGTATCACTCTTTAACATTTAATGCTGGCCTGGTATTATCAGTGATGTCATTTACTCAAACCCTAAAACGGTTTCACATCTAAATTTCTCCCTCAAAAAGCTGCGAAGAGTAAGCACAGGCATAGCATCTGTATAAATATCCAAAAATTCAGTTCAACTGCATTTTTACTTTCCCCATAATAACAGCAAATCAAGACATCCTTCAAGATCTATATCTGACTAGACAGAAAGGGCAAGCCTGGCTTCTTTGCTAGCTTTCGATGCTGCCCTTGTCCCTTGCAGCTCCCGTTTTTTAATAAGCAGGCTTCTTTTGCCATCTCCATGGTCGTGTGCTTGTCATATGAGCCGCACACAAGGGTTTCCGGCAATGCGATTCACATACTTCAAGTTACTTGGTTTGTGTGCTGTGCCTACCTCCAGTGACCAGGGAGAGTCAGTTTGGCTTGCTAAAGGATAAGTAATTGCTTGAGATATGACAAAAATGGAAAACAAGAAGAACATGATTGCTTCCAGACCACAGTAAAAAATCAAGTCTTCACTGAGAGACGTGGGGTTTGGGTTTTTCTTTGTATTTTTTTTTTTTCTTTTTTCTTTTTGCACTTAAAAGTTACCTGGTCCTGGGATATCTCTGCAGGTAAAGTGGGGACCTGGCTGAGCTCAGTCCTTAGCACCCTGATAAAGAGCCGCACATCACAGTGCTTACCTGTAATCCCAGAGTTGAGGAGGCAAAAACAAATGCATCTCAGAGCCCCAACAGCCAGAAAAGCCTAGCCTAATTTGTGAACCCCAGATCATAAGTAGAGACACTATCAAAAAAAATCAAAGTGGCAACATCAGAGAAACAGCATCCAAGGTTGACCCCTAGCCTCCAGGAACACCTACATGTGCACATGTGGGCGGAGAGCCAGGCAGACACACACTGTGTTGTTAATATATTGCTTATCTGTTTAGCATATTCCAGGCCACGAGTTTGAAAATAAGAGCTTACTCTCACTGAGAAAGCCCTGAACCTGCCCCTCACTGTTCACCAACAATCCCAGTATGCCACTGGTGCATCAACCCGCAGACTTATTTGTGTCTCTGAATTGCAAAGACACGGCCACTGGCCATATACAGATCAAGCTGGCTGGTAGTAATAGAACCACAGACCTTCAGAGCTGGAAGGCACAGCCCATCCAGGTACCACCGCTCTTGCCATCACATCTCACCGGTCTCCATAACCCTGAGGGCTCCTGTGAGTCAGGAGAGTGAGGGGAGCACCGACCCTCATCTAGATTGCTTTAAGAGAAAGCCTGGCTTCAGAAGGAAAGAATCAAGAAGCAGCAACAGAAGCCAATCCAGAGATGTGCTTAGGAATCTGACACAGCCCCACACTGTGTACCCCAAAGGGGTGCTGTGCAGACTCCCCAGTAGGTCCCCACTGGGCTGTCTCTGTCACCATGCCACCCTATAGCCACGGACTGGCCACCAGTTACGCTCACCTTCTTCACAGGCTGGGAGACATGACACCCTGACGGGAATGTGTAAGCCAATCGAGAGGTCATGCCCTCAAAAGCAGTACAATCTAGATATGTCAAATATACTTCTAAAGTTATTTCAAAGTTTGCATTTATCAAATGTTTAATGATAAAATATTTTAAGGAACATAATGTACCTGAAATGGTAATATACTTGGGGCTAGAGAGATGGCCCGGCTGTTAAGAGTACTCGGTACTTTTCCAGAGGACCTAGGTCTGATTCTCAGTGCCCCCATGTTGGATCACAGACATCTGTAACTCCAGAACCCAGAGATACCCTCTTTAGGATGCTGGGGGCTCTAGGTACTCATATGGAGCATTAAATTCAAAGGTACTATATGCTCCTATGTCCTCATCTGCTATGCTTTTCACTCAAGATTGTGGGGAATTTGTATAATAACCAAGGGAGCCATATTTCTCATGTTAAAGGACTTCAAGCTGTTTGGAATGATGATGTGAAATACATCTCAGGTGAGAGTATCACCATTAATTATACTCATATGGCAATATAGTCATGTCTGCATGCTAACCACAACATCCATGCAAAACCTGCCTGCAGTCTTATCATTAGAATATAGTCCTTTCTCTCTCTCTCTCTCTCTCTCTCCATCCCTCCCTTCTTCCTTTCCTTATTTTATTTTTATTTTATTTTTGAGACAGGTATCACTCGTAGCTCTGGCTGTCCTTGAACTCACTATGAAAACCAAGCTGACCTTGAAATCACAGAGATCTTCCTGCCTCTTGCCTTCTCAGTGCTTCAGTGCTGGGATTAAAGGAGTGTGTCACCATGCTCAGCTAGAATATGCTTTTCAATCCAGTGAAACAGCACAGTTTCTGTAACCTTAATTATCCAACTTAAAACCACCTGTTTCATGGATCCAAGAACCAGGCACCATGATGAACAGGTGTGAACATGATACAGAGAATATGTGCACAAAAATAAATACATAAATAAAATACAGTTTATGGGTGCAGACACGAGAATACAGGTGTGAACGTGCAGGTGTGAAGGTGCAGGTGTGTGAAGGTGCAGTGTGAAGGTGCAGGTGTGAAGGTGCAGGTGTGCAGGTGCAGGTGTGCAGGTGCAGGTGTGAAGGTGCAGGTGTGCAGGTGCAGGTGTGAAGGTGCAGGTGTGAAGGTGCAATGTGAAGGTGCAGGTGTGAAGGTGCAGGTGTGAAGGTGCAGGTGTGAACGTGCAGGTGTGAAGGTGCAGGTGTGAAGGAGCAGGTGTGAAGGTGCAGGTGTGAAGGTGCAGGTGTGAAGGTGCAGGTGTGCAGGTACAGGTGTGCAGGTGCAGGTGTGAAGGTGCAGGTGTGAAGGTGCAGGTGTGCAGGTACAGGTGTGAAGGTGCAGGTGTGAAGGTGCAGGTGTGCAGGTACAGGTGTGAAGGTGCAGGTGTGAAGGTGCAGGTGTGAAGGTGCAGGTGTGAAGGTGCAGGTGTGCAGGTACAGGTGTGAAGGTGCAGGTGTGAAGGTGCAGGTGTGAAGGTGCAGGTGTGGGGAGACCCTGTGAGAATTGAAGAGGCAAGTGTGAGGAACGAGGAGGCAGTGCCATGAGACAGGTGTGGGAACATCTGTATACGTTGAATGGGGGTAAAGAGGCAGATTGAGTCAGTTGAGGCTTGAAGAAGACGCAGGTGTGAGAATTCAGGTATAAAGAGACATGGGTGGGGGGGCTTCCCCAACTTTGCTGGAGCTGTGTGTCCCATGGTGATGTTCAACCCCATCTTCCATTAGCATTCTACAATGCTGGTGGGGTGTAGGCTAGATTAACTGTACTATAGCTAGGTTTGGGCAGAGAAAAAAACTTCCAGGGCTCTTGGTAGAACTAGCCTCAAGGTAGGAAGTCCTCTGATTAGCATAGGCTACGTCTTCCAAACTGCATAACCTGATCTCCATGAGACACACCAAGTCTTGCCAATCCCTGACGATCTCAATGAAGGTGGAAGTTTCTGCGCAGCCTGGTCCCACAGCCACTTTAGTCCCAAATAAACACACGGATGCTACATTAATTATAAAACTGTTGGCTGATGGCTAGGGCTTCTTACTGGCTAGCTCTCACTTAATTATTAACCCATAACTACTAATCTATGTATTTCTACATGGTCTTATCTTGTCAGAGAGTGCCTGGCACATCCCATCTTCTTGGTCTCTACATGATGTCTCTTCCCAGGGTCTCCCTCTGCCTTCCTCTCCCCAGCCTTCTCCTGGTCTGGTCAATCCTGCCTATGCTTCCTGCCTGGCTATTAGCCAAACAGTGTTTTATTCATCAACCAATAAGAGAAACACATTTACAGAACGGCATCCCCAATCATCTCAGAGAACATGCAGGCGGCTGATCCGGCCTCAAGTCACACCACAGCCTAGCTGCCACCAAGGGCTGCGTCATAATGCTGCCTGGGTGGACAAAGCATCAGCAGCATCTTCCAGCATTAGCAACAGGGAACAGCCAGCACAAGCAGTTGTCCTGACACAAACAAGCGCGCCAACAAGCCAGGCCTGGCCTGTGCTGCCCAGGAAGTTCCCTTTCCCTGTGGGAAACTATTCAGCCTTTCCTCTGGAGTCCTTCCAGGGGTGCCCAGACATACACTATAACTGCCTGCAGGGTTCTTCTGGGAATCCAATAGACCACCTAGGGCTTGAAAGTATATATATATATATATATATATATATATATATATATAGAGAGAGAGAGAGAGAGAGAGAGAGAGAGAGAGAGAGAGAGTCTGCCCTGCAAGGTGGATGCTTGCCTCCTCTGCAAGCTTCAGTGTAACAGGGAAAGTGTAACAATGTAACAATAGGGGAACTGAGCCTGGTGGTTGGTGGCCAGCCGGCTCAGGATAGTTCCCTTCAGTGGCTCACTGTCCTCTGCAAGGGTGAGGATGCACTTGTGCCCTTGAAGTTTGTGCACCATCTCATGGAAGCAAAGCAAGTGTTTGCAAAACCAACTTTATAGGTCCCCCACGGGTGACCTTTTCGTTCCTGCCCCTATGGAAGGGGCTGAAGGGTTTCCAAAGAGAGCCACCGACTTCCGGTATCAAACTCCTGAGAGCAAGCCAAATATTTGAATCTGATGACTCCTCTAAAACCCAAATTCACACCTGAACAAAGAGCATTTTGACAGTTCCCTGGACCAGTGGCCAACAGATGGGTGATGGGACAGATGAGCCTGTCCCATTCCAAGGCCCATGGGGCAAAAAGCAGCAGCCTGCTTTGTTCAGTTGAGGCTACGTATTCTGGCGGAAGGCAGAGTTCTTCTAAGTCCCTGTGTCCTACAATGGGCACTCTCCACACCCCTGGGCTACCCACTATGCAAAGGGAAGAGGCCCATATAGGTGACATGACAGGTCCAGCACTGTCCCTGAAATATTCCTTCACCACCCGCGTTAGCTACTTATCCTATCACGATGATAAAATACCCGGACAAAAGCAACTTAAGGAAGGGCTTCTTTTGGTTCTCGGTTCAATAATGTAATCCACCATGGAAGCCACATCCTGGAGGCAGGAGCTTGAGGTCGTTGGTCACAGTGCAATAGCCACTGAGTGCCCATGTACAACTGTGGACCTAAAGAAAGCCAAACGTACCATGAGGCAATTGTTTTCACGCGTATGTTTGATGTCTCCATGTGTGCACGTGTTCTTGTACACAAGGACACACGTTGGTGGTGCGCATACACATTTGTGTGCCTGTTTATAAAGAAGTTAAGGTTGTAAATCTTCCTCGACATCTCATATATTGAGACAGGATCTCACGCCAAACCCAGGAATCACAGGTCCAGCTGACTTAGCTAGCCAGCTTGTGCTGGGATACCTCATCTCTGCCTTCTAAGCACGGGGATCAGAGGTGCACCATGATACCCATGTTGCATTTACATGAATTGCGGGGAACCCGAGCTCAGCTCATGATTGTGTGGCAAGTACTTTACCTACTGAGCCATTCTTGCCACCAGGAATGGTTCCTTCTAATTATGTGTTTGCATGTGAGTGTGTGAACATGAGTGCAGATGCCCGTGGGGACCAGAAACATCAGATCCTCTGGAGCTGGAGCTGTGATGCACCTGGCATGGATGCTAAGAACCAACCTCATGTCCTCTGCAAGGCCAGTATTCAGGCTCCCCTACTGACCATTTCCCCTGCCCTCTGGTAATTTTAAAACTGAACTTTGAAGGTAAAGCTCAACAGCGTGTTTATGGCTGAGTATATGCTTCCCTCAGCACAACCCCCACTCCCCTGGACCAATGGTCATTCCCTAATGCTGACAGGAAGTAGCCTTTGCTTCCAACATCAGGTGGTGCTCCTAGAGGAGGCAGGTGATGATGCCTCAGCCACTAAGCAGAGGTGCGCTGAAGCCAATTGCTTCTAAGAAACGCCGCCAGCTACCCAGTTCTCCTGGGTATCAGAGCTACCGGAGGCGAAGGTCCCAGCTCAGAGTTCATTTCTGGAAAAGAACACGTCACCATTGGCCAGGCGTAGGTTTTGGATGTGGCTATCTAAGGGAAGGTGTTTAACTTCAGCAATGGGGAGGTGCTCTCAGGGGAGCCTCACCCACTTTACTTCCTGCCCTAGATATTTACAGAGCAGCTGGCAGAGTTGTCAGACACAGCACAGATTAAAAGGGGGGGGGGACCTCCCTTGGACAAACTTTGTGCACTGTTTCCAGGCAGCAGCGAAGACAGATGTTTGGGGCCTCTTATCAAGTGCGATCAGAAACAGTAAGTCCCGCTGGGTCTACATTTACCAAGGTCAGTTTAGAGTAAGGTGGAGACAGCTGCCAGGTGCTTTTGAGTGGACTGGGAGTTATCCGTGTGGTCAGCTGTTTGCTCACTGTGTGAAACGGAACATCTTGTCAGAGTTGATAAGACAGCCTTCTGGTAGCTGGGCACACTGGCCCTTTGTCTCCCACGTGACCAGGTGAAACCTCTGCCCTCTTGTCGGAGCTCCCATTTGCCTTCTACACATAAAAGATTCCCCAGCTGCCAGGTCCTGCGCACGTTCAAGCAATCCTTAAACATCTGACTCCCAAAGCCAGAGTTATACTTAGTTTGGGGCACATTTAGCTAAAAAAAATCTTTCCTATTAATTTTCTACTGTTGTGATTGAACACCATGACCAAAAGCAACCTGGGGACGAAAGGGTTTATTTCACTGAAGGAGGTCAGGGCAGGAAGCTGGAGGCAGGAATTAAAGCAGAAACCTTCGGAGGGACACTGCTTACGAACGTCTCCTCGTGGCTTCCTCAGCCCACTCAATTGTAGCACCTGAGACCACCAGCTCAAGGCTGGCACAGCCCACGGCGAGCCGGGCCCTACCACACCGGTCATCCGTCAAGAAAATGCACCACAGGTCAGCCTGGAGAGGGTATTTTCTCAGTCGAGGCTCACTCTTATGTCAGGTTACACAAGCTGGCCAGCACACGGAGGATTTGTGACTCTAAGGGGGTAACCCACGAATAACACTTCTTATTTATTCTACTTTTCCTTCATTCCTCTTTTTTTTTTTTTTTTTTTTTTTTTTTTTTTTTTTGAGACAAGGAAGTTCTCTCTACATAGAACTCACTATATAGACCAGGCTAGCCTTGAACTCAGAGATCACTACTCCTCTGTGTCCCAAGTGCTGGGATTAAAGGTGTGTGCCCACCACGGCCAGCAGCAACTCTTAGAGAGAAGACTCTAGAGGAAAAGTGGGGTGGTCCATCCCTCCTTCTCGAGCTCTCCTCTTTCTACCCCGCATTCATTTAAAAAGAAGGGAAAAACAGAACTGATTCACAAATCAGGTAATGGTCTGGGGGGGGGCAGGGAAGAACAATGTAAACAAATAGGCAAAACCCAGGAATCACCACATAAAAGAATGTACAAGGACTCCAGGCTTGGTTATCAGGCCTTAAAGTCAACACCTACCACTTATTCTCCATCTGGCCGATCCCAGGCGGACGGGAGACCAAAATAAAAAACTGTATTGTTGGAAGTACGTCAGATGCCTCAGGGGTGTGTGCAAGATGAACCCAAGGCCACCTAGGAGTAAAGGCAGACACAGATGAAGCGTCCTCTTCCCCGGGAAGGGTGGTAAGGAGGACAACTGACACAGACCTCCGATTGGTAACCTTGACAAGCAACTCTGCTTTGAGAGAACAGCTACAGGCAGGCTCTGAAATGCACAGCAGGGCCCGGCGAAAAGGAGCCATTTAGAAGATCCCTCTTACTCTCCACCTGCCCCTCTCAGGCTGACAGGCACAACTGTAGTTCTGGGCAGAGGAAGCAGCCCCCTCACAGCTCTCCATACAGGAGCCCTGTAGTCTGGCACCTCTTTCTGCTAGAAGACCAGGCTTCTCCACAGATCTGGAGAAAAGCACCCTGAGGCGGAGGGAGATTCACAACCACCAACAGTGCCAGCGTCAGCTCTAGGGCAGGGTAAGCTGCTCATTTCTGAAGAACCCGAGAGGATGAAAAGCTCCAGGCCCTGTGTGGCAAATGTTTCTGCGGGAGGGAGGAGGAATCTTTGATTTAAAAATAAACAATCACGCCGTGCAGTTCACAAAGCTGGTCGACTCCTGCCTCCGCCAGCTCTGCATCTTAGCTCTGCGTGGGCTCGCTGGTGAATGAGAGCATGCGTGGGCAACAGGGGAGGCGGGAACAACGGGTCAGAATGAACATTCTGCGTGAAAAGTGGACTCCAGCTTTGGCAAATCCAGGCCTGCTGCGTTAGCCAGGGGTTGGCAGGGTCTTTTGTCCACCTGCCCCCTTTGGTGTGGGGGATACCTGAACAAGTTCACAAACAAGCCTCCGCGGGACTACAGAGTGGGCGCTCGTGTTCAAAGCCAGACCTCGGGAAAAAATTCCTGAGAACCTGGAGATATGAGGTCCTGAAATTCCAGACAGAGGCAGAAGACAGTGGGCAGGGCACCAAAAATTATGAAAAGAAAGTCAATGGGCTGTAATGAGAGTCCTATCTTCCCCTCCCCCCCCCAATTCAGCTATAACTAGTCTCATAGGTCATTAAAATCGTCAAGGATCCTTTCCTGCCAGAGGTACAGCAGAAGGGAGGTCCCAGCGCAGGAGCTAAAGTGATAGAGAGAATAGTAAGAAGCCAGGCAAGATGGAGGTTACATCCAGCTTCCTGGAGCATAGCTCAAAGTCCTGAGGACAATCCCAGGCATGCCACTGATGGCCCTGGGTGACACTGAGTGTCTTGGAACCATTTAAATGAGAAGAGCACTCTGCTCACTAAGGTGTCCCTACACAGGAAGACTCAATCAGTCCTTCCATCCTGGTAACATCCGGCCCTAAATCTAACCCACAAGGCTATTAAATGCAATGGAGGACTGGACACAAAATAAATAAATAAAATGTGTTTTTTGCCTTCAACCAACTGTCTGGTCTCAACCCAACATTTAAGTATTAACAGCTAAGTAAAGGAATAGATGTTAGGACTGGAAGTGTATCTCCGTAGTAGAATGCTTGCGTAGCACACACAAAGCCATGGGTTCAATTCCCATGGAGGAAAGGGGGTGGGCTCAGCAACAGATCCCTCAACTTTGCCAGATTCCTTCTTTTGTGTCTTCACTTAATATATGATTATTTGAGCCAAGGTGACTGGTGTGGCTGTTGCAAGAGCACAGAGAACACAGCAGCAGCTACTCCCACAAGATGACTGGCCCTATGAAGTCTCTGGCGCCCTAAGAATGGACAGCCCCACTCAGGGAGAGCTATGTGTGTAGCCAGCCCAAGGGGAAGGAATACCGGGGTCAGTGCATACTGCTGAAGCCAGATCCAAGTACCTGGGGAAAGAGGGTTATAAGTGTAGCCTAGAGGCTACAAACATTCCCCATGCAGCCTGGGTCTGCACCGTTGCCCCAGAAAACACTTCCTGAGACTGCCTTACGAACCATGGTATCACAGGCAGTGGCAGCATGCCCACCCCAAGGTAGACAGGTCAACAGTCACCACCCTGACCCTTGGGGCCGAGCTGAGCAGTCAGAGGGTACTTCCGCCATGCTCAGTGAGGAACAACAATGCAGGCCACACCTTTTTGATGGCAGGGCTCAACTTTGCTTGTTGTCAAGACAACACTGCTGTGTCAGCCAGGTGATGGCTCAATGACTTCTTTCCAAACACTTCCACTCTGGGTTTCCTTTGCTGCCACCTTCCCCCCCCCCCCACTCCCTACCATCTTCCCTTTTGCTTTGTGCTTTTGGCAAGATGCTGTGAGCTGGCAATTGCACAGGAAAGCAGTTCCTCCCAAGCTATGCCACGAGGGAGGTCCTCCTCTGCCGCTGTCCTGATTCTCCCTGACCTGTGTCCAGCCTTGTGCGTGTGAATGCATCTGGCCATCTGAGCACTCAGCCCTCCCATGAAGCGAAAGGCCAATTTCTAACCAGTAGGAAAGGAATATGGATGGGAAGGAAGATTGATGGGTATCTTAGCTTTCTGGGCTCATCTGGGGTGAACTACAAGCCAAAAGCATCACTCCCATGGAACACACACACACACACACACACACACACACACACACACACACACACCTCCTGAAAGCAGTTCAGAACACATTTAGCCAACCAGTAACTGTGAACTGGTCCTGGGGCAAACAGACGGGAAAAGACCTATTCAGAGAGTCTCGGGTAGTGGGTAGGAGCCCCCTTCCCATCCTAAATATTTCCTTCAGGAAACTTAACCAGGCCCTCAATGTGAAGAGATTAGCAATCCAGGACAGCTGGGGAAATGAGCCCGACACCAGCCCAGGGCTGGGAGAGCAAAGCGCACCTCCTTCCCTGCAGCCCCTTCTGTTGAGTTTTGCATGGTGGAAACACCCCTGAAGACCAGACCAGGAGGAAGGAGGAGTTGAGCCTGAGGGGAGCTCAGGCCAGGGCTGCAGCTCACCCCTCTCCACCTACCCACAGGCGTGTGCACTCTCCCCAACACGGATTGTTCTAGTCCATTATGTGTGGTAATTCTGTCCCCAAAGCCTCTTACAAACATTGGTTTTATGGTAAATCTCCTTAACAGACAAGATTAGCAGGAGGGAGGTGCCATGTCAGAAAGGCCACCAAATTCCGCCCTCTCTTCCTCCCTCCCTGTCGCCTTTCCTTCCCCTCCCGCGTGTCAGGAAAGGAAAATGTCGGTCCGGTCTCCACCGGCAGACCGACCGAGGATCTGCCTCGTGAGCAGGGGGAAACGGCAGGTGCAGCGCGGGGTAGCAGGAGAAGCCAGGCTCCGTGGAAAGGGCCCAGCCACGCACTCAGCCGCGTCCTGGCCCTTCAGGCAGCACGCGGAGCACACGGACACGTAGGGAACACGAGAGCACGCGCAAAAGCGCGGACACTCGGGGGTGCGCAAACACGCGGGGCGTGGGCAACCGGGTGGCTGAGCTGTCCCGGGTCCCTAGTCCCTGACTCACGGAGTCCGTGGCCAGAGGGGGTGGGGTCGGCCACTGGGGAGGGAAACTGAGGCGGGAGGGGGTGGGGTGGGGGGAAGGCGAGCGAAACCCGCCCCACGTAGCCGGCGAGGACCGGAAGACGCACGGCGGGGCCCGCGGGGCCTGCGGCTGCGCGCGGGCACTCGGGACCCAGCTCCTGCTCCCATTCCCCGGCGCCCCTCACTCACCCAGGCGCCCCGGGAGCTGCCGGCCGCGGGCAGACGCGGGGGCGGGCAGAGCGCGAGGCAGCGGCGGCGGAAGCAGCAACAGCAGCAGAAGCGGGAGCGGCGGCCCCATCCCCGCGGCCGGTTGGCGCTCAGTCCATGGCCGCGCGGGAGCGAGGAGCGACCGGGGCTAGTTAGCGAGGCGGCGGCGCCAGCTCCCTTTGCTGCGCTCTTCGGCGCTCCTGCGGCGGCGCCGGCCGAGCTTCAGCACCGGACAGCGCCAGCGGCCCCACCCCCGCCGCCGGCCCCGCCCATGGCCACGCCCTCTGCCAGCCATGCACGCCCGGGCACGCCCACCTCGCGGGGATGGGCGGGGGGCGCGCGCTCCCGGGGAAGCTGCTTGCTTGCTGTCCCTCCGTCCTGGGGTCGACACCAGGACGTGGAGAAGACACTTGGAAGTGCGGCTGTGCTACTGAAACACCAAATTGCTCCTTATTCGGTTGTGTTTGAATCCAGCGGGCAGTTAGTAAGTGGCCAGCAGCAGTGGGGTCTGCAGGTGTAGCTCCACTGGCAGCAGCTTCTGAAGGTGGGCAGAGTTTGGTCTTGGCAGCAGGAAACTAAACTCATAGGAGAGGAAGCCTGAAGAGGAGATTGATGGGATGGAAAGTCTAGGCGGGGGACGGAGAGTGGGGGTGTGGCTCTCAAACAGAACAAGAGGAGCCAGGGTGACCATGGTGTGTACCCCGTGCCGTGGTCAGGTGAGGGTTCCAGACAGGTTTGCCTGGCGTCCTTCCATGCTGGCAATCCGATCCCATCCCTGGAATGGCCAGCGGGACCTTGGCCATCACTGCCAGTGCTGAGGGGCCGGGCATATGCTCTCAGACTGCTTTCCAAAAGACCCCAGACAAAGGCAAGGCGGTGGTGCCCTGGCATCAGAAGACTGTGTGTGTGTGTGTGTGTGTGTGTGTGTGTGTGTGTGTGTGTGTGTGTGTTTGTTTTGGGTGTGACAGTCTCAAAGAATGCATGTTTGCACCTGAGGGGACAGGCCACTTCCTCGATTTTTCCATAGAGCCAGCCACTTCCCACTCTTGTCCCTGTTTGCTGCCCTGGCCTTCCCACTTCCACCCCCTGCCTTCAGTGTCCCTTGGCGCAATGTTCCTCGGACACAGATGGCCTCTATTTGTTCTGACTGGGGTTTGCAGCGGCAGTGAGGGGGTATATTTCAGTCCAGCCCATCTACAGATAACAAGACTAAGTTCTGGGCCCGACAGTTCTGAGATCTACTTCTGCATGTGCTGGGCCCCCATCCTAACTCACCTTTCAAACCCTTTGCCACTGGCTCCCGATGATGAGCTGCTCCCTTCAAACCTGGTGACCCCCAGCTGGGGAAGTGAAAAGTCACCTTTGTTCTCAAAGGCCTTGGGGTCTCCTTGGGAGAAAAAGCACCCACTCCAGAAGACAGCAGACAGCAGCACTTCCCAGTGACACTGTCCTCTGCAAAGCCAGACCAGCCGTCGCCTGTGGTCCTGCAAAAGCCCATCTGGTTAGGAAGGACAATGAGCCTATTTAAAAAGAAAAAAATGTTGGCCCTCCTTGCTATTTTCAATAGCCTAGACTGTGCATCAGCCATTAGAAGTTGGCCCTTACCCCAAACGGTACAGGTACAAGACCCTTGAGCAGACATCAGTGTGATTGATTCTCTTACAGACTCTAAGAACTGCTTGTAAGTGCTGTGTGCCTTGGCCTAACTTAGAGTATCATGAGTGAGCTCGGGGACATGGGAGGAGGAGAGGATGATGGAGTACCTCCTGACAGCCTGGGTGGCCAGATGCACCCCCCAAAATCCTAATAGTTGTCTCATGAATTTGGGGACAAGAATAAAGGGATGAGAAAAGACAGAAGGCTAAGTAGGTCCTTTGTGACAGCAGTATCCAGAGATGGAGGGGCAGGAACAAGCCAGTGTTGGTGAGTTGTCAGAAGAAAGCATTATCAGCCTGTCCTAAGGCAGTTTGCAGTTTCTCCAGTGCAGAGCTCAGTAACACAGCTCTCAACTAAGTGAGAGTTGCTACACCTCCATGCAGAAAGGTCAGCTCCCCGCAAAGCCAGACCTGACCACACCCGCAGCCCGGGACTTGTGGAGCCTACACCATCTGTCACAACCATAGGCAGCTAAGTAGGCACCAGGAAGACACAGACTAGCTTTACCAGAGCAGCCTGTGCCTACATCCTGGAGCACTGTTTATTCTGGGCTGTGGCATCTCTCTCCTCATCCAGCCTTGTTTGCAGTTAAACAGGTTCTAGGTTGGGATTATTTGCCCTTTCATTATTTGACTTGCTGCTTAACAGTTTCCTGAGCAAGGTCCTGTCTCGCTCCAAGGACCCCCCCACCTCCGAACTTCAGAGCTCTGAGTCAACAAAGGAAAGTGCCCAAGAGGAAAAGAGAAAACACCATGGTCACAGGAGGGGCTGCAAGGGTTATTAACAATAAAAACAGCTCTGGGGAGATGGCTCAACAGACAAAGCACTTCCGGTGCAAGCCTGGGACCCTCGCAAAAAGTCAGGCACGGTGGCACCAGTCTGTGGCCCTGTGCTACAGAAAGGTGAGAGGCAGAAATGGGAGGAACTCCAGAAGTGAGGAGGGCAGGCATAGAGCGTAATTCACGAACCTGGAGCTATGCTTGGTTTAGGTCATTCACACGTTCCCGCCTCTAACAGTGCCTTTAGCAGGCTGGCTCTCTTATCTACCTGCACACACATCCCTCTCTGAGAACAATGTACCCCAACCTTGGACTCCAACCTGCTCTCCTCCCCTTAAACCGTTAAACTCTGACAGTTTATACCCAAATGCACTCCCAGTACATTCTGGAGGGGCGGCCTGAACTGCTTTGGGGTTAGTGTGCTGCAATAGGGAAAAACTAAGAAAACTGAACCTTTAGAGGGAATGTATTTACTATCTTATGTCTATGCACAATTGAGTATGTATATAATTAAAATCAGCTAAATTATGGGGGGGGTCACAAGCTATGGAAAAAAATGATTGTATCACCTTATCTGTTCATCAAAACAGAGTAACACCTTCACTCAGACCCCTTAATAACCAAACTCCTCCTCTTGAACTTCATAAAAGGAAGAATAATTGGGGGCCTGAGTACCCTTCCTCACAGCCAGCTCTCAATCAGGACAGAAGATCCCTCTCTGGTCTGTATTATTGCTTTACCGTGAACCTTTCTATTTTTGCAAATCTGTGTGACCCTTTATTTCAGCACTTTCAGTAAGGGGCCAGCGACCCTGGCCTGCTATAACAAACAACAAAAGGAAGACTGTGTCTCAGGGTATGAGTCAAGGACTGACAACTTAGCATGTCCTCTGACCGCCATGCCATGATATACATGCACACAAACACATATCATATATGCACTCAGATAATATACCCACACACACCACAGGAAAAATAATAATAAAAGCTAAGGGAGAAGTCTAAAGCCTTATAGCTAGAACAGAGAGTTCACGGTCGGCACCATCTGCTCCTGGTCTGGGCTCTCCCTTCCTTCCTCCCTCCCCTCCTCCTTCCTCTCTCCCTCTCCTCCCTCCCTCTCCTCTCTCTCTCTTCTCCCTCCTTCCTTACTGTGGCTTCAGTATGATCTCATGCTCCTGATGGGAGATGTCATTCTGTAATGTTTCTCTTACTGGTTAATGAATAAAGCACTGTTGGCCAATAGGAAAGGAAGATAGGCGGGACTAGGAGACAAGGAGGAGAGAGGAAGTAGGAAGGAGGAGTCAGCATGTAGAGACCAACTGGAGAGAGCACAATGCCAGCCCCTCTCTCCGATAAGATGAGCCCACGTGGAAATACTTAGATTAATAGAAATGGGTTAATAATTAAGACAGAGCTAGCTGATAAGAAACTAGTACCTGGCCAACAGCATTATATCAAATACAGAGTCTCGGTGTGTTATTTGGGGCTGACATGGCGGCTGGACAAGACCAGTGGCGGGTGGAAAAACCTTACTCCTTTACTATGAAACAAGCCTTCCTCTTTTAGATTGCTTTGTCAGACATCATCACCTGTGCTGACAATCACCTGGCTCATAGCATGCCAAGTGTTTGTTTCCCTTGATGAGAATATATTCCTTTCTTCTGCAATCCTCAGGCCCTAGTCTACATGGCTCCTTTACCAGTCCCTTCATAGGGCTCACATCCCTGTTACGCAAATGCTAGGTCAATCTGATGACCTCGCTGCATTTATCAGTGCAAGTTGGCCAGAACTATGGTGATGTTTAGCAAGGACTAGAAATCATTCAAAACAAGATTGCTATGCATCTGGTTTTCTCTTTAAAAAAAAAAAAAAAAAAGCCACAAGGCTGAAGAGATGACTCTGTGGTTGAAAATGCTCTTTGCAGAAGATCTGAACTCAGTTCCCATGGAGGCTCACAATTGCCTATAATTCCAGCTCCACATGGATCTGGTGCTCCTGTGTTCTATGGGCAACACACACACACACACACACACACACACACACACACACGTGCGTGCGCAAACACAACACACACAATTGTGATACGAGGAAGCAAAAGAAGGCCACAGTGGTCAGTCAACAAAAGAAAGCTGATGTATAAATTCTGTTCAGAACTCAACACGGTGACTGGGCCTCACAGTGGGAGGGAGAGCCCTAGGCAGAAACAATATACTCTGTGGAGAATCCAAACATAATGAGGCCTGGCAGGCCAGGAGAGGTTGCCCTTTAAATCCAGAAGAGGTCCTTTATTAGGACTGGGAATGGGAGAGAGGGGCCTCCAGAGGAACCCTCGGAGAGAAGCCTTCAATTCCTGACCAAATTCATGACCGGCTTCCCTGGGGACTCTCGGTTCATACCAGGACAAAGCAAGGACCTAATGTTCACAACCTTCCAGGGGTGGCAGGAGGCTTTCCCATCACATGACTTACATCACCATATCACACATATCAAGGAGCAGAGAGAAACCAGGTACCGTTACCAGCAGGAGGTGAGGCCTGATTCAGGCTGTGGCATCAACCCTGAAGGTGCAAAGCCTGTGTTCTAACAACATGCACACGATTAAAAGCCTTTCTGTTCTTTACAGTCACTACTGAGGAGGCATGACAAGATGTGTGTAGGCCCTGGATGCAGAAGGCCTCCACCCACAGCTTGTGACTCAGCTGTGAATCCCAGGGCTTACACCTGGCAGGCAGCACCAGGTAATCCTATGTGATGATTTCCTTCTCCAGGTAGATGGCCAGGCGTGTGGTGTCTTCAGGGGCCAATGGCTGTTGAAACAGCTCTACAAAGGACAAACACAAGGGAAGAGTACTAGTTTGAACGTGTTTGGCCCCTATAATCTCATTGGAAGTGGCATTATTAATAGACTTGGCTTTGTTGGAGTGGGTATGGCCTTGTTGGAGGAAGTGCGTCACTGCAGGGCTGGGCTTTGAGGTTTCCTATACTCCAGATACCACCCAGTGTCACAGACCCTTTCCTGTTGCCTTCTGATCAACATGGAGCCGGCACCATGTCTGCCTACACGCTGCCATGCTCCCCGCCATGATGATAATGCACTAAAACTCTGAGCTGCCATCTCAAGTAAATGTTTCCCTTTATAAGAGTTGGTGTGATAATGGTGTCTCTTCACAGAAATAGAAACCTTAACTAAGACCAGCAAGCTTTTAGGGCAAGTAGTCAGTTAGCTTCTGCATCCTCCCTGCTGGTGAAGTAATGTTGCCTGGAGGGATGGGGTGGGAGGTGGGGGACATGAGGGAACAGGATCAATCCTGTTCCTTTAGACAAATGTTTCCGTCCTTACTAAATGACACAGTATGTTTCCTTTAGTAACATACTATTTAATTAGTTCTAACTAGAACTAATTAAAATAGTTCAAACTGCCTAACTCCCACTTTTAATTGCTTTCTTCGCCATTTAAACAGCCCACCCTCCTAGCTGAACAGCAAACATGGCTGCCAGCCCCTGGAGAGGACAGGCAGGAAGGAAGACACAGGGGGCGGAGCTGATGGGGGTGTGTTGACAACCGTGGTGATGGTGGGGTAGTTATGCTGGGTTGGTGATGACGGTGGTAAGGTGGCAGATATTGTTGGCATGGTTAGGGATGAGTAGTGGTGGCGTAGGCGGTGTGGTAATGGCGCTGTTGACAGTGACAGCTGAAATGGTGAAGGCTCTCTAGTGATGGTGGTGATCACAGTGGTAGTGGGAGAGACAATCGGGCTTGTTATGACAGCGGTTAGGTAGTGAAGACATCGGAGGTTGCGATGATGGCGGAAGCAATGATGGCGGTGGTGATGATGGCTGTGGTGGTGATGGCTGTGGTGGTGATGGCTGTGGTGATGATGGCTGTGGTGGTGATGGCTGTGGTGATGATGGCTGTGGTGATGATGGCTGTGGTGAGGATGGCTGTGGTGATGATGGCTGTGGTGGTGATGGCTGTGGTAGTGATGGCTGTGGTGGTGATGGCTGTGGCAGTGATGGCTGTGGTGGTGATGGCTGTGGTGGTGATGGCTGTGGTGATGATGGCTGTGGTGGTGATGGCTGTGGCAGTGATGGCTGGCAGTGATGGCTGTGGTAGTGATGGCTGTGGTGATGATGGCTGTGGCAGTGATGGCTGGCAGTGATGGCTGTGGTGATGATGGCTGTGGCAGTGATGGCTGTGGTGATGATGGCTGTGGTGATGATGGCTGTGGTGGTGATGGCTGTGGTGATGATGGCTGTGGTGGTGATGGCTGTGGCAGTGATGGCTGTGGTGGTGATGGCTGTGGTGATGATGGCTGTGGTGATGATGGCTGTGGTGATGATGGCTGTGGCAGTGATGGCTGTGGCAGTGATGGCTGTGGTGGTGATGGCTGTGGCAGTGATGGCTGTGGTGATGATGGCTGTGGCAGTGATGGCTGGCAGTGATGGCTGTGGTGATGATGGCTGTGGCAGTGATGGCTGTGGTGATGATGGCTGTGGTGATGATGGCTGTGGTGGTGATGGCTGTGGTGATGATGGCTGTGGTGGTGATGGCTGTGGCAGTGATGGCTGTGGTGGTGATGGCTGTGGTGATGATGGCTGTGGTGATGATGGCTGTGGTGATGATGGCTGTGGCAGTGATGGCTGGCAGTGATGGCTGTGGTGGTGATGGCTGTGGTGATGATGGCTGTGGTGATGATGGTGGTGGCAGTGATGGCTGTGATAATGATGGCTGTGGTGATGATGGCTGTGGCAATGATGGTGGTAGTAATGATGGGGCAGGCGGTAATGACGAGTTAGAGATAAGAGTGTTGACGATGGTGTTGTCTACCAGACCTCTCCCAGTGTGTGGCCAAGTGTACTTTGATTTTTTCCTTTAGGACTTGTCCCCTACACTGCTGTCCATCGAGTGGCCGTGGGTAAGGCATGCAGCCCAAAACAACTCAAACAGACCATCTCCCTGGAATTTGAGTGTGAGCAGATGGATGTAGGCAGGGTGTGGCTGGGGTGGCCTGGCTCAGGTTACATCCCTATTTGCACCTTGCCCTGGACTCTGTGAACCAGTTGCCTTCTAATAAGGTTGACAGTTCCTGCCTCCTTTTAGTCACTTGATTGAGAAACATGGCAGCCCCTGTAAAGGCTGGGAGTGACACCATAAAATCTTTACTGGAACAACAAGTTGTCCATGATTAATAAGAAACATCTAGGGCCTCCTCTGAAGCACCAATCAGGTTATTAAAAAATGAAGAAATTTTCTAAGAAATTCTTATATTGCTTTAAGTTTACAATTTTGCCCATCCAAGCTTAGCTGGGGTGTGTGTTGTAATTTTAAAAGCAGGTGCGAGAGAGAAAGATGCCATGCAACACACCTCAAGTGGAGGGGTCTTTTTATTAGGGGAAAGGGAATGGGAAAAGGCAGGAGGGGATGGGGGGGGAGATGGAGGGGGACCAGCCTCTGGGAACAGGATCAGCAGAACAGAAAAGATGGGGGGCAGAGAGAAAGGCAGAGAAGCAGACACAGGCGGGGGGGGGGGGAGGAAGGGAGGTGGGCAGGGGCCTTTTAAAAGAGAATGCAGTGAATGTGCACAGGTGGTGCTCTTAGTGGCTACAGCTGAGGGCATATCCTGTAAGACCCCAAGGGCAGGCCAGCACAGATGCCTGAATGCTTACTCACACATGTGGCCTTCAGACCTGAGTCCTCAACCATATTTCCAGGTCCTTTATCCAGGAAATGGTAAAAATCTGCCCAGGCACCTGGAAGTCTGAGGCAGGAGGATCACTTGAGCCCAGCAGTTCAAGCCCTGGGGAACAACAAAGAGACCAAAAACCCTCCTAAAGGCAACTCCTCAGACAGCATTCCACCTTCATTAGAGCGAGGGGTGGCCAGCGCAGACAGGACAATAACTGCCTGGCACACTTGGTGTCGCAAGAGAGAGGAGACCTGAAAGAGCGCCCACCAATCTAACTCGCCACGCTCTCCCCACGGTGGGAAGCAGTTTCTAGAAGCTCTTTGATGCCGGCCTGATGAGACGATAAAGAATACCCAGGGCTGACCGCATCCTGAACACGCCCAGCCGGGATACCTCGTCCTGCATCCCCTGCTTACTGAGCCAAGAGTCTGGCCCATGTGGAGTATGCTCTCCTCCAGGCTCTGGCTGTGTTTTGCTGACCAATTCTGTTCTGGGCAAGTTGAGAACTTCAGCCTGCACTCTCATTTTGCACAGGTGTGGCCGTGTTCAGGTCACTTGGTGTTCCTACTGGGGGGCTTTCCATTTTCATTTGCAGTTTGGGAAGACCTGCTTTACAATTCACTTTTCAGTCTTAGGGATATAAAGGACCCGGAAAGCCTTAATGAATTAAACCACTGAGCTCTTTGGAGAGATTTGCATCTCTGGCAGAGCCTGGGCTACAGGGATGTGAGCCTATGTCCTAAACCATGTTTCAAAGGATGTTTATCGTCAGCCATTTGGACTGCAGGCCTCCACTAAGGGACATCAAAGGATCAAGTGGCCCTGACGGTGAACTAGGAACCCTAGTCTGAGTGTCCTCTATGGATCCCTACTTTAAAGCATTAACCTCCCCATTAACTGCAACACCCAGGCACATACACTCAGACAGCACTCTGGACATGATTAGTGGGCATCTAGTGGCTGCATCTCAGCACCTCCCATGTGACCTTTGCCGGTATGAGACCCGTGGTAGCAACTCCAGTTTAAGAGATGAGAGGCCTCTGAGAGGCTATAACTTTTACCACTAATAAAAGAGGTGAGGATTTAGGTTTGGTTTTCCCTACTGAAGGACATCTCAGTGCCCATTGCACAGAATCCAGGAGTGGAAACACTGTCAGGAGATGGGAGCCTATACAGATCCACAGGCAGGAGGTGTGGTTTGCCCAGGCATGGTACACATTTGTAACCTCAGCACTCACTGGCAGAGGCAGGAGGGTCAGACATGAGACTCTGTCTCAAAACAAAACAACAACATCAACAACAAAAAACAACTTGAAGAAGCTCTTACAAGTCAAAGGTAATGGCCACAATGTAATAAAATGTATCAGAAATACAAAGGTGGGTGGTGGTGGTGCCCACTTTTATCCCAGCCCTTGGGAGGCAGAGGAAGCCTGGTCCATAGAGCAAGTTTGGAGCCACCAAGGGATACAGAGAGACACCCTGTCTTTGAAAAAGAAAAGGCAGAAATACAAAGACACACGTATTCATAATGATACTAAAAACATCCCTGACAACTAAAGGATTCTGGCACCAAGCTATCCTTTTAGAAGCTGATTAGCGAGAAATCCAAGTATTTATCTCGACCTTCCTGCGTCAGATACTCGGGTCACTGCACGATTTTTGAAGGAATTGTTTTTTCTTTACAATGAAGGTGCACATGATCAATAAAA